>NC_092799.1:26338419-27037099 GCF_918797505.1 Bemisia tabaci
TTTCAGTATGTTCGGTCCCTAATAACCTAGGGACCAGCCTGTTAGTGGTAAGGGTGACTATGCTTTGGTTACGTTTGTCAACCGAGTAGAAAGCACCGTAAGAAATCTATAGTACTGCCGGCTGATCATTGAAGTTAATAGACAAAGAAGACACGGAGCTATCCTTTTGATGGAAGCGGGTGCTTTGCAATAGATAAAGGAGGTAAGTGATAGGCTAACGGCAATCCACAAGAGACCCTTTAGTATCTCCATCATTTTCCTATAGGTGCGTAGTTCTGGACTCTGATTCTAAAACGCGGATGGGACTACTTGTACCAGGAAACTTAAACGACAGATAAGAAAAGTAAACTAAAAATGTCAAGTGATAGACTGACTTTTTAATAGCACCCACGAAAGATCCTGGAGTTAGTAATCAATTGTCCTTTTGATTTACAACAGCCACCCGTTGCAACAAATCGGAGCACTCTATTTTACCTTTGTCTTCTTTGTCTAATATTTTGTCTATAAATTTCAAAAATCAACCTGAAGGCTACTGGATTTCATAGGAAACATATTTACACGATCAGGTAAACAACAATAACATTAGACAACATTATGTTGTTAGGCTAACTAACAACATAGCTTTAGATCTTGTCTTGTGGAAAATTTCTGCAGATAAGCAGGGAGTATTCAGTTCTCGTATCGTAACATATCAACGAAAATTGAGTAAAATGTGGTCACAACGACAGTTTAGTAAAGATTTATTGACGGTTGCGTAACATGGTGATTTTGTGCGTCGGAGGACAAGCTAAATCCTTTTAATTTTCATCCTGTAGATACCTAACGATGTATTTCCCCTTCTCTTGCCCAATGGAGGTAGAAATAACGTCACACTCTAGACAATTCGATTGTTAGATACGTTCGTCAAGTACCTACTTTAAAGAACAAAAACAACGAGGCATTTAATGGGACCATGACTACAATCGATGTCAATGCGCATACATTACATAGTTCACGACGACAGTGAGTATGGCCGTGCAGTGTCTCAGTTGGTCAGTGGCTTAATCGGCTCTCACTTTCGTGTCAATTCGTGTCTCTTTCTTCAAACGCTGACGCGGAAGTGCTGCTTGACCAATCTAAATAATGTCAATAGGATTACTGGTCAGTGAGCGCAGTTTACGGCGCTTAGCAGGACGCTGACCACCGGAGTTTCACTGCAACAACTGATTGTGAGTAAAATGCATCGGTCGACGGAGGAAAAAACACGTTGAATGGACTGATGGATGTATGCAACTGCCGCTCCTGAGTCCTGACAAATTGATTCTGATTCTTCTCAAATCTACTGGCACGCAGTGGATCGAGTCAATGGAACAGGCCGGACGAAACTTGAAAACTTTTTACTCATAACTCTGTTTTTACAAATTTTTGAGGTCTTAAAAATAGTTCCATTGGTTTTCTCGATATAAACATCTTAATTTATGGTTTTATTGAAAAAATTCATGCCCGACCTTTTCCGTCGATTCGATCCCTTGTGCGGCGCAAAATGGAACAAGTCTTTGAAAGAAGTCGGTCATGAAATTTTCTAATAAAACTTCAAATTTTGATGTTTATTTTGTCACGATGTGCATTTCAAGGGGGTTTCCAAGAGAATCTTTTAAGAGAAAATCAACAGGGCCACTTTTAAAGTCGTACATTTGGAGCGCGTTAAGCAGAAACAAACCAAGCCCTATCAGCTATTTCCAAATTTAATCTGACAATTTTGTTTTTTTATAAGAACGGTTGCTCGGGATTTTTGGTGCAAATTTAAGTGAATTTTTTGTAAAGTACGAAGCTAATTCCCTAAAATTTGCAGAAAAATCCGCACTAATTCTCTATCGTAAAAAATAAAATTGGTCCGTTAAATTTGGGCATGGCTGATGTGGCTTGGTTCCTCTCTGTTAAATGCGGTCTATTTTGTATTGACGAAGACTTGTAAGGTGTCAAATTTTCCACAACATGTCTATTCTTTCCCGATATCTCGTCCCACCGTGCGGTGAGTACGCGTTTTATGGCCTCCTCTCAGCTTTATGCCTTACCTTTTTTCTGCCCAAAGCAATCATCCAGGCTTTACTTCTATTCATGACCTCTTCCGCTTCGTTTTTTTTTCGCGCGGGTTTTCTTTTTTTACGAGCGAATTTTCCCATAATCTCCGTTGCTCGACTGAGACCTGTTGACACTCTTTTGGATGCGGTTGTAAATTACATCAATGGAGCTCATCTACGAGTTTATAACCGGGGTTGATTGTGTACGCACAAATTCTTCCGCTTTGTTATGGCGCGGTCACTTATAGTTCTCTCTTTTTCCCCTTTCTAACAAGTCTTATTTTTTCTGCAATTTTGCGTGGCTACGCACACTGTTTTAAAAAAAGTTGAATATTTATCCCCTTGAAAAATCGATGGTTTGTACGCCTCTGTAATCTATTCGGGTTCTGTTTTTGCATGGCTAAAAAGGAAATTGATTACCGATTGGTCAACAGGTCGTATGTTATTTAACTTAATTTAAGAAACATTGGTAATTGACCTATCTAGGATTTTGGAAGAAGGAAATGATTTGAGCCTTACTCTGATTTGTAGTTTAAACTCTTTTTCCTCACTTTCTCGTGGGCAGATTAGATTTATTCTATCCGCAGTTATTCTAACTACGCTCATTTCACCGATTCCTCAAAGCCACACATCAGGCTTAGTCAGCGAGGGGGCGTTACCACCTTGCTAAGGAAAAACGCCGTATGAACATTCGAGAGTTGCCAAACTCCGAATAAAACATGTATTTTTGAAGAAAGTCACGCATGTTTTTCCGTGAAATTGTCGGATAGGTAAAGATAGAGTGCGAACAAAATTATCTGAATAATTCAACAAAAAATATTCAAAAATTTTCCAGTAAATTCAAATTTAATTTAGTAAAGGAAATTTGGCAACGTCAAAAGGCTCATACGGCGTTTTTCCTTAGCACGGCAGATTAGGGGAAGGGCCGGAGAAGGAGAAGTCATTCGGCAAAACTACCTAACCACGTCTCGTTTGCGGTATTTAAAAATCTCCGTGCTCAATTAAATTTTTTGAGAGAGAAAAAATCAGTTTCATTCTTTGAAGTTTTCGTACTGTTTTCTTCGCTCAGGGTAAAAAATATCACGGAAGCTTTCAAGAATGAAATTTAAGTAATTTTCCGTTTGACAAATAAAGTATGGCGGGGAGTCTGCAACGTCGCAAACCGATATATACGTGGTCTTGTAGTTTCACCGATGTACGTGCGAGTTAAAGAAGATAAATATGCGAGAAGCATACCCCAGAGGCAGTTTTTTTTAAACATTTAAAATTTTACTTTTTTGAGTAAATTTTAAATTAAGTAAGGAAAAAATGTCGTTCCTCAAAAGAGATTCTCGTGTACAAATACTAGGATTATCGAAGAGCACTTTTTTGCATTTAAGTTTTCATTCCACGGTAAAGGCTGTTCCCAGTGGGATCGTCGTATTCCTCAAGGTAGCAAATTTTAATTTTTATTGTAGTGAGCCCCACTTGCGATCCATATCACCGTAAACAGCTACTTGCACAAAGACACGGTCCATAAACACCCAGCCGTTGCTGCAATACTTCCGAAGAAAGCCATCCATTGGAATTAAAATGCATGATGGTTTGCGGCTGCAGTTGCAGTGCTGCAAACTCCGAGCACTATCTACCTCTCAAGATCTTAAAGGTATCTCCACCATGCATATTATCATCTATTAGAGATCTTCCCGGGTTTTTGTCTTCCTAATGCAAGTGCCGTTTAATTCATGATCTTTTATCTGACTCAATGATCCATGAGTAGTGAAGTATTGTTAATTGATTATCGACTTTGATGATCGATCTTTGATAATCGAGCTAAAAGTTACAGACTTTGAGGTAAACTTATTGTTAGATTTCCTCATCTAGGTTCACCAGAGGACAAACTGGGCTTCATTTTGCAATAAGAGACTCCAATTTCATGCCCATCCATGAGGGCATCTACCTGCATAGGGAGACTTATGCTGCCGTTCTAAGGAAGGCCGCAGTATGAACATTCGAGAGTTGTCAAATTTTCCTTGATAAAATGTTCAATTTTGAGGCAAGTAATGAATATTTTTCCTTGAAATTTTCAGGAACTTTAAGTGAAATTGCGAACAAAATTACATGAAAAATTGGGGGAAATATATTCACAGGTTCACCGGGAAATTCGTGTTTTATCAAAGCAAATTTGGCAACGCCTGAAGGTTCATACGGCGTTCTTCCTTAACACGGCAGTATGGCACAATTGTTGTTTCTAACATGAGCCAGAAATAGTAGTACCTAATTGCAAAATGCTGTCCAATCAGAGATATTTGCATGTATAAATGTTTTCACATTTGCACAAAATACTTCAAGTAAGTAAACGGATAAAACCAAAGTTGCGTACATTTTGAGACACCGCAATCATGAAGATACGTAGTTTCCTAGTTTTGACATAAAAAAACACTGGTCATGGTGACAAATGACATGTCGTGAATCGCAAGTCCTGTCCGGGGTCTGTTTGTCCAAGCGCAACGCATGTGAAGTTGACAAACAAGCACTCAAGTGTCAAAGGTTACGTTTCAAAAATTCTTCACCTCGTCGAGCAATTCATTCCTTGTAATTTGCTCGATTTTGAGTCGTTGGCACGACTAAAATCTTGTTATAGGATGCTAGACTGGTTGTCAAATTTTGCATAAAGTGTTGATTTTTCCCATTTTTACTTGAATATCGTGGCATTTATAAACGTCAATATACTTTGGGATAGGCGAAAAGCCAAAATTTTCCTTCATTTTCACGTGATACCACATATTTACTCCAGAGTTCGAATAGTTGCGCGCTTGATTTCCGTAATTAACGATGCGAGCATAGTACCTACATTCATAAACGTCAGTAATGCGAGACGGGCGAAAAGCTAAGATTTTCCTTCATTTTCGCGTGATACTACATGACTACCCCAGAGTTCGAATAGTTGCGCGTTTGGTTTCTGCTTTTAACAGGGTTGATTCTTAAAACGTTTTCTTGCAATTTCCGTAAAAATTAGAAAAACCCTTAAGAAATTATACACGATTTTCATCCCAGTACCTCGGCAAATACGCGGTTTTTCCAGCGGTCTTATAAAGACATAAAAAATCACGCATTATTTCGAGACTCGCGTACTTACTACATAAGTTTTTCCTCCTTTTAATTATGAGCCCGAAATTGCTGGAGGCTCCATATGCAAATTCGTTATGGCAATTACGGACTGATTTAGTAGCTACAACATTCGATACAATCTCCTGTAACAGACGAATTGTGTCGCCCTGTACTCAAATGATCAATATCGAAGCTAGTCCATTTGTTCTAGGGGGGGGGGGGGGGGTCATTAAATGTATCAAATAATGATTGACGTAGTCACTAGATTTGCCCATCGCCAATATTCGAGTTTTTTCAAGATTTATATCAGATATCGGCAACGTTGGAAGTGTATATGCAGTTCTTCCGAAGCCGTCCCATCCGGTGAGGCCTGGAGTGAATCAACATCGGCGTCGTTGGACAGTTCGTTGCAACTCTGCCGTAAGGGCCTACATCTATTTTCACATGAGCCCCAGAAAGTATAGGGCTATACGGAGAATAGGACTCACATGGAAATTAAGATACGCCCTTAGGTCGGAGAGCAGAGTCCCGGCATCTGCTGGCGTCGCGCGTCGCGTCGGATGGCGTCGGACGGAGGCCAAATTTTAATCAAACGCAAGTTTCCTAGAGACGACAACTTGTAACTTCGCAAATGGCCCGGAGCGACCAGCGGTCAACGTAGCGCTGCGGAACTGCAAGGAAGGGACTTTCGTAAGAAGCTAGAAGCACCGTATCGCGCTAAGTAGCCCGACCGAGCTTGCGCGCGTAACAAGTCCGACGGCTCACAGAGGAACGAAACGTACCGAGAGGTCGGACTAGAGTACCTATATGAGGAGAGAATGGACGTGTCGGTAATTTTGAGGTTATCCCATTGAATGTTTTTCAAGACCTAGTCTAACTATGGTATAGGAAGTCGTCCTGAAGGGTCTTAGGACGTCTCAGGCGATCGACGGAAGTGTACTCTTCCTACACAGACACTCCAGGCCGAACACGATATGGAAATTACGAAAGCTCATATTTTCGTTGAAACAAAAAATAGATGCAGGGTTGCCACAAAATTTGGAAAATTAAATTTCCTGATTGCCCGGACACATTTGAGTAAAACTCCCTGACAAATGAAACATGCAATATGGCAAAAAAAACATGACATGAAATAGTTTCCAGGCAAAGATTGTTGTTCTAAACGTCAAATTCATTCTAAAGGTCTAATAAAGGTAAATTTACAATTTTTCCCAGACATTCTCAGGTTTTCCTGACTTTAAAATTCCCTGATATTTCGCGGTTTTCCTGATATTTTTTGACTGTGGCAACCCTGTAGATGCTTGAAAGTGTAATGTAAGCACCTACAAGCACCGCCCCTCACTGGAAGAAGAAACACATTGGATATAGAGTCCAGACTCTTGAAAACATTGACAAGGAGATCCGCTCAAATTGAGAGGCTTGGTTCTTGATTTAAGCTTTAATCTGATTGAATCGAGTATTTTTTCTTGTCAATGTTTTCAAGAGTCTGGACTCTCCTATGTGTTTTTTTTTCAAGTGTTACTTTTTTATCGCTGCGTTTAAGTCTCCAAGCTATTTAATGTTTGATTAATTGAATGTGCTAGACAAGGAAATGTTTTCACCGTGGCTATCACGGCCGACTGGACTGGATGATTTGGCAGTCATGTCATGAATTGGTTTACTTTTCTACCGCTGCGTTTCAGTCTCCAAGATGTTTAATGTTTCCTGACTCATTGAATTTGCTTGAACATTTTTTCTTGTCGATGTTTTTAAGAGTCTGGACTCTAGGTCCAATGTGGTTTTTTTTCCAGTGCTTAAAATTTATAACGTGACGAGGTGAATATTAAAATTTTCAATTTCAATGAAAAGTTTCGTGTTCGAATTCTCCTGATGGCCCGCTCGCTGTGCGGCGGCCCCGCGACTCGCAGGCAGTAATCCCACCGTTGTGGGATAACCACGGATAGATGATAAAAGGCGGGAGGCATCTGATGTCATGGAATGCCACCCACTCGAATGCGAAGATTATGCGCGGATAATCGGGGCCCCCCTCCGTTGTTCTCGCAAATGAGGGAGGACGGGAATAAATTGCAAAAACACTTGCCTCCACCGGGACTTTCACATCGAGGAGAATTCTGGAGATTTACATCGGTAACTTGTATATATGAATGGAGAATTTTCATGCACATTTTTCGTTGCTTCATCTGAAAGTGCTTAAAGAGCCGATTTCACAGTATTTTGTATAATTTTTTTCTGATATGGGAAATAGGTTAAAAATAGATTTGAAAGTGAGAAAATTTACCGCCAGTGACGTCATCTGGCGGCATTGCCCATTTAAACACACGTATTTTAGCAGATTAGATCATATTGTCATATCATCTCCTTGCAAAAACACTTGCCTCGACCAGGACTTTCACATTGAGGAGAATTCTGGAGATTTACATCGGTAACTTGTGTATATGAATGGAGAATTTTCATGTAAATTTTTTATTGCTTCATCTGAAAGTGCTTAAAGAGCTGATTTCACAGTATGTTTTATACTTTTTTTCTGATATTGGAAATTGTACAAAAATAGATTTAAAAGTGAGAAAATGCACCGCCTAGTGACGTCATCTAGCGGCATTTCCCATTTAAGAAAAAAAAATATTCAATAAATATACGGGGTCGAAACACAACCTGGGACTTTTAAGCTCTTTTTTTCGATGCCGCAATTATTCTAACACGAGTTCAAATAATCGCACCAAACACAGTCCGGTCGGCGTTAAACTATATTAGCGCCTGTAAGACTCTAGGACTACTTCACGCACTGCGCCGAATTGCACGGTCGGCGTAAAACCCGTAGTAGCGCCTTCAAGACTGTATGGAAACTTCTCGCATTGCGCCAAACGCAACTCAGTCGGTCAGTTGGAGTGAAACGTAGATTAGCGCTTACAAGACCGTAGGAATGCTATTCGCCCAATCCTATCGCAGTCTACCCGTAAAATACGAAAAACATTAGAAAAATGCCGCTGCCAAACTTTAGACTCCAATATCAAACGAAGATGGCCAAGAATGCTCATACATGAGCGCCCTACCGCAAAAACAAGTAATTGGAGAATTTGGACGCACATTTTTTATAGTTTCATCTGGGGGTGCTTAATGGGCTAAGTTCGCAGTATTTTTCATAATTTTTTACTGAAATGGGTAATTGTAGAAAAATAGGTTTAAACGCGAGAAAAAGTGCCGTCTGTGACGTCATCTGGCGGCATTTCCCATTTAAACACACGTATTTAAGCAGATTAGATCATTTTGTCATATCTTCTCCAATAATTGTTCAATCCATGAGCTAAGGGTATCTTCGATTTTATTGTGTTCAGTTCACTCAGTAGTTTCCACTTAAACACGAAATTCATCAAATTTCAGACACCTGCAAATTATCTAATAGAGAATTTGCACAATTTACTCATTTATACGGAAGACTCTCTTAAGTGAACATTCATGGATATCTCGGTTCGATATTTGAATCTGAAGATTAGCAGTGAAATTTTTTGTGTCAGAAGGTTGGCTGCCCTTTTGGGTCCTATGAGCTCCATATCTTGACAAGTCCGTCCTATCCATATATGCGTAGGTGCTTGCAACAAAACTTTACGATAAAAACAGTCCAGAAGATTTTGTGAACGCTGCATCTTCTCAAGCAAAGACGCTCCTATTAAATTGAAGCGTATTCACTGGGCCTCTCTTATTAGTAGTTTACTCGATGCACAAGTCTAAATAATGGACGTAGCGCAGAACATAATGAACATTTACCAATTGGAAGAAAGTAAAACATGAAGGAAGCAAAGCGTAACACCTAGTAAGGGCTGAACGCAGTGCAGATAATAAAGGGACAACGTTGGGGGGGGGGGGGCAATTAATTAATTCAGCGAGCCCGAAACGGAACGAAACGGAGGTAAAAGTGAATTGGAGGGTGATATACGACTCGACTTTGAAAGAGGAGAGGAAGCGCAAGCTATCGCATGGTCCGAAGGTTGGCGGCCGTGGACGTGGACTTGGTGGCGGGTGCGCGAGCGACGACTCCCGGTGCCGGTGCGAAATCGAGATTTCGATCGATGGTGATGGGCGATCGGGCGGATTATTCTGGACGGCCCGTTGCCGTTGCCGTTTGCCGTTTCACCGGGAGAAAGGTTGATCCGCGCAGGTGAACTGACCCGTGCCTCCGTCCGGATTGAAATCAGACGCAATTGGACTCCTCTAGCTCACGCCGCGCCGCACTATGGTCCACAGACCGGATTTAACGGAACTTTAAGCAAATTTTGAAGGTGCAAAAAATGAAAGTTTGGCACCACAGTTTTATCAAACATACTCTCAGAGATCATCACCTGAGTTTTCATCGATTAATAATGATTGATAAGACAGGGACAGGCCTTAACAACAGAGCGCGCAACAGGTCTTCATTAGCTGATTGTGCGCCGCATTCAGTAGTGCGTTACAAAGTGTTTGTTTTTCCGAGTTACGCCTCATCAATGTGAAATTTTGGGCAATATGGATCCACCTGATGGTAAGTGACGTCCGTTTTTCCCAGTATCATTAATTTTAAGCCGAAATTTGTATGCTTTTTAACGCTGCAAACATACACCGAAAAAGGCTAGAAATCAGTGAAATTTATAATCTTTAGGAAGCTCTAACTTTTTTTTAATTCTAGTTAATGCTTTGGGAATTGAAAAACCTTGTTCCACATATCCTTAAGTTTAAAATGATGCTAAGTTTAATTGCGCCTTTTTGCAACTAACGGTCGAAATCAATTTTTTTCGGAGCGCATCTCTGCGATTTGAAATGTGACTCAGTGTTTTGATTCAATAACACGATAGATAAGGTCGCTTGTCTCTTCCAGCTAGAGAGCACGGCCAAATATTTTGCGGTGTTGCCAAGTTTAGCCTATATTGTTGCAATTTTAAATAATGTCAAATTGCATCAGAATCCATTGCTGCCAAATTTGGCCGAAAATATAACGTTTTCATAAGACCCGCCAGGGAAGGCCGATTATCGCTGAAATGACAAATTTATGCGGAGTCGTAGATTATTATGACATTTTCGACTAAGTATGACAAATTTAAATTGTCAACTGTGTTGCCAAATTTCGTTAAAAATTGATCTTTCCTCCACAAGGGCCTCTAGGAAAGGCTGATTATCCCTGTAATGTCAGATGTATCGAAGTCAAGAAATATTATTTAATTTTTTCATTAGGTCTGAAGTTTGTAATTATTTTTACCGGTTGTATAGTAGTTTTACTTAATTTTCAGATCATGCAGTCGTTTCTGTGACAAGAGAGGAATTATTTCAAGAGGCAAAGAAAGTTGGGTTGACCAGCACCTCAATCAGCAGGTTAATGGATCTTCTGAAGGCTTTTTTGTTACGCAATATACCCGCTGCAATCATTTCTGAAGATGGAGAGAAAAAATTATATGCGCTGATTATGATGTTCAGACAGAAGTGGAAGGAATGTCATAGGTCCGAAGAGAGGCTGAGGAAACTGCATGGAGATTGGCTTTGCAAGGTAGTATTTCCTTTCTCTGAAGATCCCTCTCTCAATACTCATCCAAGCACGAGTCGAGCCTCTAAAGACTTTGAGAGCTGCAGCATAAAAGTGCAGCAGCGAAAAGTCCATGATTTGGTGACCAGTCATTCCTCCTCACAGCTCGGAGTAGCGTATACAACTGCACTTTGGAAGGAAGGGGAAAGGTCCAAATCGCAGGTTGTTAAGGCTATTTCAGCAACACCTGAAAAAGTTGTAGATCTGAAAAACGTAGTGTTAGGGCGAAAGAACGAAGAGCCCGTGCCTCTTTTACCCAGCGAAGCTCTTGCATTCATGATCAAAAATAACTTTACAAAATCCCAATATGTCAACACAAGAAAAGAGTCCAAACTCAGGAAGGCTGACATCTTTCCTCCTTATAATTATGTTTTAGAAGAAAAGAAAAAAATGCATGCCCGGAAATGATGCAATAAAAATTACAGAGATCTCCGGCGAAATTTCATTGCAAGCGTTACTTGACATCACCACAAACCGTCTTTTAGAGGCCGAATGGACGAAATATGAATCTTCGCTGATTAACCACCGTACAGATAATCCCCATACTTTACATTTCCTCTGGAAATACGGCTTTGACGGATCAAGCAATCAAAGTGAGTATAACCAAAAATTTTCCGAGGAATTCAAAGATTCGTCCGATAAAAACTTATTTGTCATATGCGCAGTGCCATTAATTTTAAGAGCTGCAAATGGGCAACCAGGTGGAATTTTTTGGCAAAATCCTAAACCCGCATCACCCCAATACTGTCGACCGATCAAGTTTATTTTCAAAAAAGAGGAGGATGACTTTGTGTTAGACCAGCTTGCTAGTTTAGAAAGTGAGATTGCAAACTTAGTGCCAACAAAGGTGATCAAAGACGGGGTGAATATTGAAGTTTCCTATACCTTAAAGCTTACAATGCTGGACACTAAGATGTGTAATTGTTTATCAGGCACCAAAAGCGCAAGCACATGTTATCTGTGCGGTATTCTACCCTCTAAGGCAAACGATCTAAAATTAGCATTCTCTAAAACCCCTCGAACCGACTTGTATTGCCTTGGTCTATCGACCTTACATGCGTGGATCAAAATTTTTGAGCTACTGCTCCATATTGCGTATCGCCTAAAACTGAAAAAATGGCGAATTATTATTCCAGCCGAAAAAGTTATCAAAAATGAGGAGAAGAAAAGAATTCAACGCGAGTTTAAGGAAATTGGATTAATCGTGGACCAACCGAAACAAGGCGGAGGCAATTCCAACTGTGGAAACACTGCTAGAAGGTTTTTCAAAAATCCTCCCGTGTCATCAAAAATCACACAGATCGTTCCTGGATTAATACACCGATTCCACCTAATTCTCGCAGTTCTAGCAAGTGGCTACGCGATTAAATATGACGTTTTCAAAGAGTATTCCAAAGAAACAGCAGAATTCTACGTAGAAATTTATCCATGGTATCCAATGTCTCCTACAGCGCATAAAGTTCTGATTCACGGAGCTGAAATCGTCAAATCAATGGAGCTGCCAATTGGGCAATACACTGAGGAGGCTTTGGAAGCTCAAAATAAGGTATATAGACTTTTTAGAAAATGTTTTTCGAGGAAAAGATCAAGAGAGGCAACAAATATAGATATTTTGTGTCGGATGATGTGCTCGTCAGATCCTGTAATCCTGAAGTCCCACGTAATAAAGAAAGCTACAAAATTGCCACGTGCCGCTTTGGATCTTTTAGAGCCAAATCCTTGTTTTGATCATTTGAAATTGGAGGAAGATAAAGAAGAAGATGAAGAAGAGGAAGTCGAGGAAGAAGGGAAGAGCGATGACGATGAAGACGAAGAAATGGATGAAGACATAGACGAAGAAATAGACGAATGGATAGATGAAGAAATGGACGAGGAGAGTGACGAGAATATGGATATGGAAGATTGAATCAAAGCTAGGATCGTGTATTTTTAATTGTTTTTGTTTGTTTTCTCATTGAAATGTGATTAATTTTTTTTTAACTTTATCCGTTAAGTTTTGTTTTATACATTTTTTCCTAAAGCAAATTATGATCTCAGTCATTTTTTCGATCTCAGTATGTGATTTATTTTTTCAGTAAAGTGTGCTTTCTGTTACCTTATACAAAATGTTTTCTTAAAATATGCAACATTTGTGTTTGTGATGGGGATGGTGGGGAAGGGAGTCCACATATATGAGAGTGACATGTAGTTCGTAGCGAGTTAAAATAACGAATTTCTACCTTTTTAAATTACCATGAGATTGATGAATTCAACGTTTGTCAAATTTACTCCCCCCCCCCCCCACCCACCACCACACACTTACACAGTCTCACACACCCTCATCCTCTTTCGTTAAGAATCAATCTCAGTAGATTTTTTTATCATTTATGGGATAAGTTAGTTGTCATCAATGGGCTATTGCATGTTCATGATCGTCAGAATAGGGGAAAAAAGTCTTAGGTTTTAATAGCGCCCGAAGTTACATTTAAAGTCAAGTTTCTCGGTCAGGATGTTAATATTTTGTCAAACTAAGATGTAAAATGAAATCAGCGACCCAAAAAACATTAGAAACATCGGCTTTTAAAACGATACATTGCATTTCCGCCTAAAGTTCCGTTAAATCCAGTCTGTGGACCATAGTGCGCCGACCTCCGGACTCAACACCCGATCGGCTATCCCAGCGGTTCCCGAACCGTACTCGGAGCCCCTAGGGTCTGTCTATGAATGACGTCAGCGGGCTGATTGTTGAAATTGATATACAAAGCGATAGACAAAGAAGACAAAAAGGATATGGAGGGATCCTATTCGTGGGAGCGGGTGGTTGCAATGGACAAAGGAGGTAGGTGATAGACTAACTAACGGCAACCCATGACAGACCCGATGGTTAATCCATCATTTACCCCCTTAGTCCATAAGAATCACCCATTTCAACCAATAGGATCTCTTCATAGTCCTCATGTCTTTTTTGTCTACAGCTTTGTCTATCGATTTCAACGATCAGCCCGCAAAGTCCCTGAGGTAGACGAAGGCTTAATAGCGGGTGTGACAGTGTGACACTGTCAAATTCAGCCATCAAATTTTCAAGGTCAGACACTGTTTTTCAAAAACCAGCGGTCCGCAAGTATTTGATGGGATTGGTAAGCTCTAATTAGCAACTTAAGGGCATTTCAAGTATTACGTAACGCACTTAGGGGGAGGAGAGATGCTGATTGCTCCCACACCCTCTGAGAAGAGTTGTATTCAATTACAGTTTTTGACCTTTTCTTTGAAAATTGAGTTATTCAATCTCCCCATCCGAGATGTAATCGATCTCGATTAATTGGCAGTCTTATAATCGGCCCTGTTCGCAATGCTTTTTATAGGTTTTTTCAGCGGACCATGAGCTTTGTGAGCAATGTAATCATACAATGCTTCAAATGTGCGATGAGCATGTGAAAACATACACACACTTCACGGATCACACTTACCTTAATTTCTTGAAACTTTAACCCATGTTTTATTCTTAAAGTTGTTGACACAGAGTCAACTACATTGAATCAATCAGTCAGTCTTACTTTTAAAAAATGCTCGCGAGATTCAACCCACTATGTACTCAAAAATTTATGATCGCGATGTGAATTTTAAGGAAAACACTAAACTTCTCGCCAGGAGAAAGTGTTAGCGTCCTCAGAGAGTAACTTTTTAATTAATTCCATTTTCAATTTCTACATTCATACTTTACTGCCTCGAACGTGCGTGCAACGATTCAATGAGTGGCGCTGCTCTCAGTCGTCTCAAACATTTACCGGAAAACATTTAGGGGAAGAGTGCGTAGCACTGCGTACAAAACAGTGTTGTCAAGTTCGGTACAAAAATACTGATGCTACCCGGGAAAAGTACTGGAAATTCGTGCATTTTCTGTCGTGAATGGTAACAGTGACAAGGCCTGAGTTCGGCGAGACGAGCATCTTAGCACCCATGTCTAATAGCTGTTCAATTAAAATACACTGTTCATTGATGGAGTCGGCGGCTATCTTCTATTCATACGCTGACCAATAGATTTCCGATTCTCATTCACATGTTTTGTAACCCTGCCCATTGTCTTGGTAACTTTCTTTGCTCCGAATCGATTTTTCGTCTCTCTGACGTGTGTTGATGGCCGATGATGATTTGTCGATTGTTTGATGATCAGTGCGGTAACCACTGAAAATGGTGATTCAATTACGCAATTCAAATGGGATTGATTTGCTGAATCATACGCCATAAATTCAATCATTCTGCGAAGCAGTGAATAAAATTAAAATCTTGTTGTCGAGTATAGAGACATTATTTTTGCCGCGCGGAGAATACCATGCGTAAGCTGGGTAATGGACCACCAGACCATTGGTGCGAATTTAAGCAATGAGAAGTATGTTTTCTCATCAATATTTCATGAAGAACACGATTTTTGCACAGAAATATATTAAAAAGAAGCTCCTAATAAAATATCAACATTTTTTGATGGATGGATTCAAACCTCCCGCTCACAAAGTAACCTTCCTCCACTTGCGCGTTAAGTCACACAATGAACGTTACCGGTGACCGTCTCTGCGGTGAGAAATATGGTATATTATGCGCTTCGGCTAAGCTTTTGCACGTTATTTACACCTATAAAAACACAAGGTGGAAAGGAACACTACTCGTTAAAGAAGCCAGCCGAAATCGTCTTAGTGTGCGATTTGATTCCCTTAGATTCTAGCTTTTCTTATTGTGAGCAGGAATTTACATTTTGTGACCAGTACTAAATGAAAACGTTAATGTTTTGATTAGAAGTGATAACCAGTGATTTCCGTAGCATATATCATCTTACAAGAAATTTTGAAGAAAAAACATAAATCAAAATACTTAAATTCGTACCGTGCATGAGTGGTCTGTTGTTATGGTCGAGAGACTTCAACGCGAGGATAGCAAAAAAACCCTCTTTGTTTTGGAGGTTTTCTCCGGGTAACCGCGCATCAGCGATGATTTTTGAGGAAGGTTTACATTATTCTTGAGTTAAAACATGTATGAGTCAAAAAATGCGTATCTTCGCTGGCGAGTTTCCAAATTTTTAGTCAAGTTTAATTTTTTCAAATAAAATTAACCAAATGCCTCTTTCGTAATTTTTCTTACATTTTCATCAATGAATCATCTACATTCAACGTCCGCCATTTTTTTTTATTTTCCTTGGGGGGCCTTAAGAGCTCTGTGAAGCCGAAGTTGACTGAGCCAGTCAGAATTGGATCCCTCGGTATATCCATACTCTGACAGAGGTGCTTCATGCATCAGCATTTGAAAACCATTCCAACCAAACATGATATGTGTACCCATGCTAACTCGTGAAGATTGTGCGATTCATCCTTTTTACACAAGTATCCAAGATCACCCATATTGCACATTTTTCTACCAAAATATTCAGAATAATAGAAAGATAATTTGAGGTAAATTTCAGAGCAGAGTAAAGAGCATTTTGCACTCTACCAAGTAAGCAGTTTTTATGCACAATCTTAGGAACGTTGACATGGGTATGACTGTTCAATCGGAAAGGTCCTCACTTGTCTTCTTCTTGTCTTCCTCTTCTTCTTAACGACTAGGGCATAGCCCTTTTTGTCTGGCCATCAAGTATCGAGCGCAATAAACTATTTATAAATATTCAAAATCTAAAAATCACTAAAATGAAGGACTCGTAAAATCAATGAACACAGCACACATTCCACGATCATCATCCTCACGTGTAGAGAGCCAGCTTTGTGCCCATCTCTTTGGCCTCCTAGCGGGCACTTGTCTTCGATGTGCATATTCGGACTAAACGGGTTGTGGGCATCGAATTTACTTCCGTTGGAATTGGCAAATGAGTTAAAATGAAGAAATCTCTCGAACTGGCTGAAATCGGGATGCGATAAATATGGAAAAAGGTGCTTCGTGCGCGGGCCGCGGAGTCGGAAGTCGGTCAACATTGAGATGAATGGTGTATTCCCAACTCCTCCTTTTCAACACGATCGAATATGTCGTGTTCGTGGGTGCTTGTTTTCTCGCCGACACCTCCGCTAATTAAGTTATAAGTTAGCGGGTTGAGCAACCATATTATTCCCGGCGTAACTCCACAGTCATAACTCGAAACTGATACTTACAATTTCCTGCCCGTAATTCGTAACCGATATCAAGAGGTTTCGGACACGACAATCGCTACTTTATAGGAGCGTTTAACTATGAATTTACGTAAACTTTTCGCTTTTCGTGTCATCGCGGCGCCTCCTTTCCCTTTTCGTTCTTGGCGCCTTTCGCGCGGCCGCGGGTGAGTAGGTTACTGCCCGTCTCGCGGTTACCAAATCATGCCTAGCCTTAGCTTCCCTCTTTATGTACACGCATTATCTGGCGATGTAAAGATATCTCACGTGAGATTAGCTCGTAGCTTAATTTGGCAATCGGAATCCTCAGTTGAGACTTGTTCATTTCATAGGAATGAAGACTCCGTACACGTTTTATATATAATTCGTGCCTTGCATGAATGTTTTAAATAATCGCATGTTTTTACGTCGAGTACGTACATGTAATAATGGCCAATGGAAAATTTGCAGATGTCTGAATTTTTTTAAATTTCATGTTGAAAGTAAAATTGTTACAAGAACTGAACACGAGGGTATCCTCAGTTTCTGAATTGAACAATTATTGAAAAAAAAATTGGAAAATCGCTACGTGTAAACCCTTTTGTGGCAATTTTTAAAAAGTTCTCAAACAACAATTTCAAACCTTGTGACTCTAATGAATAATCCGGTAACAAGCTCAATTTAAGCTTGTTCTGCTGGAGAGTGGATGAAATTTTGCGACTAGAAAATTTGACTTTTTGAGGTCAACTTGTTTGCAAAGTTTACCTTAAAAAATTTTTGTTCAAAATTTTAAACATACCAGTTTTGCCAATAATTTAATTTACCTTGCTCATTCATAAGGGGAGGAGGGCAAATACGGAAGGCGATGAGCAGAGACGATTATTGGAGATTGACTATGATGTTTTTCCTCATTTTAAATGTAAGCAAAACAATCGCAGAATCAATCTTTCAGATGGATTTTGAATAGAAATAAAACGGAGTTGCTGATTCGCAAGGATTGTCACTGAAAACAAAAGAGTTTCATGACACGCCCAACTGACATATTGCGTGTCCATGCCTAACGCAAAGAAGCGACAACGTCGGACAATTGCATGTGAAAACACCTCCTGTCACGAAGCGCATCCTTTCCATCCCTGTTATTATTTAAAAAATGAGTCACGAGACGACAAAATAAAATCGGGAATGGTGTCTCACCTGAAGAATTTTCTAACCCCTCGCCCCCTCCACCACACAGTGGATCCAGTCAATAGGAGAAGTCGAACAAAATTTGGAAACTTTAGTAGCTTTTAACTTCGTGCATACAAGACTTTGAGGTTTTAAAAGTGGCTTCATTGGTTTTCTTCGGGAGATTTTCGTCCAAAAGCACCCCTTCCATTTAAAATGTGACGAAATAAACATCAAAACTTTCATGTCCGATTTCTTCCGAAGACTCGCACCACTGTGCGTCATTTCCCCGTCTATTTGAACTAGAACCACTTGCAGACATGCCCATGGAAGGTAAAGAGGACTTGGATAAAGAGCCAGAGGCAGTGTTGCAGGGGAGTTGGAAGATCCATTGCACTTGCTGAACCCCAGGCAAGCTAGATGAATGCAAGTTGACAACAGAGATTGGAAAGAGAGGGCGATAATCGCTGGAAATCTCCCGGCGGGAAGGAAACGTAGAGTCTAGGATGCAGATAAAATACAATTTCGTAACAATACCCTAATTACGGCGTCGGTAATGTTATGTGAGCTTTTTAATTCGGAACGACCCGCTGAACCTCATACGCTGGCCGACAAGGCTCTAAGTGGCCAGTTGGGAGGGCGTGGGGCTGTTGTCTGGCTCAAATCACCACCTCACTGCATTGAATTTACGGGCACCGGCCGGGTAATTGCCCTGCACCTTTTAAGTCATCTCTCCAATTGAAATAAGAAAAAAGAGGGCGGGCTCCGGGCCATACGCCACGCGGAATTATTCCGGTTCAATTATATTCACCTGCATTTCGTCTAAATCTAGCCGTTGCAAGCGCTGCTTCGCATTTTGTTCTAAGATGCGTTTCGGCAAAATCTGTTGTTTTGTGGCTAACGAACATACAAAAACATACGTACATTTGGATAGAGTAAAATCCCTTCATACTGAGAGTAAAGACAATGCGAATCCATTTCTGATTGGTTCCCTTATTTTAGGGCCTTCACAGTGTCACAAACGGGAATAAAGATTATATTTTCACCAATTGCAAAGGTTATGAACTGGAATGCACCGGGGAATTGGGGATACGGCAAGGAACAATTAATTGGAATGAGAGAGAGAACGGAGATAGGCATTCGGGAATGGGTTGATCAAAGATTACAAAAAACGTCCGATTTTTGTAATCTTTATTCCCGTTTGTGACATCAAAGGGACTCTTACCGTCACAAGCGCTGCTTTGTTCTTTGTTCCAAGGTGCGTTTTGGCAAAACCTGTTTTTTTGAGGCTAACGAACATACTTACAAGAACGTACAAAAACATACGTGCGTTTGTATAGAGTTGAGCAAAATAGTCAAATGTACATTGCTGCTTCAAAATCTCATCTTCCACTTTCATGTTTTGAAGGAAAGTCAACCAAGACTCCAACTTTAAATTTTTTGCAATTTTTCTTGCCGATATGAAGGTTATTTTCCCCAAATCTTACGGGAAAACGTTGGTTGGTTTCCCTCCAAAAAATTGCCATAGAAGGTGAGATTTTGAAGCACTGCATTATGGACGTGACTGTTTTGCTCATCTCTATCCATTTGTCGGTTGCAAACTGTATTTGTTACCCTCAAATTTTATTTGTTGAGTCATTAGATTAATAAAAAGTCGAATAAAAATACTGAACTAGCATCGGTGGAACTTGAATATGGTTCACTGCGAGGCAAGCTCAGTACGCAACACAATGCACAAATCTTGAATTGGCAACTATTACCGCAAGGAAGATGGTTCTCGGTCTAAATCGATAATTGAAGGCGAGATAAAAAGGTGCGTGACCTCCATAATGTCAAATCTGGTTTCTCAAAATCCTTAGCTACGAGGCTACGACCGAATACATGGAGAACAAGTGTCCCTCTTTTCCAACGCCGTACTGAAAGTGAAACCAGTTCACCCAGGACACAGTCTTTCTAGGATGAGCATCGGCTTGAGCCGATGTGGATGCTCCATTACTCCAGAAATAAGACAAGATTTTATTGCTGCGGTTAATTATTACAATTATCTTTCTGTGTCTTCGATTCTAAGCGCCAAGTCGAGAGGAGTGCGCCGTAGAGCAACGCTCCAATTTGCGCAACCGTTACGCAATAACGCACGTTAATCGGTTTGCAATTTTTCCTCACGCTCGACAAATTCTCGTGTAATACCACTTGATTTGAATGTAATAGGGGAGTTTTACCGATCAATCTGGCAATAATGATTTCTTTATGTTTCAGGTGAGCCACTCGTTGTCAGGCGATCCAGAGGCGGAGCCAGCAATTTGGCAACACCCGAGTTTCTCCATTTAAACCTATGATAAATAATCGATTCTTGTGGGAACATCTGGCCCTTTTAAGAATCGATACATTCCCGTAGGTTTAAGTGGAGAAAAGACACTGTCGCACTTTGCTGAATCCGCCGATGAGGCGATCTCTTCGAGCCATCTCCTGCTCAGATTCAATTAGGATATTTATCGCAAATGCACCTCCGCTCGAAGTAAGTGACACGTAATTTTGCTTGCCCAATACTGATCGAGCGCTCTAAATTCAAGCAAACTTCGATTACGTGGAGGATGAGATAATTTTGAATTCCGTCCAAAAGAGTGATCATACGAAGAAACTAAAGCGGAGGATGCGAACATGACACAATATTCATGGGGAACAATTTTATGATGACTCAAGATGACTGATTCAATTGAAAGCTCATTAAAATTTCACATACACGGAAATAAATGGAGATTATAGTGCATGCAAAATCTAATGAAATGGATATACCCTATTTTCGAGAGTTTATACTAGTAATAATTTAGACAATGTGCTCGAGTTGGGCAAGAGTTAAGTGCGCAAGTCAATGCTATTTGTTGTGTGATGATCAAATATTTGGACCTATTTGCTTTTGTCCTATTAATGTAACAATTCCTTCGGTTATAAAAAACTTAAAGTTTTTTTTCAAAAGAAACTAAAGATTCAGCACAACTTTCTTTTTCTTTCTTCTCTCAGTATAAAACGTGCAACTTTTTATAACAAGTAGGAAACTAGGGGCTTTACCTTCATGTTTGACGTTTCCGAAAAACTAAAACAATAAGCCAGCCTGAGCGTTCCGTTACTTTGTTCAAGACATTCCGTCGCATAACTTTGCCGGATTTGTTACGCTAAACAAAATCCTCCTGATCGAACTTAAGTTGCCACTTTTACAGACAGATATTACAAACGGTACCTGAGGCGTGCACCCAGAGACGGTATATTTTAGACACCTTGCAATGATATCTTCTGTATAATGTAAAAGTTACTTTCGGAAGTCAACGCTCAGATTCGCCGATGATGAGAGAGTTAGCCATTGGTTTAGTGATGCTAACTTAATTTGCAAAAACTTGCCTCTCAAAGTGCTCACCCTGGCCACCGCCCACTGCCGCCTCCGCCGCCACCTATGCTGCCGTGCTAAGGAAAAACGCCGTATGAACCTTCAGGCGTTGCCGAATTTCCTTTGATGAAACACAAATTTCCCGGTAAACTCATGAATATTATCCTACCAATTTTTCGGATAATTTTGTTCGCAATTCCATCTGAAGTTCCTGAAAATTTCAAGAAAAAATATTCATAACGTTCCGCAAAAATAAACATTTTAGCGAAGAAAATGTGGCAACTCTCGAATTTTCATACGGCGTTCTTCCTTAGTACGGCAGTATGGCGCCTATGGGCAAATAAAACCTCATTATCTGCACTTAAGAGTGGTCTTCATTGCACGAACGTTATTTAAAATTAAATTAAATTAAATTTAAAAAAATTAAATTTCCTGGTTAAATTCGACAATAGCTGATGCGGCTTGGTTCCTTTCTGCTGAATGCCGTCCAAATGCGGGGTCTTAAAAGTGGACCGCATTTTGCAACGAGGAACTATAATTTCTGGCTCATCCGTAAAAACACTTATGTCCATAGGGTACTGATGACACTTACGTCGTTTCTAAACTGAGCCAATTATGGTTCCTAATAGCGAAATGCGGTTCAAGTATACTGTCTCCGCGTGGACTCCTCTGACTTGAAAACCGAGCGGAACGGCAACTGCGAGTCTCATCCTCGTTCTGTGAATGGTGTGAATTATGGACGGAAGACTGGAGCGGAGAGGACGGAGGAGACAAAAATATGGGAGTGGATTTTCTTTCTATGAAAAGTAAAAGTGGTTCGCGGAGCCGGAGCGCGTCGCGTCGCGGGATCGGCGTGAGGACCTTGCGCGATGATCGTGAAGATATCGGCTGACGACCAAGACGACGACGACGACGACGACGGCACGTATATCATGTCTCGCTTTTTTATCCGTCATCCGCCTTTTCCGAAATTCGCGCCCGCCCAGGCCCGACTCCCGTCGCCCGATCTCCCGTTCGTCACCGGCTAATGCCGCTTGCGTGCGCTCGTCAGATGCACCGTGACGCGTGGGCTCGGTGACGTCACTCCACACCGGAAATCTCCCCGCTCTTTCAAGCAAAACCTCTCGTAAATGATATTTGTGGATCAAAAGGACGGCTTTGACCAGAAGAAACCAAATAACCTAACCTAACCTAACCTAACCTAACCTAACCTAACCTAATCTAACCTAACCTAACCTAACCTCGAGTTAGGTTAGGTTTTTTTAAAAAAAAACACCGTATCTACTGCGAGACCTTATATCTATAGCTGATATCACACGATCAAACAGAAAAAAATGTATCACAATCCCAACTATACTCTTAGCTGATTTTGGCGCCAGCTATTAGAGTATTTGCAAAAGCCAGATGTATCGTTGAGGAGCTTAAAGTGTGGTTGGCTTAACGATACCTCTACCTGGTGCCCTCACAGTCAGCATAATTTGTGGTTGGATTAACTTGCCGCTGCTGGCTGGTGCCCTTACATTTCTAGCTGGTGAAACTACTCTGATGGCTGACGCGAAAATCAGCAGAAAGTATGGTTGAGTTTGTGATACTTTTTTTTTTTTCAATGTGCTCTCATTTTCTCAAGGGCATGTGTTTTGGTAGGTGCTAAACATCGAATAAGCCATTCACAGTCTTTGATGGGACATGATCTCGTCCGTTTGACGGCCAGATTTGATCATGTGACAAACACATGTGTTTGATCATGTTGTCATGAGGGTGTGTTTGTGTGTGTGTGGCTTATGTACATTAGTCAAGTTACCAGGCCCGAACTAAGGGGGTGGCCACATTCGCCGCGGCCCATGGCGGCAAATCCAGAAGGCGGTAAATTTTGCAATTTTTTTTAAATGTAGTTATTAAAAAAATCGAATTTAGAAAAAAAATTACAAACGAGAAAAGGCAACAAAATCTCTCATTTCCTGAGAGTAAAGTAATATCTAATTTTGTCGTCTTTCAGTGATACAAGAGACAGCACCTTTAATTAGTCGAGATAAGAGAGAAACCAAACACGCAATTTGGCCTGGAACGGCGCGACTTAGAGAGAAATGATGACGAGAACTTGAGATAAAAAGGAGAAGCCCTCGGCGCGGCGGTCGGCATGTAACACATATTAGCACCTAAAAGACTGCACTAATACTTTTCGCATTGTATCAAACACAGTGCGGTCACCGCAGTCCAGTGTGAAACGGATAGCGCCTTCAAGAATGCATGAATACTTCACGCATTGCGCCAAAGACAGTGCGGTCCGCGTGAAACGCTTAGCGCCTACAAGACTGTCGGAATACTTCACGCATTGCGCCAGACACAGTGCAATCTGCGCGGCGCGGCGGCGGAAGTTAAAATCATTAAACTACATTTATGTTTGTTCTTTCATAATTTTTTCATTCATTTCATATGAATGGAAGGCCTTGTCCACACAGAGATAGGTTTACGGAACTTAACTTTCGCGCAAAGTTCCGTAAACTTTTGCTAGTAGTTTTGACAGGGCTTTCCCCAAAATGTGTCCAACACAAGTATACGCGTTTTATGCACCCCTCCCCCGCTGGCACGTTCACTTGATGGTTTTTATTGATGTTTTAAAACGAATGAGGTGAGAGGTTGGCGACAGGGGGTGTTAAGTGAGATGAGGGAGTGTCAACTCCCTGATAACCTGTGGGAAGACCGAGCTTTGTGGCGATTAGGTGTCGCAAAGCGCCAAAGAGCGCTATAACAGCGACTCGTATGTATGTATGTAAAACGAATGAGAAGGGGCGGTAAAATACAGGCGGCCCATGGGCGGCAAGTGGGTAAATCCTGCTCTGCAAGTTAACACAATTTTCAAAAGACAAAGAACCAGAATCGGTCTCTTCACATTTCCGGTTGCCTAAGTCGTTTCGCAGACGTCTAAATGGACGTATATTTATTCTAAAGGGAACTTTATGAAGATGAATGGTAAATGATTTACGTAGCACACAAATCCCATACACATAGTTACTTCTGATTCAATTAATTATCGCGCAGGTCTTTTGGCTCAACTGCATCTGCAATCCAAAGTTACAAAATTTCCACCTACAAATAGTATTTTTACGAGAGAGTTGCTGCAGGATGTCCGTGCCTATAACTAAAAATTTAAATTATTTTATTCTGATTAAACTCACAAACTAACGAAAATACAGACAGACAGCACGGTTATATTTTTGTAAATAATGGAACTGTTTCAGTCACTTTACCAACTTGTAATTGGTTCTTCCGTCGAGAAAATAATTTTATCTTCATTTCATATTTTTGGTAAAATAATTAAACGTACATCGCCTCAAAATTATCTCCGGATTTCCTTTAGAATATGAAAAATATAGTCACACAATTTTAAATTAGTATGGGCTGGGATTTCCTCTGTAAAAATAAAATGTGAGAAAACAAATGTTGCACTATTCGATTCAGTTACGCTAATTCTGGAAAAATTCAATCGGAAGAAAAATGAGCAGCAGTATTTATCGGTGAAAGTAAATTAGGACATCTCTTGTGCAGTATTCAAAGAAGGTTGATGATTTTTTTTTTCTTTTTTTAATGGAAAAGGGGCTAAATTCCGCTGATCAAAAATAATTAACCAAACGGTTTCTCTCTTGGACTATCAGTGAAATCCGGCTCCATCTGGCAGGGTCATCACTCTAAACTCTTGGAGCCTGAGGAGAAAATGGTGAAGATTGTTCCGTCATAGCCGTCGCATACACTGGTTGGCAAAACTTGGCAATTGGTCAACATCTAAACTTACAGATTAAAAAGTTTTGAGATATTGTGGAATTCGTTGCCAGTTTTTACCTGCGTTGATTCATTGACTTGACAGAAAGTCAGAGAAATCCAATTAAGATATTTGATGTGGATGTGACATTGTTTTACAAGTACCTTTTTTACAAACTGAAATACCAGAAAACCTTACTCAATACCTACATGAAATACCTTTCATCGGTCACTGGAAATCGAAGTATAATCTGTCACTGTTTCTTTCTCTTTTAGAACTAGCACGCCAAAAAATGTAAGTTTTTAAAATTGAGTTTTAAAAACAAGTAGAAATATCGAGACGATTTCCTGTTAGAAAACTACACGCAAATCTATTAACATCGTTGATATTGTCATATTTTGTATGGGCACTGTAAGCTTTGGCATTTTACTTAACCCTTCATTTTTTAAATTTCCTCTGCGTGCAAAAAATTGCATATGGTATACTGAATACTAAATACTAATACGTAAGCCAATTCGTAAAGCCAAAATTAATATTTTAACATCCTATTTGATCCATACTACTTGTGATTCACAATATTAGTTAATGAATCTAAAGTATTCAAAATCTGTAAGTCAGTCGTTTTTCATTGAGTTTTCAGCATACAATTTTCAAAAATTCTCTTCATGGTTTGATTATGTAATTTATTAATACTGTCAATTTGTCTCTTAGTAGCTTTACATTTTTCTCGAATATATTAACGCCTCTTTCCCATCATTTTTTCCACAAGTTCTGGGATAGAAACTTATTCGATAAGTGGGTCAAAGAAATTGAGCATTGGCAACCATGTAACGCTTATGTTTCCGGTCGGCTTTGATTTATATGAAAACAGAAAAAAACTTGGTCAGAGGTAGTGGCGATTCACATTAAACTGGCTCTCTATAAAATGATTCATCCTAATGGCCAATATCACGTTTACTTGCCTCGTAAAATATGAGAAGTTGCAAACGTGGAGGTTTGGCGTAGGCAATCAATATGGGCTTGAAGAAACCACACGCTAAACCTGTTTTGTGCAACCATCCTAAACTATGCCTCTTGGGAGTTAGAATCTTCTCTGGTGTATATTGTTTAACTATATGTTTTTTCCGTTAGTAAAATAAACAAATACAGGAACAGTATAGGATTCTAAATGGAGATATTCGTATCTAAGGCATCAAAAGTCAAAATATTTTCATCTACATAAATTCATTTTGAGCAGAGTTAGGACTTAACTGCCCTTCTTGTTTAAGGAATCTTCATATTTGATAGATTGAATCGACGTGGGTGCGATTCAAGAACTGTACAATGATAGAAAAATGACAGTTTCAAGATTCTTCCTGTTCAGGAATCAGGAACCATGTGCGCCACCGAAAATATGTGTCAAGATAGGTGTAACTTACGAAAGCTCAAAATCTAGCAAATAAACTTAATGTTGAAAAGTCATTGCAATTCATAAAGTTAAGTCAATGAACATGCAGTGAATTGGATGCATTCATCAACCAATACAATTTAAATGAGAAACATTTAAATTATCACTGAAATATAAAAAAAATATCTCAAAGTACATTGTATACGGTTTTTATTAATTTTTACTTTCAAAGTATGTAAACCAAAAACTACAAGATTAGGGGAATCATTCATCTTACTTTGTATTTAATATATAAACCACTTAAAATCCTCTTGAGAGGTACGTCGGATCGAATATATAAATGAAAATATCGATGAAAGAGCAGAATGGAAAGTGTTCGGTAGAAAACATTTCGTTTTCAAGTGATATAAACACTTTAAACCTAACCGTATAATAATAATAATTCATAATCCTCGAAAATTACTCTGGGCGTCTTTTAATTTATTTGTTGCCCAGGAGACAAGCATAGAGATTAATACTGCCGTCGTGCTAAGGAAAAACGTCGTATGAACATTCGAGAGTTGCCAAATTTTCTTCAATTAAATGTTTATTTTTGAGAATAGTTATGAATATTTTCCCTTGAAATTTTCAGGACTTTTCGATGGCATTGCGATCAAAATTATCTGAAAAATTTGTGGAAAAATATTTATAAGTTCTTCAGGAAATTCGTATTTTATCACAGGAAACTTGGCAACGCCTGAAGGTTCATACGGCGTTTTTCCTTAGCACGGCAGAATATGCTTAAAGCATCCGTCTACCCTCGAGTCGTCGTTTGCCAAACAAAAGAGCGCAACTCCATCGCAAAGTTTCAATATTGACTCAAACGATATAATTTCTTCCAGGAATATGACCGTGCAATTTTTGTCAAAAATATCGCTAATTTTTTCATGTGATCAGAAGAAAAATTCGGGAAATTTTTAGTCGTAAATTCTTGACAGTTTCCTGGTGAAAATATAATTGTTGAGAGTGAATTGCGCAACGTTAAAATCCAGTTACGTTCAATCATTTTGGAAAAGACGATACGAGATGAAGATCCGGTGAAATGAGTTGTATAACTCGCGAGCTATTATAAAATCAAGTACTCTAATGGAGGCCCTCCATTGGAGGGCCACGTGACCTCTTTGAGAGTCAAATTTTTTCTCTCGTCCCGCATGAATTATAAGAGCACACTTATGGGCGTTTTACGAGAGGCTTAATCAAGGGAGATAAGTTTATTAGGCACCTGGAGCTTCCTTAAAATACATAATAACCCTTAGCCTGGAGTCTCGTAGATTTTTTATAGATTGGTGAATGGTAAAGAAACTGATATAATAGCACGAATTACAAACTATCCAGCATCACATTATTTCCATGAGGACGCTCATATTAGGACAGCTTATTATAACCCTATGATCCATCGTCTGAAGTATTAAGTAGCATCTTAGGAAGTTAATTGAAAAAAATTATTGTCTATGTCCCAAACTTCCATGTTCACCACTAATTTCAGTCACGAATCCTTGATCTTAATAATGAACTTCGATGCAATTCTCCTGATCAGAATTTCACGTAAAATACGAATCGCACGACTAGAATTACTGGAAATAACTCCTAACAGTCCTCACTAAAGATATTTGACGTTTTTTGATGTACGAATTTAAACCTCCGGCTCATGGAGATAAACAAAACTTTACATGAGTAAAATCGCGCACTAAATGTTACCGTAACTGTTTCTGTGGATTAACGATGTGGCAACCTCAATCTCGGCACTACGGCTTAGTTATTGCACGTTATTTACACTTTGAACAATACAAGGAGGGAAAGGTAAATAATGCATGTAAGAAACCTACTAGAATCATTGTCACTCATGATTTGATTCAAGAAGACTATTGTTTTTTCTTGTGAGCGAGAAATTAAAATATTCCGTAGCCAATGTAAACTAGAAACGTTAATATCTTAGTTAAGAGTTGAGTGCAGTAAATTTCTTGGGACGAATCGTGTTCTACGCAAAATTTTGGTGAAAAAACACATGTCACAATGCTTGAATTCGCACCTTTCTAGTGGTCCATTGGAACTAATTCGGAGACTTAAACGCAAAGATAGAAAAGTAAGAACTCAAAAATTTGGAACAACCGACCACCCCTCAAGTGAACAAAACAACCTCTATGAAAAAAAAGTCAGATGTATAGGACCGCTTATAAGCAGGCGGATCTATACAGAAATGTCAACATCACATATTTCATTATTAAAACGGAACAGGGAACAGTTTATACCTTTTTTATAAACGATGTGCTTGCGCGTACAGTCGCTTTACGGTCGACTGGGTAGTTTCAAGCACTGTCGTATAGTCAATAACCACCTTATGAACTGGACGTTAATGGTCTTACTGAGGTGTAAATATACATCCAGTAGCGCAGAGCACAGCATATACCTATCATAAACAATATTTCGACTGTGTAATCGAAGAAGTCGCCATTATAATCTTAGCCACACAGCATTCAATGGTATGTTTACAAAAATTAGAATATCCTTCAAAGGAAGCGTGATAATGTGTGAGCACATGCATTTTTGCAGCGAGGTCCCTTAGTAAGAGTTTTCATCGAAATTTCTGTTGGTTATCGTTTTGCCCGAACCAATCAGATTGTGGGACTTTCAGGGAGATCACATTCCGAATGAGCTGTAGATGGAATATTATGATAGAATTAAATGCAGAGTATGTTTATTTAACTCAATTTACGAATCCTCAATTTTATTAAGTGGAATTTACTCGGAGACTTGAACGCAAAGATAGAAATGTAACAGCGCAAAGCGAAAAATCCACAATTGAATAACGCAAATTTTTTGACAAAAGAATTAAGCGTAAAGAAACGCTCATGAGCAAAAGCGCAAAAAAGGCAAAAACTAATGATCGTAGCGGACATTTTGAAAATTAACTTTTGCGAGAAAAGAATCCATAAACAGGTCTTATTATATATGTATGCGCTGCATAGCGAAGCATCCAAAATGTGAACAACTATGCTTTAAAACGGGCTGTTATTCCTTAGCTTATAAATATTCCCGAAGCATTATTTGTGTTTCAACAAGTAGGACCCTCTAATAACCCCTCGACCCCTCGACCCCTAATAATGACCCCCGCGTAACACGCGAAGATATACAGTTACAGTCAATGAGATATTTTCGCAAATAACTTTCCTTCCTCTTTTTTACTTTTCTCTATCAGGAAATATAAATGAATACATTACTTGTGTATACATTTTTTGTATTGTTCCTCTAACATGCTTACTGGTTTGAGTGGCGAAGATTTAATCATTCCACAAATTGCTCACGATACCAACAATATAGCTCATTATAACATATTGCGGGAGCAGCAAAATAGACTTTTACAGGTAATTTGCTGGTGTGCTTCCAGGATAACGCTGGGCTGAGTTAAATTTTCACGCATATGTCACTCACGTCACCACATTAATTTGCCTCCGCCGAGCTTTTCAATTACTTGTAAATATTATAACAATGATGCGTATAGCGCTCATGAGACAAGCCTGATCAGTGTGATCAGTTCATATACACATCGGAGGAGATAATTTCTTTCCTTTCCAGTCGTCAAATGGATTGTAACCATGCAGGAAAAATTAAGTGGTAAGGTTCGAAGCAAGAGATGAACTGGAAAAATTGAGCTAAAAATCGTTGAAACGTCGAATAAACCTAAAAAGCATCTTTGCTAAAAGTCATTCAATCTCCACTACACTGTGTTCGTCCATCGGAAATGGGATTTCGGTCCACGAAATATCCAAAAGGAAGATTTTCATCGTGTGGGTAAAAAAAACGGATTTTGAGATTGACTCTTTTTAGTGTCCCGAGGAGTAAATTGCGGAGGAGGAAGTAGGATAGCACCATAATCCAGTCATTTTGAACCTTGAACATGGGAAAATAGAATCTTAAAAACATTTCTCCCTGCTAAATTCAGACCACTATAACTCCATTTTGGTTTGAAATTTGTGGACATTTTGTGTTCGTAGAACTCTATCCGTTTGCTCTGGTGTAAGTGACTCAACTCTATAATTTTATTGACTTCTACATCCGTTTTAGTGAGGTCACGAGCAATGTCCCCAACGATTTTTCTCTATTTAAATGTAAAAATTTTACAGGCATTTAAATCAGAAACTTTTCAAGCAAAAGTGAAACGCGTCAATTTGAGGAAAACGAGCCAGCTCATTAAAATAATCGGTAGTCTAGTTTGAACTGCAAGCTTCACATTCCTCGTCAAAAACTTTACCCGGCTCGTACCCGCTTTCTTACAATGAGCCCCAGCGTTAACGAGAGTCTCTGTGGAGAAGTAGTTGAGCGGCACACAGGGGATCGAGTCAATGAGACAGGTCGGACATGAAATTTCTGGCTAAAACTGCAAAGTTTGATGTTTATTTAGTTACATTTTTATTTTTAAGGAGTTCGGTTGGATGTAAATCTCACGAGGATACCAATGGAGCCACTATTAGAACCTCAAAGTTTTGTAGGAACGGAGTTGTAAGCGTTTAAAGTTTCCAATAATAGACCACTAGACAAGATAAGAATTTAAGCAATCTGATACATGTGTCGCATTTCACGTAAAACACGATTCGCACGACGAAAATTTCATTTGTGGGTTGTTCCAAATTTTCGAGTTCTTACTTTTCTATCTTTGCGTTTAAGTCTCCGAATTGGTTCCAATGGACCACTAGAGAGGTGCGAATTCAAGCATTGTGATTTATGTATTCTAACCAGAATTTCACGTAAAACACGATTCGCACAACGAAAATTGCTGAACCCAACTCCTAACTACGATATTAACGTTTTTATTTCACGCTGGTTACGAGGAATTTGAACTGCCGGCTCACAAGAAACTCAAAGCTCTACGTGAATCAAATCGCGCACTACAACGGTTTCAGCAAGCTTCTCAATCGAGCAATGTTCACTTCCCACCATGTGTTGTTCAAACTATTAGCAATTTGCCATAGCTGAGCCAAAGCGTCAAGATTGAGGTTGCCAGATTTTTATATAGCAGAGACTGTCATGATAACGTTTAGCGCGCGATGTGAATCACGCAGACCACTGAGTTTTCATGAGCGGGTGCGGTTTGAATTCATGTGCGCATCGTGTTCTACGTGAAATTTTAGTTACAAAACATGTATCAGAATGCTGAAATTCGTGCCTAGTCTAACGGTCCATTATTGTCTGACCTCCCCTATCGCCTCGATCCACTGTGCGGCAATGGCAACGGACGACTGGCAAAATAAGGATAAAGGGTCGGGTCTTGCTCTGGCATCCTCCTTCGGTTGCAAGCAAGGAATATTCACTAATAATCGCTCCAGCTCGGTGAAAACCGTAGCGATTACGCTTTACACGTTTAATTAGCGAGCGTCTGTTCAGATGGCGCTCTACTCGACTCCTTGCCTCGGCGCACGGTGCATTCCGCAGTTGTCACGTCTGGACTGATTATAGTCCGGAGAGATGCGCCCAAGTCACTGTCTAAGAATGTCGAGGGGTGGTATTTTAGACAAGGAAGGGGTTCAGAGGAGAGGAGAGGAGGGACTAGGTGGGAAAAATGAAAATTAAAGGGAAGAGGGATCGTCTGACCTTGTCTCGCGAGTTGAAGGCAACATAATTTATTGCCCTATTGTTTCCGTGCATGAATGGGAGGAGCTTCCTAAAAATCTTTCGGCATGGAACATTTTTGGCCGGTTTTTTCCCTTATAATTTGGGCATCAAATTTTTATCAAATTTTACTGAAATTCTGCAAAGAGAAACTTTCATATAAAGTAGAAAAGAGTTCGATCGACTAAAAAATTATAATATTGACAAACAACCAGGGATCAGAGTTTCCAGAGAAATTCAAATGCCAGGGACGAGAACGGTAACAGGCAGTAATCTCAGATAAAGTTAGTTTTTCTTCTGCTCACGGTGGTCCTGCCGGTTCAAACAGGCCGTTACTGTCCTAGATGACCGTTACTCCCAAATAAAATTTAGTGGTCGATGACGGACCAAAAATAACCTTAAGCTAAAAAAATATATGTGGGTAAGTGAATTTGGGCAAAAATCAACCTAGAATACTTAGTTTCCGCAATTTTATTTAGTTCCCGCCCTACATTTGAATTTCAAAAATGTCCCCATTTTGCCGCCAATCCTCTAGCCAATAGTAGAGGTGGTTGAAAAGAAGCTTCATTTTTTGCTTTTAGCGCTTTTTTGTCTTTGGTCTTAACGCAACAACTTATTCCTCATACGATTAACACGACGGCAACATGGAAAGTGCACCCGTCCACGGTAGACAGTCTGGAGCACAGACGTAAACGCCCGCGCGGGTGGCGCGGCGGCGCTATAGCGGACGTCGTCGTCAGGCTCCCAACGAGACGGCGGGGATCGTTTCTGTTCCTTCCTAGTTTCCAGCGCTTGCATCTCTCGTCGTCTCGTCGCTCTCGATTAATTCCACTCAAGAAAACAATGAAAACCCAAACGTCTATTGCCCAGCGCAAACGAACCTTGAATCCAACGTATTCTTCCCGCGCTTACGCAATCCAGTGCGAATTTTCCGCCGCCGTATCCGTCCTATTTCGCAGTCGCAGTTACATCCTGAGGGGCTGCGGGGAGATTGTTAAAATGGAGAATTTGCATGCAAATTTTTTATTGCTTCATCTGAAAGTGCTTAAAGAGCTGATTTCACAGTCTTTTTTATAATTTTTTGCTAATATGGGAAATAGTTTAAAAATAGAATGAAAAATGCTTTTCCACGGCGCTTAGTTCCGTTTGACAGAACGTGCTATCCGGGATTGTAAAATCCGCAAAGATCTAAAATTGGCGCTGGGTTCCGCTTAGCATAAATAGGTCAAATTAGATTTAAATTACCTGATACTTTCGAGAGAAAGTATTTAAAATGGAGAATTTGCGTGCAAATATTTTATTGCTTCATCTGAAAGTGCTTGGAGAGCTGATTTCACATTATTTTTCATAATTTTTTTCTAATATGGGAAAAAGTATAAAAATAGATTTAAAAGTGAGAAAATGCACCGCCTAGTGACGTTATCTGGCGGCATGTCCCGTTTAAACACATGTATGTTAGCAGACTAGATCATTTTGTCATATCTTCTCCATTAATTGTTTAATTCGTGAATCAAGGGTATCCTCGTGTTCAGTTCAGTCGGTAGTTTCCACTTAAACACGAAATTCATCAAATTTCAGACACCTGCAAATTCTCTATTGATTTAAAGCTATAGACAAAGAAGGAGAATGGGCTATGGAGGGATCCTATCGGTGGAAGCAGGTGGTTGCAATGGACAAAGGAGGTAGGTAATAGACTAACTAACGGAAACCCACGAGAGAACCTCCAGTTAGTCCATCATTTTCTTCCCAAGTCTAAAGGAACCACCCATTTCAACCAATAGGATCGCTCCATAAACCGTACGTCTTCTTTGTCTAACGTTTTGTCTATCAATTCCAATAATCAGCCCCAGAGGTTTTTCTCGTTACAAACCATTCCACCAATTATAGATCAGCAAATCCAGTCTCGTTCCTAACCTTCCACGTAACCTAAGCACGTAACAAATGTAACCGTGGAAGGTCGACCTTTATCCCAAACCAAAAGTTCGCGACTCGACAAATTGGAACTTCATCGTCGTTGTGTTTCGCGTTTCCGACTCCAGTTTACGACCTTACACAATCGCATCGGAGAAGAATAGAGCCGGATAGGGAAATCATCCACGATCTGTCAGTAAAAGAGTCGGGAGGACTTTTTTATGATGTCCGATCCGCGGGTATTGGTATTGGGCGGGCGGAATGGTCAATCAAGCAGCGCGTTCCGAGTGTCATAAATTAATGCAGTAATTGGAAGCACGTCGTGAGCACAATTAGGCAGAAAAACACAAGCATTGACATTATCTCCCGTGGCTTTACCGCTCGACTGACCACGCGTCGCCCGGTCTCGACGTTCGCGCCACCGCCACTCCGCCCGCCTCATGCTAAACGCCGCGCCGCGCCGCGCCGGCATCCTTGCCAGGTAGATGCGTTCAAATGAAGCCAAGCGAATAAAACACAGGAAATCACCCGATTTTCAAAAAATTTGACCTTTGACTCCTCAAAATAGTTTTAGCTTTTACTTCTCACTATTTTCTCGGGTCTAGACGAAGCCCTGACTCAACTTATAACGCGTGTGCATTTGACTTTCGGGCTCAAATTTCAACAAAAATGACAAAAAAATGAAAAGAATTCCGAAACTTCTTGCGGAATTTCCACATTATATTAGTACTTCCGGACGGCCCTGGTAAAAATTGGCGATGAGAGCTGCGTTTCAGAATACCATAGGAATTCTTATAGCCGGCTAAAGAAGGCTACAGAAAATCATACAGCATGGCTGTAGAATGCGAAGAAAATCATACGGCCGGGCTATACGAAGTGATAAAAAATTATGCAGCCGGGCTATAGTTCCTATCGCCGGGCTCTACACTTTATCGCCTGGCCGTTGCTTTTTCGCCATCGATTATAAAAGGCTATAAGAAATTGTGTAGAAATTCGTGTGCTTTGGAAATCATTAAGTTTGATACGGAACCACCTTGTATACAAAACACACATTATATATGTATTTTCCTTTGATACATGTTTTTGTTTATCAATTCAAATGAGAATAATCCATACAGGATGTTCAAACATTTCAAAATCATGAGTTGAATAACGCTGACTCCGCCAGATTAAATATTAGAGCCTAACACAACGTGGAGCGGCGACGCATTGGCGCCTACAAACCTAACAGGGATACTTCACGCATTGCGCAACGCGTGAAGTATCCCTGTTACTTTATTTGGGGACTGAAACTGAAAACTGAAAACACGGCATCACTGCTAATGTATTTGCTCTCTATCTTTGCATGGAGAGTTTGTTTTGATGTAGAGGTGGACTCTCAGGGTAGGGTGGGATATCCCCTCCATTTTAGCTTCACTTTGAGAGCATTTTTTGAGCTTGAGAGTTGATTTCAGAGATAACCAGTGGCACCATCGTGTTTCTCGCGAACTTCTTCATAAGAATCAATGGTCAAATCGCAAATCCCTCACACATGCAACATCTCCATTGCCTTGGTCTAGGCGCAAAGGCTCGTGTAAAATTGGTCAAATTTCTGAGGAATAAGGCAACGGAGGCTGCGCATTGCATCGCATCGGGCTGGCCACCCATTAAATTATCACGTTTTGGTCGGACACGGTGGAGCATTCACAGACCACTTCCGAGTCAAGTGGTGAGCCGTGGTGAGTCCGAGGTGCTCCGGCCGAGGTGTATGCATCACATAAGATCTGAACGAGCATCCGGAGCTCCGGAAATTATTACCGCTCTATCGCTCCGGACAGGTTGATTTTCATACGATAGCGCGGGAAGGTGGGCGGGAGCCTGCGAATAGGGACCGATCGGAAAGCACTTACTTTCCAAAAGCGATTGTTAGCGTCCGGATTCACTACCGTTACTCCAGTATTTTCAGCCGTGCTAAAGGTTCTCGTTTTTTAAACGCTCCGCATTCGTTAGTAAGCCCCTTATGATTTAAATTTGCGATTCATATTTTAGGGTGATTTGATGGACGCCATATTTTGTGTCAGAACGGCACACTGGAAAAAAAAAAAAAAACATATTGGATCTAGAGTCCAGACTTTTAAAAACATCGACAAGAAAAAGGACTCTTGATTCAATCAGATTTAAGCTAAAATCAAGAACCAAGCCCCTTTATTTAAGCGGATTTCCTTTTGATTTAATCTTAAATCTGATTGAATCAAGAGTCCTTTTTCTTATCAATGTTTTCAAGAGTCTGGACTCTAGATCCAGTGTTTTTTTTTTCCAGTGCATGCGATATATCGCATCAATTGGTTCTATTTTCTCAGCTACTCGTCATTTTTCTCAAATGTTGAGATCGCAATTCTGTTGTTAGGAGACTAAAGTGCTCACTTATCGATTTTACAAAGGAATTCAACGTAATAAAGGCATGGTTTTTTTTAGAGAGAAAATATCGCATTCGAGTGCAGTTTCGATATCAGTATCGAATGCGATGTTTTCTCTCTAAAAAAACCACGCCTTTATTACGTTGAATTTCTTTGTTAAAATTGGTAAGTAAGTGCTTTAGTCTCCTGACGACAAAATTACGATCTCAAAATTGGAGAAAAATGACGAGTAGCTGAAAAAATGGAACCAATTGATGCGATATATCGCATGCCGTTCTGACACAAAATATGGCGTCTATCGAATCACCGTAAGTTCTCACCTGCCATTTTTAGGTTACAAAATCGCAGAATCAAATGTTTTTATTCACGCCATTTTTTGCCCCCAAAAAGAACGCATCCACGCAAAACTTACTCTGTAGACCGTAAGAAAAGTTCAAATTCAAGACAAAGTTCTCATCTGTCATTAATCTCAATGAGCCGCAGTTGTGCCGACAGAAACTGCAAAAATGAATAAAAGAGGAAAAAAACCAAGAAGCACACAATCTTCAGTTTTAACCCATTTATACATCGATCTTTTAGAATCAAATACGTCAAATTTTGAGCGTTTCGTTGCGCGTACACCTCGCTGCAGCACAATAAAAGCACAAAATGTAAAAGAAAAATTAAAGTGCTTTGGAAATCATTAAATTTGACACGGAACCACCAATATTTAAAAACACACACATTATATTATTATTCTCCTTTGATACATTGACCATATTTTTTTCCCATCAATTTAAATGAGAATAATCAATGCAGAGTGTGCAAACATTTCAAAATCATGAGTTAAAAAACCCTGACTATGCGAGTATAAATATTAAAGCCTAACAAAGCGGAGCGGCGTGCTTCAAGCGCGAGAGGCTCACTGGCGCCTACAAACCTAAGTGGATACTTCACGCATTGCGCAACGCTTGAAGTATCCACCTAGGTTTGTAGGCGCCAATGCGCGTTTTGCGCTGGCCGCTCGCCCGCCGTGCGGCGGCGCTTAAAGCAACTATTTCACAACAGAGTTGTTGCACAGTATTATACGAAATTGAACGTATTAAGAATGACAGGCATCCTTTAAAAGTACAGATCTTTCCTCGCAAAATAAATCAAGATACGTATCGTACACAGCAAAAATCTAAGAGCCTTTAGCTGAGGCAAATATAGAGGTTTATCCGGTTCAGGTATAACAAGGTGGGAATTTCTTGAAAGATAATTAAGTCCTGCTGTTACACCATAGATGTGTAGAGAGTTTTAGTGAATTCTGTCTCATGGAATTGACGCTTCCCCATTTTTACCAAAACTCTCAACTATATATTATTCTCTGTTGGACCAAACAGACAAAAAACAAAAAACAAGCAAACCCTCATTCTTCCAAGACATTATACAAATTCATCCAAAAACGTCGTGAGCAATTTTCTTTTGTATTTACATGTGGGCCAATTAACTTTGGGTCTCAACTGGCACGTGGACCAAAACTCCCGTGCCGAAAAAACGGGTGGACGTAAATTACTGGAAAAACAGGTGCGCGGACAAAAAATCGTTGACGAAATGTCCTATAATTAAAATTAGCCCTACTACGATTTGGAAAAATTTAAACATGCCTATTATGCTGCGCAAATGCCAGAACAGAGATGAACAAGAACAAAAATTAGTCCGTTCAGTTCTAGTCGCACATCACGGAACGATGAGCTCATTCTCGCCAGTTCCCCTTCAATGAGCTGATAGGCAATGTAAGCGGCTTAGGAGCAGTAATAGTTGCTTGAAGCGCGCTGGATACGATTAGAGCTTTACTACTTCAAAATTTGTCTCAAAATCAAACAGGACTAAATCAACCGTTTCTCTTAGGACTTCATTATCTTGTTCAATACTCTGCTAAACTCAAAACACACACTGAAAAAAATTATTGGCGTTTTAACCAAGGTCTGTTGGTACCTTTGCCATCTCACTTTTGTTTTACCAATTATTGGTAATTTTACCAAGACAGACTGGTAAGCTTACCTAAAAACCGGTATTTTTACGGTTTTTCTCAGGTAAGAATACCACTTTTATTGGTAATCAATTCCCGGTAACTTTGCCATTTTATCTCGGTAATTCTACCACAGTCGATAAAAAATATTGGCGTTTTTACCGGGGTCCAGTAAAATCACCGCGAAAGTCAATAACTTTACCGAAATTTCCCGGTAAAATTACCAATTCCATAAATGGTAATTTTACCAAGAAAAAACTGGGATCAAATAGAACCCTGAATTCTTGGTAATTTTACCCTTTTCTTACTAAATACACCAAGATTTTTTTTTCAGTGCAATCTCACACAGCTACTGCAGTCCAATCATAGGTCCAAACATATGGTCGCTCCTCTGATGTAAGGGCGTACCTCCATCACCCCGTTAGCCCTGGAAAGCTTGGAGTCATATGGCTCAAGTGGACAATGAGTTACGACTTTACTCCAGGGAAGCGATGATATATCTAAGCGACAACACTGTGGTCGTTGGAGAAGCGTGTCATTCAGGGTCATTACCGTCGCCTCACATGTCGCTAGTTTATTCACCTCGTGCTTATTATTCATGTGCTCTCCGTACTATATGCTTTTCGATGCCGCATAAGAATCAGACAAAGAGGCGAACAAAAGAAAGCAATGAAATTCGCCGAAAACGGGTGTCGTCCGATTCGAAGGCTCGTATTTTCGGTCCAATGAGATTGAACAGTATCGACAGGAAAAGTGGCATTCTTTCCGGTCTCCAAACTCTCTCTCTCTCTATACTGCCGTGCTAAGGAAAAACGCCGTATGAACATTCTAGAGTTGCCAAATTTCCTTCGATAAAATGTTAATTTTTGCAGGAAGCTATGGATATTTTTCCTTGAAATTTTCAGGAAATTTAGGTGAAATTGGATTAAACTTATCTGAAAAATTGGAGGAAAAACGTACACAAATTTTCCCGAAAATTCGTGATTTATTTAAGGAAATTTGGCTACGCTTGAAAGCTTACACGGTGTTTTTCCTCAGCACAGCAGCATATCTTCCCTCTCCGTTGTTTCTTTCTTCCACTATTCTTTCTCAAGATTCTTGTTCTAAGTGCAGAAAAACACTTTTTTACCGTTGGCTAACGAATGACAATTACTGTATATACTTTTAATAATCGTAATCATCCAAGTGAAAAATAAATGTAATTTGTTAACATTCAAGATTACATTTTTGATTACGGAACATGGAGGAGTGATCTCAAGGATTTCAAAATAGAGAAGCGTTCAAAATGTCGAGCTAATTAAAGGGTTATTTCGTATTGTAGTTTGCAGTTCAAAACATGTAGTTTTTGGAGAAAGCTATTTAAAATTTAAACAGACATGAAGCCAGTGAGTCTGCTGTGTTCAGAGGACACAAATTGCCGGATTCTAATTCAGCTATGCCCCCTCCGTCAGCACAAAAATAAATCACCCCAACTTGCTTTTTTTTGTACGTCAGAAAATTTCTTTCCTTTCCTGTCAAAATCGTAAATTCCATTTTTCAACCCAACTTAACAAAAGTTGCTCTGAAATTGCACTCGAATAGTCCCTTTTCCTGTAAAAAGTCATAATTGATCGTTACGTATGCAACTCCATGGCATTAGGTCTCAAAATATTGGGCATTTAGCTGTAAACCCTAAATATTAATTTTATACAGCTTTGTTTTGTTAGACAGCCAATGCAGCCATTGTGTGACTTTTTTCAAAGTCTAGTTCTGACGACGAAAGGGAAATCTCTGCGATACACCGAACTTTCGAAGACTTTGCACATGATTTTAAAAAGATTGAGTCACACATATTATTTTCGATGGAATATCAGTATTAATATGATCTGATTTGATATGCATCATATGCAATGATCGTTGACTGATTTCTAGAAACTGATCACAGTTTACTTGTGACGCTCTCCTCAATATTGCATAAAATGACGAGCTACTCCATTTCGAAAGCTTCTGATCATAAACTACATTTTGCCACTTAAACATACATTTTAATTGTGGATAGCTACTCGATTCAATTATTTTGATAAAATGAAGGTACCTCGGACTGAAGATTCTCTATTAGGATGCCCTTTCTCACCATGGAGTACCATAAAAGTCGCTTTCAATCCTCTAAACCCTCTTTTATTCGCATAATCTCTTCCAGTAATGTACTAAACCAACATATAAATTAAATAGTTTTAGCAATGTTGTTAAGTCGCTATATAATTTTCAACAACGTCAAGTAAACACCCTCTTAAGTCAAGTCAATAACACCACAGAGCGCCTCATAAAAGAGGGAAATCATCCAGTAAAATCGAGTTTGATGTGTGTGCGAAGTGGAACTAGAGACCCTGCAGTGGCGATTGGCGAAGCGTTAACGACCGACTATCGATACTTCCCCATTTGAAGCTGTGGTAAAGAATCGATTAGTAAAGTGTTCGTTGCGAGCACCGTGTAAATCGATCCTTTTCTATAAGTTTAAATCGCAGATCAATCGATATATCGCAAAGAACGCCACACCACAGAGACCTTGCGTGGCCTTGACCTATCATTTCCCTCTGGAACGAAATGGAGTGGAGAGTGTGTATATTAATTCACGCGGCTCACTCAGCAACCTGCCGATACAAATGTTGCCAAATTACCACGACAATTCATCTTATATCCAGCTGGCGATAGGGTTTAATTGCAAGGCTGGGTGTATGATGCCGACCGCTCGGTGAAGTTTCATTAATATTTTTCGAAATGCGCCCGGCACCCGACCTCGATCATGTTTTCGATCACGCGCAGTTTTAAACACAGTGTTATGTGCGTATCGTGTTCTCACTTTACGCGAGCGGCAAGAATGGTGATTTTTTATAATCACGAATTGTTGAAAGCTACCTAATCATTAAAAGCATTTGCCGATGTGAGTGAGATGAAGAAATGAGTGCAAGTTATAGAAAAAAATTGAGATTGGCGAGCTGGGTGTGTACGATGAGTGTCCTTAACCTATTCTTCACGACGAATGGATGCGATTATCTTATTCCCATGCAGCTGTGAAAAAAAAGAAGTTGAACTTTATTTTAAATTACCTTCCCTCTCAAGTTTGAACTTAAAACTGGAACATATCAGTTTTTCGACTTCTGTAAATTCAAAATAAAAAAGGTCATTTTCTGTTTAAGCGTAATAATGTTATATTCTGATCCCTATTAGCAAATGAACTTTTCATATCCTGATTTCAAAAGTTCTATTCTTGATTGGACAATGAGTCTGTTTCACGCAATAGCTTACAGCCGTGTGCGTAGATTTGTTAGAGGTAAAATGACACAAAAATGAGGATGATGGTCACCTTAAAAAAGTCGGAAATCTTCTCTTTTGTGCGCAATCTGCGTAGTTCGGAACACATTTTTTCAAATTTCCCGCGTCTGAGGTCACCGCAAACGAGCGATTGGCAACTTTCGGTTTATATTTGTAACCCTCAAGGCCACCCGAAGTTTCCTTTCTGGCGACTAGAAAACTGCCCCCAGTCGCGAAAAATTTGAAAAACCATGTTCCAAACTTTACAAAAATAGTACTTTCAGGGGTAAATTTAACCCTGAGAAATCTATTCACATGGATGTATTTTTTGCAGATAAGAGACGCAAAGCAATGTAACAAAATCATGAAATTGGAATTTACATTATGAATTTCGAACGAAACATTACCACCTCAAGTTGATTCCATACCTTTTCCATAGCTTTGTCTATGTCTTTGTCTATCAATTGCAATAATCAACCCGTGCCTCCAAAATGAGGGGCTTGGAGAACGAGGCGCATAAGTGCAATTTTTGAAAAAATTGAGATATTAATGATTTCAAGTAAAACTAGTCTTGATGCATATTCTTTGGAAAATTCGCTTCCAAATGGCAATTTTTAAGTATCAAAAAGTCAGTTTGAACTTTCTTTCCGCCATAAGGATCCATGCAATTTCGAGACTACAAACAAGTATCTCTCGAAATGGCGAAAACTGCACTTATGCGCTTTGTCCTCCACACTGGAAAAAAAAACACATTGGATCTAGAGTCCAGACTCTTGAAAACATTGACAAGAAAACGAACTCTTGATTCAATCAGATTAAAGCTTAAATCAAAAGGAAATCCGCTCAAATCAAGAGGCTTGGCCCTTGACTTAAGCTTAAATCTGATTGAATCAAGAGTATTTTTTCTTGTCAATGTTTTCAAGAGTCTGGACTCTAGATCCAATGTGTTTTTTTCCCAGTGCTCAAATAACGATCCGAAATCAATGTAATTTTTTAGTAGACGCGGTTGCAAGTTTGTTCTTGTATCTGCATCGCGGAATGGGAATGAAACTCGGTTTCTCTGATGAGGACCCAAGTCCAAGCTCCAAGCTCAACTTTCTAGCGTATCATTTCGTCGCTCGGTGCTCTCGGATGGAGCGATCCCGAGCCGCGAGCTTCGGCCGGAGTCATGACACGCTGACCTTATACACGGAGCCACCGCCGACCACCGTTCTGACAGGTGAACAAGAGCCGCTCATGGCTCATCCCGGTGCATTGCCCGCCGTCCTTGTTGCCAGATAGTGCACTTTTCCCTACCTAGGCGCATTCAACTTACCGCGTTTCATCCGACAATCTGGCAACTTCGCCGGCCGTCGCGCGCGTCTCGCGTCCGCGGCGCGCGCCAACATCGCTCCTTGCTGCTACACTTACAGCCGCGATCGCTCCAAGTCACTTTCGTTTTGCCGCCTTCGCCACTGGACGCAGAACGTCTGCGGGCTGATTATTGGAAAGGATAGACAAAGTGATAGACAAAGAAGACGTAGGGAAAATTGAACGATTGGTTGAAACTAGTGGTTGGTATAGACTCAGGAAAAATGATAGACTGACCGTGGAGTATCTCGTAGCAATCGTAGGTTGCCGTTAGTTATTCTGTTACCTGAGGTTTTTAGTTTACTTTCCTTATCCGTCGTTTAAGTCTTTCGGTATAAAATAGTCCCACAATGAGATGTTGTGTTCCACTATAAAGATAAGTCGAACTATAGAGTATTTTGCGGGTTGTCGTTAGTTAGTCTATTACCTGAGGTTTTTGTTTACTTTTCTTATCTGTCGTTTAAGTTTCCCACCCACGTTTTGCGTCCAGTGTCCACAGTGCTACACCTCCTAAACTCAGAAATCTCAGTCGTCGGACCAGCAGGTCAATTTTTGTATTATTCCATAGTGACCTTGATCGATATACAGCATTGCTGCGAGATAAGAATATGTCTAGACTCTAAACCTGGATTTTGATCATTGGCTCCCTTTGTCTATCAAATTCAAAAAGCGGTGCTTTGGATTGAAAAGGGAAGGGGTAAATAGGGTTGGGAGCCTGGACTTTCCAGCCCTATGACTGGCGGATTTTCTCTCTAAACATTCCTTTGTGATTTTCAGGAATTTTTGATCGTTGAATCCATCCCCATGGGACATTCTTGACCGCAGACTTCCCTCCCAAAAAATCTTAGTTTTGCCACTAGGGGAAGGGGAACCTATTTCAAAAAATCTAGTGTTACTCTTCTTATTCTCTTCTTTGCTAACTGTCTAACTGCATTTTACATCACAGCATTGGATTAGCCTAACATCATTTCACGTTGTCTAATTCTCTCCTACCTTCTACTTTCTTCTGCCTCTCCACCTTTTCTTCATCTTTTACTTTATCTTACCTCTCTCGTTTACTTGGTTGACCAACATTGAGAAGGAAACATCCTTCTCTTCACTTCCTTCCTCCTCCTAATGAACAATTTATTCTAACACACAATTCGTCGCTCCTCCGACGTAAAGGTGTATCTTTATTCTCGCATGAGCCGCAGAAAACATGAAGTTATATGGAGAATAGGGCTCACGAGAAAATTGAGGTACGCCCTAACGTCAGAGAAGCGACGTATTTAGACCCTCCGGCTTGAAGAAGCGGTGTACTGCCGTGATAGCGAAGAAAGCAGTAAGTACATTTATGTATGAGCCATGGTTAGCATATGCTTTTATGTGTCTCGAGGTTCATCTCAGCATGCACTTACTGCTCTCTTCGCTATCACGGCAGTGTAGCCAAAACCCCTAAAGCTCAACACACGCGCCACCCATGCCTATTCCTTGCTTGTTGCTGTACTTCCAGCGTCGATCGCTCAAAATCACTTTCATTTACCGTGCCTGGCTCTGCTCTCTGCACGCAAAATAAATACGTTCCCGGCCAACATCGGACAACCGGACGAGGGGCTCAGCGGCTCTCCAACTCTGCCGTGCTGAGGAAGAACGCCGTATGAGCCTTCAGACGTTGCAAAGTTTGCTTCGATGAAAACCGAATTTACCGGATAAATTGTGAATATTTATTTCTAACATTTTCAGACTATTTTGTACGCAATTTAATCTACAATATCTGAAAATTTCAAAGAAAAATGTGCATGAATGTCGTCAAAAATACTTCTTTAATAAAGGGAAATTTGGCAACTCTCAAATGGACATACGGCGTTCTTCCTTAGCACGGCAGAACTGTCCCCTGTCCCTACACCGCACTCCGAGCTTGTTATCCAATCGATTGAATATTCATCAAATAACGATTAAGTGCTGATTATATCATGACTTGCAGTACTGCACCATCGTTATTACTCTCCCTCTACTTGATTTTCTATCGGACATGGCAGAATCCTCCTCCTTCTCTCTCTTGCAGCCGTTCTTCCTCTATTTCGATCTCTGTCGTTTCCTTTCGCTCTGCTTTATCCTCTCGCTCCCTCGTGGCGTGCTTCTGCCTACCTTTCCCTTCCGTCTCCTTTCCAAAGCACACGCAGAATCGGATCTGTTTAGACGCACTTAATCGCTGACCATAACAGGGCGATATTTTTAGGAGCCATTATTCCCGAAAAGATTAATATTTTTATTCCATTGTCCATTGAGTCGTCCGGTACGATTTGTTATCTGCGTCTTAGTCATCTTCAATTAATCTTTGCGAAAGTACTTTTCTTTTGTTACGCTTCGGCCGATCGATTTCAATTGGACACCGCTAAATGAAAGAATGTTATTTTTATAGCAGACTGGGTCTTGGTGATGGTGAACTCTCAAAATTTAGATTTGATTCATCTTTTTAAATTTCTATTATTGCGTGCATGTAGCTTTTTACTGATTTCTCTCCTTCTTCGTGCACATGATGCCTTAACGTAAATATTTGTAATAATGTGTAATACCACTAAGAAATGACTGTTTGCGATTAGGAACTGCAATTTCTGGCTCATTCGCAAAAACACTCGTATACATAGGGGAAATAATGGTACATACGTTGTTTCTAGACTGAGCCAAAAATTGTAGTTTCGAATTGCTAAATGTCGTCCAAATACAGGAATCACTCCTCTCTTGAGATAATAAAGGCAAAATAATCATAGTTCCGTACAAGGCCTCGAGTCAAAACGCAGCAAACTGCAATATTTTCCTCATGCATTGCACTTTTACATTGATATCGAAAGTTGACCAATGTGCATTTCCATAACCTTCAGGAATCTCAGATCATGTTCCGTTTCATTTCAGCATTTGAATCAAAGTATCTACACTGAAAATGTTAGTAAATATTTTTAAATGAGTAAGTAGTATATTTACAGAGAATTTCAAGGTAATTTGCTGGTTAATTCTTCCTTACAAGTATTGAACATGAGCGGAAAGTTGCAATCAAAGGAAAACCAAAACTAATAGAAAATACAAAATAAGAGGAACAAGAAAAAACGTAAGGAATCAAACCCAAAACATTGATAAATAAAATAAACAAAAATAAAGAGGTAAATAAGGGTTTTCCGAAAGAGAAAAGAACACAAGATCAAACGCATGCAAAGATATTCAAAGTTGCAAGAGAAAAGTTTGCACCTAGCAAATGGACTAAAATGTAATTTCAGTCCATAATTTAAGTCCATAAAGTTAATTTTTTTTCTTTTTTTCTTCTTTTCCCACTAAAATGTAAGGTTTTTGTGCGATAGCCCGATACTTTCTGGAAATTTCTTTCTTACATTTCTTCTGATTTTTTGGCAAAAACAAAAGGAATAATTAAATAATCGCGGAAGAGATCTCTGGTCTGTGTTGATCCAACGGCGTCTGGTGTCGTTGATGAATTTAGACCCTTTCTACACACGGTTATCAGAATGAAAGGCATGGGACCGAATGCGGACGCTACAAACATCGCAAACTCAGTGTAATTAAGATGTAAGTACTTCTTCGTGACCCATCAACCCGCATTCACAGGGAGGACATAATGAAAGGTCACCTGACCTCAAGAACAAATTCTCCTGAAGAGGAACCCGTCCCATTCTTCTAACCGCAGGTATCTTGTTAGGCATTCGCAAAGAATTCGCCGGCCGTTTATAAATATGAGGAGCTTTATTTTCTCGTTGAATGTAATCACGTGGGAATGGCTACTTTTGCAACATTCTCTGATAGTATTCTTCCGTCTGTTATTAGCAGTTTTTGCATTGAGATCTGTCTAGCTTCCAAAACCATCGAGAACTGCAGCACCTGCCTGCAACGATTTTGGGAGCTATATCTCACTTTTGAATTGTCCACATGCAAGGTCCGTCATTTATTTTACTCCAACAGCTTCATAAAATGTATAAGAGGGCTAAGATAGAGTGCCTCTTTGGGGAGAATGCAGACATGCCAGTAATTTGGAGGTTGGAACTTGGGGTTGGGTCATGGAACTTTTAGGTACTGAAAGGGCAGCCTTCCCATGAACTCCAATTCTTCAGAATGATTTATTATTACAATGGAGAAGTTGCAGGTGTCTGAAATTTGTTGAATTTCGTGCCTAAACGAAGACTACTGTATGAATTGAAACAAGGATGCCGTTTGCTCATAACTTGAACAGTTATTGGAGGAGATATGACAAAATGATGTAATCTGCTAAAAAATGTAAGATTAAAATAATGGGAAATCCGCCGGATGACGTCACAAGGCGGCACTTATTCTCACGTTTAAACCTATTTTTCTACAATTTCCCATTTCAGTAAAAAATTATGAAGAATACTGCGAACTCAGCTCATTAAGCACTCTCAGATGAAGCGATAAAAAATATGCGTCCAAATTCTCCAATTACTTGTTTTTGCGGTAGGACGCTTATTTATGAGAATTCTTGGCCATCTTGGTTTGATATTGGAGTCTAAAGATCAGCAGCGGCATTTTTCTATTATTTTTTGTATTGCACGGTTAGGCTGCGATAGGATTGCGCGAATAGCATTCCTACAGTCTTGTAAGCGCTAATCTGCGTTTCACGCCAACTGACCGACTGAGGTGCGTTTGGCGCAATGGGAGAAGTTTCCATGCAGTCTTGAAGGCGCTAATATGGGTTTTACGCCGACCGTGCTCTTTGGCGCAGTGCGTTAAGTATTCCTAAAGCCTTGCAGGCGCTAATATACGTTTAACGCCGGCCGGACTGTGTTTGGTGCGATTATTTGAACTTGTGTTAGAATAATCGCGGCATCGAAAAAAAGAGCTTAAAAGTCCCAGGTTTGTGTTTCGGCCACGTATAATTATTGAATATTTTTTCTGAGAAAAGTTAGGAAAGTTCTTTATACCCACGACTATTATCCAATCTTTTTACTTCACCTATCATCAAAAGGTAAGACATCGATGACTTGTAAACAAACTAATCTGAACTAGCGTTAACATAAAAATCTGTTTATTTTCCAAATGTTTCCTGTTTTGCCAAACTTCTATCTTAAATTAATTTCATTTGGACGTATTTATGCGAAAAGGAGATATGTGGAAGTGGAAAAATGGGGTGTGCTCGTTAGTGGTCGGGCCATAAGAATGAATGGGGAATATTGTGCGCCAGTGACGTCAGCGGCAATGAGTGCGCACTCTAACGACGGGGAGATGGTCGTCGGGGCGCTGTAACTCGTGAGCCCTGTGCACAAGGCTCTCTTCCCATGCCCGCGGCTCATGAGTTAGCATATTTTGCCGTTTAGCTCCTTTTGATTTAATAGAAAATCCCGCTTCTCAATTTTCTCAAAAGGAGCTATATCCACTGACCACATTGTTTCTTATCACCCAACTAACGAGCACACCCCATCTTTCCACTTGCACATATCTCCTTTTCGCATAAATACGTCCATTTGAAATTCGTACATTCCTGCAGCAGATGTTAAGATTTCTATTCCCGGAATCCTTGTGCCTTCTTTGCGCAATCTCTGTGCCTTTTTCGCGCAATTTTTGTGCCTTTTTCGCGCAATCCTTTTGCCTTTTTCGAGTAACCCTTGTGCCTTTTTTGCGCAATCCTTGTGCCTTTTTCGCACAATCCTTGTGCCTTTTTCGCGCCATCCTCTGATATTTTCTTAAACCTTTCGCGCAATCCTGGATTACCGGATGGTTGGCTACCTATTTGGGCGCTTAGAGTTCTGACGTGCCTGGACTCTCCCATGTAGGCACTCTAGACTAAGCCAATCAGAAGTGAATCCTCCAAGGAACGATCATTTCCTCCCGATTAAAGGTACTCTACTTAACACGGCAGCATGGTCAGAACCGAGGAGGTTTCCACGACGATTTAGCAACAACGCAAACGCAAGATCACGCTTGAATCCCTTTCTCTTTCGGCCAAACTTTGAAGTGCGGTATTTAAGGTTGTCATACGCTCAATGGGCCGCGTAAATAAGTCGAGAGCTCTTCAATGCAGTCTATGAATTTTGCGGTTTTTTTATTTGCGTCATTTTCCCCCGCGCACGCGAGTTTTATTCAAATTTCTTGCGACATCGCTCGCTCGCCGTGCTGCACTCGAGCGGGGCCGCGAAAAAGCGGGCACCCGACGAAATCAGGTTCATGTTCCTCTTCGGCCGCCCGGGTCAAACTGCTCCACTCCCCGGACCGAGATAATTTCACTAACATCGACGGATTACGTAAACGTGGCTCCTGGGTTTCTAAAATATTCTAAATAGACAGGAGTGATGATGCACGCATGTTCACTCTCATCTTTCCATTAGTGCTAGGTCCTCGAAACTAAAATTTTAACAAATTAATTGAGCGACCGTAAAAGCCGGCAGATCACATGACTCCGCATTTCTTCTTCTTGTCTTGTCTTGTCCGGTCAACAAACACAAAATTTTGAAAATTAATTGCTGTTTACTAGGGGGTTTGCCCCCTGACCGCTATGCGGCCCAACCCCTAAAGGACGCTTCGCGTTCTCTTAGGCCCGCGTCGACAAAAGAACGACCAAAGAAAATGAAAAGATTTTCACACCCGACTCTCATTTATCCAATATTTCCCTTACCAAGCTTTACCGAGCTATTGGACCAATAAGAATCAAATTAAAAAATCGGCATTTGTTGCAAACTTCACGCCAAGACTTACACGAAACGGAACGGAGCGTTTCGTCGTTTTTGGATAGTCTGTAGCAAAGGAGCATACCTCCGATTCATTTACCCTACTAACAGACCAAGATTCAACATTTCCCGCTTACTTCAATTTTGCCCTCCTTTTAAGCTTTTTGGTCTCCTCTAATATAAAAAAACCTGGATCCCATTTTCAAATTCTGATCACAGCTTCTATCACCTGTCGATAACCGCAAAAATCATGGAATTGGCCCCGTAGAACGCTCAAACGAACTGTGACAAAAAATAAAAAATTACGTTGTTTAAATGGGAGAATTCGCAACTGTACCACGTAATATAAAGAATCCGGGTCATATTTTCAAAATATAAATAAAGTGGGCTTATCTAGAGACAATTGCCTGTCGATAGCCGCATAAAACACATGAAAAGCGGCCCCGTAGAACGCTGGAAATACAACTTTAAATGCAACTCAACTTATCGTTAAAACCGGAAGCTGCTGATCAGACTTGCCTAAAGACTATACTTAAACTCGCTGAATTAGTTCCACATCATTACCTAAAGAGCTCTGATGAGTCGGAATGCAGCCGAATTTCTCAACGGAGAAATCGCCGATGAAGGCGACATGCGCTGAACTCGAAATTTGGGTGTAGCAGGTTTCATCGATGCCCAGCGTCTCGCTCGAAATCCGGGGGTCAAAGATCAAACCGGACGCGTTCAACATGGCTCCACTCGAAATCGAGCCTTTACTCGCCGTCTTCCGGAAAACTGGAAGACATTAATGTTGGCCAGCACCCGCCACGGCGATTTTTCATTCCTCGGCCGTTGGAACTGGTTTGTGAGGCGGGTTACATAACCGCCAGTGACGCGATGCACACTCGAGTCCACGCCTGCGCAAAAAGCTACTATAATCCCGTCTTGGCGCCACACAGTGGATCGAATCAATTATGGAGGTCGGACATGAAATTTTTGACTAAAACTGCAAATTCTGATGTTTTTATCTTCACATTTTAAATTTTAAGGGGTGCTCCGAGAAGGAAATTTTACGGGAAAATCAATGGAATCACTTTTAAAACCACAAAGTTTTGTATGAACTGAGTTAGAGGCGTTTAAAGTTTTCAAATTTTGTCCGACCTCCCCCATTGACTCGATCCACTGTGCGCCACGACCCAAGATCAGTGAGTGGAAGGTGTATCATCCTCACCTGCGCCGGGTCACCGTAAACATTCCCTTTTATACTTTCGACCATTATAATCGCATTTGTTTCAATCTAACAAAAACCCCCCGCCTCACCCGGTCCGCGGTTGCGTCATAGGATCCCCGCGTATTAATTTCTGCCCCTACATTGATGCGCTTTAGTGGCGCCATCGTGGGACTATCTCTCGGCCTCTGTCCCCGTAACCCTTCCGCCGGGACACTTACGCACCGTGAGACTTTTGCGTGGTGCTTTACTGGTCAACGGAGGAGTGACGTCACTTCCTTCAGGACTGCTTCCTGGTGGGACATATTGGGGTATGTGGACTATATTTTACAGGCTGCGATAGGATTGCGCGATTGACCCGTTTTTTTACCTTTTTGGAGATGCACAGGATTGCGCAAATTTCCTGGTACTGAAAACTCAAATGGACGTATTTCTATCAAACGGACCTAAGCGCCATAGGGTGAGGAAGGTAGGAGGGGGCTTGGATGGGCGGCGAAATCGGGCGTCCGGCTTATTCCGTCCTATACTCGCAATGCTTTTCCATGGCGCTTAGGTCCGTTTGACAGAACGCGCTATCCGGGATTCTAAATTCCTCCAAAGGAACTAAAATTGGCGCTTAGTTCCGTTTGATAGAAATACGTCCAAATGTTTGCACGAATATTCGATATTCAGCGAGGAAGCGTTAATCTGACAACCTTGGTAGTTTGTGGTGGATAAGTACATCGCAGAAGGCAGTTTATTCCCTCCTCACTTACGGGCATGACAGTGGCGTGGCGTTCTTTTCGATAAATCGATTTTTCTGATATTTAAACCTATGGTAAAGAATCGATTATTAAGGTGTTCGCTGTGAACAGTGAACACCCTGATTATCGATCCTTTACCATAGGTTTAAATGACATAACAATCAATATATCGCAAAGCACGCCACGCCACTGGGGCATGTCTCTCTTCGATGGATAGCCCTCGTAGCAGGAATGACCTAGAGAGCTTTCATAGACATTTAAAAAGTGAACTGGGGGCCTGTGGTCGCTACGTGGCCTCCAACCACTGAGAAAAACTACACGTAAAAAATCGTAGAACAACCATATTTAAGTTTTTTAAGAGATGAATGGATTCAAAATTCAACGGGTGTACCCGAAAGAAACGTATATTCATCTCTGACTGCAACGTTCTGCACCACTTTTATGTCTTATTTTTAATAAACATTTTCAAAAAGCTACACATAGTTTTTCTGAAAATTTCCCGCGAATTTTCCTGAATGATATCAAATAAAAGTATCAAAAATGTCGACGCGGTATTTTCGTTCGTTCTCTTTTTTTTAATGTAACCCCCCAAAAAACCGAATGTATTCAGAGTTTCTGAATCGATACAATGAGGATACATATTTTCCCTTTGGTAAAAACTGGAGTAGAAAGTCAAGAATGATGACACGCAGTCCTACAGCATTCTTATAGTCTCGTATGCGCTAATCTGCGTTTTACGATGACTGACCGACTGTACTGCGTTTGGCGCAATGCGAGAAGTATTCATGCAGTCTCGTAGGCGCTAATATGGGCTCCATGCCAACCGCACTGTTTGGCGCAATGCGTGGAGTATTCCTGGAGTCTGACAGGCGCTAATATACTTTTAATGCCGCCGGCCGCACTGCACTGCGTTCGGCGCAATTATTCGAACTCGCGTTAGAATAATCGCGGCATCGAATAATAGAACTTAAAGGGCCCATGTTGTGTTTCGACGCCGTATGGGCATATGAGCATTTCAACGTTGCCTCGTTTCTCCCGATTATATATTTTTTCCAAGAAAAATTCGGAGAATTCTTCATACTCACGACCATTGTTCAATCTTCTCACTTCATATATTTATCATCAGAGGGTTATTAAGACTTTTTAACCTAAATTAGCGTTAACATTAAAATGCGTTTATTTTCCGATTGTAACCTGTTTTGCCAAATTTCTACCTTAAATTTACTCCATTTTAATTTTGTGCATTCCTTTTGCAGATTTAAGGTTTTAATTCGCGCAATCCTCATATTTTTTTAGACCTTTCGCGCAGTGGAGAATTTGCATGCAATTTTTTTATTGCTTCATCTGAAAGTGCTTAAAGAGCTAATTTCACAGTATTTTTTATAATTTTTTTCTGATATGGGAAATAGTATAAAAATAGTATATAAAATAGTAATAGTATAAAAAGTGAGAAGATGCACCGCCTAGTGACGTCATCTGGCTGGCGGCATTTCCCATTTAAACACACGTATTTCAGCAGAATAGATCACTCTGTCATATCTTCTCCAATAATTGATTAATTCATGAACTAAGGGTATCCTCGTGTTCAGTCCACTCAGTAGTCTCCACTTAAACACGAAATTCATAAAATTTCAGACATCTGCAAATTCTCTATTCTGGATTACCGATTTTGCAATGAAGAACTAGACTGACTTCCTCGGAAGGAGACATAAGAATAATTCTAGCGCATACGCTATTTCTAAAATGAGCTCAAAACATCAGTTCCTTTTTTCAAAATGTAGTCCATATATGGTGGTTGTCGCGAACAAAACAGATGGGTGCCATGCTGCGGGCACTTTAAGGCAACAGCAAAGGCACTGGGAGACAAGTCGCACTTACTGTATCCGACTGTCAGTTGAGACTTGAGAGTTACATTCACAGCGAATCGGGCAGTGAACCTGATTTCCAACTCTTCGGAGTCGCTGACGGAAGTGGGAGCCCATGCCATGACGTTGAGCGCTCCCTTCCCCCTCCCCCTATCCCCAGCTCGTACCCTTCGAGGGTAATGGTCCTCGCAATACTTGCCCGGCTCGAACATCTAATCAAGATTTATAGAATCTGCAGAGATAACTTCTGACCTTTAGGACTTTGAATTCCGCCAGAGTGACCACTTATCGTAATCATTTTACCCGCAAAGTGTAATTCCTCCTGCGGGCCGATTACTGAAACTGATAGACAAAGCTATAGACAAAGACGACAAAAGGGATTTGGAGGGATCCTATTTGTGGAAGTGGGTGGTGGCAATGGACATGGGAGGTAGGTAATGGACTAACTAACGGCAACCCACGAGAAACCTGACAGTTAGTCCATAATTTTCTTCCTTAGTCTATAAGATCCAATCATGTCAACCAACAGGATCGCTCTATACTCCCTATGTCTTCTTTCTCGCTTTGTCTATCAGATTCAATTAATAATCGGCCCGCAGTGGCGATCCTTGGGAGTTGGCAACGCTGTTCTCCCTCCATTCGAATACATGTAAAACAATCGATTCTTGGTGAGGTAGCTTGCCTGCCTAAAATCGATATTTTTAATGGATTTGAATGGAGGCAAAACAGTGTTGCAAACTTGCAAAATTGCCACGGATATGAATACTACGTCGAGTTTTTATTATTGAAAGTTCCCGCGAAATTGAAGGAAATTGCGGTCAGCTTCTTTCACGGATAGAAAAAAATAATATAACCAGTAATAATCTTGCATGCCATTGACATACATAGATAATAAAATCATATTTTTTCACATCACCGAACCTACGTACCTTATTTTTACAGCAAATTAAAAACGCTCGATTTTTCAAAAGGCATGAGTGCTGGGAAAAATGATTGCTGCCAAAATTTACTGAAATAGACAAAACAACGATCTGCAATGATATAAAACATGACTGAAAGTTATACTAAAAAGTTTTATTCTCGTCGAAATCGATCGAATTTGCATATGCTTGATTCAATTCGTTTAAAAGCCTTTCTATCATTGGTCCATTTGTCGCAATCAGAGTTTTATGGCATTGCGTCACCGATTGTCAAACGTAACTTGCGGAAGTCTAGTTGTCTACTAATATTGCTTGACGTACTTCCTTTTACGCTAGTGGGCCCTCGTTTTCAGCGCAATAATGTTGGTAAAAATTAAAGTTTAGCACGTCAACTTGTCAGTTATAGCAGTGACTTTTAAGCATATAAAAAGTTTTAAAAATGACGAGAAAAAGCAGCACAAGAAAATTTTGCAAAAAATCCAGATAAACCTTTAAAACGAGGAGGATTCAATCGATGTCTGCTAGACGGGTGTATAAGTTCAAAAACTCATGATCCCTGACTTTTGTTGATTACGCAGGACTCTAGGGCTCATGAGGTTTTGGATTTACGCCCGTCTAACACGCACCGATTCGATTGGAAACGCAATATGTGGAAAATGTGAATTAAGAGTTTTCTCACTCCGTTTTCACTTCCACTTTTCACTTTTTTAACTTTTTAACGTCACCGAAGCATGAGCTTTCACGCTATTTATATGCCTCTAACTGAAAAAATAGCGTAGTTACCAGGAAACGATTTGAAACGAGTCATCGGTACTATGGAAAGGCAAAAAAAACCTGTAGTAATGATGGAAAAAGGTTGCCCAGTTTCAAGGTCTTAGGTTACGCAGTTCTCATGAGAGCTGCCCGTGATTCCGCTTTTCAGAGCTTTTCAAAGTCTCAAAGTGGTGCATACTACCAATATCAGCCAATCTAGTATGACTTTCTCGAAAATTTAATAGTGTTTACTGTGTATCTTTTTTACCTAATGACGTAAGACTTCGCAAGAGATTTTAAGATAAAAAATGCTTAGTTTCTCCATAAATTTTTGAATCGTTTCGGAAAAAAATTCTCGTGAAAAGTGTTCTCAATCCGCAGAATTATAAAACATTTTAATTTCCCTATTCGCATTTTAATCGAGTTTGCCAAAACAAGGGAAAGTAGTAGACTTTCCAAAATCAATCATACGAGTGAAGAAATTCCCATATTCTTGCTTTGAATGGTATTAAAAAGCATCCGTGTGCACAAGATGATGCACACAGATTAAAATTGAAAGTATACACCAACTAAACGGATATAAATCCGTTTGGTTTAGTTGACAGAGAAGTTAGTAATTCTTGGTATTTTAATAAGTCCGTTATTTTCTAGTAAAACGTTACCAAACATGAGAGGCCTAACTATGTGCTTAATTTTGACGACAGCTTCAATAGACTTTTCGCTTGCGATGCAAATTGGCGCTACTGAAGTAAGTAATAGAAAAACGTTAAAAATGCACTATATAATATTGATATGTGATAAAATTAGCTTGCTCGTTCTAATATACAACTGATTCTCTTCGTTTCCTAAGTCGGAAGTTATGTTTCATCAACTTTTCTGGTGCATGAGCACACCGACTGAAATTTGGTGATTAATAAATCACCTTTATTAATGAACAAACACACGATACACTATTATTAATGAATTCACAGTATCACGAGTGGTTGCATACCCTTTCTTCAAAGGTGCGAACAAGTTAAAGAGAAAATAATTTGTTTCTCAATAAAGATGTTGCGTGTGTGAGGGATTTGCGATTTGACCATGATTTTTATGTAAAAGTTCGCGAGAAGCACGATGGTGCCACTGGTTTTCTCTGAAATCATCTCCCAAGCTCAAAAAAAGCTCTCAAGTTGAGGCCAAAATGGAGGGGATATTCCACCCTACCCTGAGAGTCCACCTCTACATCAAGACAAACTCTCCATGTAAAGATAGGGAGCAAATACATTAGCAGGGCTGCCACTTTATCTGGGGACTCTAAAACTGAAAACACGGCATCACTGCTAATGTATTTGTTCCCTATCTTTGCATGGAGAGTTTGTTTTGATGTAGAGGTGGACTCTCAGGGTAGGGTGGGAAATCCCCTCTATTTTGGCCTCAACTTGAGAGCTTTTCTTGAGCTTGGGAGTTGATTTCAGAGAAAACCAGTAGCACTATCGTGTTTCTCGCGAACTTTTACATCAGAATCAACAATCAAATCGCAAATTCCTCACTCATGCAACATCTCCATTGAGCCATGACGTAGCCGCTAAATCAGTCTATACATTATTATTTTCCTTTATTTTAGGGATGGCCATCCCCGCCGCCTGCTTTTGAGCCGACCAACCATGCGCATTTACAAAATTTGATGGGGCACGATCCATGCTCGGACATACGCCCTTGGCATCGTGTTCTCACCCAGGCCGAATCGAACTGCCAGGCGGCGGCGTCGGGTTTAAATGCGTACCCTCCGGAACAGCGGCCTTACTGCCCGTACACAGAACGCCCTAAGTGTCGCGGAATCGTATTCAAGAGGTGCACGGTTCTCATTCGGCGACCACTCGTGCATCCTCGACGAATGGCAGGTTTCACGTACAAGCAGGTGTCTTTGAAAAGGTGCGCAAGTACGTTGAACCTCAACATACCTCCTCCACCTCCTCCTCCTGAGTAATCTGTGCAGACTCCTTAGCCCCTTCGGTGTACTCAAATTTGAATAAATGGATCTGTTACGATAGTCATAAGGGCGTGTGTTTGTTGTTTAAGTTAGAGTACCTGTATAGCGAGAGTATAGACAGATGTGAAACTCCGAAAATCCATCAGGCCTTCACCGATGCCTCCGCGAATAAAGTTATGGCCCAGAAATGCAGCCAACCTATGAATTTCAATTATCCAGAGCGATTTATTAATACAATTGTTACGAACCATCGTTTATAAAGCACGTATTTGACTTAGTTCTTGCATATGTTGTTTAAGTTAGAGTACCTGTATAGCGAGAGTATAGACAGATGTGAAACTCCGAAAATCCATCAGGCCTTCACCGATGCCTCCGCGAATAAAGTTATGGCCCAGAAATGCAGCCAACCTATGAATTTCAATTATCCAGAGCGATTTATTAATACAATTGTTACGAACCATCGTTTATAAAGCACGTATTTGACTTAGTTCTTGCATAAATTTACTCATTTTTGTGGAAGAACGCTCATTTATGTACTTTCTTAGCCATATTCGTTAGAATTGGAATCTACAGACTGGCAGTGAAATTTTGAGCGTTAGAAGTTGGTTAGAAGGGTGGCTGCACTTTTGGTCCCTAAGCCCTCCATGAAGCAATCTGTCCATACTCTCGCCATACAGGTACTCTAGTTTAAGTATCATGGAAAATTCCGAGGTCACAAGTTCAAAATAAAAGTTGTAAGGTCAGGTTAGGTGAGCTACTGGAAGCAACTATTAATGCTCTCAAGCCGCTCGCATTGCCTACCAGGATATTGAAGGCGAATCAGTCAGAATGAACTTGAAACACTGAGTGGAGAAACATGGAAATTACTAATGATGTATGATTCGACCGAGTGAGCGGAATCAAACTGCTGAATGCAACTATTGTTGTTCCCAAGCAGGTCACATTGCTAACGAGGTATCCGTTATTGTTAAAGTATTCAACCCTCTTTCAAATAAGCGAGATGTGGCAATAAATAATTGGTTTTTTCAACGTAAAAAAAAAGAAAAAAAAACCTCATTACAGTCTGACGTATCCTACCTACGTTATTTTCCTCCAGAAGTAATGTTACGTCTAATTTGCGTCATTGAGTGACGTAGTGACTTTTTCTAACTGAGAATGTAGAGGTAGCCGAATCAACACGAAAGAGGTATGGAGGTTATTACTCTTCGCCTTCGATCAGTGAGGTAGGTCAGATAAGTAACTTCTTCGGTGCAGCAATACTATATTCTCGAGTCCAGTGCCGGCAATCTTCAACAGTTTTTCTTTTTTCTTGATTCCCGTTTTTCGTCCTTAAAATAATCCCGGCGTGAGTGTCAATTTTTATTAGTTTTTATTTCTTTATTTTACTTTCATACATTGAAGCCCCATTATTGGGGGTCCTGAACAGGGGATTGTTGATACCGCTCAGATCTTGGTTGAAATTTGTAGGGTGCTTAAAGATAAAGATATTTTCCTAAGTTGTCAGATGTTGCTTTTCATTAATTTCTTTAAGGAGCGAAAGATTCGTGTTCACTTCATGGTTTTCTTTCCATACATGTGCTGCCACCGCCGACCTTTCAATCTCTTTTTTCTTGATGCGATTTGCATGTTCTTTGCTCCTAATTTTCAGCGATCTAATCGTTTGACCGATATAGACCTTGTCGCAATTTTTACAGTATTTTATAAATGCCGGATTTCTCGCAGTCGCCTGCGTCCTAACTGTCTATATTTTTACTAAAACGTTTTTCCACATTAAATTTGTGATAAAAAGCCAAAGTGATATCATATTTTTTTAAAATCCGCTCAAATTCATGGTGAAATACAGGGTGAAAATGAAACCTCCTAAAAATGTGTATATCTTTGATTCTTTGAAGATTCGTTGCATTCTTCATCTTCCGTCTCATTTTTGAGTAAATGTTGAGTATTGTTTCTGACTTAAAACCATTATTAACTCCCGATTCCAAAATGTTTCGTAGCTCCAACTTTATTCGATCAATTATCTTGTGCGGGTCTCCAAACGAATCTTTCCCTAACATACACACGGAAAACATCACAAAAGGTGACGTCATTGCTCAAGTAACTCCGTAAACATGATCATAATCCCGAGGCGTAAGATTCGGCTTCCGAGCATCATCCTAATTGCAGCGGTCGTAAAATTCTGTGATCCGAACTACTCTTACTTCCAAGGCGGGTGCTGCGGATCCCTGACAAATCCGGAGCTTTTTCTCACAGAAATTACAGTAAGAGTGTTTCCGCCGAGGCGCCCATTGTAAGGGAAAAATTCATTCGGCTTATTACTTTTAGTGCCTCGGATGGCGTTGCGGCGTTGCGGTCGGCTTTGATTTCTCTCACTTTCCTTTTCTTGGATCTTTAATGGCCTGTGGATAAAACAATACCGTAAAGCGTGTGCGGCCGACGTCTCAGATGAAATTTGCATTGGGTTAGTCGTCCGCGTAGAAACGGCGCGGCCTGGCGTTTTGTATTTGATTAAGTATTAATTAGAGTTGGTGAATTACGCACACACACACACACTCGCAGTTTCCGTTCTCACCCTACTTGCCCCCCCCCCCCCCCCCCGGCCGCCCCCTCACTCCGCGAAGTAACGCCTCTTACTCCTCGAGAAACCGCGAGATTCATTTTCGGTCCGCTCGATAAATTCGCGCCACTCGAATGTTGCCTAATCTTGTAGAATAAAATATTTTATTTTCATAGGAGTTATGAATGTTTTTTATAAGAGGGATAAATGCTTTTGAAATTTTTCCAAAATATTAAACACACAAAAAAAGTTCTACGCGACATCGTCACCTCCCAGCCAGAGTATCACAAGAGCCTTGCAATGTTTTAGAATTATCGCCACCATTTTATTTTTTTACGGAGAAATTGTTGGTTGATTCAATTCGAAGACGTCACTGAATTTCATCGGCAGCACAAAGAAAATTCAGTGAAATTTTCGAACTGCGTCGTTGAAACATTTCTCTGTAAAAAAATAAAATGGCGGCGGAAATTTTGAAACATCTGACAACCATGTTTCGCATTGCTCCTCTTCTCGAGCGAGTTTTGCGCACTTATGAATCGATCTTATGTGCGAATGGCGCTTGGATTAGCGGTGGCCCGCGCAGTTGAACCGAATAATTATCGCACACACTCTACGGTGCCCTTGAAGAATGGACTTTCGTACACTGAGTCTGACTAAGATTTATGAGGGGCAGTATAACAGGTCACACCGACTGCTCCGGAAAAAGATTTTCACTCGACGGTGAGCACTTTCATTGGCAAAAAGAAGAAAGCAGCAGTATCGTTAAGGACTTTTCACGGGGCGGTCCGAAATTAATACGAGGGGCGTTCAATAAGTAAGTATCCCCCCCTCTCTAAAATCCATAAGAATGGACCAATTTTAAAAAACTTGGGCTCAAAATCTTCCTTAGGATATTTTGAGTTCAACAAAACAAACCGCAACAAAATCGGACCATGTGCGGCCGAACGCGAGCCGTTTGAACGCGCCGAGGTGCTCGACGCTCCCGCCGAATCCGCGAGGATTTGAAGTCCGCTACAGGAGAAGAGCTTCTCTGCCAAAGCCTCAGTCGTTCATCACTGACGAAAAATCAAAGAAATTTTTGTAGAATAAGGGGCTTACCTCACTTCTCCACATAACCAGCTCGATCCAAGCAAGTCTGATACTGAGACTAAGGCTAAGAGAACAGCTTTTGGATGCCTCGTGCGTGGAAGTCTTTCAGCTGACCGCGGATGAAAGAGTGGACGGCTTGTTTGACCTCTTCCACGGATTCAAAATTAACTCCTCCGAGTTCAGATTTCAGATACGATAATAAATGGCAAACCAGACCACCATTTATTCCCGTTCCTGAAATCTGAACTCGGAGGAGTTAATTTTGAATCCGTGGAAGAGGTCAAACAAGCCGTCCACTCTTTCATCCGCGGTCAGCTGAAAGACTTCCACGCACGAGGCATCCAAAAGCTGTTCTCTTAGCCTTAGTCTCAGTATCAGACTTGCTTGGATCGAGCTGGTTATGTGGAGAAGTGAGGTAAGCCCCTTATTCTACAAAAATTTCTTTGATTTTTCGTCAGTGATGAACGACTGAGGCTTTGGCAGAGAAGCTCTTCTCCTGTAGCGGACTTCAAATCCTCGCGGATTCGGCGGGAGCGTCGAGCACCTCGGCGCGTTCAAACGGCTCGCGTTCGGCCGCACATGGTCCGATTTTGTTGCGGTTTGTTTTGTTGAACTCAAAATATCCTAAGGAAGATTTTGAGCCCAAGTTTTTTAAAATTGGTCCATTCTTATGGATTTTAGAGAGGGGGGGATACTTACTTATTGAACGCCCCTCGTATGTTTTCCACTTTAGAGGACACACGGGAGAAGAATGCACATTAGAAAGCTACCTTTATTCACAGTGAGGATATATCAGCGCATGAGAATGGTTGAGGTGATTCTGAAGATATGGGGAATAAGTGTTTACGCACTATGTAAATGAACTTCACAAAGTCTTTTTATCTTAAAACATTAAAAAAAAAGAAAAATATAAATTAACGGTTTTCGCCCTACCCGATTCAATTGAGCTGCAGTTTTCACACAGCTTCTCTAAGACTTTTTATATTTTTATATACATAGCGCCCCCATGCACACCCTTATAAGTAAGAACTACTACACCCCTGCGCTTAGCCTTAATATGAATCATGGAAATAAATGTGACCGAGGTCATTCCACGTATCATTGAAACGCTCAAACACAATTTCTCCAAAACTACCATAAATCCTGTTCAAATGCTTACTAACTCCTGCGTTTGTTTGGAACCAGCATGGCGTTATACTGTCTTGTGTTCTCATACTTTCCTCCGCTTGGGCCCGTTTATTCCTGTAAAGTTAAAGAGCCGAGAACTCTTTCCATTGCTTGCTAAAGCTCCGCTGATCTGACGTGCAGACTTCCTGGAGCGACTTGCGAGGCAACCTTAAACAGTCTAGACCGGTCAATCCATAGCGATAACTTGTGCAGAGTGTCAACTCGACTGTATGTGTGTCAATCGCGTGTCAATGGACATCGTCGCTGTACTGCCACTGATCCCCATGTTGCATTTTTGGTGGCAATATACAAGATTTTCACTCAGGATTGCCGATTGCTTCTTGGCATTAACACAACAGCGCATTCTGATGGACGAGCGTAGCACATGCATTGGCTGCAGTCAAACTCAGTGCGCTTCGGGTCATCAAGAAAGTTGCTACTGCGCTACGCTGACCCGTGCACTCGGTGTTCATCATGGGTGGAATCAGTCGTATAAGTCCTCGGATGATGCCAAATTTCCTCGGATAAAACACACATTTTCTGATAAACTTATAAATATTATTCCTGCGGTTTTTTTATAGGAGTATTTTATCTGTGATTTGAAGGGAGGTATTGTGAAATGTCAAGAAAGGAAAGGTATCCGTAATTTTTCTCTAAAATTAATATTTTATCTGAAACAATTTGGCAACGTTCGAATGTTTATACAGTGTTTTTTCCTGAATAGGACAATATTGCACTCATTTGCTGCTGAATATACTCAGTTGGCATACTTTGTTGTAGAATTCGCAAGTCTGATCTTGTGATTCATTTTCTTCTAAAATGGAAGGCATTCAAAATAGAAACAGAAATAGACTCAATAGCTCGGGGACTTAAACGCAGCATCAGAAAATTAAATCATTTCATGACGTGACAACTTCCTATTTGTCAAGTCTTGGCGAAAAACACACCTTGTCCAACACCTTTTGAGATGGAAAAGATTCAGGAAAGCTTGGAGACTTTAACGCAGCGTCAGAAAAGTAAACCATACCATGACGTGTCAACTCTCTGTTCGTCTAGTCCGGTCGGCTATGATAGTAATGGTGAAAAACTCTCTTTGTCCAACACTTTTTGAGACGAAAAAGATATAGGAAAGCTTGGAGACTTAAACGCAGCGTCAGAAAAGTAAACCATACCATGACGTGACAACTCTCTGTTCATCCAGTCCGGTCGGCTATGATAGTCATGGTGAAAAACTCTCTTTGTCCAACACTTTTTGAGACACAAAAGACATAGGAAAGCTTGGAGACTTAAACGCAGCGTCAGAAAAGTAAACCACACCATGACGTGACAACTCTCTGTTTGTCCAGTCCGGTCGGCTATGATAGCCTTGGTGAAAACTCTCTTTGTCCAACACTTTTTGAGACAGAAAAGTCACAGGAAAGTTCGGAGACTTAAACGCAGCGTCAGAAAAGTAAACCATACTATGACGTGACAACCCTCTGTTCGTTTAGTCCGGTCGGCTATGATAGTCATGGTGAAAAACCTTCCTTGTCCAATCTTTCTTTCGGTAAGAATCTTTTTGGAAACTCGCCTGGAGATGTCTTTATAGAGTTATTATATCTTTTATTGATATACATTTACACATTTTTGAGTCAACCGCAACTTTGAAGGAACTTGAATAACCTCTTTGTAACGCGACACGAAGTTCGCAAGCTTGAAATGACATCTTTGGCGACCCCAACATTCCGCAATCCACGTCATATTGACGAAACTATTTCTAAGATTATCTTAAAACCGCTCATTAGCGGTGCATAAAGAGGTGCGTTCTCAAGCACTCGCTCGGACCAAACCACCTGTTTATGACCAATCGCCAAGAGAGTGAGGCAACGCTCCTCTCTCCAACAATTGACCCTATCAACCAATTTGCAGGTCTCGGCACTTCCCTAGATTATTGGCCGAGGCTTTGACCCCCGTCCTCGGCGAGGTTACGGAACCGAATAAAATCCGCGGACGAAACAAGGCAATTAATAAATTTGCATGACCGCACGGGGCACGGCGGGCCGGAGAAGGGAATCGGGAAACGGAGGAGCTGAGTGCACACAACGATTATGTCACGGAGAATCTAGGTTCATAGGTCCGATGCGTATGGTCATAGCGACGACCAGACGCTGGCGTCCAACGTTGACACGCCGCCGCGACGAGTCGCCGACTGCATCAATCATCATTATCGATGATCGTCGTTCACCGTTCACCGTTGCAGGACAACGGGACGGCACGTCTTTGTTCTCGCTTACCTGCTAACCTAATCCCTAATCTACCGCGCTGAGAAATAACGCCGTGTGAACCATCAGACGTTGCCAAATTGCCTCTGTTAAAATACGAATAGATCGTTTTCGATAAATCAAATACGTGAGATTGTATCGATATCGATTGGTTCAACATGTAAACGTAGCCTCGAAAGTCAATCGAGTAATCTGAGGAAACGGGGCGGGGTTTCTCTGATAGATTTTTGATTCTTATGAGCACTAAATGGCATCGCAAGGTGAAATAGTCAGGAATTTTCTCATTTTCAGATTTTCCGACTGAAATCCTGAAAGTTTTGTTTGAGATTATGTTCTATTGTTTTGAACCAAACGATACATCGAACCACTATCGAAAACGATCTTTTTTCAGGGAAATCTGTAAATATTCTTCCTCTGATTTCTCAGAGAATTTCACTCGTACAGGACGTATTTCTGCTAAACGGAATTGAGAAGGGAAATGCGGGTTGGATTTGCGGACGACGAACAGTTGATCGGGTCAATTAGAGAAGTCAGACATGAAGTTTTTTACTAAAACCGGAAATTTTTATGTTTATCTCGTCACATATTAAATTTCAAGGGGTGCTTACCGCAGAAAATCTCACGAGGGAACCAATGGAACCACTTTTAAGACCTCTAAGTTCTGTGTAAACGGAGTTATAAGCGTTTAAATTTTCCGAATTTTGTCCGACCTCTCCTACTGACTCGATCCACTGTGTGACGAGCTCATTTCGTCCTTACAATGCTTTTAAATGGCGCTTAGTTCCGTTTAATAGAACGCGCTATCCGGGATTCCAAAATCCGCAAAGAACTAAAATTGGCGGTTAGTTCCGCTCACTGGAAAAAAAAAACACATTGGATCTAGCGTTCAGACTCTTGAAAACATCGACAAGAAAAAATTATCTTGATTCAATCGGATTTTTGCTTGAATCAAAACGAAATCCGCATAAATTAAGAGGCTTGGTTCTTGATTTAAGCTAGATTCTGATTGAATCAAGAGTACTTTTTCTTGTCGATGTTTTTAAGAGTCTGGACTCTAGATCCAATGTGTTTTTTTCCAGTGCTTAGCATAAATAGGTCAAATTAGATTTAAATTACCTGATACTTTCGAGAGAAAATATTTAAAATGGAGAATTTGCGTGCAAATTTTTTATTGCTCCATTTGAAAGTGCGTGAAGAGCTGATTTTACAGTATTTTTAATAATTTTTTTCTGATATGGGAAATAGTATAAAGTTAGATTTAAAATTGAGAAAATGCACCGCCTAGTGAAGTCATCAGGCGGCATTTCCCACTTCAACACACGTATTTAAGCAGATTAGATCATTTTGTCATGTCTTCTCCAATAATTGATCAATTCATGAACCAAAGGTATCCTCGTGTTCAGTTCACTCAGTATAGTTTCCACTTAGACACAAAATTCATCAGATTCAGACACCTGCAAATTCTCAATTTCTGCGAATGTACCAGATAGGCTCGATTCTGGCTTGTTTTAGGAACTTGATAGGTGGGTATGTAGCCAAATGTGCAAAAATTAAAAAAATAAAAATCACTCAGTGGTTTCTACATAAACACGAAATTCATCAAATTTTAGACACCTGCAAATTCTATATTCCCCTCAAAAATAAAAAAAAATATTGGAGGAAATTTGGCAACTCTCGAAAGTACATACGGCGTTTTTTCTTAGCACTGCAGTAATCTCCCGGATTCTCGCTGTAATATCGTCGAGGACTCGGGATTAGCGCGCTGATTCGCGGGTCATTTAATTGGGAATCCTTTCGGATTTTCGCGATTGGAGCGGGTGCGTTCGAAATGCATGCGCATGCGCATCGGACAGGCGAGAGCACTGATCTCTGACGAAACTTTATTAGCCGGTGCTTGCTGCTAATTTGTTCCAGTGCACCTATTATTGCACCTTGTAATTCGCACTTGCTGTAATCACAGTCATTACCGGTCTGGTGCGGTGTGTTGAAAACACACTCGTGAACACGCCCCCATGTGCTCTATGTGTTGATGAGCCCAATGAAAGATACGGAATAGATCGTACTCAGTGGTATGATGTATCGTTTGGTTCGAAACAATAGAACATAACCTTAAACAAAACTTTTAGAATTTAAGTAGGAAAAGCTGAAAATTAGTAAATTCTTAAAATTTCACTGTACATTATACCATTTTATACTAGCATAAGAATCAAAAACCTATTACAAGCAACCCGTTCCCACAGATTATGCAAGTGGCTTTTGAGGCTTTGCTTACATGTTGAACCAATCGATATCGATAGAATCTCACATGTTTGATGTATCGAATACGATCCATTGAGATAATCACGTGGGGCGATTTTCTTCATTTTTACAATCCTCCATATAAAATAATTTTTGGTTGGCCAAAAGACCTCGTTCTTGTGTTTTAGAGCTCTCGCTTTGAGAAAAAATTCATTCATCATATGAGAAAAACATTTAAAAAAGAAAAAAAAAAAAAAAAAAAAAAACCATGGCATTTGGCTCCTGATCGTCTAGTGCCAAGGCACCATTGTGAGCACAAGCTTAAAAAAGTAATCCTTTAAATCTTGTTTGAAACTTACGAAAGATTTCGGGACATTGTAACCGCGGACTTCAGATATTTGTTTGAATAACCACACGCACACCTTAAACAATTAAAACAATCCGGAATCAATTGATTTTATTTTTGAATTAAACACTTGAAAAATCCTGGATTCATAGTCTAGACGCTTAAAAAATTCGACAAGAAAGAATACTCTTGCTTCAATCGGATTTTTGCTTAAATCAAAAGGAAATCCGCATAAATTAGGAGGCTTGGCTCTCGATTCAAGCGAAAATCTGATTGATCAAGATTATTTTTTCATGTCAAACTTTTTAAGAGTCTGGAATCTGAATCCAAGAGACTTTATTTTCCAATGAACGACTATGATTCATTCGAACGCATTTTGCCGGGAGGGCTAGCATTCTTTATTGCCGTCTTTGCGCTCCATGTAGGATGAAGAATAAAAGATAAAATTGGTCCAAATTCCGTTTTCTAGACTTGAGAATCCTAACATTACTTTACTCCCAAAACTGTAAATAATGATACACATGTGGCAGAAAAACATTAAATTTCGATTAATATTGGCACGCAACACAGAGAGTCTAATTACAGTCTCATGATTTCGCAGGTAATCGCACATATTTTTGAGTGGCGAATTACTCTTCCTCACGTTTTTGTTGCAGTTGCAAAATGTTAACGTTTCATATCCTAGACTCTAACCTAGTTCACTTCAATTTTGCGCTCCTTTATCGCTTTTTCATAATTTTTAAAATGCTTCGCCTCTCTAACTAATGCTTTGACTCTCGATTTTAGTTCTTTTTTTAAGGTACATTATTATTGAGTGTACGTCATCCGAAAGAATAATCTTAGTGAGAGCACACTGATCATGAATAGCTCCGGCTCGTGTAATGTGGGAAGAGGCTACGTGCACTGCACGGTTTAAGTATCACAGCCGAGTCGTAACGGTGGAAGTAAAAATTTTATAATGCGTCATAAAAACCCCTATCGTCTCACGTCTTCACGTTGGTCTTCATTGATAATACGGAGGTGTAATCGAGCTTTTGTTTTTATTTGTTTCATAATGCCATTTCATAATAATTCAGGCACGTAATCCCGAGATTAGGTTTCTGAGATCCTTAATTTGTTTTTTTTGGTGTACACGGTATTTCTGAAAGTCGTAAACGGGGGAGGATCCACATTAACTAGAAAATCATGACCGGCTTCTAATTATTTGAGTGGTATTAAACTGATCGTATCTGGTGATGACTTTCGATCTTTATGTGTCATCCGTCGAAAAAAAAAAGCGTCAATCCGTCGTTAAGAAAATCAGGACAATTGAGTGTTATTTCAAGAACAGATAATTGTTGCCTTTTAAACGAGCTATATGCAATTCCAACAGTACGCTCCTCCAAATCACGCCTCGCCACTAATGAAATGATCCGCGTTAAACAGAAAGGAACTAAACCACATCAGCTGTGGCCTTTAATTAGGCAATTTCATTTTTTCCAGGATAACGGTTGCACCGGAAAAAAAAAGAAGAAAAAAAAAACACACACATTGGATCTAGAGTTCAGACTCTTAAAAACATTGACAAGAAGAAGGACTCTTGATTCAAGTAGATTTAAGCTTAAATCAAAAGGAAATCCGCTTAAATTAAGAGGCTTGGTTCTTGATTTAAGCTTAAATCTGATTGAATCAAGAGTATTTTTTCTTGTCGATGTTTTTAAGAGTCTGGACTCTAGATCCAATGTGTTTTTTTCCAGTGTGTGCGGATTTTAGTGCAAATTTCGGTGAATTTTCTCCATAGTACGAGGCAAATTTCTCGAAATTTTCTAAGGAATCCGCACAAACGTTCTCGCGTAGAAAAGTAAATTGCCCAGTTAAATTTGGCAATAGCTGATGTGGCTTAGTTCCTTTCTGTTAAACGCGGTCCAAATGGACTTGAATTGATTTCGGTTAAACTCGTTCAAATATACTGACGCCACTCCAGACCTCCATTTCGATTTTATGCGATGTCACCTCGCCTCGACCTCTCGCAACTCCCCCACTATGACTATTCGCCACTATTCGGATTTTCGCGAGAACGGTGCTATTGAGAGCGTCGGCGGCGCGGCGGCGCCGCGGCGTTGAGTCGGATTAAATTGAAGGGGCTGACGACTTCTCAACGGTACACGGAAGTGTCTAGCTCCGGGCTCGATTACGTGTTGAGTGAATCTGTCGTGTTTCCGATTCAAATCAGTACAAAACAGCGTGATTAGCATCTTCGCGTTGCATTAACTTTGAAGAAAGACCCGCGGAGGGCCGTCAGGGGCTCGGGGGAGGGGGAGGGGGAGGCTCGCAAATCGTTCGCTCGCGGGACGATCGTGCCACCGTTGCCGGGCAGAGTCCGCAGCTAAATAAGTCACTCTTAACTTGATCTACGCTGTCTTCCTAAGGAAAAACGCCGCATAAGCCTTCAGGCGTTGCCAAATTTCCTCAGAAAAAAACGCAAATTTCATGGTAAACTTGTGAAATTTTTCTTCCAATTGCTCGGTAAATTTTGTTCACAATTTATCCTAAATTTCCTGAGAATATCCAGGAAAAATATTCATATTTTCCCCCGAAAATAAATATTTTGTGGGAGGAAATTTGGCAACTCTCGAGTGCTCATACGGCGTTCTTCCTTGCCTCGGCAGTAGGGGCAAACGGATTTATTGACGTTGAGAGATTGCGTCCGGGGTATAGAGATGAGGAAGGAGCCTTGCGATAAAGCTTACCGAGTCTACAGTTAGACGAGAAAAAAACTCTAAGAAACGTGGCCCAAAGCGTACTTAAAAATAAGGGTGAAGTGCTGGGTCCACACCAATTTTCGGGGAAACAAGGAAAGCAAGGCAAACAAGTTCCAAAAAGTTGAAAAACTGTCTTTTTAGAACTTTTTGGCCTTGTTTTCTCTACAAATAGTGTGGACCCAGCGCTATCTTACCACCTTGTTGTCTACAGTTTTATACTGCCGTGCTACGAAGTAGAGCTCCATGAGCGAAAAAAATACTTTTAAATACGAGCGGAACAAGGCACTTTTTTGCGGGAGGGTCAAAAGCAAAAATAATGAGGCCCGCCTTTTAGCGAGGGGGCTCTGAAAGGCACAAGAGTAAAAAAAAAAAACTTTTGAATATGAGGGGGACGAGGAACTTTTTGTTGGAGGGTCAATAGCAAAAAGAGAGCAGTACCTCCTTGGCAAGGGGGATCTGGACAGCACAAAATCAAGGAAAAGAATATTGAAAGAGCGGAAGTAGGAATTTGCGGGAGGGTCATGAGCAGAAAGGGTGGAAGGGGTCCGGGTACCTCCTGAGCGAAGTAGATCTGGAACGCACAAAAATACCGCCCCATCGAGGAAAGTTAGAAGGAGCCTCCATATACACCCTGGTAAAAATTGGAAGTAGAATCTGTGTTCCAAAACACCATAGACCTACAGCCGGCTGTAAGATTTCCAATAGCTTCTATAGCCGGCTACACAATTTCTTAAAGCCTTTTATAGCCGATGGCGATTACGCAACAGCCAGGCGATAAAGTGTATGCTAAACGTTACTATCTACGGATGCTAGGACTTAGTGAGTTTTTGGACTACTACTCTCTTTTTGGGCCGTAGTATCTTGATTTATTTTGCGAGGAAAGCTCCGTACTTTTGATGGATGCCTGCCATTCCTAATATATTAGAGCGCCTTCAGTTTCGTATGATACTGTGCAATACCTCTGGTGTGAAATCGTTGCTTCAAGCGCCGTGGCACGCTGCGGCGCGGCAGGCGGGCAGCTACCGCGAAATGCGCTTTGGCGCCTACAAACCTAACAGGGATACTTCACGCGTTGCGCAATGCGTGAAGTATCCCTGTTAGGTTTGTAGGCGCCAGTGCGTCGCCGCTCCGCTGTGTGTTAGGCTCTAATATTTAATCTGGCGGAGTCAGCGTTATTCAACTCATGATTTTGAAATGATTGCACATCCTGTATGGATTATTCTCATTTTAATTGATGAAAAAAAATATGTATTAAAGGAAAATATAATGTGTGTTTTGTAAATATTAAGGTGGTTCCGTATCAAACTTAATGATTTCCAAAGCACACGAATTTCTACACAATTTCTTATAGCCTATTATAATCGATGGCGGAAAAGCAACAGCCAAGCGATAAAGTGTAAAGCCCGGCGATAGGAACTATAGCCCGGCTGCATAATTTTTTATCGCTTCGTATATAGCCCGGCCGTATGATTTCTCCGCATTCTGCAGCCAGCTATATGATTTTCTGTAGTCTTCTTTAGCCGGCTATAAGAATTCTTATGGTATTTTGAAACGCAGCTCTTATCGCCAATTTTTACAAGGGCATTTAAAGAGGGGCCCAAGAAAATGCTTCCTCTGAAAAAGCATAGTAAGTGAGTCGTCTTAAGAACAACTTTAAGCTACTGACAACGAAAAGCTGATGAAAATACAATTTTGAAGATGCAGGATTACGTCGCACACTTTTTCAGCGATATCTCTTGCATGTCTAAACCAAATCATAATTTTGCACTAAAGGGCCGCCGTTCATAAATAAAACGATCTCAAATATGCAGATAGAAGCTTTCACGGCAAGTCAATTTGCCTTCACTTCACAGGGTAGGCAAAAGTAACTGCTCCAAGCTGACAATGAATATTGCTGTCTTCCCCATCATGACGCGTAGCGATTCTCGCCTCTTTCATACATTACTCATGAAAGCGATGAGCAATGTAGAAAATCATATCGGAAGTTCCCCTATGGCATCACCAAATTCCGAGCAAAATGATCGCAAAATTCAAACTTCTTAATTCGTGCTGTTGTTTCTCCATTGAATATTTCAGAGGATCTCAACATTAAGAAACCAAGTTTTTCGGGGGAAAGAAAGTCTGCTCTTTAGTTGCTCGGAAGAATTCAAATATTGAAACGCAAATTATTATTTTTTTCTCTTTTTTCTTGAGAAATAAAGGGATCCCAAACAAGGGGCCGTCCCTAAATCACATAACGCACTTTTTAGGAATCCCCCCTTCCCTCTTCGTAACGCTTTTGTGACGTAGGTCTGTCTTCACATATTGCAGGCGTGTCGTCAATCTTAGGTTCAGTTAATTTTATTGTTACTATTTTTAACATACGAACTCTTGGTATAAACTTTGAATATCTAGGATCTTTTATAACGTAAAAACTAAATAGCGTAACGATCTTCTCGATCCCTGGAGCGTTACGTAATTCACGGACAGCCTCCAACGAGAAGAGCCCTTGCTTTCCAAAAGACTCGTTTCCTTCTAGTTTTCCTTTCAGTCAAAGTCGATCCATTTCAGAAACCCCGTTAACGCGCGCGCGTTTTTCAATCCGGCAATGATGGGTAGGTCGTTCGCTACGCGACGTGCGGTGCGGAGTCTAATCGCCATCGTCCTTCGTGAATCAACTGATGAGGATAGCCGGTAGAACTAAATCCGTGCCTGGAAAATTCCTGAGAAACATCCAGGTCGATTGTGCCCGTGCCATTCCGCTGATGAAAGTGAATCTAGCCACTTGCTGGCTCTTAATAGATCATCTCAACTTGTCGTTCCTCTCCATGGCGTAAGGGCGTAACTCGATTACCGCATGAGCCCCAGAAAGCATGGGCTTATATCTAGAACGGGGCTCACGTGGATACAGAGATATGCCCTCTCGGCAGAGAAGCGACGAATTTGGTTATAAAAAAACCGGAGGTTATTTCGGTGAAATATGGCATATCAAAGCTTTGAATTTAGACTCTATCGGAGCGCATTCATCGTCAAGAAAAGAAGCTATACTAATCAAGAAAGGAGTTTTCAGCAGAATGAACATTTCCCATCAAACTTTTGATAGTTCACTTTTCACCGCTTTGCATCTGATGAGTCTGTTATGTGAAAAACTTCATATTTTTTAATCCTTATAAAGAGCCGACCACCTAGTTGATAATTTCGTACTTTACCTACTAAGTTTCCCGCGAATCTCAATTGCTCTGTGTCATGTCCTGGTGTGTTTTTTGGGTGTTGATTTGTAAATTAAAATATTCTGACTAATTTATATTTTATTATTAATTAAATAATTATAAAAAAAATCAAATTTAATTTTTTACGCCGAGATGAGACAAGTTCTAAGCTATGTCATCATTACTCATCCTTTAGAATACCTCATAAAAAAAATAATCACAACATGTCAACGATGTGATTAAGGTTTGTCATGATTTATTTTTATGTAGGACACTGGTTCAGCACAGACGGCAGATGCAGAAAATTAATGGATTTGTCCCAGTCCGCAATTTCATCAACGTGGTCAGTGCTTTGGAACATGCGCCAAGACGTTACGTAACAGGATAAAACTCACTCCATTCCTCATTTGTTGAAGATTAAAGTTTTGAGGAAAAGATTTAGCTAAAAATTCTTTGGGAAGATTAAAAAAACCTAAAATAGGCGGAACTAGGAATGTTTTGCGAATAAAGCACGCATTGAGGGGCACACTGTCATGAGCGGGTCTGGGAATTTTTTTTCGCACCGCTGAAATTTTAATTCTGTGAAGCAATTTTGAGCGGTTCTTGAACGAATGATTATTAATTTAGTATTGCAAAGATGACAGGAATCTTTTCAGGAAATACGTTGTAATGTACACTGAAGAAAAGGAATCTTAGATTTGCCGCCAAGAAGTGGTTTTTCTTGAATCAAGAATTTTGCTGCTCAATAGAAACTACTTGTTTGCTAAACCAGAGCAATTTCTTTTCTTGTATCAAGAATAATTCAGCTGAAATCAAGATAAAAAAAATTCTTGGCGGCAAATTCAAGAATCATCATGCTAGAGCCAAGCAAATTTTTTTTAGTGTATAGCGGTAAATTTTACAACTTATCGAATCTTTACAAATACGTGTATATTTAAGTAGACGAACTAAGAGTATTTTGTATTTTTTGTTTGTTGCAGCAATACCAGCCGTTCTCTCAACAACTTGCTCAACAATTCTACCAGCAGTTCCAGCGCACGCTGTCACCTCTGCAACAATCACACATCCTCGACGATGTCCAACAAAACTACAAGTTTCAGCTGACACAGCCGAGCGATCGGGGCCTGATCAACAATCACCTGACGCCCCCGCAACAGTCGCAACAAGACTACTTGTTTCCTTCACAAAACTTAGTTCTATCTAGTCCGTATCAGTTACCTTCCCAAAACAGCCATTTCCAATCAAACTCTGCACAACCTCCGTCCAGTGTCATCAAGCAGTCGCAAGACCCGAACTTATTCCTACCTCCGTCATCATCCCACCAACAACAAGAAACCCAGCAGCCGCAGCAGACTTCATACATCTCAGCCGCACCCAGCTCACATGATGTTCAAATACAACAGTCCAATGTCATCCAACCCTTGGCGTATCAACCCTACGTCACGTCAGCGCAGTCGCATCAGTCGATACCCGTGCAACAGCAGTCACAACTCTCACAACAGCAGATACACCAACAGCAATTCCAACAATCACAAATACAACAACCACAACTACACCAAACACAGCTACTGCAACCGGTCCAACCTCAGCAGCCTCCGCATCTGCAAATACCTTACCAGAACATTGTGAACGGTCTATCGTTCACGGCGCAGCCTGTTTCGAACTTGTTATCGACCACCGCCGCGCCTCACCAAGATGTGCCGCTGTACACTACGGCAACCGTAAGGAACGTCCCTTACGGTGCTGCGCAGTACACAACACCCATGCCGATACCGTTGATCCCGAATTATAATCAAGATAGTCTTCCGACGCTCAAACAATACAGTATGAATAGCATCGACGTGAATCCAAATTTGATCCAACCAAGTCCTGGCATATCCTACACGACTGTGTTGCCATTCCTTCAATCGGTCTCTACTGAAGGAGCTAGAATTTCCACAAAATTCTTACCGGAAGATATCGTACCGTCGAAGTCGCCTAAATTCAACTACCGCGGGCGGGTTAAACCGAAGCCCCCTACAGAGTCACCGTCATCAAGTGATAAGAAAGAAACGTACAGTCTAGGCACAGAGCTATATCTGAAGAAAGAACGGCAGAAGCATTTCCAAGACGTTGTTAATATGCAAAACCGGTTGGTAATATCCACGACGGAGACCCCGATAAGCATAAACGCCGACGGTGACATCGAAAAACAATTGAAGCAAAACCAACACGTCAAAGAGACGCTCCTCCAACAGCTGCAGAATTACCTACCCTCGGGGGTGAGTAAAGACGAGGTGGAAATCATCCCCGGGCCGACGACCTCGACGTCGAATTTACCCGCTGGTGCGATTCTCATCACCGGCGACGGGAAGAACTTGAAGATTTCACCGACGAGGAAGTCTCACACCGAGGTCGCCGACGATTCGAAACAGATCAAAACGATCGTAATCCGGCAACCGGTCTCATCGACGACAACAACCACCCCTAAAACCGTGAGTATCAACATCGAGGAGCTCACCAAAGGGGTAGTTCCACCCGGCACGGAATACGAGGTCATCAGACACAACAACGACGGAAATTTGGAGGAAGTTGGGAAGTTGCCTTCGAATCTACCCCAGAAGAAGGTTACATTCGTCATCCTGGAGGAGCAACCGGACGGTACGGTTAAAGTGCAGGGCGTGAAAGGAGGTGAGAAAGAATCGACGAAAACTGAAGGGGATGAGGTTGACACGATTATTAAAAAATTGAAGGACGGGGAAATCAAACTGCCTCCTTCGACGAAGCTGTCGACGAAACAAGCTCCATCGCCTTCTTCGCCGACTATTTCGACAGCGTACTCGAAGACGTCTAAAGGGAGTGGCGAAAAGAAGTCGAATTTCTACTTGCCGACGACGGTCCCGTCCAGTACGAAGAATTTCGAGGAGTACTACAAACATCCGAACCAGATCTACCCAACGACGCCGTCGACGAAGACATCCCACTACGCGGACACATCGGTCGACCAGAGCAGCTTCCAGTACCAGGGCTTCCCGAACTTCTCGCACGAGGAGCTCACGACGAAGCCGACGGTGAGCAACAAGCCGGAGGGCTCGACGCCGCAGAAGAGCACCGACGACTTCGCGCCGTTCCTGCCGACGCTGCCGACGACCAAGTCGCGGTCGCCGACGCAGAAAACGACGCCGCGCTACTACGCGGCCGCCCAGACGACGGCGAGACCCCAGGCGGACGATGCCTTCGTCCAGGAGGAGAACTCCTTCTACGAGAAGCCCTACCGGGCGGTGCCAAAAGTGAGCCAGAAGTTCGGGCAGGCCGCCCGGCCTACGACCGGACGCCCGCAGCCGGTCCAGAGGATGACCACACGACCTATCTTGGACGATGATGCCTCCGCTGACCTGTCGTTCCTCAAGACCCCGCAGAACCTCAACGATATCCTGAAGAAGGAGAGCTTGTTCGCCATGGCCAAGTTCTTGCGTCAGTCCGGCCTCGATGCGATCCTGAACGAAACAGGTATGACAATTCTAAATTATTTGAACATGTTGGTAGTGGTATTTAAAATTTTTATAAAGTAAGAGCCACCTTTATTATACCATATAAAGGTGACTCTTATTTTATAAAAGTTCTACATTAATTCACAAAGTTTTCGGAGAGTCATTTATCATGAAGGAAGAAAATTTACTTTTTCTTTTCCTTAGCCGACTGATTTTAGTAGAGTTTTAAGGTTCCGATCATTGATCAGATGATATTAACTTAGTAAAAGTGATTTTTTGTTTATTTTATTTTTATTTTTTTTATAATAATGTATTAGTAAGATAAATTAGGTCATTTTCAAATCAATCCACAATGGCTCAAAAACAATATTATAATCCCAAATATTTCACGAAAAAACAATCTTACAGGATTATTTCATTTTGAGACCCGCGTAGTCGAATATTCGATGCACTTTCAAAATAATAAGTATGGTAGTAAGTATGGTCGGAAATTGTAAATATTACGATGCACATGCTGCCGAATAACACAATAATAATGAAATAATATCGACATAATTCGGAATCTGCCACATTAACACGTAAAAACTGAGATGCGGATTTGAACTCCCCTCCCCTCCCGTGTGTCACCGCGGCCCGCCATTTGGCTCCCGCAGATTTGAAAAAGTGGCGGGAACAGCTATTCCTCGATGGTTCTTAGCTTCATCTGTAGGTAGCGCTATGAGCCGGGAGAGCTTCTCAAATGGAGGTTCGTGACATTTAGTTCAACTCCAGTCCGATAGGTATCGCTAGACATATTCACGTCGTAACAATATTCGAGTGCCCAATCGCTGCATGGAAGATTTTTTCACCAATATTTTATTTTCACGGTCATTGCTCTTTGCTGCCGTGGTAAGAAAGAACGGCTAATGAGCCAATAGAGGTTGCAAACTTTTCTTCGTTAAATTGGGAGTTTACTGGAAACCTTGAGGCTTTGTTTCAAATTTTGCTCCCAATTTTCATCGCAATTTAATTTTTGAGTTTAAAAACGTTTAGAAGGATTTATAACTTTCCTGAAAATAAATATTTTAACGGAGTGTATTTGGTAAGGTTCAAATGTTCATACGCCGTTTTTCTTTAGCACGACAGTTAGCATGTTTATTTAATTTAGTCCTCCAGGCCGGTGCATGCGTATTTCTGCACAAATCGCATACGATCAATTTCGAATATTTTACTGCGTCACACATTTTAAAAGAGAACATACTTACAGACACACCCTCACCTGTATTTTTATTCATTTATATTAATCAATTTTTTCCCCTACATCTTCACCGTAGATATAATTTTGGAAGTGAAAATAATGCCATAGGTATAGATCTAATTTGCGCGCGCACATTTTAGGGAATGGAGTATCAATAGTGAAACTACCGAACCCCCAATCTCAGTTTGCGATGTACCAGCAGATGCCCGTAATATTTTGTTTTTCTGGTGAAAAAATGGACAGAAATAACCAGAATTACTCCAACAACATCAGACACTGCCTAATCTCCTCTCGTGACTCATTTTTAAAAGAGAAAACTACCTAGGTATATTCACAGAAGGATTAAATGTGTTAAGTACCTAGTTTAGTTCTCTGATAACAATACGAGTCAGGATAAAAAAAGTAGGCAACGTAAAATGTTGTGAAGCTGATTCCAGCTCCAATCTGATCATCGTTACTAAACAAAATTAAATATAATTTTAAATTTTTATTTGCTTCTCTAAGAATTTTCTTTGAAAAAATTGGACTGCATTTTGCAATTAGGACCTATAAAGTCCAGCCCGGTATAAAAACAACGTATATGCCATTAGTTTCCCTATGCACGTAAGTGTATTTTCAGATGAGCCAGAATGTATAGCTCCAAATTGCAAAATGGAGTGCAATTAATGTCTAGTGCTATTCTTTTTAAAAGTAAGAAGCGGAAATCTTGAAAAACTGCTCGAAAATCCTTGTTTCTATAGGTATACCTTAAATATGTTAAAATACACGCACGAAGTCCAAGGATTTTACGCATTAGCCTTTGTTGAAGTACCGCGGTTTCTGGCCCCTCGATCACCTGCCTCGGTAGCGCAGTAGGCAGCGCGTAAGTCTCATAATCTTAAGGTCGTGAGTTCGATCCTCACCCGGGGCAAATTTTTTGCATGGATATTTCAATATCTTTCGCTAAATATAAAATTTGACAGCAATAGAATGCTAACAATTGTTTCACTCTGGTACGTTACAGGTCCTTACACTATTTTCGTGCCGACCGACAAAGCTTTCAGAACCCTGCTGGTCCAACTTGGTGGTCCGGATAAGGCGGAGGAAAAATTCAAGGATAACCCTAGACTTTTAAGTGGAGTAAGTTTTAAATTGTATAAGTTTGTTATTCTCTCAAACTATTTTTCTTCTTTTTATTTTAATACAATATACTATAACGGTATCAAAAATTAAAAATATAAAATACTGGGAAAAAACAAACGTTATGATCGACCGTGACGAAATATTCAAAATTTTGTAAAATTTCACAACATTTAGTTTCCTGTCGCCCCTCGAAAAAATAAAATTCAAGCAAATGTAGGAATTCTTCAAAGGCGCCTCCTGTGTAGACGCTAAGAAAGCACAATTGCTCTCTCATGGAAATTTAAAAATTCCGAGTGCATTTTGAATGCAATACTTATCATCAGTCATAGACCTAATATAAATACAGCTAGCATCAAAACCATCAAGCAGAGTTGAATGTATAATTTTCTGTCAGAAGATGTCTCTACCCAACACAATACAAAAATCCTGGAATAGGAAGCTACTGCGGGGAGAATGACTTTTTGCCTTCTTCAGAAATGAAGGCGTAACAGCAGGATGCGTTACCTCTGTAACTTCTTTGGAGCACTTCTACTTCCCACAAATTCAATAGGAAACATCAAATTCAGAATTTTTGAAACGCTGCAATCGAAATACGCAATTCCGAAGTCTGACTATACATTTGAACAGTGCGTTGGACTTCACAGTAATGTTAGCAATACATTGAACATTCTAATGTCTGTAATTGGCTACCGATGGCTTAAGTCGAAAAATTAGTACCTCCCTTGCAATGTTTAAAAATCTCCGATGACGTTTTACTTTTAATGAAGAACACCAACCAACAGTATTTCCTCTTTAAATTTTCAATTAATATTTTTAAGCGAGTTAGTAAATTCACGGAAAATTACAAGAAAATTGCTGGTTGGCAAAAATATAACATGAGCGGAGACTTTTATCGTCGCAGTTATAGATATATATTTCTCGACATTAGTACAGATTTTCTTTAAAAAACTGCGGTTTAGAAAAGCGCTATGGTAATAAAGAAAACCAGGGTGTTGCGTACAGAGACAATGTATTCCAATGACCCCGCACTGATTTTTCCTCTATAGTGCATCTTTCGAAATCTAGCCCTCAAGATTCGCCTGATGATCAATGATGACGAAAAAGTTGATCAATTGGTTTAACAACCTGTCCTAGTTTGCAAAAAATCACCTGACAAAGTGCACACCACGACAATCATCAGTCGTCATAGGCGAATTATATTCGATTGATCCCTCAAAAAATTGTTCATCAGTCATCGTCAGGCGAAAAGCTTCGAGGACTTTCCATTAAATAAATGTCCACCGCTATTTATGTCCACTAAACGTTAAGTCCAGTCTTTATTAAATCCATGTGATTGAATGTCCAACCATGAATATGTCCAAAATTGTCGAAATTGTGGACATGATGTCCACATTTTTTTCTTCTCATTTAAATGACAGGAACCACCTCAAAAATAAATGCATACTACTACTACCTTCATTCTTAAAAACATTTCATTCATGAATCAAGTCACGAAAAAGAACAGACTCTAAGAGCAGATAAAAACATATGTTCATGTGTACACTGTACGGATATGATGAGATGAAAACCAAAGCGGGAGCCTAGGAAACACTCCAATGTCAAATTAAACATTTTTCAGTAACAGATGAAGTCAACATTGAAAGTCATCTTTAACTAGTTATTTCGTGCGCCTTTAATCTTGTAGGATACTGTGCAACGCCTCTGACGCGAAATAGTTGCTGAAAGCTAATAGGCAACCAGCGTGACACGCGCACAGGCGCCTACAAACCTAACGGGATACTTCACGCGTTGCGCAATGCGTGAAGTATCCCGTTAGGTTTGTAGGCGTCAGTGCGAGTTCTGCGCTGCTAACACGCCGCTCCGCTCCGTGTTAGGCTCTAATGTTTAAACTCGCGGAGTCAGCGTTTTTCAACTCATAATTTTGAAATGTTTGAAAACTCTGCATGAATTATTCTTATTTAAATTGATTGAAAAAGAAATATGTACTACTGAAAAATATAATGTGTTTTTTGTAAATTTAATACTAGTTCCGTATCAAATTTAATGATTTCCAAAGCATTCAAATTTATTTTTTTCTGTTTTGGGCTTATACTGTGCTGCAGCGTGGTGTAAGCGCAACTAAACGCTCAAAATTGGACGTATTTGACTCAAGGAGGTCGATGTACAAATAAGTTAAAAACAAAAAATTGCGTGCTTCTTAGTTCTTTTCCTCTTTTATTAATATTTGTATAGTTTCTTTCATCACAACTACGGCTCATTGAGATTCATATCGATGCCATTGCTTGGAAAAGGTTTTACAAATATTTACCACGTTTTAAAAATGTAAATGTTTTTAAAATGAAGTAATCAATTTCATCAAAAAAAAAAAGAATGTACATTTAAGACATATTTTACATCGGAAATTTCAAGGATGAAAATGAAACCAAGTATTTACCAAAGACAATTTGAAAAGATGAATCAAAAGAAGAAATTATCATTTCATTTAAAATATGAGTTACGATAACAACACCTCATTCTCTCTTAATTTTCTCGTTTCGATATTGTCAATATAATTTTACACACGGACTAAAATACGACGCTTGAATTTGATTTTAGTGGACTTTACATTTGTGGACTTAAGTTAGTGGACGTTTAAGTAATGGACTTAACAATAGTGTGGGCTTTAGAACTGTGGACGTAAAAATTGTGGACGAAAAGTCTGTGGACGTAAAAAAATGGATATAACGTCCGTGTACCAGCGAAAAGAAGCGTTGACTTCCAAACTAAACTTTTGCCTCAACCGATTACATCGCTTAGATTGTCAGTGTGGGGTCTCTAAAATACGTCTCAAGTCGTGCACGATATGACGTCTGCCGAATGGTTGCATAAGGGAAGTCTGTACTCGACCCGGGAATTGCAGCTGAGATCGGGACGGTCTGTAATATGGACTTCTTTAAATCAAAAAGACTTCTCTTCATCGTGACAAAGGTCCTCTCGTGCATGTATTTTTATAGGTATTGGGGCCTAAGTCTCAGTGAAGATAGTTCCTTTTGATTTAAATGCGTAAAGTGTTCAGTGGCCGAATCGTGGCGGTTTTTGAGTGATTGCAATTTATGGACTCCGATGTAGACACAAGGATGTTAAACGAAGGACGTGGTCTATTTTCAGCTGCTCCTGCATCACGTCATCCCGGGAGCCTTCAAGCTCAGCTCGCTCCAGGACGAGATGACTGGCGTCAGTCTGGCTGGCACGCAGCTCCGGGTCAACTCCTACATCACGCAGGACGTCGAATGGAATGATGTCAAAGTGATTATCCTTCTTCCTTTATCCCTTTCATAATCTGGCTTTAAAATGAATGGCTTATTTTGAAAGAAAAAAGAAAAAGAAAAAAAAACCGAACTCTAAAAAGAAAGGGCTTCCAGAAAACGGGGAAAGCTGAATTTAGCCGCAAATTTTCGATGCATGGAAATTATTCTTGGCATAGCACGGGGTATTCAGTTACCAAAAATAAGCTTGTACTCACACCGAAAAAAAATTGCTGATTCAAAAATTCAATTGCTAAAAACAGAGAGTGCAATGTTTCAACGCAGATTTTACAACAAAAAAATGCTACTTTAACCACATTGTAAAATAATTTAACCACGGGGGTGGTTAAAGTAGCATTTTTTTGTTGTAAAATCTGCGTTGAAACATTGCACTCACTGTTTTTAGCAATTGAATTGTTGAATCAGCAATTTTTTTTCCGTGTGGGTACGAAATGTGGTTAAAGTAGCATTATTTGTTGTAAAATCTGCGTTGAAACATTGCACTCACTGTTTTTAGCAATTGAATTGTTGAATCAGCAATTTTTTTTTCCGTGCATGGAAATTTTTGGTCCTTTAAAAGCATGCTATGAACGTCTTTTAACTTTATGGTTTGGCACTTTTTGAAACAAGTGGGAATCGTACTAATCTTTCATTATCTTATCAGTATTGAAATAAAAAATGTCAATTGATCTAAAAAGAACCGGATTTTCTAGTTTTTGCGGGTTGATGAGTTTTTGAAACAATACATTATATTTTAGTCTGGTAAATAGAATATAAAATTATATTAAATTGGGTACTGATTTTAACGATTGAATGCTGGATAAATTTTACGTCAAAACTGCCGTTTTCTACAAGCATGCTTGGAATTCTGCTTCCCCGAAAGAATTGAGATTGAACTGTGGTTTTTTTTTCGTATTTCTGCATATTTACCGTTAAGGTGATTCGATGGACGTTATACTCTGTGTTAGACCGACATGTGATTTATCGCATCGCTTTGTCCCATTTTTTCAGCCACTTGTCATTTTTTTCGAATTTTGAGATCGCAATATTCTATTGTCAGGAGACTAAAGAATGCACTTATCAATTTTGACAAACAAATTCAACTTAATGAAGGCGGAAAGGAATAACAGGAAAAATGTCGCATTTCGAAACTGTACACGAATGCGATATTTTCCCTTTAAAAAAAAACACTACTTTGCTACGTTGAATTTGATTGTCAAAATTGACAAGTGAGGTCTTTAGTCTCCTAACAACAGAAATGCAATCTCAAAAGTCGAGCAAATTGACAAGTAGCCGAAAAAGTGGGACCAGCAATCGATGCGATAAATTGCATGTCGTTTTGACACAAAATATATATGGCGTCCATCGAGTCATCTTAATTGCGGAAATAAAAAACACGAGCTAACATCAAAATCGTCAGGTGAATTGTATAAATCTTAATTTTTATATTAAAAAAAAAATAAACAAAAATACACGTGATTTTGAACGATTTGAACGAGAGGATAGTCTGCATTTTTGGCCGTGCGGGCATCTACGTTTATATAGGTCTACATTAACGAAGATATACACGGCCCTGTTACATAAGAGCATACAATTCAGGCACTTCAAGACGTCGAATGAATTATGAACTCCTTTTTTTAAACTCTTGATCCACTTGGCGCGAATTTTTCCGTAGTAAGGACCAAAATCAATTGTAGTCTATTGTTTCTCGGGTGAAAGATGTGATTAATTTGAGTTATTGCGTCTTGGCAGGTTCTCACGATCAACGGGGCCCGCGTTTTGGAGGAGAAGAAAGACATCCTGATTCCGCAAGGAGTGGCACACGCCATAGACCGAGTCATGTTCCCGCTCCCGGTGGGAGATCTGCTCCAGACTCTCCAGTCGGATCGGGAGAATCGATACAATAACTTCCTCAAAGTTATAAGTGTTTCCGGTCTCCTCAGCATGTTCACAGGTAAGTCCCTCTCTGCCAAATTTTTCTCATCCACTCGGAGCTTAGAACACTGCCTTGTTGAGGAAGAACGCCGCACAGTGGATCGAGTTAATAGGAGAGGTCGGACACAATTTTGAAAAAACGCTTACAGCTCATCGGCGGATCCAGCAATTTGGCAACACCGGATTTCCTTCATTTGAACCTAGCAAAATGTATCGATTCTTGGAGGGGCCAGGTTCTCCGACGAGAATTGATTATTTAGCATACGTTAAATGGAGGAAATTCGGTTTTGCCAAATTGCTAGATCCACCTGTGTTACAGCTCCCCTTATACAAGTCTTTGAGATTTTAAAAGTGGTTTCGGTGATTTCTTCGAGAAATTTCCCTGTATCAGCACCCCCTGAAATTCAAAATGGGACGAAATAAGCATCATAATTTGCAGATTTAGTCAAAAATTTCACGTCCGACCTCTCTATTTGACTGGACCCATTGTTTGCCGTATGAGCCATCAGATATTGCCAAATCTCCTTCGAAAAACAACTACCTAATTTTCAGGATTTGTGAGTAGTAGTGTATATATGAGGATATGCCCACACTTGACCTTTGACATTTAAGGCGACACCAGAGGGAATCGGTGTGACATCACTAGCGACTGGTTAATTGTTGCGGGTTGCCTACCTATCGTTACCAGTGTTGTAAAATTGTGCAGAAAAATGTTGATTATTACCAGTGTTGTAAAATTGTGCAGAAAAATCGGAATTAATTTACGGTGAGGGGTGGGGTATGGTGCATGATTTTCCAACCATGGTGTGACGTCACTAGCGACTGTTGCGGGTTCCCTACCTATCACCCACGTTGTCAGTCTGTGCAGAAAAATCCGAATTATTTCGCGATGAAGGATGGGTGATGAATGTTTTAGTGGATGATCTGTCAACAATGTTTTATGTTGCGAGGTGTTGTAAAATTGTACAGAATAATCTGAATTATTGTAGGATGAGGGGTGGGGTATGGTGCATGATTTTCCAACCATGGTGTGACGTCACTAGCGACTGGTTAATTGTTGCGGGTTGCCTACCTATCGTTACCACTGTTGTAAAATTGTGCAGAAAAATCGGAATTAATTTACGGTGTTGATTGGGTGATGGGTGTTTTAGCGGATGATATGTCAACAATGTTTTCATGCTATGACGTCACTATCGTTGTGAAATTGAGCGGGAAAATTTGAATTAATTACGGGTGATGGGTATTTTAGTGTATAAAATGGCAGCCGTCTTTTCATGCTGTGACGACACCAACCAATCAACGTTGAGAAATTGAGCGGGAAAATTTGAATTAATGACGGGTGTTGCTACGGTTATAGTATATGATATGGTAACAATGTTTTCATGTTGCGAGGACACCAGTGTTGTAAAATTGAGCGGGAAAATATGATTTAACCCGGAGTCGGGTATTGATTAGTGTACGGTGTATGGCATCCGTGTTTACTGTTGCGGGTTGCCTAAACGTGAAGGGGCTACCATTAGCTTTTTTAAACCACAACCGTTTAATCCTTATGGGCTACCTACCTACCCACCCGAGCGAAGCATGATATGTTAGAGTCAACAATTTGCCTGTGAATTAGGCGGGAAATTTGAAGGAGCAGACGTTGCAAAAAATCTGCAAAAACCTATCTTCACAGGGTTTTTCATGTGCCATGAGTCCTTTACCGTGACGATATCTGCTCTATTAGCAATCATACACAGTACAACCATTCGGGTAAATACGTTTGACCAATGACCTGCATCATTTTACGTGACGTCATGCGAAGCATCCATTATGTGTCGTCACCCCACCCAGCTAGCGACCTTACCCGCTCTACTAGGAATTATACACAGGAGGAGGACCGAGGTTCTCCCATAAATTCGTAGCGGGTTGCCTATCCATCCGGGGGAATACGATTGAGTGTCATCACTCTAAGCATCCATTCTATGACGTCACCCTGTTGTATACCACAGTATCAACGTTGTATGATCGTAAAAAACTTATACCACGCTATACGTGAGATGATAGAAAATTCGGGTTTAAGTATCGATAGCGGAGACTAGAGGGGCTAATGAGTCGAACTCTAGGTGCGACAAGTATAATGCTCTCATCGCGGAGATGTGGATTCGAAGTTGACAATTATTTTGAATACCGCGGTGATGTGCGTATGTCTGCGGTTCGATTGTTGATTCGTTATCGAAAGACCTTGTTCGATAAAAAGCATTGTCGAGATAGGGATTCATCGATCGAGTTCTGTCGATAACGATTCAACAATCGACCCGGTCGCGCGACTGCGCGAGCCCATATTCAAGGTCGGCCAGTTCTCGCTACTCATTTTCCTGTTAGAGTGTCATTCGGAAACCACACATGTTCCACACAAACTACTCATTCACTTAGCTCCTTTCACCATACATATAACTGATGAAAAATCACGAATGACTCTGGAAAGTATCACTACTTATACGGGGTTTTCGCGGTAACTCTCATTCGATAATCTCCAAATATCCGTTCCCAGTGATGCCATCCTTCGACAAGTTTCAACTTGTCTCGATCAACTTCCCTATAATATATTTCTGATTCCCACGGTTTGGCAATAGCCGAGGACCTGCGGTCCCGCTCATTTAAACGCGTGGTGCTGGTGCGGGTGTGAAAGCCATCAATAATTTTCGATTATTTAAACGGAGATGTTTCTAGTCAGTTGTCGACCATCATCCTCATCTAAATCGATATGATCCGTTTTGAATTTGGAAAATGAGTCATTTTTCCTTTCTTTTTGAGACAAGTGAAACACTGATGGGGTATGAACCACGACGGGATGTGCAAATTCTCGTTCCCTGATTGCTCCCGCCCGGGGAACACCGGTAGACAAATGATGTTTCAGTATCATGAGCCTTGGCTGCATTGGCTAGAGGAATCGATGGAGCTCGGATGAGGGGGAGAAAAAAAACAAGAAGAGATTCGTTTATCACATACAGCAGCAGATTTATTGATATAAAAAGGAACATGAGTATTGTATATTTGCCACACACACTTTCATACTGTGCTATGAACCGTCGAGATCATGATGGGTCAAATTGAAACCGTGCTTTATACTCATCACTTTCCTAACGATTAAATGACGACACTGGTTTTTCAATTCGCAAAGAGCATAGGGGAAAACCATCATCGGAAAAGTCTTAACATCAAACGAGCCAGTGTCTAAAGCGCTCACAAAATTTGAAATTGAAGCGTTGTCCAAATACTGACATTTTCTTAATACTAAATCACAAGTTTCGGAAAAAAGTTTTTGAAATTTTTGCTGATTGTCAACAGCTTTGATCACTACTGCGCTAATCGATGGAGCGAGTTTCTTCAATTCTTTCCACGCCTTCTCTTGAAGCGCTATTTCTCTCGGACACTTACGATGAGATGAATTTTTCTGACCGAGTACAAGACTTTTCCGTCCCAGAATCCTGCCAAACTTCAAAAATCTTGATACGGTCCCGAGATAGCGCGTCTCCCCAAAGTCGCTGTCCCCCTCAAAATACGCATCGATGTCCTTGTCCCAGCGTGTAAGCTCTCTCCACTCGCCGGCTTAAGGGCGACCATGTTTTGAACTGTAGCGTAATTGTAAAATTTGATGATCGGAGTAAACTGTTCATTACAACTATAACCGATCACTATCTGCTGTTCACCGTTCGGGGTCAGGAAAAAAGATGAGTTTCCCATCGTTTTCGATACGATAGGGCCTCTGCACACACCACGACCGGGTTTTATCGGAGACATGCTCGAAATTTGATAACAAATCACTTCGAGCGACCCGAGCTGACAGCAAAAGCGGACCACACCGACGAAAAAACGAACAGAAAATGGTCGCTGGTGTGTAACAATCCACGGTAAGAAGACATCGTGATCCAGGAGGAGGAGAAAGAGAAGGAGGAGGAGGAGAGGGGTCTGCAACACGCATTTACAACGTATCAGATCGACTATCCACTCAAATGAAGGCGCCCTCGTCCCGAGTCGCTCACATTCAAAGCCTCAGTGTCAAGGTATGATGATCATCGAGTATCGATTTTATCCCATTTGAACCTATGATAAAGAATCGATTATGCACATGGTGCTCGTTACGATCGATATTTTTCAAAGGTTTAAACGGCATAGCAATCGATACATCGCAAAGCATGCCAGGACACTGGAAACCGTATGTATGTATAACCCGCTTTCACGGTGCACTAAGGCGCTCTGCGACGCCCACTCTCCACAGCAATCTGTCATGGAAGAGATCCTCCGGGAGCTGGCATCTCTCCATCTCATGCCCTCTACCCACCGTTTGGCTGGACGCCCTCTCTGTCGCCTACCTGTCAATCGATACATCGCAAAGCCCACCACACACTACTGCAAAGTCCATAGCCGTCTTCATCCCGCAAACAGTACCATGCAGCAACACCAGATTGCCTATTCGTTCAAATCAAGGCGGTATCATCCCGAGGATAGCCCCGGGCAAGGCTTTCACGTTATAAAACCAAACTTTTCAGTCCGGGAGAGGGTACCCAACGAGCTAGCTATCGCCTCTATTTCGTCCATTCCATACCCTCAAATATGGCGTCACTAGTGAGGTGTAATAATCGACTATCGATTATTGTGGTGTTCGATCTCGTGTCATATCAATCGATACATCGCAAAGGGAACCAACGCAAACGGCAACAGATTGCCTATGAAGCTGTGATAAAGAATCGATTATTGGGGTGTTCGATCTCGTGTCATTTCCATCGATACATTGCAAAGGGAGCCAGCGCAAACGGTATCAGATTGCCTATGAAGCTGTGATAAAGAATCGATTATTGCGGTGTTCGATCTCGTGTCATTTCCATCGATACATCGCAAAGGGAGCTGTGATAAAGAATCGATTATTCCGGTGTTCGATCTCGTATCATATCAATCGAACCAGTCTCATAACGCAATCGCATCAGATTGCCTATGAAGCTGTGATAAAGAATCGATCATTGCAGTGTTCGATCTCGTGACATAGGTTTGAATATCATATCAATCGATATATCGCAAAGGGAACCAGACTTATAACACAATCGGTATCAGATTGCCTATCCACTCAAATGAAGGCTGTCTCGTCTCGAGGATACGCCGTAACAGTTTGGTCCAATCTCCCGTACCACGGGGATTCCCCCTCTTCCTATCCTCTCGGTGGAAGGGTTCGCACATGGTCCACGAAATCATTGGAAATCGAAGCAAAATCGATCGACTTCGACCGGGTGAGATGTCATATTCTGCGCATTCAAATCGAAGAAACGTGATGGAAATCGTTACTGATCGAACAACCGATTCGTGATGAGACAACACAAACAACGAGAAAAGAGCAGGCGCTCAAGCATATGATGGTGAAAATTGGTCATAGTCGATGCCAATCGAAGCTATATCGATAGGAATCGGTGAAAAATCTATGAGCCTCTCCACTAATCGGAGGCAAGAGAGCGAAGTTCTTCGCTTAAAATGCACAATCAAGGTTGGTTCCCAGCATTCACCATCATCTCATCATCTACCTTCGCCTCGTCAGAACTCAATGAACATTAGTGAAAATCGATACCGCCCACACAAGAAATCGATACCACCCACACAAGCAATCGATTGAATTCGATCCTGGTAAGCTGCTACCAAGAATCGATTTCCATCTTTCTCACCTCTCGCTGCGAGATCCGAGCATGGTTCACGAAGACAGCATCGAGATAAATGCACGAGTATCACCGTAAATCTAGTTCTAATCGATTGAAATCGATAGAAAATCGATAAAACGCTCCCGCAATTCGGGGTGAGAGAGCTATATTATTCGCATGCAAATCGAGTTTATTCGATGAAAAATAATGTGAATCAATACCGATCGAGCAAACATCTATCATGTTCATCGTTAAGACCGGGGTGATCGCACGATTGAACGTTCGATTCTATCGATAGGAGCCGATCAGATCGGGTCAGATCATTCGATTCGCTGATCCGATCACGAAGCGCCCGATCACCCGTCTTTCCCCTTCGTTTGAGCTTCGCTCAAGGCGAAGGGGAAAGACTGATCGGGCGCTTCGTGATCGGATCAGCGAATCGAATGATCTGACCCGATCTGATCGGCTCCTATCGATAGAATCGAACGTTCAATCGTGCGATCACCCCGGTCTTAACGATGAACATGATAGATGTTTGCTCGATCGGTATTGATTCACATTATTTTTCATCGAATAAACTCGATTTGCATGCGAATAATATAGCTCTCTCACCCCGAATTGCGGGAGCGTTTTATCGATTTTCTATCGATTTCAATCGATTAGAACTAGATTTACGGTGATACTCGTGCATTTATCTCGATGCTGTCTTCGTGAACCATGCTCGGATCTCGCAGCGAGAGGTGAGAAAGATGGAAATCGATTCTTGGTAGCAGCTTACCAGGATCGAATTCAATCGATTGCTTGTGTGGGTGGTATCGATTTCTTGTGTGGGCGGTATCGATTTTCACTAATGTTCATTGAGTTCTGACGAGGCGAAGGTAGATGATGAGATGATGGTGAATGCTGGGAACCAACCTTGATTGTGCATTTTAAGCGAAGAACTTCGCTCTCTTGCCTCCGATTAGTGGAGAGGCTCATAGATTTTTCACCGATTCCTATCGATATAGCTTCGATTGGCATCGACTATGACCAATTTTCACCATCATATGCTTGAGCGCCTGCTCTTTTCTCGTTGTTTGTGTTGTCTCATCACGAATCGGTTGTTCGATCAGTAACGATTTCCATCACGTTTCTTCGATTTGAATGCGCAGAATATGACATCTCACCCGGTCGAAGTCGATCGATTTTGCTTCGATTTCCAATGATTTCGTGGACCATGTGCGAACCCTTCCACCGAGAGGATAGGAAGAGGGGGAATCCCCGTGGTACGGGAGATTGGACCAAACTGTTACGGCGTATCCTCGAGACGAGACAGCCTTCATTTGAGTGGATAGGCAATCTGATACCGATTGTGTTATAAGTCTGGTTCCCTTTGCGATATATCGATTGATATGATATTCAAACCTATGTCACGAGATCGAACACTGCAATGATCGATTCTTTATCACAGCTTCATAGGCAATCTGATGCGATTGCGTTATGAGACTGGTTCGATTGATATGATACGAGATCGAACACCGGAATAATCGATTCTTTATCACAGCTCCCTTTGCGATGTATCGATGGAAATGACACGAGATCGAACACCGCAATAATCGATTCTTTATCACAGCTTCATAGGCAATCTGATACCGTTTGCGCTGGCTCCCTTTGCAATGTATCGATGGAAATGACACGAGATCGAACACCCCAATAATCGATTCTTTATCACAGCTTCATAGGCAATCTGTTGCCGTTTGCGTTGGTTCCCTTTGCGATGTATCGATTGATATGACACGAGATCGAACACCACAATAATCGATAGTCGATTATTACACCTCACTAGTGACGCCATATTTGAGGGTATGGAATGGACGAAATAGAGGCGATAGCTAGCTCGTTGGGTACCCTCTCCCGGACTGAAAAGTTTGGTTTTATAACGTGAAAGCCTTGCCCGGGGCTATCCTCGGGATGATACCGCCTTGATTTGAACGAATAGGCAATCTGGTGTTGCTGCATGGTACTGTTTGCGGGATGAAGACGGCTATGGACTTTGCAGTAGTGTGTGGTGGGCTTTGCGATGTATCGATTGACAGGTAGGCGACAGAGAGGGCGTCCAGCCAAACGGTGGGTAGAGGGCATGAGATGGAGAGATGCCAGCTCCCGGAGGATCTCTTCCATGACAGATTGCTGTGGAGAGTGGGCGTCGCAGAGCGCCTTAGTGCACCGTGAAAGCGGGTTATACATACATACGGTTTCCAGTGTCCTGGCATGCTTTGCGATGTATCGATTGCTATGCCGTTTAAACCTTTGAAAAATATCGATCGTAACGAGCACCATGTGCATAATCGATTCTTTATCATAGGTTCAAATGGGATAAAATCGATACTCGATGATGATCATACCTTGACACTGAGGCTTTGAATGTGAGCGACTCGGGACGAGGGCGCCTTCATTTGAGTGGATAGTCGATCTGATACGTTGTAAATGCGTGTTGCAGACCCCTCTCCTCCTCCTCCTTCTCTTTCTCCTCCTCCTGGATCACGATGTCTTCTTACCGTGGATTGTTACACACCAGCGACCATTTTCTGTTCGTTTTTTCGTCGGTGTGGTCCGCTTTTGCTGTCAGCTCGGGTCGCTCGAAGTGATTTGTTATCAAATTTCGAGCATGTCTCCGATAAAACCCGGTCGTGGTGTGTGCAGAGGCCCTATCGTATCGAAAACGATGGGAAACTCATCTTTTTTCCTGACCCCGAACGGTGAACAGCAGATAGTGATCGGTTATAGTTGTAATGAACAGTTTACTCCGATCATCAAATTTTACAATTACGCTACAGTTCAAAACATGGTCGCCCTTAAGCCGAGCGAGTGGAGAGAGCTTACACGCTGGGACAAGGACATCGATGCGTATTTTGAGGGGGACAGCGACTTTGGGGAGACGCGCTATCTCGGGACCGTATCAAGATTTTTGAAGTTTGGCAGGATTCTGGGACGGAAAAGTCTTGTACTCGGTCAGAAAAATTCATCTCATCGTAAGTGTCCGAGAGAAATAGCGCTTCAAGAGAAGGCGTGGAAAGAATTGAAGAAACTCGCTCCATCGATTAGCGCAGTAGTGATCAAAGCTGTTGACAATCAGCAAAAATTTCAAAAACTTTTTTCCGAAACTTGTGATTTAGTATTAAGAAAATGTCAGTATTTGGACAACGCTTCAATTTCAAATTTTGTGAGCGCTTTAGACACTGGCTCGTTTGATGTTAAGACTTTTCCGATGATGGTTTTCCCCTATGCTCTTTGCGAATTGAAAAACCAGTGTCGTCATTTAATCGTTAGGAAAGTGATGAGTATAAAGCACGGTTTCAATTTGACCCATCATGATCTCGACGGTTCATAGCACAGTATGAAAGTGTGTGTGGCAAATATACAATACTCATGTTCCTTTTTATATCAATAAATCTGCTGCTGTATGTGATAAACGAATCTCTTCTTGTTTTTTTTCTCCCCCTCATCCGAGCTCCATCGATTCCTCTAGCCAATGCAGCCAAGGCTCATGATACTGAAACATCATTTGTCTACCGGTGTTCCCCGGGCGGGAGCAATCAGGGAACGAGAATTTGCACATCCCGTCGTGGTTCATACCCCATCAGTGTTTCACTTGTCTCAAAAAGAAAGGAAAAATGACTCATTTTCCAAATTCAAAACGGATCATATCGATTTAGATGAGGATGATGGTCGACAACTGACTAGAAACATCACCGTTTAAATAATCGAAAATTATTGATGGCTTTCACACCCGCACCAGCACCACGCGTTTAAATGAGCGGGACCGCAGGTCCTCGGCTATTGCCAAACCGTGGGAATCAGAAATATATTATAGGGAAGTTGATCGAGACAAGTTGAAACTTGTCGAAGGATGGCATCACTGGGAACGGATATTTGGAGATTATCGAATGAGAGTTACCGCGAAAACCCCGTATAAGTAGTGATACTTTCCAGAGTCATTCGTGATTTTTCATCAGTTATATGTATGGTGAAAGGAGCTAAGTGAATGAGTAGTTTGTGTGGAACATGTGTGGTTTCCGAATGACACTCTAACAGGAAAATGAGTAGCGAGAACTGGCCGACCTTGAATATGGGCTCGCGCAGTCGCGCGACCGGGTCGATTGTTGAATCGTTATCGACAGAACTCGATCGATGAATCCCTATCTCGACAATGCTTTTTATCGAACAAGGTCTTTCGATAACGAATCAACAATCGAACCGCAGACATACGCACATCACCGCGGTATTCAAAATAATTGTCAACTTCGAATCCACATCTCCGCGATGAGAGCATTATACTTGTCGCACCTAGAGTTCGACTCATTAGCCCCTCTAGTCTCCGCTATCGATACTTAAACCCGAATTTTCTATCATCTCACGTATAGCGTGGTATAAGTTTTTTACGATCATACAACGTTGATACTGTGGTATACAACAGGGTGACGTCATAGAATGGATGCTTAGAGTGATGACACTCAATCGTATTCCCCCGGATGGATAGGCAACCCGCTACGAATTTATGGGAGAACCTCGGTCCTCCTCCTGTGTATAATTCCTAGTAGAGCGGGTAAGGTCGCTAGCTGGGTGGGGTGACGACACATAATGGATGCTTCGCATGACGTCACGTAAAATGATGCAGGTCATTGGTCAAACGTATTTACCCGAATGGTTGTACTGTGTATGATTGCTAATAGAGCAGATATCGTCACGGTAAAGGACTCATGGCACATGAAAAACCCTGTGAAGATAGGTTTTTGCAGATTTTTTGCAACGTCTGCTCCTTCAAATTTCCCGCCTAATTCACAGGCAAATTGTTGACTCTAACATATCATGCTTCGCTCGGGTGGGTAGGTAGGTAGCCCATAAGGATTAAACGGTTGTGGTTTAAAAAAGCTAATGGTAGCCCCTTCACGTTTAGGCAACCCGCAACAGTAAACACGGATGCCATACACCGTACACTAATCAATACCCGACTCCGGGTTAAATCATATTTTCCCGCTCAATTTTACAACACTGGTGTCCTCGCAACATGAAAACATTGTTACCATATCATATACTATAACCGTAGCAACACCCGTCATTAATTCAAATTTTCCCGCTCAATTTCTCAACGTTGATTGGTTGGTGTCGTCACAGCATGAAAAGACGGCTGCCATTTTATACACTAAAATACCCATCACCCGTAATTAATTCAAATTTTCCCGCTCAATTTCACAACGATAGTGACGTCATAGCATGAAAACATTGTTGACATATCATCCGCTAAAACACCCATCACCCAATCAACACCGTAAATTAATTCCGATTTTTCTGCACAATTTTACAACAGTGGTAACGATAGGTAGGCAACCCGCAACAATTAACCAGTCGCTAGTGACGTCACACCATGGTTGGAAAATCATGCACCATACCCCACCCCTCATCCTACAATAATTCAGATTATTCTGTACAATTTTACAACACCTCGCAACATAAAACATTGTTGACAGATCATCCACTAAAACATTCATCACCCATCCTTCATCGCGAAATAATTCGGATTTTTCTGCACAGACTGACAACGTGGGTGATAGGTAGGGAACCCGCAACAGTCGCTAGTGACGTCACACCATGGTTGGAAAATCATGCACCATACCCCACCCCTCACCGTAAATTAATTCCGATTTTTCTGCACAATTTTACAACACTGGTAATAATCAACATTTTTCTGCACAATTTTACAACACTGGTAACGATAGGTAGGCAACCCGCAACAATTAACCAGTCGCTAGTGATGTCACACCGATTCCCTCTGGTGTCGCCTTAAATGTCAAAGGTCAAGTGTGGGCATATCCTCATATATACACTACTGTGAGTATTTCTCCTTCAAGTTTTTGGAGGATTTTGTTCGAAATTTGATCTAAAAATTGGCGGTCGGCATGTAAAACATATTAGCGCATACAAGACTGCACGAATACTTCACGCATTGAATCAAACACAGTGCGGTCACTGCAGTCAGCGTAAAACGCTTAGCGCCTTCAAGACTGTCGGAATACCTCACGCATTGCGCCAAGCTCAGTGTAGTCTGCGCGGCGCGGCGGTGGAAGTTAAAATCATTAAACTACGTTTAAGTTTGTTCTTTCATAATTTTTTCGTTCATTTCTTATTAAGGAAGGCCTTGTCTACACAGAGATAGGTTTACAGAACTTTGGAACGGTTTTTATTGATGTTTCAAAACGAATGAGAAGGGAGCGGCAAAATACAGGCGGGCCATGGGAGGCAATCAGGTAAATCCTGCCCTGCCTGTCTTACATTATTTTCTTCATGGAAAACTTCTGAACGTCATTTTTCTAAACATTTCAGAGATTTTTCCTCTTCTCATCAAAAATATTTTGTGGAAACTTCAAGCCATGATGTTGGTTCGGTATCGTTTTTAAAAAAATGAGGGGAGCGGAGATTTCGAAACACCGAAACCGAGATACACATCTTTACAGTTTGGCCGTCGATATGTTTAGATTTTTGAATATGAGTTCTGGCACGAACATTCCTTAATCATTGATCTACAGACTGAAATTTCGATTTTCCATGAACAATTGAACATTCTACTTGATGGTTAAAGTTTGAAATGAATCGTTCATATCCAGAATGCATTGGGCAAAAACTGTGAGTCCACCTTATTGAAATATTCAAAACGGCCAGAAATAATTCATCACGGTGACTTTCCTCGCCACAAACTAAAATAATATTTTGTTTCTACCTTTTTTTCCTGATCTCCTGCTTTTTTTTTCTTTTTTAAATGACGATGGCCATTTCGGTATCTGAGTATACCATCATCAGGTCTTCCGATCACTCCGTGGTTCCTCTTTGCCTCACGTTTAAAACCGATTTAAAGCCACAAACTAAAAGTAATTACGCACTATATTTACATTCACATCGTGGTACGGTATGGGTTATCACCGGAGATCAGGAGGAAAAGGTAAAAACAAAAAATTTTGGCACAGCATGAAAACTGATAAAAATGGTAACGTAAAACTTTCAAATTATAAAATAATTTTCATTATCTTAAATCTTGTCATTAAATCACTCAACTGCTAGGGAAAGTGTCGTAATGAATCCGATTCCTCTCAGCACACTTATAAAATCTGGTAACGCTGCTTGAATTGAAAGGCACCGACAAAGTCGGAACCCAACATGATTCGGACGTTAATAAACCACAGCGAAGCTGTCGGTAGCAAAGCCACGGCGCACGGCAGGAGCCTCAGCGCCGCTCGAAATATTACTCTTGTTAGTTCGGAATCAATTGCATAACAGTGCACCAGTACATGCAGTTCTGAACAACCGCGTTTCTCTATTGCAGGGACGAAAACATATACAGTGTTCGCTCCTATCGACCGGGCGTTCCCCGAACTGGAGCTGGACAAACTCACCGGGGACAGGAATTTGGCCAAGGCGTTCGTTTGAAGCATACCCTCCCGGGAGCGCTGTACAGCGCGGGAATGAAGTACTACCAAGTCAGGAGTACCATGGACGAGGCACGGCAAGTCACCGTCTACAATGAAGCTGGTGAGTTCTGAATCGTATTTTCATGATTAGACCTAATTTTTCAATTAGGAACTACAATTTACCATTTACTTTCGAGCGATGTACGTGTCGTTAGTTTTCCTATGCAGATAAGTGATTTTAAGTCACCGTCTGCAATGCAGCTGGTGAGTTCTAAATAATATTTCCATAGTTGGACTAAATTTTGCAATTAGGAACTACAATTTACAACTCACTTTAGAACGACATATGTTTCATTTATTTTCATATGCAGATAAGTGATTTTAGAAATGAGTCAGATATTGTAGTTCCCAGTTGCAAAATGCAGTCCAAATGAGGACGATAGACGCGGGGCCAGCGGTTCCCTGGTAAAAATTGGCAGTAGAATCTGTGTTCCAAAATACCATAGATCTACAGCCGGCTGTAAGATTTCCAATATCTTCTATAGCCGGCTACACAATTTCCTATAGCCTTTTATAGCCGATGGCGATTAAGCAACAGCCAGGCGATAAAGTGTATGCTAAACGTCACTAATTACGGATGCTAGGACTTAGTGAGTTTTTGGAATACTGTTCTCTTTTTGGGCCGTAGTATCTTGATTTATTTTGCGAGGAAAGCTCCGCCCTTTTGATGGATGTCTGCCATTACTAATATATTAGAGCCCCTTCAGTTTTGTATGATACTGTGCAATACCTCTGGTGCGAAATAGTTGCTTCAAGCGCCGTGGCATGCTGCGGCGCGGCAGGCGAGCAGCCAGCGCGAAACGCGCATTGGCGCCTACAAACCTAACAGGGATACTTCACGCGTTGCGCAATGCGTGAAGTATCCCTGTTAGGTTTGTAGGCGCCAGTGCGTCGCCGCTCCGCTTTGTGTTAGGCTCTAATATTTAATCTGGCGGAGTCAGCGTTATTCAACTCATGATTTTGAAATGTTTGCACATCCTGTATGGATTATTCTCATTTTAATTGATGAAAAAAAATATGTATTAAAGGAAAATATAATGTGTGTTTTGTAAATATTAAGGTGGTTCCGTATCAAACTTAATGATTTCCAAAGCATACAAATTTCTACACAATTTCTTATAGCCTTTTATAATCGATGACCAAAAAGCAACATCCAGGCGATAAAGTGTAAAGCCCGGCGATTAGAACTATAGCCCGGCTGCATAATTTTTTATCGCTTCGTATAGCCCGGCCGTATGATTTTCTCCGCATTCTACAGCCAGCTATATGATTTTCTGTAGCCTTCTTTAGTCGGCTATAAGAATTCCTATGGTATTTTGAAACGCAGCCCTTATCGCTAATTTTTACCAGGGTTTGGCAGCAACGGAATTTTCTCCATTTAAACCTGTGCTAAATAATCGATTCTTTCCGGAGCACTGAACCCCTCCAAAAATCTATTTTGGTCCAAATGTTGCTGGTGTAAATTCTCAATATAATTTAGAGCCTCGGAGAATCCCCCTAAAATTGCCCACAAGAAAATAATAATATCGCACCGCACACGCAGTTTCACTCTTTGACTAATTACGGAAAAGTTCTACGTCTTAGCAACGTTGCAAATCTTTTTTTGTTTTGTTTATTGCACGAATAGCATCATGCGTCAATTAAACGCTGGCTGAGAAGACTTATTGATAGTATCGATCGATCTTGCTACAAATTTCGCCTCCAACTCTGGAACTGACCTGCCCAAAATGGCGAGGGACCGGAGCGAGGGGCTCTATTTCTTTATTGTTCCGTCGTACTTCGTTACTGTTTCCTGGACTTCTTCCAAAACATGTCCAGCCAGGGACATTTAATTAAGTCCACTCTGATTGCGATTCGTTCACTTCGTGTCCGCCGCGAAAACGATGCTTCCGCACGAGTCTACTGTATACTGTTCTTCAATCTCATGGCTGAAATTGTGCAAATAAAAGTAGCCGTGAAATGTCGACAAATCTGCGATATTATTGAACATTCCCAGTCAGAACAATTTTCACACTCAAATTAAATGTAAAAAAAGGGGCAGGGGAAAGAGAAGAGAGAGAGGGAGGGAGGGAAAGAGGGGGATAGAGGCGGAAAGAGGGGGAAAAGAGGGGGAAAGCGGGGGAAAGCGGGGGAAAGCGGGGGAAAGCGGGGGAAAGCGGGGGAAAGCGGGGGAAAAGGGGGACAGAGGGGGGAAAGAGGGGGGAAAGAGGGGAAAAGAGGGGGGAAAGAGGGGGAGAGGATTCGAGTGGATGTATCATAACAGAAATAGTATAATTTGGATGTTTCCTTGCACCATGCTTAAACTTTTCTTGGACTGATTTAGTGATTTCGTCACTCGATAGATCGATATATCAGCTAGCTCAATTGTAAACAAAGGCATATCCTCAATCTCAAAAAATTCAAAAAATACTTCGCTTTCAAAGTGAGGCAATTCTAATCAAAACGCAAACGGGCCGATTAGATTTCAATTACCGTGTCGCTATACATATATCGAATGAATCAGCGACTAAATCAGTCTATTACAATCAGTTTTAGAGGATTTTTAAGATTTTTGAAATTCTTCACCTTCTCAGCAAGTTAGCGTCCTTTCAGCAACTTTTGCCCTCCTTCCACCTCTTACCCGAAAATTTTATCCGCCCAGCACCTGCACGGAGGAAAAAATCTCGGTTATAATACGAATCTATAAATTCAATAGGCGCTGGTCGGTTCGAAGAATAAAACCTCACCCGTGCACGTATGGACCTCCTTCGTTGACGACAGAGCTGAACTTCGGTGAAATGAGTGCTCAAGCCAACAAACCGAAGTCTGTGTTCACAAAACAGAGAATTATAGCACCTTAATGCAACTATTCGTGCTTGAAGGATGTGCTGATTGCATATCCTGATAAGTGAAGGCATTTTATTTTGTCTCGCTCTGCTATGACCAATAATAGAACAAGTTCTGTATGAACCAAGAAGTTTTCCCTCGGTTTGATAAATCGAAACTTTGGTTCACCGAACTGAAAGGCTCTTTCAACCGAAAAGATTGGTTCAGTCCTTTTACTTAAAACGCGCATGTTAAATTTATCGGTTCTCGTAACCAAGATTTTTTTTTTATTCGGCGAAGATAATGGTTTATCATGTAAAGTTTCATAAAGATGAAAAAGATGAAAAAATATACCGAAACACGCATACTCACTCTGTACTTTATTTTGTTTACTATATTTTCTGCTAACTCTATCAGCTATTCCCACTGATTTTTTAAACATCTTTTAACATTTTTTTCATTTATTGACCAGTTCCCAAGTGTTTTAGTTCGCTTTGCCTCTCGTTATTCCTCTCCATCATGCATTGTGACAATTCATTACTGTATTTAACTTGTTTCTGTGTTTTGTTTTAACTGCTTGCTGAAGATGGGCTAAGCCTGAAATGCATCCAAGCCAATAAACTTATTCAACAATATGCGTGTTTCGGTATACTTTTTCATCTTTTTCATCTTTTTCATAACAGCACGCGAGATGCGTTTTCCCAGTTAAAGTTTCATACTCATATTTTCGACTTTTTTTCTTTTTTTTGTTTTCAGGACGAGTGAAAGTGAACTCGGCGCACGTGATAACGAGGAACATCCCAGCGACGAATGGCGTCATCCATGCTGTCGACGCGTTGCTCTGAGCCTGAGCAGCTCATCCGATTCATTTGTAGCATCTTCGCCACTCCATAGAGAAAATACAAAAGGTGGCAGCGAGCCGAGGAATGCGTATTTCTACACGGGTTTAAAGGAATCTGTTGCAAAGATGGGTCATTCTAGAGAAAGAAACTTTGGTTCGACGGAACTCCAACGTTTTCGATCCTGGTGACCGAAGTTTTCCGTAATCACTGGAAAAAAAAACACATTGGATCTAGAGTCCAGACTCTTAAAAACATTGACAAGAAAAAATACCCTTGATTAAATCAGATTTTTGCTTAAATCAAAAGGAGATCCGCTCAAATTAAGTGGCTTGGTTCATGATTTAAGCTAAAATCCGATTGAATCAAGAGTATTTTTTCTTGTCGATGTTTTTAAGATTCCAGACTCTAGATCCAATGTGTTTTTTCCAGTGATGGAACCAAACTCCGGTTCGATTACCGTTTTTTATAATCAACATACTGAGACTTCACAGCAGAGCAGGCCGCCAAATAAGTTTTCGCACTTGTGTAGCGCGTTAGAAGAGAATCTTTCTTTACTTTGGCATTGAAAGTAAAGGCAAGATTCAAGATGACGAATCTCCCGTCTCATTTTAGAATTACGTAAACTTACATAGGCACGATTCTTTGAAGAATTCGGTTATTTGTACCGGAACTCGTTTCCTAAAACCGAAATCCTCGGTTATCTGGACCGAAAACTTTGGTGTTCTGCATGAGGACCGAGGTGTGACGGAGGATTTTTTTCTGTTTGCACACGCTGCAGACCAGTGACTGCGCCTGATTGGCTAATGTACATTTCTACGTCACGACCGTATCAAGACGGACGCCTCCGGCCTCACCACCAGCTTTTGTATTTTCCCTATGACGTCACATTGGCGATGCTGCTCACAATGCGCTCACGGCTGTGACTTGGGCTCGCCCTCAAGCAGAATGCAAACAGCGTTGTCACTTCCTCCCAAAATTCCTATCGAAATCAATGTAAATCAGGCGAATTTTACAGCGCGGGACGACAACGCTGATGTAAACGCAATAACGCGCCGCGTTCGTGCATGAATTTGTGCCAATTGAAAAGTGTCCATCCGTACACTGACTGATCGATTTCACGGAAATGCAGGTCCACTCCGGCCTCTGCTTGAGTCCAGTCAGCTCCGTTTCTTCAATGTCTGAGGAGTGCTTTCCCTCGTACTCACCAAGTTCGCCGTCGCTAAGCTCAGGGAAGTGGAATCACTCGGAAGTGAAAACGCAGCTTTTACCGGTCCAACTTAAAAACATGCTTAGCTCATATCCTGCTTTAAGGGCTCGTAATGAAATACGTCACGCAGCTAATCGGAGTTTTTACCCTCCCCCCCCCCTCCAGATATGTACCCTGTATAACTCACGCGTAACACAGGTCTGCACAGTGCTCCCATTCCATTTCCGTCAAAAGTTCCGGGGTTCGGAACTTTTTTGTTCCAGTTTCTCCCACCCGATGACCGTCAAAAGTTCCGGGCTTCCTTTTTGATTTTTTCAAAAGTTCTGAGAAAGTGCCGGAAAATGCAAAGGATCCGGATCATTTCGGGCATTCCAAAAGTTTTGAGAAAAATTCAGGAAAATCTCTAAAGTTCCAGAATTCGGAACTAGTTCCGGGGAATGGAAGCACTGGGTCTGCATCACGATATAAAAAACCTGATCGACTTCCCCTTAAGTTAGCGCTTTGTAATGAATTTCGTATACAAAATTGCCACTATGTATCGATGTTTCATCTAAAATTCTCGGCATATCGGCGCTAGGCACCAATAATGCTACCCTGTACTTCCCTCTATCCCATATAAAGCACTCGTAACGCACGCTGAAACCCATCTCCCCTTAGAGCGTTATGTATTTCATGAGCGGCCCCTAAACACGAGGGGCTTGAACGATAAAAAGTGCGATCTACTCCTCCATATCAGCTCTTGAAATTTTTAATAACGCAGGAAGTTTGATGAGGACGATAAAAGGATTTTCAAAAAAAGTTAAAGTATTGAAATCATAAGTCTAGATGATGGATCGAATAATAACGCCAGGAATATAATATAGCTATCAATCCGGTCATTTTTACTCCTTTTCGTGTTATAGGAACAATATTGACAAAGTTTTTTTAATGATTTCAACTATTGAAAGTAACGAATAATTGTCAAAGAGCAAGGCTTTATTAAAATCAAACTTGGTGAGTATCGAAAGACACTTTTCAATTCAGGTGTTTTCCCACAATACAACAGCAATTACGGTGAACCAGTGGCACTATCAGAATTCGCAACATTGGATTTCGTATACCTGGATGTATGTAAAACGATCTATATTTGTCAGAACAGACTTTCAATTTCAGACTCCTACAGCTGAAAGCGTATGATACATTCATGTGGAAAAAATCCAGTGTTGTTTAATTGCGAGATTTGCCTCTGAGTCAGTCATGTACCTGCGTATCGACACTTTTACTAACTACTCGTAATCCCTCTTGATTTTCTTACTGCTTTAAGCCGGGCTCACTGAATGTTACTTTATTCCTGCTTCAAACTTCATGTCAACTTTTGTAAATAAAAGCTCCTCTCCTCATGTATAAATATAGATTTGCCAGCTTACCTAGCTGTCAAATCAAGTAATAAAAGATTGACCGTCCAATAAAACTAGACTATCCTTAAGCCAGAATGCCGGAGCAGTATCAATGAGCTCATTGAAAAAAAGTCGAAGCAAGTAGTCTTCCCTTTAAAATTAGTAAGTCATCAATAAATGTGTAAACGCGAAAAAGTAAGATGTATTCGGACGATTTTTGACCTGACAAGTACTCAATATTTTATTGAGTTTTTCCCCATTTTCTCATCGATGTTTGTGTTTTAATGTTAAGCGTCACATGAACCTAGATTGAATATCTTTTCTTCTCAGTAGTAAGCAAAAAGATCGCTAACTTTTGGTCGGTGTAGCTGTAGCTTTTTGGTTTCCACCATGATGTAATGCTCGGAATGAAAGGTTAATTTATGGACGTGAAATCAAGAAACACTTAACTCGAGCAAAACATTGCATTTCTTCCGCATACTTTTTTTTTCAATCTTAATAATTGTTTGCATAAAGTTTTAAGAGAAAGTTTTAAATTTTTAATTGAAACTCAAACAAAATTCAACAAAGTAGAACTGATTAGTGCTCCTGTCAACCATGAATTACATTAATTTATAAATGACGCAAACCAAGAAGCGAGTTTTTCTTTTTATTTCACTATTAACATTCTTTTTAAAATATTGAATGAAATAGATGTTTAAAATATTGGGGAAATATCCTTATTGAAATACTACGTATCGACTGCCATTTGTGTAAATATTTTGTTATTATATTATGACAACTCAGATACATTGAGAAAAATTGAGTTCATTATCGCAAGAAAACAGCCTCCATTGCGTTGAAGAAATTATTTTCTCAGTCAAGAGAGAGACGCCTAAAAACTTCCTTTTTGATGTCGAAGGTTTCCCTGTTAAAAATAGAATCAGTTGCTGGCACGAAGAAAATTGTAGGTGAAGAATGTGTTCCTCTGTTCCTTAAGCAATCAAAAACTGCTAAAAGAAGCTGTGCGTCTTCTTGTTATGATGGATTTAATTGTTCTCAGTGCATTCCTTTCAGGTCTAGTTCAATCACGGATTTGTTTCTGGTTCAAATGGTGCTGCCCTTTATCATCGTAAATGGTGTTAAAATAGGGATGAAATTTTGTTGGAAAAAGTAAAGAAAAATATACGATCAACTTTGTACTTTATCGGCTGTACGTACACCTGTAAGGGTCAAGGTTATTTGATGAATTCAGATCATGAGATATTTTATCCCCGTGATGTACCTACTTCAATGATTCTTAAGCTTCAAGTTATTTTTAATCAACCGAATTTCTTTCTTACTCAGATGCAAATGTGAAAATTAATCGAAAAATCAATAATTTTCGTAATTGATGTTTGCTACCGATGATATTGTTACCATCCTAAATTCTGAACTGAATACCAATTAAGTGATTGAATCGGCTGACAAATGAGATTTATCATTGCACTATTAATTGATTAATTGATAAGGACCAAATATAAATACATTTAAAGAGACAATCATCTATGATTCCTATGTTAATGAGTAACGCAACGAAATAGAATGCTGAACAATTACAAAAACTATTTGAAGAATTAGGTTTAAGTGTTGTAGGATATTTTGTAATTTTGTAAAGTGTAAATATTTTTGTAAAATTCTATCGATACGTTTGTTACAAACCTAAATTATACTTTGTAATTTTAAGATATTGAATTTGGTTTTTCTTTTATTTCTTCTCATTCGGTTTTTCTAATACCTACTGAACAAGTTTTCAATGGTATTATATCATGGTATAAATAAGTCAGACACGAGGCGGTAGGAATCTCAATGCGCTCCTTGGTTCATTCCCGAATACTGAACGTAACGAAGTTCTGTAAGCAACTTGTGAGGCTATGAATGCTGATCAGTATGCCTTCACTTATATTTCTTAAAAAAAAAAAAAAAAAACCCTTTAATAGAAGCAATTTTTAATGCGCTACTTTAATGGATTTAGAATGAATCCCGATAGACTTCTACACGTGAGTAATACGGCCCCAAAGCCGCTCATTTTGCCTACCCAAGTTATTGCAGGCAGCACGCTTGGCTTGCGCGTAACGGTAATTCAACCGCTATAGTTTTCAGAATATACATGGGATACGACTCAAATAAATGTAAATAGAAATATAACAACGAACCTCAGAAAAAATAAAAACATATCTGGAACATATCTTCGCGTTCGAATTTAAAATAGTGAGTATATCAAATCGCCCACATATTGCTTTTGGGAGTATTGGAACCAATCTCTAACTCTAAGAGAGTAAAGTACACAGCCTTCAATTTAATGACCTTTCACAAAGCCCATTTGTTTTTATCTTCTCGTGTATGGAAAACGATCGTCTAAAAGCTTGAAATACCTCATCATTTAAACACTTGTAGTCAATTCACTGATGAAATCAAAATTCAGAAAACTGAGATTGCAGCAATTCTAATGCTACTTATAGGATTTGAAACTTGAACGTAATAAGATGCTGTTAATTTGGAACATGTCTCAGAGAACCAGTTAGTCAATCCAACAAAATTGGCGTTAGCCATGGTCGTGTCTAGAAATGTTGACCACGCTCATTCCCTGATTTTTCCTTGATTTTTAGAAGCTCATTCCCAGATGAAAAATTAATGTTTTTCCCCCTTCTCTAGAATTCCCTTGGGAAAAACTATAAAATTCTTCGAAGTCTTAGATTTTTTCATCTTTAAGCCAATTCTCAGTCGCACATTCTTATGTTTAATTTCAAAGCATTTTTGATGCTTCTATTATCCAGTCAATGAAAGCTTCTCTATTACTCTGACGATTTGAAGATTCAAGAGGTCAGCAATGGCAGCTCAGGAGTAACAAGACATATCTTAAAGTGGTTTCTAGGTGTTAGAAGAAAATTTTCCTTATTTTTCGAACAGATTCTTGATTTGATTGATTTTTTCTTGATTTTCCCTGAAATTTTTCATTCCCGGATGAATTCCGGGTTTTCCCTGCCCTAGACACCATGGACGGTTAGCGTGCCTACAACTTTTATTTTTCAAAGGCGATGGATCCTATTCTTGAAACTGTGACGGTCTAATAGGATGTTTCCTCTTTGTCGTATCGTCTGTATCGCGGTTGAAAGACGGCGCACAGTGGATCGAGTCGATTAGGGAGGTCGGACATGAAATCATTGACGAAAACTACAAATTTTGGTACTTATGTTGTCACATTTTACATTTCAAGGAGTGCTGCAAGTGGAACATTTTACGAGGCAAGCAATGGAACCACTTTTAGGACATCAAAATTTTGTATAAACAGAGTTTTTAGCATTTAAAGGTTCCAAATTTTGTCTGGCTTCTCCTAATGGCTCGGTCCACTGTGCAGCGGATTTCAGCAACCGGCGGAAACGGCTGAATTCGATTTCAAAACCACAACCGGGACATCCAGCCGCAGCAAAGACCACGCCGCCGCGCCGCCATTCAAGACTCAACAGCCGCTGAACTGGTTGCGCCACAGGATCGGTCCATGCACAATAGGTGGGTCGGACCTGTATCGGCGGATTGTACTCACGTGGTCAATAACATATACAATACATGGCTTCGGTCCCAGTTCGAACCGGTCGTCGGTCACGGTATCACCGCGAAAATTCGTCGGGATTAAAGTGGGCGCCGTAGCCCTTGGCTTAGTTTTTCGAGGTGTTCGTTGCCTTCCGTGTGTGCTTTCGGTGGGAATTAGAGCAAACATTTCATGAACTGAGAAATCTCCTTAAAATTCGAAATATTTTGAGAGGGAAATTCATTTTTCGTGCTTTCAGTGCTGCCGTGCTAAGGAAAAACACCGTACGAGCCTAGAAGTGTTGTCAAATTTCCTTTGACAAATCACGAATTTTTTATAATATTTATGAGCATTTTTCTCCTGATTTTTTCAGAGCATTCGTATGATTTGATCTGAATAGTCCGAAAATTTTAAGGAAAAATATTCATTAATTTCTTAAAAAATGACAATTTTCTAGAAGAAATTTGGAAACTTTTGAATCCGTATACGTCGTTTTTTCTTCGCACAGCGCCGAACGGTGGATCGAGTTAATGGGAGAGGTCGGACAAGATTTGGAAATTTTAAAAGCTTATAACTCCGTTTATGCAAAACTTTGAGATTCTAAAAGTAGTTGCATTGGTTTCCTCGTGAGATTTCCTTCTGGAGGCACCCCTTAAAATTTAAAATGTGGCGAAATAAACATCAAAGTTTGCAGTTTTAGTTCAAAATTTCATGTCCGACCACTCTGATTGACTCGATCCACTGCGCGCCATAGCTTTTCTCGTTATTCAGTTCTTTCTGTGTTCTTTCGTAGGATAATTAGAACAAATATTTCATGGACTGAGAGATAATCTCCTTCAACTTTGGCATATTTTGAGAGGCAAATTCATCTCGTGTTTTCATTGGGTGCATGATTTTACCCTCGTCATCGTGAAAAAAGTGAATTACCAGTGCGTCAATTATGGATTCTTCTCTAAATGTGTGATGGTACCGAATTGGTAAGTGCTTTTATTTTGTAATGGTCTTTTCTAAAGTATATTTCAGCTTACGTTAGCCGTGAGTTTGCCTAAAAGTATATTTTTACTGCCAAGTGTATACAATCTGCAAAATGGTATTTGGTATGTGGAAATTCACTGCAGGAAGTTTCTTTTTTCTTTGAGCCTTAAGGCTGAGAAAAAGGCTTCTAAATGAGGGATAAAACGTTGAGCCAATAATTTCTCCGTTCTACAACTATTTCACCAGTTCTCTTCCGCTTAACGCCATCCAGTTTTCAGTATGTTCTTCTAACCTTTCGAGTAATATTTCATTTGACAACGCGTAACGCTATACATTCGTTTTTTTGGGTAAATTTATTGCCTATGCAGCAAAATTGAAGGCGAACTTAAGATTAACGAAACCTACCAGTAGATTAACATCATCGTTTTTCGGTTGAACGTTTGCATTTCTCATGGATAACCATCCGCGCTTTGTGGTATATTTTTTGCCTATGCGGTAAAATTGAAGGCGAGATTTGAGTTAACGAAGACTACCAACAAAATCACACATCGTGTATTGGTTCAGTCAAAGCATGTAGAGATATTAGCATGTTTCCGAATTGCTACTATTCATGATCTCCGATAAACTCGATAGTTATCGTTACTCTCATTATTTCTCTCTTCATCTTTCCTCATCTTTTTTTATTCCTCTAATTATGACGCCCTTGTTGAGATGGCACCTAGTGAGTTACCACTCCTCAAGCGCCACACTTCATCGTTTGGATGACAAAAGAGCGCAACTGCACATAGACATGAGCCTGGAAAAGCATTATATTGTATGGGCGACGGGGTTCATTGCAGAGCGTAGTTACGCCCTTTTGTCAGGAGGGCAACGACCTAAACCAGACCTGTGCAGGTAAATGTGCATTTGGTTAATTTTGTCTCCTGTATCATGTTACCTCTCTTGACTAATCTACATAGTAACATTGATGCAGTTAGACATTCATATCTCCGATCATTTATTATGAGTTTTTGGATTTTAGCGGCTCTGGTGCTTGCACTAGAGCTGCTATTCCGGACGGTCCCAGCTGGGGAGTATCAATGCAGCATGTTACATTGTAGAGACCGCGCGTTGGTTGATGGGAATCGGCGCCATTTTCGGCTATGTTCCTTGTCATGACTTTATTTTATTGCATACTGTTTTATTGTTAGTCAATGCTATGTTGTGTATTGTATTTTTGGAATCATGGTGATACAGTCAACAGTTCAAAACTTGTTTGTGCTTTTATCCCGTGATGGAAAAAATGTACTTTACGTTCAAAATTTGAAAATTTGAATTTTAAAGTTTTCGCGGTTAAGGAAGCTTTAACCACTGGGTTGGAGCTTCCTAGTCATTTACTCGATATCAGCTGATAGCAAACAAAGGTTACCAGGGAAACCGTAAACGTCTAACAACTATCGTGGCCATTGGGGCGATTATTGAAATGATATCGACTTTATGTCGCCGCTTACGACAGGACATAGCCCTATCTTAACTGTGTAATATATCGCAATTCGATATTGTTTTGATTTTTAAAAGGAGCAATTCATTCATACAGTTCCGATTAGTTTTGGCGAACGGGCCCTTAGCCTGCTTAGTACGTATAATCCCAAAACGCAGGAAAATAGATTGTAGGAAAATATTTGCATCGGAAAATCGTAACAATTTTCCCCTAGATGTCTTCCATTCCGGGTACATATTTATTGAAAACGGCGACTTTTTCAACAGTCCTATTTTTATCTACAACATCTAAGTGGCCCTTCATAATCATTTAATTTTGGCCCCTGGCCAGAAAAAGGTTCGGAAATTGCAGTGATTTTGCCGAAAATGCTGAAGTAAGTAAATTTGGGCATTTTTTTTCCTTCTTCAAACTCTGTGGAGAAGCACTTCTCCTCCAGTACATTTATTTTTTTACTTATCTCTCGCAAGGTACATTTACAGAAGGTGTGTTCCAGTATTAACAGTTCAGATTCGTTGTTTTTTTATTATAACGATTATTTCGGAAAGCAATTATTACATTGTTCAATTCTACTGGCTTTCAACACTCGATTATACTCCCGGCAAATTCTGCAGCAGCGTTTCAAATGTTGACTCTAATGCTTCCAACAGCCATCCGATGTCTAAGAGTTTATTCCTAGATTTAGGGATTTTCCGGAATTTCCAGGGATTTAGGGATTTTTCAGGAAATCTAGGGATTTTTTTTTGATGAGGTAAAGTTACCAAAAATCAACTTTTTAACCTCAATTCTAGCTTCGACAATCGAAAACATTTTTTCATCTATATTTTGCAGGCCTTTTTGGCAACACTATTTTCCCGCAAATAAGCCGGAAATTAAAACGATTGCGTCCTTCGATGTACTTGACATTCAACTGCATTCAACCTGTTAATAATAAGAAATCAACTAATATTCTTTCATTTTATTGGTCTGGATTAGCACTGCTTTCAGAGAGCGCCAAAATTCAAACGAGCCAATCAGATTTAAATATTGCAAATCGCTACATCGAATGACATCATGATTCTTCGTTAAAAATGGCGCTTTTTGCAAAATCTAGGGATTTTTTAAGTATATTTGAGGAAATCTGGGGATTTAGGGATTTTTTAGCGAAATCTAGGCATTTTTTTTCTTCCCCGCTAGGGATTTAATATCGGAAGACTGGCTTCCAGTATCGTAGCGTTGATCGTCGCTGATGTCGAAATGGAACCTAATGCCGGACTTACTTTAACACCTCCATTCCTCAATTCCGGTGAGGAATACGTCTCTACCCTTAACTCAATATAAATATACAAATTGATAAGTGAGTGCTTTAGTCTCCTGAAAACAGAATTGCGAAACTTAAAATTGGAGAAAAATGATGAGTAAATGAAAAAATGGAACCAATTGATGGGATATGTCGCATGCCATTCTGACACAAAATATGGCGTCTATCGAATCACCTTAACTAAATAAAATAACCAAATTTTCAACTCTCAAACTATCAACTATCAACTATCAAATTTCAAACTATCAAAATTTCCAACAATGACAAAAATGATTGTAATATACCTATAATGTAATGAAATATACACGCTCTAATCATTTAATTTGTATTACCTTTATGTTATGTACCTACATGTTATACTATTTTTATAATAAATTTTGCCAACATGCTTTTCAATTCAGTCTACAACATTTCATTCCGACGTGGCAATAATGATTTATAATGCCCCTAATCCATTAAAATGAATTACAATAGTAATGCCGCATTATAATGTCGTATTATACATCGCAACGATTCATGTCCTACTGATTATTGATTATTGTAAGATGAATTCTGTTTTCTCTGATTGTATGTTTCATACGTGCGAAGCAAGTACGGGTCACTAGAAACGTGGTTCGTACGGGTGGCTGATGAAATTGATCTTCGAATACCTTTTGATGAGCTAGGGAAATGGAACCATCTGCATCTCATGGACAATAAATAGTTGCCGTAATTAAGGTCATCCCGTGATTAAGGTGCCGTGATTTAAGTCATAAATTCTTCATCTAATTCTTGATTCATCTCCAAAATGTCTGCTAAAGCTTTCATGCGCTTCTCCTTGTATGCATGAATGAGCAAATTGGGTATCGAACAAGCGGACACTTTTTGAAAATTTAGATGATTCTGGACAATATCGTACAGAAGTCCACGAGCTGCAGATAGAACCATTACCTCTAGCTCATCAAAAGTTATTCGAAGATCATTCAACAACCTCTTTGACAAGTTGCAAAAACTTTTCGTTAACAATAGTGTCACACGGTACTAGGAATATTTACTATTTAACGAACCTTATATTTCCCTGACTCAGTCCTAAATTATAGAAGTATGCGTTACTTTTCCAGCAATCCAAAAAAACAATTATACAAAAAACCAATACCTACACTTTCAGATATAAAAATGCAAATTTTTTGCAGCCTCGCTAAACGACTTATCAACCAGAGATTTTTTAGGAAGCGGACCTCCAAAGAGCTTTCAAAATTAAAAGTATACAACAAGTGATAATGCCATGTATTCGCCATATCAAAGCCCAATACACATTTATACACCGGCTACGTAAATCTGCTAAGTTACAAAACATGAATCGACAGTTGTCGGATTGTACATCAATGACAAAATGTGTCTAGGCCCTCATTCTTGACTACAACTACTGCCCCCAGAGCCGCTCTCCGACGCCAATGCGTTGGAGCTTCCTGCTTGTTTTTCATATTTAATTTGGTTTTCATTTCTTGCTTTTTTCCATGAAATTGTGGTTTATCGCCCTACTGACACCTAATCTGAACACCACATTACGTGGTTCCTCCTTAGAATTCCGTAAAAAACACGTTAAATACATCAACAACTTTCAAAATTACTTATAAGTAGGAAATAATTATTCGTAGTGAGCATCATAAGCAGTAGGTACAACTTTCCACGAGCGAGGAAACCATAGTCAACGTTAGCCCTTGAAGCACCACTAAAAAAAAGAACAAACGGAAAAAACATAAGATGAATATACAGCAAGGGAACGGACACATATTGATGACGGCGCAGAGATACGACTATTCGTGCTTGATGGATGTCCGTGTCGCATCTTCAAAATTGAAGGCGCGATGGCGCGCGGCTGGACCAACTCATAATGCTCCCAGCAGTCCCAGCTTCCTTCGACACTGTCAATAAAAGTTAAAAGTTAAAAACAAGCCCGATCACGCCTCTCCTTTCTTTTGCTTACGTAACCTTGAAGCGCCATTACAAATAAGACAAACGGAAACAAACAAAATTGGGAAACAGAGCAAGAAAAAGGACGCGCGTTGATGACGGCGCAGAGATACAACTATTCGTACTTGATGGATGTCCGTGTTGCATCTGTAAAATTGAAGGAGCGATAGCGCGAGACGTGAACTCGGATGCTCCACTCCATGCTACCAATGAGATGTCGCTCAGAATTGGGAGAAAAGTTAAAAAGCGAATCCCGAATACGTCTCCTTGTCAGAGCGTCGAATACATCATCAACAGAAATATAAAAAATCGATTCTCGAAAATCGAATTTCGGCGATTACATCTTTCATAAAATAAAATCGTTCATTTCATGATCAAAAAAAAGCTCTCAAAGTATGTAATTTCTCACCCAGTTATGCGCGAAATTCCTAAACAATTTCAAGCTCTAATGTATGAAGTGTCCTGAACAGATCAGTTCAACAATGCCACAATCTCAGTCAACAATGTCATCGATGAGTCTTTTTAAGGGCTCTACTTTGATCGTGTAATACGGGCAATAGAAAGTATCTTAAATGTTATAAAAAAATCTGGTACACGGAAAAATTCATTCATCCTTCATTGTAAAGTATACCGAAATTAGTTCAGTGCTCCATTTGACACTGGTTGACCCTGGATTTTGCGAGCGGGAAGTGTTAATAGAAGTGAATAGAAACTGTTATATTCTCACTCATGAGTTGAATTTGGACTGTTTTAATGTGTCCATCGTATTGTACGTAAAAATGTAATGAGGAAGCATGTATTGTGGCCTTCATTTCGTATCCGGTCTCGTGGTCCATTTTAAAATGTTGGTCTGCACATCCATATCCCTTTAAAAAAGGAGGCTGAAGCTGAATGTGCTTGAGGGGCTTGGAAGACAAGGCGCATGAATGCAGATTTTGATAAAAGATATTAATTATTTCAAGTAAAACTAGTCTTAATGCATTTTTTGTGAAAAATTCGCTCCCAAATTGTAATTTTTAAGCATAAGAAATTGGTTTAAAATTTGTCTCCACCAGAAGAAGCCATGGAATTTCGAAACTTCAAAACATATTTCTCGAAATAGCGAAAACTGCACTTATGCGCCTTGTCCTCCAATCCCTTCCTTTCAGGTTAGGCTATCGGATGACTGAAAGGCGAGATTAGTGCTGCCGTGCTAAGTAAAAACGCCGTATAAGCGTTCGAATGTTGCCAAATTTCCTCGTTGAAAATGTGCATTTTTGAAGGAAGTTATGAATGCACTGGAAAAAAAAACACATTGGATCTAGAGTCCAGACTCTTAAAAACATCGACAAGAAAAAGTACTCTTGATTCAATCAGAATCTAGCTTAAATCAAGAACCAATCCTCTTAATTTAAGCGGATTTTATTTTGATTCAAGCAAAAATCCGATTGAATCAAGAGTATTTTTTCTTGTCAATGTTTTCAAGAGTCTGTACTCTAGATACAATGTGTTTTTTTTCTAGTGTCTATTTCCTGGAAATTTTCAGACTTTCTAGATCAAATTACGACCGGAATCCTGTGAAAAATTTGAAAAGGAATTCACACATTTTTCTAAAAATCGTGTTTTTCGAAGGTAATTTGGCGACGCCTGAAGGCTCATACGGGGTTCTTCCTCGCGGCAAAGTGGGTCGGGTCGGAAGAGCTCCTCCTTAAGGCTAAGCTTCATTTTGGCGCTAATGAGATTACGGAATCGGACGCGGCGTAAATAAGAATGAATGGAGGAAAGCGGAGCAAGGAACGGGTCGGGCTGGCGTGGCGGCTAGTTAAAATGTTCCACAAACAGATGGCCGAGAGTAAAATGTTAGATTTGTCAGGTGGAGAGGAAAATACTGAGGTATTATCAGACATTCATGCAAATAAATGCACTCCAAAGCCCACGTTGTCTTGATAATCCCGACCGCTGGGCGCTGCCATCCTACCGTCCTAATGGAAAACGCCGTATGATCCTTGCAACGTTGCCAAATTTTTCCCAGATGAAATTATTATTTTTGTTCGAAAGGACTTAAGTGGCTTAAAGCTTTCCTACTGAAATGACTTAAGTCACACGCTTTTCCACTCACATTCGGCCAAAAAAAAGTGGGGAACATTCAGTTTTTCCTCTAAAATTTTACTAATGTGACGCCTTATATAGTTTTGAAACGACGCGAGTCATCCTCTAAAATTTTATTTTTAATCATTTGGTCAAAAAGAACGTCAGTGGATTCCGGGTTTAATTCGAAAATGGTTCTAGAGAAATGACATGCTTTTAGAAACGACGCGAGCTGTCTTCTGTTTCCATTTTTATTTGTTTTTGGTCAAGAGCTGTATACAGAGTGGAAAACGGCCGAAACAGCATTTTTCGAAGATGAAAAAAAAATTGAACGGATATGAGTCGAATTCCTTTTATCATATCAACTGAATGCTTCTACCGAAGTATGTTGGCAACGCCCGCGCAGGCCCTCTCACCATTTTTAGCAGGGTAACCAAAAACTAAGACATAGTAATTTTCCATTTTTTACATCAGAGTGGGAATATTTTTCCTCCTGTAACATAGGTACCATAATTTTCTACACGAACGAGTGTAACTATATTCCAACGTTGCAAAATTACTGCTCATTAGTTGCATATCGACGGTGTAAGTCGGCAATCACATAACTCGTTTGCGGTGTCTGAAAATCTCCGCCTCTATGTTATTTTTTTAAAGGAGAACAAATTGACATCATTCCTTGAAGTTTTTGCAGAATTTTCTTCACACAGAAAAGAAAAATCACCGCAGTTTTAAAGAATTGCTGTCGAGTAGTTTTCCGTTTAAAAAATAAAGTATAACAGGAAGTCTGCGACGTCGCAAACCGAGTTATATGATTGCCGACTTACACCGTCGATATGTATAATGACCAGGAGATCGTCAGACACCTGTGACTGAAAATTTCATCTATTTTCTTCGGATTATACACAACAAGAAATTTTGACACGTTTTTGACACAAGAACACTTCATGCACAAAGCAACAACTTACACACAAACTGCAAAACTTAATAACGTGCAAACCTGCGAAAATTTATAAAAATGCATTAAATCAAATTAACTATGTGCACATGATCTGGGTTCTACACAGTTCCTTTCTATTTAATTCACTTTTACATGGCTCTTTTCAGCATTAACACGTCCGTTTAGCAACGTCCAGCTGTTCATAAGACGTTTTTCCAGAGCGCGACGGAGATCACAGCATCGTCCATCGCCCACTTCGCCTCCGACTCTCGGACAAGGAACGCCTACACATCCAACATGAGCTTCAATGACCGTATAATTCTATTCTCCTGAAGGCTCATGTTTGTGATTGGTTAAGCTGTTTCTGCTATAAGGCTGTCCACTTTACACACAACAACCGAGCAAGAACGAGCTCGGCAGAATTTGTAGACAGGATGCTCACCCCCTCCCCCTTTCCCCGGCTAATCCTCCTTCCGACCATGAAAGTTACACTCTTTGATTGCGTCGAACCATCGAATTCATCCGTAAAAACTCATTCAAACCGGAGTAAAAGTTTCGTAACATCCTAATAGAGGATTTCGATGCCTAACTATTATCTTTGAGTCTGATGAAACTGTTCCATCATAAAATACGCAATGTTAAGAATTATATTTCAAACTAAGTAAATACGGGAACTGAATCAAATATTTTCTAAACGCCGGGGATCAATGGGACTGCATTTTGCAATTTGGACCTATAAATTCTGGCTCTTATGAAAAAACACTTATGTGCATAGGGAAACTAATGGCACATACGTTGTTTTTTAACCAGGCTAGAATTTATAGTTCCAAATTGCAAAATTTTGTCCAATGGAATCCCATTTTAGCAATGAGGAACTACCCTTTCTGGCCCATTTTAGAGAACCAATACATGTCATTGGTTTCCCTATGCAGACTTCCTTATTGCAAAATGTAATCCAATTGATCTAAAAGCTGAAGCAGAAAGCACTTACCAAGGAGGGATGCTCAACATATACCACCTACAATGGGACTAAGGCTGCAATTAATAAAGCATAAAAAAACAGGAGGTTTCACTGTCATTACAAGTGCATTTACAACCGGGAATAAAAAAGAAAAATCAAACAGAAACTCAAATTTACTGAGCCTCGCCGCTGTTATTGTAAGACTGATGATGCAAAGAAAATAAACAAACAAGTGCACCGCAAATAGGCATATCAAAAAAGATGTATTTTCGAGCTTAGTTTTCAGTGCACTTGTTCGATTATTTTAGTTTTATTATCCATCTAACAAGGACGCAGCTATGAGGCTCAGTCAATTTGAGTTTCTGTTCAATTTTTCTTTTTTAATCCCGGTTGAAAATGCGATTGTAATAGGTAGTTGCGAAACGCTCCGGTTTTTTATTATTCATTTTTTGTGGCCTTGGTCCCATTTTAAGTTGTTCATTTTAAATTATCGTTTTGGGCCGATAAAGTTGTTCTACATCTTTTGAGAGGATGAAACTTACTCCGATGAAAATCATATGACCTCTTTTTGGAGGACTTTCACCACTGCATTTGCTCGCAGGATGATGAGACGAACGTGCAGTCATGCCTTTTGAACCTTTTTCGATATTCACGTAAGAACATTGACTGTCTCGCACGAAGAGCGATACATTAATTTGAATTGAAAGAAACGGCCCTGCAACAGAAAACGTACGGAATAGGGCGTTATATGAAGAGGATCAAGCACTTGAGTTACACCAATCCTCTTAAGTTTGACAACGCTCTTAAGCGTGTTATTCTAATTAACAGCCCACTTGACTTCACTCCGTACCTTAGTAACATTCTGTTCACCCCTTTTAGAAACGCACCCTCCAGTTGAGGAATGGGGAATTTTGAGAGGAATCTCGAGCAAGGTGGGTGCGGATGTGACTGGCTTTTCAAATCAAAATCTTTGGGCGTACTTTTCTCATCACCAACTATTCAAAAGATAATCATCGCTGTGCTTAGTGAAGCATGAACTAAAAGGAGCATGTGAAAGTTCCGAGAGATAATTTTCATGAAAGTTCGCAAGACTGCTGTGAAATTAGAGAAAAATGTGAGACACTCGACATTTCAGAGGCTGGGCACATCATCTACACTCGCAAAATAACGAATATTATTAGCAGACGTACTAGGTTTTCCTCTTAATTTTTGAAATGTTTGCTTATGTGTTTTCTATATTTAAATCGATAAGACGCATGAAAACTACGAATAAGTACAATAATGAAACTTAACAATTGTCAAAATTTTACGCATTAGAAAGCGTATTATTTATCAAGCATGTTTCATAATTTTGAAAATATGCCAGAACACTCCACAACTTTAATTTCATAAAATACTACCATGCTGGTCGTACCCTATAGCTGAATTCTATCATTAATGGGTTTAGACTTATAACTATGGAAATTATATTTTTACATGATTTTGAGACCTAAGCGTTTGATTTTTTTCTTCTTTTTTAAATCAGAGATATTATTTTTAAATTATTCGTCCACAATTACCAATCTTACTATGAAGTATTGATTATTAGCGTAAAGTTATTTGTTTGAACAAGAGCTTCGAGTTTTTGAAGCATTACGTAAAACTTACTTAAGTTCTTCAAAAGTGTAACGTCAAAAAGCAACTTCAAAGTTAAGTAACTTCAAAAGTGGCACGAGAAGTCCAAGATCATCAGGCCCCTGGACGGAATTCGCACTAGCACTAGCACCTTTTGCTGCAAGGGGAGAAAAATGTTGCGATTAAAGTCAAATCCCACGTAGTTCGAGGCGTAAAATCGACTGCGCATGGTCTCTATGCACGGTGAGGCTTCCTGAGCCAAGGAACTATGAAAAACGAATGTTTTTGACCCTGTTGCAATAATGCGAGAACTTTTTTCGCGAACCAGCGGACTCGTGGAGCTTTCCTGAGGTGACACTGAGTTCCGATATGGATGAATCGGTTGCGTGTGCAGTCATGTTTGCCTACAATTTCACGTTCAGGCAAGGCAAGTATCAATGCTGATAGGAATGCCTACCTCTCAGGCACTTCATAGTCCTCTCAACTCGCTTTTGACCGCTTGAACTCCCGCCTGCAATTTTCATCAATCTGATGAACTCAGAATAGTGAATGCAAATATTGTCTCACTTATTTCAAAACCGGGGGCGATCGATATCCTTTTAATCAGGCGAATCACGTCAAGCATAATATGTTAAAAGGTACGGCCACATAATCTATCATAAAGAATAGGTGAGGGCGTGGCTCTCTTTGTATTCATGGTGATTTGCGATACATCGATTTTAGATTAGATTCTAAGGCAGGCAATTTTTGTGAACACAGGATTGACATTTTTATTGATTTAAATTAGGCTTATACATCAGTATTTGAATCTATTGATCATACTTCTTTTATATCAAAACTTAAATACATGTAGAAGAGAGACTTTAATATCCCTTAAATTTGCGACAATTTTGTCGTCATTTGATCGGCATTCAATCAAAGTATCATCACTATGACCACTTTAGATTCGGAATTTCGGAGGAAATATTAATTTTTCTCAGTATTCTCCCATTAAGATTTGCCGGTTGACATGAAATGAGTCAATCCTTAATAATATTTTAAGTATCACGTCAATCATCTCAAAAGTTAAAATTGTTGTTCCGCTCCTCAGTAATTAAAAAAAAAACCCTTTAAACTATTTGGACAGTGATAAATGATGTGTTATTTTTATGAAATATTTGAAATAAACAATTAAAAGACGAACCATCATAAATATCGCAGCTACTCGCTGAAGAGCATAACTAAACCTTCAAGTGAGTCTCATTTTCCGTGTGAGTCCATGCTTTTCAGGGCTCATGTGGAAATTGGATTACGTTCTTACGTCGCACAGTGGATCGAGTGAGTTAGTGAGGTCGTACATGTAATTTTTGATTAAAACTGCAAGTTTGGAGGAAACCATTGGAACCACTTTCAGAACCTCTAAGTTTCGTGTAAACGAAGTTATAAGCGTTAAAAGTTTCCAAATTTTTTTCAGACCTTTCCTATTGACTCGATCCATCGTGCCTCGGAAGAGCGACAAACTATAAATCGGTAATCTAATTTTTAAATCCACTCGCACAATGCTCATTTGACACGGGAAACTGAAGGGGTTACTCCCCCGAACCACTTTGCGGTCTAACTCCCAAAGCGCTTTTCGCCTCAGATTTTCTGAGTTACGCGCTACTTTTATGATGATGGAGAGTAAGCTATTTGAAGCAGTCCTATACTAATAGAATCGGGACGTGCAAAAACCGCTAATGTCCATTTTTCCAGTCTTCAGTTTTTTTGAGTTGATACAACCATAAAAGTGATGAAATGACTCATTTTGGGATGAGGGTAACTCGAAGACGAGTATTAACGCCACTTTCGTAATGGAGATTTTGCATGTGTGAGGAATTTGCGATTTGACTGTTGATTCTTATTTAAAAGTTCGCCAGAAACACGATGGTGCCACTCATTTTCTCTGAAATCAACTCCCAAGCTCAAAAAAGCTCTCAAGATGAGGCCAAAATGGGGGGGATATCCCACCCTACCCTGAGAGTCCACGTTTACATCAAGACAAACTCTCCATGCAAAGATAGGGAGCATATACATTGACAGGGCTGCCACTTTATTTGGGGACTCTACAAATGAAAACACGGCAACCCTGCTAATGTATTTGCTCCCTATCTTTGCATGGTCTTGATGTAGACGTGGACTCTCAGGGTAGGGTGGAATATCCCCTCCATTTTGGCCTCAACTTGAGAGCTTTTTTTAAGCTTGGGAGTTGATTTCAGAGAAAACGAGTGGCACCATCGTGTGTTTCTCAAACTTTCACAAAAGAATCAACAGTCAAATCGCAAATTCCTCACACATGCAACATCTCCATTGCATCCAACTCAAAAAAACTGAAGACTGGAAAAATGGACATTAGCTGTTTTCGCACGTCCCGATTCAATGATTATCTCAAAGAGCAGAACAGGTACACAAATTATTTTCATTGCGTCTATTCATGTTGTGACTTATTCTAAGGGTGGCGTGTTTCGTCTGCAGCTACTGCTGTCAACCGGGCTCATAATAACTTTCATTTTACAGCGTTTCAAGTCACGGCGCGACGTGGCGCAAACCACAACCCCCAATCTGTTATGAACCCTCCCAAGACGGAGTCAGGGCCTGTGGGTATTAACAGCCAACGCCCGACCAATGCAGACCGTCCCCAAAAACACGTGGCTAAAAGCTTTTCGGGGTGACAAGCGGAAAAACACAAAAACACGGCGTCCCCGCCCCCTCTTGAGTCCTTGGGTCCTTGCAGTGGCGTGGCGTGCTTTGCGATATATCGATTGATCTGCCATTTACACCTATGGAAAAGGATCGATAGACAGGATGTTTGCACCGGACACCTAAATGATCGATTCTTCACCACAGCCTCAAATGAGGAAATATCGATTTTCGATGATTCACGTCACGCCACGGGGTCTGTGCTGCCGTGCTAAGGAAGAACGTCGTATGAACATTCAAGAGTTGCCAAATTTCCTTCGATAAAATGCTTATTTTTTAGGAAAGTCAGGAATATTTTTCCGATAAATGTTCAAGAACTGTGGATAAAATTGCGAACAAAATAATCTGAAAAATTGGGAAGAAAATATGTAGAAATTTTCCCGAAAATGTGTGATTTACCAAAGGAAAGTGACAGGGCTGCCACTTTATTTGGGGACTCCAAAACTGAAGACACGGCATCACTGCTAATGTATTTGCTCCCTATCTTTGCATGGAGAGTTTGTCTTGATGTAGAGGTGGACTCTCAGGGTAGGGTGGGATATCCCCTCCATTTTGGCCTCAACTTGAGAGCTTTTTTTGAGCTTGGGAATTGATTTCATAGAAATCAAGTGGCACCATCGTGATTTTCGCGAACTTTTACATAAGAATCAACAGTCAAATCGCAAATTCCTCACACATGCAACATCTCCATTTGGCAACGTCTGAAGGCTGATACGGCGTTCTTCCTTAGCACATCAGTGTGCCATGTGGTTCGGACACCTGACCCGACACACAAATTCATTTTCAAGGCATGAATAATTCCGTGGCTCGGCGTGGCGCATAGCTCCCCGTAGCGGGGTAGGCATCGGGATCCGAATTCCGGCGTACCCAGATCCACCCTCTAATTGCTCCATGGCGTCACCATGGCAACACGTCCCCTGGTCCCTTCCAGATATCGTCCCGACTCCACTGCGGCGTGCCTCCGCATCTCGCTCTGTCCCCTCATCCCTTCCTACGAGACTGCCATATTTCCGCCCGAAAACGCCTGGGACCGGTGGCGCTGTCTGCTCATGGGTGATTCTACGACCATTTCCCCAATTTTGAAATATATACCTCACCACTTTAAAAGGCGCCCGAATGTTACAAATCTCAACGCTTGCAATAATAGCTTGGCCAGTGGTAATGATGTTATTTTTCATGTTCTGTTTTGTTGTATTACGTTTATCAAAATATCACACACGTGAATACATCTTCCACTCTCACGATTATTGACATACTTGAAAAGCAAAATATGGCAACGCAGCTAATGAGTATTTAATTGATGACCATAATCCCTGACCGCCTGGTCGCTCAATATGAATTTAGTACCACACCTATGGATTGTTCCCTCAGTAACGGACCTGGTTTGATCGCCATTATATATTTATGGTGGTATTTTGGGGCGAGAGTTAAACAGATTTCGTGATGCCTTTTTGTTAGCTTTAAAACCTTTGGTCAGAAGAAGACAGCACACAGATGAGACTGCGATCTAATAATATTTATCAATATTTTTGGCACTTATTTATTAGTGTTTGATTATGGTAATGTATATTTAAAGAGTAAAATATTCAATTTTATAAACCGTTGCTAGGTGCGCATTTTTTGACTGTAGCCATCAGTGTTTGGCGAACCTGGAATAAAATCAGGTAATTGTATTCCCGTCTTTTGGGGAGAAGGGATCGATCAATCAAAAATTGGACTCTCCACGATATGCTTTTTGAGATTTCTCCATTTAAACCTATGCTAAATAATCGATTCTTGTCGTAGTACCTGGCCCCTCCAAGAATCGATACATTTCCCTGGGTTTAAAAGGGGGAAAAACAATGTTGCCAATTCGCTGGATCCGCCAAAGGTGATAGTTGATGCAGAAAATGTTTCCACTTTCGTTGAATTTGACTTCGTATATAAATGTACTTTAATGGAGGAATGCTCTCTAACAGCACTTGTTGGTCTTATTTTCTTTTTTTAATTTTTTTTCTTCTCTTTCCAAATTCACGTACGAGAATAGGCTATCACTGATAAACTGCATGGTAAGCTTCAAGGGATTTGAGTTGGAAAAATATACCTCCGGCGCGGGCGGCAGTGTTTTTAGCCGAGGAACATTCCTCGGCACAGGGGAAGAAAATAAATAAATCAAAGCCAAATCCACCTTGAAAGCTCTGAAATTACCTTTGGAGAAGTTTATTTCAATCCTGATATCACACAAGCTGCCTCCGTTATCAGCTAAAGACCGATTGGAGGATCATGGTATGTTTGGCTACCATGTTGCCGATAGTTTCCTTCTTATCGGTCACTACGTTTTTGGGTTGACCGCATAAAAAGAAAATGACGAGGACCTACGATTGAATTTTTTATGATACATTTCAAGTGATGTAAATGGTTTTCAAATTGACCGACGCATTAAAGCATTAATGCCAGTACTGGTCAAAAAACACTAATACCTAGCTTAAAAGGGGGAAAAAATTCTTGGGCGAGTTCGATGGCAGGCAGCACGACGCACATGGACACCTTCTTTTTTCATAGTTTTGCCAGTGATTTCTTCAATTGAACTCGTGGTTTTTTAATGAACTCAATGCCCTCTCAGCCAACCCAACATATCTGCTGTTAAGGGGTGAAGAACCGTAGCTCAATTTTCACCGATTCGAGAAATGAGAAATCAGGGGAGAAATGCAGGCAAATCCATTGCCTCCATGCCATCATCTTGATGTCGTATCATGGATTCATGGCAATGGCCTGATATTTGACATCAATACCTATTTTTATATACATACAGATTCTTGAAAATGTTTGTTGAGAGTGCAAATAACTCGGTTTTTCCAAAATTAAGTTACCTTTCTTTGACTTAACTACAGATGTTTTCCCTTTGGTTCTCCAATGATCAGTCGGTTGTGTTGGTAACACTATGGCATGGATTGAATTTTGCAGAAAGGAACAAAGAGCATTCCAATGACGCTAACATTGTGCAGCTTTTTTTCTTGCAAATATAAACTGATCATATAGGTAAACAAGTTTTATCTTTATTCCCGATGGACTATAAACTCAAGACGGAAATTATCTCTGTAAATTCAATTTTTTGTACGATTTTATAACAAAAATGTATGTTGCACAATATCTTAACAACATTAGGATGCTCTTGGTTCCTTTTTGCAAAATGCAATCCACATAATAGTTGGTTGCAGCTTACAAATTAGCAAAAGACTGAAATAACATGAAGCTCCTCCGTCCATCGTTAACACTACCCTGGTAAAAATTGGCGATAGGAACTTCGTTTCAAAATACCATAGGAGTTCTTATAGCCGACTGAAGAAGGCGATAGACAATCATATAGCTGGCTGTAGAAAGTGGATAAAATCATACAGCCGGGCTACACGAAGCGATGAAAAATTATACAGCCAGGCTTTAGTTCCTATCGCCGGGCTTTACACTTTATCGCCATCGTCTATGAAAGGCTATAAGTAATTGTGTAGATATTTGTGTGCTTTGTAAATCCTTAAGTTTGTACGGAATCACCTTAATATTTACAGAACGTACATTATATTTTCCTGTACTACAAATTTTTTTTCATCAATTAAAATGAGAATAATCCATACAGAGAGTGCAAACATTTCAAAGTCATGAGTTGAAAAACGCTGACTCCACGAGATTAAATATTAGAGCCTAACACAAAGCAGAGCGGCGGCGCACTGGCGCCTACAAACCTAACAGGGATACTTCACGCATTGCGCAATGCGTGAAGTATCCCTGTTAGGTTTGTAGGCGCCAATGCGCGTTTCGAGCTGGCTGCCCGTCCGCCGCGCCGCAGCGTACCACGGCGCTTGAAGCAACTATTTCACACCAGAAGTATTGCACAGTATCATACATGCGAAATTGAAGGCGCTCCAACATATTAGGAATGTCAGGCATCCTTCAAAAGTACGAAGCTTTCCTCGCAAAATAAATCAAGATACTACGGCTCAAAAAGAGAGCGGTAGTCCAAAAACTCACTAAGTCCTAGCATCCGTACGTATGTTTAGCATACACGTTTAGCATACACGTTATCGCCAGGCTGTTGCTTCATCGCCATCGGCTATAAAAGGCTGTAAGAAATTGTGTTGCCGGCTATAGAAGCTATTGGAAATCTTACAGTCGGGTGTAGGTCTATGGTATTTTGGAACACAGATTCTACTGCCAATTTTCACCAGGGTACATTTGTTTATGAATTTCCCAAATATGAGATTATATTGGATTTTTGGAATAGAGATGCTTCACAGCACCTTAAATCGCCTTCTTTTGTCCGGCAGATTGAGATGCCCTCTATGCATGCGGTAACTTGTGCTATAAGAATCTGGTAATAATTAAGATTTTTTTTTTTAAGCTTTAATAATTAAGATGGCTATTCGTGCTTCACAAAGTCTGTTTCAAATTCATGTGACACCCTGAATCCTCGGTAATACAATTCCATATTCAACGAAATAAAGGCATTTTGAAATGTTCTAACGGTTCATGATCTATCACACAAATGTTGAAGTGCGCCGATCACTGTTGTCGTGAGTTTGTTTACCCGAGCAACTATTTTAACTCCCCGGTGATCAAATTGCATATCCGAAGGAATGAAGGAATTTTGAGAATCTGCGATGATTTGTGATCCATCAATCTCACAAGTCTTAGAAATCATTTGGAGGATATAAACTCGACCGATTTTATTTTAAAGTACATGAAAAAGGTAAAATTCAGTTTCATGTTAGGTTAGTATTTGGCAAGACAGCAGTACGTGCTATCCTCTGCGCGCTTTTGTGGTAGGGTGTTGGACACACAACAAACACTTTTTCAGGCTAGAAATCGGCAGATGAGGGTGCCAGGGCGGCATTCCTCTTGAAAGCACTGTTTTCATTGGCTCTCATGCACCTACGGCTGTCTTGAAAAAAACTATGTCATTTTTTGTGCACTTACTTACGCTAAAGAAGAACGCCGCATGAGCCTTCAGGTGTTGCCAAATTTCCTTTGATAAAACGCGAATTTCCTGGTAAACTTATAAATACTTCCCTCTCAATTTTTCAGATAATTTTGTTCGCAGTTTCACCTAAAGATTTTAAAAATTTAAAGGAAAAATATTCATAACGTTCCTCGAAAATAAACATTTTATCGAAGGAAATTTCGCAGCTCTCGAGTGTTCATACGGCGTTCTTCCTTAGCACGGCAGTACGGCTTTTACATACGTCTCGTTTTCATTAAATTAGGATGAATTTTGCTGCTTTAGCTGTCTCGGTAATTTCATCTGAAAGAGTTCAGACGAATTTTGAAGAAAACTCGATTTCGAAAATTTTGCACTTACGGCTCTCTTCGCTATCACGGCAGCGTAGTTTGGCAGAAAGCGCGTAACCGGTGGCATGGCGCTTCGGCTCGAGTTGAGAGCCGCCGCCGGCCGCTACCGGAACGTACGTAGCGCCACGCGGAACTGTACTTTGCGTGAACTGCGCCGACCGCCCGATAGTAGAGTCAGTCTTCGCGGCGGGTTCTGTCAGGAAGGGCGTTACGCGAGTTCAGAACCGGCGTCATCGAACGCGCATCGTGCTCTAGTGATAACTCAAATTCGATAAGTGATAAGCATCGGGCTTATCACCACTCCGTTGTGCCATCGTAATATTTAAGTTCGATCGTATCGGGGTTTAAAAAGTGTCTCCGTTTTTTCGCCAACCTTTGAAAATGTTCCGATGTCTCGTTATCAGTGCTTTGGAGAATTTGTGAAGTGAAAGTGTACTGCGGAGTGTTGGAAGGTGATTATTTGGATTTCATTTTTCAAAGAGGGAACTAATGTTTCTGGCACATCCCGCAAAAAAGCATCGAAATAGGTAGAAAAATTCATGGCACATAAGTTGTTGCTGAAATGAGTCAGAAATTGTAGTTCCTAATTGAAAAATTTTGTCCGTCTAGAAAAATTTCCAGTTTTTTAAATTCACGTCGCTTGTTTTTTAGGATGAAGTATTTCCTGAAAATAGGGAAAATTGCAACCAGAAGTTTTGTTGACTGTATTCAAGGTAGATATTATTTTTTTTGGGTCAGAAATTCTGTTCCCGTAACAAATGTGTCCATCTGCGTTAGCTCACGTTTTATTTTTTTACTTGATCATGAGAAAAGCTATCATTTATGCTACGTGCATTTGTGTTAATGAATGGATGACTTTAATCATAACCATCCTAAGAAAATTATAAATGGCTCTAATTTCTTCTCATATTTTGTTTTTTTTACCTGAAAACCACTCAAAATTGTGCTTTGAAATTGTGTGAGAATATTCATAATAATCTAACGAAAATCGACTGAAATTTTCACGGCATCGTGTGTTTCATTTTAACTCTTGTTTAAAACATGAAACGTAAGAGTGAATTATGCCACGTGAAATGCAAACCGCTTGATTATGATTAAAGCCGTCCATATTAATAACGAGGCCCTTAAAATTTAGCAATCCCTTTTTTGTCAATCAATGACAACTACTAAAAACTTGTTCAAAAATAATTGGTGCCATAAATGTTGATTCGGTAGACAGAGAAAAAACATTTTTTTCCTTTCCGTGTCCTTTCAATTTTTCCCCCGGAATGAAAATTTGATCTCCAGTTTAATGAAAAACTGCGGCGTGCAAAGTACCAATATGAATTAGAAAATCTTACAATATTAAGAATGTGGTTGAATTCTGTTACATCTGCACGAGCAACTTTTGACGATCAAATCAAATGAAGATTACTATGCATGTCGAACATCCAAATTACTTTCAGAGCAGTGAGAATAAAAATTCCGCGATACCTTAAAATCGTCTCACGTCCGACACTTTTGTAACGTATCGACGGTAAAATCATGATAACGCGAACCTCGACACAGTAAGACAAAATATCCTCCCTCACTTTAATTTTTTCAGAGATAAATACTCGAAAGAGTTCCTCGAAACTTTCAGGAAGTGTTTTTGAGAAGACAAATAAGAGGTGATTTTGCAATCACGGCAATTCGACTTTATTCGGAAAAGAAAACTCTAACCGGAAATTTACAGCGTAGTAAATCGAATTACGTTGTTTCGTAAACAAATCGATACGATCTCTATTTCACAAGAGGCTGAAAGGAAAGACCGGGAACAGTGGCGTGGCGTGAGATGCGATGTATCGATTGTAATGCCATTTAAACCTGTGGTAAATAATCGATCATCAAGGTGTTCGCTGCGAACACCCTGTATATCGATCATTTTCCATAGGTTTAAATGGTATTACAATCGATGTATCGCAATTCACGCCACGCCACTGACCGAAAACCTTCAATCTTATTCGCGAAACATGGACCGGGGGGAAAGGAACGTCATCAAAAAATGCAAATGCTTGAGATGTAGCCGAAAAGGGGAATTGAGAAGGACTATCTCAACACGTCCGACTTCAATTTCCTGCCGAAATTTCCTCGGTACATCGATCACATTATTGATGAAGTCTTCGCGCCCCTCCGCTTAGAATCCCCAAGCCCTATTCCATTTTTCACGCATGAGGTGAGAGGCTGGAGAGTTCAAAGTTGTGAGACAAGTGCTTTCCACGGTCTCGGGAAAACACGCACTTAGCGGTGATCTGTTGCGGTGCTAGGAAGAACGCCGCATGGGCCTTCAGACGTTGCCAAGCTTCCTTCGATAAAAACTGAATGGAGAATTTGCATGCAATTTTTTATTGCTCCATCTGAAAGTGCTGAAAGAGCTGATTTCACGGTATTTTTTATAATTTTTTTCTGATATGGGAAATGGTATAAAAAAAGATTTGAAAGTGAGAAAATGCACCGCCTAGTGACGTCGTCTGGCAGCATTTCCCATTTAAAAACACACATGTATTTTAGCAGATCAGATCATGTGTCATATGGACTGCATTTTGCAATTTGGACCTATAAATTCCGGCCCGGTTTAAAAACAACGTATGTGCCATTAGTTTCCCTATGCACATAAGTGTTTTTTCAGATGAGCCAGAATTTATAGGTCCAAATTGCAAAATGCAGTCCATATCTTCTCCAACAATTGTTCAATTCATGAACCAAGGGTATCCTCGAGTTCAGCTCACTCAGTAGTTTCCACTTAAACATGAAATTCATCAAATTTCAGACCCCTGCAAATTCTCAACTTATTGGGAAAGTAGTGAATATTTTTTTGCAAAATTTTCAGACAATTTTATACGCAATTTAATCTCAAATATCTGAAAATCTCAGGGACAAAAATGCATGGATATCGTCAAAAGTACATGTTTTAACGAGTGAAATTTGGCAACTCTCGAATGTCCATACGGCGTTCTTCCTCAGCACGGCAGTCCAGTGCATCGGTTGCAACGGATGACGCTCGTTTATGCATTTTTCATCGCGAACTTCCATCGTAATCTCGCGTTGTTACATTGGATGACGTCACGTTTCATTTCGTATTCATCGTTTATGACACGTGAAAAGCGTATTCGCTTACAACGATCACTCTACGTCACGGGAACTTTTCTATTCGACGATGCCATCGGGGTTCCTCGAATCACTACGACGTGGTCGGTACACAGGGTGATTCAAAAGTGCCGCACCATCCCTACACTGCCGTGCTGAGTAAAAACGCCGTATGAGCCTTTAGACGTTGCCAAGTTTCCTCCGATAAAAACCGAAATTACTGGGAAAATTGCGTATATTATTTTCCGAAATTTTCAGACAGTTTTGTACGCAATTTAATCTAAAATATCTGAAAATTTCCGGGAAGAATATGCATAAATGTCATCAAAAATACATGTTTTATCACGGGAAATTTGGCAACTCTCGAATGTTCATACGGCGTTCTTCCTTAGCACGGCAGTATAGCCCCTGAGGTTCTTGCTTCTTTTCAGGGTGGTGCCTTTAAAATTATAGAGGTCTCCAAAAGTTGTTTCCTTCGACCTGGGAGCGTTCACAAAATTTCTCTCTATCTCATTTTTTTCAAAATTTACAGAAGTGATGCCCGGTGCTGGTGGTGGGCTGTTGGATCACCCTGTATGCGGATAATGACAAAAGTTTAGGGTGCTAGGATGAGCATTCTCTAGAACAAACGTCTTGTCACATAAATTTCACATGCTATTCCTCTACAATTTGTCGATTAGCCACGACACAACGGGAGAACTTCATGGTGTATTCTCCGTCTCGCGATATCGGACCGCGAGTTACAAATGCGAATTCGATCTCGCGTGCCCTTGGTTTTTTTCTATGACAGCTTAAAAGCTTTTTGAGTCATACTCGGGAGTCCTCCGTGTTTTCCATTTCTCAGTCTCATTTTTGACCGCCATAACTGTTCATTTCATCCTCTGACATGACCCTTGCAATATGTGACGGTGGCTGAGAACTCTGATCGCTGATGGAAAAATAAATACTGAGGTAAAGTTACCTCTCAACCTGTATCCGAGTTAATCTAGATTATTTCTTGTTGAAAGAGAATTCTATCTTTAAAGTCGAAACGTGTCTAAAATAAACAGAAAAGTTGGGCAGTGAAACGCGTAACAGAATTGAAACCATCTACAATAGATGCAATGCACAATTTATGAATTTTTCATCATAATGGAGATGTTGTATGTGTGAGGAATTTGCGATTTGACTGTTGATTCTTATGTAAAAGTTCGCGAGAAACACGATGGTGCTACTGGTTTTTTCTGAAATCAACTCCCAAGCTCAAAAAAAGCTCTCAAGTTGAGGCCAAAATGGAGGGGATATCCCACCCTACCCTGAGAGTCCACGTCTACATCAAGACAAACTCTCCATGCAAAGATAGGGAGCAAATACATTGAAAGGGCTGCCACTTTATTTGAGGACTCCAAAACTGGAAACACGGCAACCCTGCTAATGTATTTGCTCCATATCTTTATTAACTTATAACTTTATTAACTTTATTTTCTTTTTTTTTGTCTTTTTTCTTGCCTCTCTCAATTGTGATTATCTCTGAAAGGATTTCGTCATTTTCATGCATTGAAGAAAAAAAAAACTACGTGCAGGCCTAAAATACGGGAACCAATCAGAAATTTATTCATCTTGTCTTTACTCTCAGTATAAAGGGACTCTAATTCAAACTTGAGGCGACCGACTTGACCTGTTTCTGTTAAACTCTATCCACTTATAGGAAATAAAATTAAGGGAATAGAGCTCTATTAAGAGTTGAAAAACGCAAAGCTCTTTGCAGAAGAGTCGCAGGAGATAGTCGTCTCATGAGCTCGGAACCCTCCGTTATTAGATTAGGGCCGAGTTGCACTCAATGATTGCGGCAAAACTGCACTCGAGCGAGGAAAACAATTTGAGAGCCGAATCGATCAGAGGTGCTTGAATCTAGTGCAAGAGCAAATTAGATTCTAATCAACCAGTGGCGTGGCGTGAATTACGATTTATCGATTGTTATGCCATTTAAACTTATGGAAAAGGATCGATAAATAGGGTGTTCGCAGCGAACACCTTAATAATCGATTTTTTACCATAGGTTTAAACGGCATAACAATCGATAGATCGCAATTCACGCCACGCCACTGTAATCAACAGCGGGATGTTTTGAGTACCTATCTCACCTTACCATCCGTTCGGTTGCCGAGTAGTTACACTTACTCACGTTCTGTGTAGTTAGCTCAACATTTAGCCCGATATTTCAATAAAGTTTAAATTAGGTTTGAAAGAGTGAGAAGGTGATAGCTTGTAGGGATTGATGGCATTGCGATGTTGCAAGGTCATGCCTTACAATTTACACATGTTCTCAAGAAAAATTTTCTCTAGCAAATTCGTATTTCTTACATTTTTCATCCAAATTCTCTGAAATTTTCGATCTGTAACATGCATCTAATACCGAAACAGAAATAAAAAGTTAGGCGAGACTTAGCAAAGTTCCAAGGGCTCGTAAATTAAGTCCCCAGCTTCGCACTCTCTCGCATATAATGCATTTTTCTTTCGGTTTGGGAAAATGGGAAGAATTTTTTTCACTTACATATTTTTTTCATTCTTTTTCTTTATTCTTTTCTCTTTTCTTAAAAAATAAAATTATTTCATTTCCTATTGGCTTAAGGAATTTCTGGATAAAAAAATCGATTACACCTCATTATTTGAGCTATTAATACAAACATCAACATGAGGAAAATGTTGATATGTTTCATTCGAGGTAGTATTTTTTTTCTTTGATGCATGAAAATGACGAAATCCTTTCAGAGGTAATCACAAAAAGAGAGAGGCTGTGATTGGGGTAGTATTTTTACTCCGCCAAATCGACGGAACCCATTCTTGCCAATTTGCAAGTATCGCTACAGAATTCAACTAAAAATCAAAGCTCGCGTACGCCAAAAATTCGATTCTTATTCATCGCTAACATCGACCATACTCGAGAGATGCCTGAGTGCTCTGTTTAGAGTGCTTATCGCTGAATTTTGCATGTGAAATTCTGAAGAAATAAATCTGAGTCAAGTTCAATGCATGCGAAAAGAATTAGATCACGAGTGTGACAATTTCGAGTGTGCCGGAAAACATCAACAACTGAGCACACTTGCTTTGAGACCGAGTGGCGTGTTTAGTCTGGCCCGTATTTGCTTTTCGCAAAAGTAAATTCAAGCAAGAAGACGAAGAAGCTCTGAATAGAAACCGTAGCGTATAAATAGCTACAAAGTTCTCCTTTCCTAATAAACTCGCCAAAGCCAGGTATAGCTTAATTAACGGTCTGCAAGGAAAAGAAACTTCGGAGCATTACTGACCAGCGCAATATCGATAGCTGAAGTCGGAAAATGCGTATCTTATATGCAATATGAAGAAATTCCGGATTATAGTCCAAATTCTAACAAGAAATGTGACGAAAATTTCTATGAAAAACGTTGCTTAGTTCTCTCGAGAGAAATAAAAGACGAAGTCAAAATGAACGATACACAATTTCCGCTCCTAACCATTGATAAATTAAAAATTTCGCGTGGGCGCATCACAAGTTAAAAACAGGGTCTCACATTTTCGACAAATTACAAAGAATTTTTGACACGAAGAAACGAACATTTTTCTGCAAACTACCAATCGTGTTTTCACACATTTTCAATGCTCATATTGAAAATAGTCGTAGAAAACGTATTCCAATTCACACAAATCGCGAGTAGAGTTTTGCTTGAGATGCATCTGTTTGATAACTCCCGGCAAGGTTTGGATTAAGTCTTTCTTTTTTTAACGACCGCAAGCGATACAAAGTTTTGAAATAAAGTTTTCATTATAGTATTATTAGCTGTTCAAAATTTTGAGCTTACAATCAACATCGATCAAATAAAAACAATTAGAAAGTTCAATTACTTCATTCTTATTTTCATTTTTCTAAAAGATGAGTTTCAATGTGTAGGTATGTCTTTTTTCCTTTCTTTTTAACCCCAAAAATCAATCCACGTGTTTTAAATGGGTTAGTTTCATTTGGGTAAACGGTTTCAGAAGTTACAATAAAACTAATGCTGCTTTTTAAAAAACCAGAAACGCGAACATGAGCCGGAAAGAGCGCGCACGCGGTTTTTTATGGTCCGCCTTCATTTTCATAGATATGCAACAAGGACAGTCGACAAGCTGAAATAGTTGCTTCTGGTCACTGGATAAGAAATATTGAATGAGCTGCCCATTTGTCGACGTTTAAGATTTCATTGATGCAGTGATTCACAGACTTTGATTCCTTGCAGCTTAACTTCTTGAAAATTCCATCAGGCGTCGAACAACAAGAGAATTAGTGTGCTTTTAAACGAGATTACAAACACATGTTCGAGGAGTGTTAACAGTCCATTCAGAACTCCTGACTTTCTAATCCCCCTCCTCTCCCATTAGTTCTATCTTTAGCAAGTCGGTATGGTCATCGTCGCCCCTTGACGTAAGGGCGTATCTCATTTTCTGAGTGAACCCTGATCTACACATGAATCCATGATTCCTGGGGCTCATGTGAAAATCAAGATACGCCCTTATAGGGGAGCGACGATATTTCAACCCAGCCATTAAAGTACATGAAGAAGTACACTAAATCGGCTGCTCATTCGGAACCAACAATGTCTCGTCGGTGAGAAAAGAGCAACTTTGGTTTCTAAGTGGCTTCGGGTTTATTTAATTCAAAAAGTCCGGTGTACGGGGCTAATGAGCTGTCAGCCGTGTACTTTTGAAAGCCTGGCGTTCCTATTTTCTAAGACCGATTTACAAATAAGGTACGAAGCTCGTGAAGTCACATTCTCGTGGCCTTTTCGAGCAGAAATGCCTCACGCGTGCATTTCTCGACAAAAGACCCTCTTTTTCATCCCGCGGTGGAGAATCCTTGACGCGACGCACAGTGGATCGGGTCAGTAGGAGAGGTCGGACAGAATTTGGAAACTTCAAACGCTTGTAACTCCATTTATACACAACTTTGAGCTTCCAAAAGTGGTTTCATTGGTTTTTTCGTGAAATTTTCTTCCAGAAACACCCCTTAAAATTAAAAATGTGACTAAATTAACACCAAAATCCTCAGTTTTAGTCAAAAATTTCATGTCCGACCTTCCTAACTGGTTCGAATCACTGTGCGACGGTTCCGCGCTCACTCAGAGAGCACTCAAAGCTCGCATGAGCTTTTTATTTGGAGAAAACTATGCGAAATCGACCGAGTTGCGGGACCTAATTGTCCTTTGTTCGCGGTGAGCCGTGCCCATCCTATTCGAGAGATCAAAGCTCACAAGTTGGCCTATCGGCGGATCAAATGCATTTCAGTGGCGAGGCGTGAATAATCGATCCTCGATATTTCTCCATTTGATGCCATGGTAAAGAATCGATCATTTATATGTTCGTTGCTTACACCCTGTTAATCGATTCTTTCCCATAGGTTTAAATGGGAGATCAATCGATATATCGCAAAGCACGGCACGCCGCTGATGCATTCGCTGCATGTGCGGCAAGGTGAACCAGAAAGGATGAATGATCCGCGCTTACGCAAGCGACTTTCCTACGTTTCTGCTCATTTTTTCTTCCGAGAACTCTGCCGTGCTGAGGAAAAACGCCGCATGAGCCTTTAAACGTTGCCAGGTTTATTTCAATAAAAACCGCGTTTTCTTGGAAAATTGCGAACATTTTTCTTCAAATTTTTCGGCTAATATTGTTCGGAATGTGATCTGAAATATCTGAAGATTTCAAGGGAAAATGTTCGTAACTTTTCTCACGAATACATGTTTTAGGTAGAGAAATTTGGCACCTCTCGAATGTTCAAACGGCGTTTTTCCTTAGCACGGCAGAACTCTGCTATCGTCCCGCATGGTTGTACGATATTATTCAACGAGTCTCTCATAACCGCTGGCATTACTGCATCGTCCCGCGGCGTTTTCGATTAGCCTCGATGGATTTTCCCTGTGGGAAACTATCAAAACCTCTTTTCGATGAGAATGTTGCCTCCGAAAGGCGGGATTTTTTCTGGTGGTTGATCAAATATCATTTGAATACTTTGAGTGATTTGATTGACGGTCATCACGAGTCAATCATCATACCATTTGGTTCTATCGATCTTTTACTCGTCAACTCTGGATCCGCGCTATTCAGCGAAACCTTAGACCACCAAGATGAATAATTTTCCGTTCTCTACTCAAACTCGTGGGTAATATTTCCCTGATCCAATGTACTCGGACTAGCCTGAGAATATTCTCCTACACCTCCAAGGATAAAAAAAGGATTATTCTTTTTTTTTATTCAAAATCAACTAAATTTACGACAGTTTTGCAATTTGCAGCATTCTTTGAAAACCAAATGATAAACATCTTACTTGAGCTGTTTATTTTCACTTTGGTGATCAACATGACTAAAAAGTGCCTTGACTAATATGTGTAAATATGTAAAGATCTCGGGTATTTTCTTGATATGAGTGATTTTCCTCTTTTAAAAAAACATTTTTTCTTCTCAATATGACCTTTTTCTCCTCGACTCAAGAGACAATCTTCTTTAAGGCAAGTTCGAGAATATTTCTTCTTACACCACAATTTTTTTTACTATGAAAAATTTTGAAACCTATATGCACAGAATGGAAAATCAGCTGCAAATTTACTCAATCCGATTAGATTTTTCGATTTTACATCCAAATGTTAAATATGCGGTGATTTCTTTCTTTCTGACGTCTTTGATATTCTAGGGTACCAATGGCCTTTCTAAAATCTGTAAGCACCACTGTACCAATCATGTTTTAAGATACATTTTTTGAATGTCTGGGAAGAAACTTCCCTGGAATTAAATTTCTAAGTCAAATCTTCGACCGTCCTTTCGGCTGTGAAAGAGAAAGGACCTAAGTATTCTTGGCAACGATGCAAAGCAAGCTCTTATTATTGCCACTAGATTCTGAGTTTGAGATTCTCAATTCAGTCGATTTCGCCTTTGAATGAAACAGCCTCCTGATAAAATTGACTTTGTAATCAAGAATGATAAAGTTATAAATCATCCTGCAAGTTACCCGTAACTTCTTATAGATAGAGTCTATCACACACGTAAATAAACAAGTTTCGAGAAGTAAATATTGTTCGCATCAAACATTACTTGCATCTGATGCGAGAAGTGCAATACTCGATGGTCCCTTCATCGTGCCGAGTACCTAATCTCTGCAGTCTTGACCGAGCACTGCAGTGAATGCAAATTAACTCTATAAAAACTTTTTTATTTCCATATAATAAATTGTCCGAAGATTCAGAATCATCGGGGAGACCTTATAAAAATAAATTGGGCCCGTTCACGATTGAATCCTAATTAGACTCCGATCAGGACCTCTTTTAGCGAGCCACTTAGGTTCGATCAGAATCAGAGTCCAATCAGGCTAATCAGTCTATACATATAATGGAGAATTTGCACGCAATTTTTTTATTGCTTCATCTGAAAGTGCCTAATGAGCTGAGTTCGCAATATTTTTCATAATTTTTTTCTGACATGGGAAATTGGAGAAAAATTGATTTAAAAGTGAGAAAATGTGCCGCCTTGTGACGTCATCTGGCGGCATTTCCCATTTAAACACATGTATTTTAGCAGAATCGGTTATTTTGTCATATCTCCTCTAATAATTGCTCAATTTATGAATCAAGGGTATCTTCGTGTTCACACTGAAAAAAAAGTAGTTAGCGTTGAGAACTAATTTGGTTGGTTCTCGCCAAGTAGAATCAAAATTAGGCTTCAGAACTAATTTATTGTACTGAAGCACCAATCAATTCGCTTCATACGCTGACTTGACTTTACTAGAGCGCGAACCAGAATTGGAAAACAGCACTAGTTGTAAAATTAGCGCTGTGGTAAGACAAATTCACCTTCGGGTCAAACTAATTCGCCCTCAACACTAACTGCCACATTGTCCGTTACATTTATTTAGTTTCGAAAAAGTGGCGTCGGTACAACAGCCTCAATCGCGTCAGCTCGTGAAAATAAATTAAAATGTGAAATTTCGGGCTCGTTTGACAATGTAAATACTCCCGGTATGATTTATAGTGTCCTCTCTTTCTTGAAAACGTTCGAAAGCAACATAAATAAACCTGTTAAGGTTAGAAATCGTCTGTTCAATTCAAAACGTAAACAAGCATGATATTCGTTGGAGTCGTCAATCTTCTATATTAAATTGCGATTAAAGCGTTCCGCGTTCAGTTTATATTTTTACGAAAATCTGTGAACTTACTGCTTACTTCTATAGTTCGTGTTCTCCCGTAATTTCAAAAGAATATCTCAAGTGTTCGGACGCCGACATCGGTTGGTCCAGTGGTTAGCGCAACTGATCACAGACCTAGATGTCCCGGGTTCGAATCCCGGCCTCGGTGGCAAGATTTGATGGTCTCAGATCTTGTCACCGTGGAGTGGCATGGATGTTTCTCTTCGTTTCTTCCTTCGTTTCTTCCTTTGTACTTCTGTTTCTACTGTTGTTGTAATCTTCCCATCATTTAGCGGTGGCTGTTTGTCTACACGACTAAGGCCAATGAACTATACCTAGAGTGCGCAAGCTCTCAAAAAAAAAAAAAAAAAAAAAAAAAAAAAAAAAAAAAAAAACTTCTTTTCCTGAAAGTATTGTCCAGTTATCATTCGCTAAGCCGTTTTCTCCTCTCTCAGTTTTGAGGTTAGGTTGACCCAACCCTACCGAATGCGAATTAGAGTAGCGGAATTAGTTTCCAGCACTAATAGTGGTTAGTGTACAGAAACCAAAAATCATGTGTGTCCAAATCACACAATTTGAGTTAGTGTATAGAAACCATATTTAGTCATCTGACGCTAACTCATTTTTTTCAGTGCAGTTCACTTAGAGGATTCCACTTAAACAGGAAATTCATCAAATTTCAAACCCTTGCAAATTCTCCATTATTCATTTATACTTTAAGCTTTAAGTCCCCAAATTACCATTCTCTGACACAGGCATATCAAAAGAATCCATCGCGTCGGTTTCCGTGTTTTTTGTGGCTATCGGTGGGTAATTACGTTTATCAGTGGCAGTGGAGATTCTCGAAAGTTGGCAACACTGTTTTTCCTCCATTTAAATGTATGTAAAATAATCGATTCTTGTTGAGACAGTCTGCCTCACAAAAAATCGATATTTTTATTGGATTTAAATGGAGGAATAAACAGTTTTGCTAACTTGTAAAATCGCCATACTGATCAGTGACGATTCCTGGGAGCTGACAACATAGTTTTCCCTCCGTTTAACTCCATGAAAATGATCGATTTTCCATGAGGCAGTCTATCTCACTTACAAAAATCGTCACTTTTTTCTATACGAGCCAGCTGTTTTCAAATTCTCAATTGCAACCTTCTGAGGACTCAACACGCTTGTTGAGGATTGGGCCGTGTATAGCTGTAGCAGCCAGTAGAAGAGAATCTCCTACGTAGATTTGAGTAATTACGGTTTCGTTTTGAAAAAAATAAAAAAAAAAACAAATGTTCAACGTCCGACAATGAAAAGTTCTAAGAAAATTGAATGACCAAAATAAATTATATCCTCACTTCTAGTTTCTCTTACGCCCTCCGTGTCATAAAAGTAACAGCATCCGAGTGGATTGGTCATTTCATCTGTGCTTCAACGATTATTTATGCATCCTTAAATTATTCCCATCATGCATCCATCGCAGCTTTGGTTGTAGGGGGCCTCACCAGCAATGAATCGTATTCGATACATCGAACAGATGAGATTGTATCGATATCGATTGGTTCAGCATGTGAACGTAGCCTCAAAAGTCAATTGAGTAATCTGATGGAGCATTTTTTTTGTGATAAAGTTTTGATTCAATAGTACAAAATGGCAAATGGACCGCGTTTAGCAGAAAGAAACCAAGCCACATCAGCTATTGCCAGATTTAATTGGGTAATTTAATTTTCCACAAGAGAACGTTTGTGCGGATTCCTTCGAAAATTTTAAGGAATTTACCTTATGCGGCATGTAGAAAATTCACTGAAATTCTCCAAAAAATCCACACAATCGTTTTTATGTAAAAATTAAATTGCCCCATCAAAGTCGGCAATAGCAGACGTGGCTTGGTTCCTTTCTGCTTAGAGCAGTTCAAATAAAATTGAAATTGTCAGGAATTTTCTCATTTTCAGCTTTTCTAACGTAAATCCTAATATATCTGTTTGAGGCTATGTTCTATTGTTTTGAACAAAACGATACGTCGAACGACTATCGAACACGATCCATACAACAAAGTTCCCCTCGAAAGTAAGCGAGTTTATTTGAGTCATACTTTACGACCGGGACTCGACGAAATACTAAAAGAACCTACGGCAAATCGGGTCAAACTCATTTCATACATACATGGAACCGTTACACCGGAGGGATAGGTAGCTAGTAACTGCATTAAAACATTTTTTTTTATGTTTCGAGCGCTGGTCTCTGCCCACTCCCGGCACTTGTAATTACGATTCATTAGCGGAAATGATCGGTTCTTCGGCGGCTGGAATTCCGACGGCGGAAAATAGAATTCAGTTGGCTGCAAGGCCTCTTTTTTTCCTGTACTCTTAGAAAATTTGAAACATGTTGAATCCGTGGAGCGCAAGGTCACTGCTTTTTCAAACTTGCAGACAGTCGCAAAATACTGTGAATTTTCTGTTCGCATATGATGAGTTTTTTTGATCTTAAGTTTAAATTACAGCCTAGGACTAGAGTTCAGACTTAAAAATTTCAAAAGTCACTATTACACTGATTGTGAAAGAAAAAGTAACACAAAATGTCGGTGCGTGTGAGAGGTGGGGCACAAAGATACTCAAATTTTTGTTTGATTCAGGATTTTAATTTTTACATTGTTTTTTTGTGCTGAAAACGAAGCAAATTATACCAAAACTAACGCAAAGTTTGGGTTGGTTCGTTTTTCACTTCCTATAATTACCAATAATAACGTGAAATAGTTCAAAAAGGCACGCAAGTCCGATTGTCAGTATATAAGCGAATTTTTCAGGAGGAAAAATTGATTTTTGCCCTTTGATCCTAGCCTTTTTAAACGACCATCAACTTCCATTAAAATCTATGCTCTTTAGATATTCTGACGCTAAAATCATTTAACTTTAAGCATGTTTTGGAGGACCTGCACTTAATGTGGATGGAGGGACTAACACAGACCTTGTTAAATGAGTAATTTTTTTAGGTTTTAGCTCATTAAAAAAAAAAAAATTAAAAAAAAATTAAAAAAAAAATTAAAAAAAAATTAAAAAAAAATTTAAAAAAAAATAAAAAAAAAATAAAAAAAAATAAAAAAAAAATAAATTGGGGGTACATTATTTCCTTGATCCTCTTTCATTATCACTAGTTTCTTTCTATTGCTTTAAATACTGCTTAAAAATTACAATTGATTCGTGCTACTCTCTCGGTTTCATCCGAAAGTGCACTTGTGCCCTTTTGAACCTCCATGTTTCATGTGCGAGCGTCTCGTTGAGGTCACACCTCGGGCCACACTTATGACGTAGGCTCGGCAAACAGTTTTATCGGTGGATACCGGGAATTTTGTAATAAAAGCGGGTCTATTCTATTTACGCTCGAAGACCCGTCAAGTTCGAGTGCTACAGGTGAACAGGCACTCGTGGTAACCTAGAACTATCAAGATAAGGGCGGGTTCCAGAGCCAGAACGAGGGACGCCACCTCCACCTCCCGCTGAAGCGTCAAAAATTACGACATGCACTTATGCGTATCGTCTTCATAAAGTTACGAACGTCAGGAGCGTAATCACACCTTGACGAGGAAGGAAAAGTAAAGCAAGCTCGAGAGAAAAATAGTGAAAGATCCGCGTTCATTAAAACGGGTCTCCTCGATACGGTTCGACGTAGATCTCGTGCAATTTGAGCTGTGAGATAAATCGAGTCTTTCTCCAAAATCTCCTCAGGCGAGAATTACTATGATAGTCTGGAGGAAAAAAAGTATTTTATTCGTCAAATTAGACCGCGTTGAGCAGAAAGTAACCAAGCTACATTATCTGTAGCCAAAAATCGGGCAGTCTAATTTTTTACACGAAACCGGTTGTGCGGATTTTTATGCAAACAGTGAATTTTCTGCATAGTACAAAGCAAATTCCTTAGCATTTTCAAAGGAATTCGCACAAATGTTTTCTTGTAAAAAATTAAAATACCTAGTTAAATTTAGCAATAACTGATGTGGCTTGGTTCCTTTCTGCTTAACGCGGTCCAAATAATAAGCTCCGGGCAGGATCTTACCCTGGGAAAAAAAACTCCGGCCGTGGAAGCCGCACTTACGGGCTGTATAGATATACCGTCCGCGTTCCGGGCTTAGCACCCGGAGTAATCGAAGTTACGGCTCTAGCACCCAGAACTTTCGGCTTCTGAGCCCGGAACGGGCGGTATGTCTATACATAACTTTGTTTTCAGTGTCCGAGCACTAAAGATTCCTGATCTTAAGAAAATTTAAATAAGTCTAGAAATAAAATCGATCGCCGAAGTGATTGACGTTAGTTTCACTACTTTACTTTCTATCATATTTTTTGAAAAAAAATATGTAAAGCTTTTCTAAATAAAATTTAATTTAATATATTCCGGATAATTAAAAAAGGCACAGACATGAAAAAAAATTGTAGTTTATCTGTGTTCCCTAGCCGTTTTTTGCTGTGGGTAAATGCGTATTAGCTATACGAGTAAAAAAACAAGATCTTTGCTAAAAAAAATAAAATTGCCCGTTAAATTTGGCAATAGCTGATGTGACTTGGTTCTTTTCTGCATAATGTGGTCCATTTCTGGTTGAACGTTTGGATTTTTTTATAAACTGCATAGGGATAAATACCATCGTGAGTTGCTACAACGTGTTCCCTCGCCCTCCAAGTTAGGACACAAAACTAGGAAAGGAGAGATAGATACATAATTTTGCGTGTCGTGCCGTCTCCCTACAAATCTGAGTCTCGAATCTCAAGGTCAAAGAAGAGACTCCGTAATTTAAAAAGTCAACACTTGCTGAATCTTGCTTTAAATCATCCAGAAATATGGGCCAAAACTGACCTAAAAAATGAGGGAGAAGGATGGCGCAGAGAAAGAGACGGCATAGTTACAAGAAACAGATGTTGGGCCCGCCACTCCCCTCTCGCCCTGAAGAAGGAATAAAATACGAAGACAAGTGGTGCTCTTCCCCATTTAGTTGACATGTGGGACACGATGTTTGTGACGAACTCCAACCCCGTCGTCTATCTCAGTCTTAACCGTTAATTAACTCTTTTGTCCTTCGCTGTATTATACTGCAGTGCTAAAGAAAAACGCCGTATGAGCCTTCAGACGTTGCCAAATTTCCTTCGAAAAAAAACCGAATTTACTGGGAAAATTGTAAATATTTTTGCCCAAAATTTTCAGACCATTTTGTATGCAATTGAATATAAAATATCTGAAAATATTAGGGGAATATAGACATTAAACTCGTCAAAAAACATGCTTCATCAAAGAAAATTTGACATCTCTCGAATGTTTATGCGGCTTTCTTCCGTAGCACGGCAGTATTCGACGTGAGTTGTGCATTACCACGTAGGGCAATCATTTTTATACTATATACGGTTCAGGCTTGGAGGTATTAGGAACTCCAGGGTTGACTCTCACAGTGGCGTGGCGTGCTTTGTGATACATCGATTTATCTGTCATTCAAACCTGTGTGGAAAAGGATCGATAAACAGGAGGTTAATGAACACCTTAATAATCGATTATTTACCATAGCGTCAAATGGGGAAGTATCGATACTCGATCATACACGCTTTGCCACTGCTCTTAAGTTGAGGGTTTCAACTTTTGCGACTGTTTTACAAAATTTGGACGTATTTACACTGAAAGGAACTATGTTACACGCAATCTCTATGCACATAGTTCCTTTTAGCATAAATATGTTCTATTCATAGAATCGTGTACTGCCGTGATGAGTAAAAACGCCGTATGAGTATTCTGCCGTGCTAAGGAAAAACGCCGTATGAGCCTTCAGACGTTGCCAAATTCCCTTAGGTAAAAACCGAATTTACAGGAAAATTTTGAATATTTTCATCCAAAATTTTCAAGCAATTTCGTACGAAATTTTATCTGAAGAATCTGAAAATTTCAAAGAAAAATGCGCATGAATTTCGTCAAAAATACATGTTTTATCAAGGGAAATTTGGCAACTCTCGAATGTTCATACGGCGTTCTTCCTTAGCACAGCAGTATTCGGATGTTACCAAATTTCTTCCTCGAAAATATTTATTTTTGATGAAAGTTATGACTGTTATTCCATCTGATAGTCAAACTTTTTGGAGCAAATTACAAGCAAAATCCCCTGAAAAATCGGAGAGAATAAACTCAAAAATTTCCCCGAAAACTCATGATTTGTCGAAGGAAATTTGGCAACGTCAAGTGGCCCATACAGCGTTCTCACTTAGGACGGCAGTGTGCGTTTTATTCTCAACAAACTTGCGAGAAAGTGACTGTGGCTCTTCCCTCATCCAGGGAGATTAGACAGTGCCATTTGAGTAGGTAAAGGTCACATCTCCCATTTTTTGTCCTCAACTACTGACGCAGGAGCGAAAAGCATTTTTTATGGATCCGGAGTTGCGAATAATAAGGCTTCCAGGTTTACTGGATGGCAACGGTCCTGGCTGCATCTAATTTTCTCGTCGTCCCGACCATTCTCCTCTATTTAAATATAGTTGCTCCTTACAATGTCGCACTGTCGCTGCCCGCGTGAATTTGCCAAATTGCTTGGCCTATGCGGTTTCATTCAGTTTTTTCGAGGAGTACGATGCAAACTAGACTACTCTTTGCAATTTGCACTAATTCCATCTGCATTGGAATGTCCTAAAATCTCCTATCGATGGCGACGTTGTAGACTTCCTGTCATACTTTTGTCTTACTTTTTTTGATTAGAGGACTACTCAACGTCAATTTTTTCAAAACTCCTTGATTTTTCCTTCTCTGTGCAAAATAATTTATACGAGAACTTGAAGAAATAATGTCGATTTGTTCTCCTTCAAAAAAATAAATAGAAAGCGAAGATTCTGAAATACCGTGAACGAGACACATGGTTTATGAGTTTCACAGTCAGTATCATATTTTTAATTTTTTGGAAAGAAACTAGCCAACATTCCCGCTTAAAATTTCGTAGAAAACACCTCTCCAGTCAAAAATTGGAACAAGTTTTGAGTGGGGATGTTTGTTAGTTTTCTTTCAAAAAATTAAAATTGGAGATGATCCCACACGGAGAAAAAAACTTCGTGCGTGGGATTCGAAGTTTAGGTCATATGGATGTCTGAAGTTTTCGGATTGAGCATCTGAACACTTTAGATCCACCTGCTGAGGTTTGGATCACACATCTGAAACTTCAGTTCTTACATCTGAAGTACTTTGGTTTTCACATCCGAAAAACTTCGGTTCTTACATCTGAAGTACTTCAGATGTAAGAACTGGAGCCTCAGATGTGTGATCCGAACCTCGACAGCTAGACCTAAAGTGTTCTGATGATCAATCCGAAAACTTCAGAGATCCATATGACCTAAACTTTGGGTCCCATGCACGAGGTTTTTTTCCTCCGTGCAGAGATGTGACTGTTTTGCTCAACTTTATCCAAATATAGGATCCAAGCCTAACATGAGGCCAAGTACATTGACTTTGCATAATACAGTTATTTGCCTTGAATACGATGCCATTTTTTTCTCACAGTGCGTCTTGTGTCATGTCAGAGTATCAATTTATCCAAGTTGAACAAGTTCTGTAGAGTGCGTGGAAATTTTTATTCCTCCTTTTGCATAAGCAACGAGGGAATAACATGCAACATGCAATCGACAATCCGCTCCTTCGCGCCGGTTCACTTCCGTTTTCCGCGAGTCGCAGCTCCGACCGAAAAGTTCCCCTTCTGGAAGCGTTCCATCAGGTCGCAGCCATGGCTGACGCAATGAAATGATGATCTGAACCATTAACGGCCATAAAGTCGGCAGAGTCCGATTATCTACAAAACTTTCATTTCGGATTTTCCTGTTATTTTACACTGGAAAAAAAAAGTCTCTTGGATCCAGAGTGCAGACTCTTAAAAAAATTGACGAGAAAAAATACGCTCGGATTTTTGCTTGAATCAAAAGGAACTCTGCTAAAATCATGAGGCTTGTCTCTCGATCCGATCAAAAATCCGATTAAATCGAGAGTATTTTTTCTTGTCAAATTGTGTAGGAGTCTGAACTCTGGACCAAAGAGACATGCAGTTTGAGTCAATTTTGTCATGAATTAGTACCAATAAGCGTCCTTCCTTCTTTCATCCAGTTCTCCCTTTTTTCTATCTTCCCCTTTTCTTCCTCTTTGTTTCCGTTAAACGGCGGTTGGGGGGGAGGGGGCTTACGGCCCTTCCTGAATCCGCCCATGTGCGAGTATGGAGTTAACCAAAAGGGCAGTCAGGCCTACATCTCGGTATTACTGGACATCTAGGATACACATTTTTGACATCTAGGATGTTACCTCAGCATTTTATTCATTTATTCATTTCTCAGTGCAATTCTGCGACAAACGTCGGACACATTTTCGACGTCCTCATAGCGTGGCACCAATGAATGGGCCAAACCCCTGTATTGCGGAATGGGGAGTCTCCCGTCTCCGATGGCAGCGCCCTTTTTCTGATCGGTGCGTTCGCGGCCCGTTCGCGTGGGCGTCGCGTCGCGGCGAAGCGCGGTTTCATTCCGGGCAAGTAGCGGGCACCTTGGGTGCAGATCATCACGCCGAGGGTATACACTATACAGGGTGTCCCGGGATTAAATACGAATATTGAAGGAGTCGATTCTTTGGACGTTTGGGTCAAAAAAAGACGTTTTTGTGGTATAACTTTTTTCCAAAAGCGCTTCCTTAAGGGGGCTATCCCCCCACCCCCTTCCGCACCAACCCGCGCGCTTCATTCAGTCCCTATTATCTCGAAAACGATGAGTCATAGCGTAAAAACGCTAGACATATTCTGCCATGCTAAGGAAAATCGCCGTATGAACCTTCAGGCGTTGCCATATTTCCTTCGAAAAAACACGAATTTCCTAGTAAACTCGTGAATATTTTCCCTCCAATTTTTCAGATGATTTTGCTCGCCATTCCACCGAAAAGTCCTGAAAATTTCAATGGAAAATGTTCAGAAATTTCCTCAGAAAATAGCATTTTATCGAAGGAAATATGGCAACTCTTGAATGTTCATACGGCGTTTTTCCTTAGCACGGCAGTATTCTCATAATATTTTTCAACGCTGAATCTGAAGGTGCCGTCATAAATCAATTTGTGTCGCTAGAAGCATTAATTTTGGCCACGTATAGGTTCGATGCCCCTCCTAACCCCCTCCCCCCTTAAAATGAGTTTTCCCTTGTTTAGAGTTTGAAAATGAAAGCGCACTAAAAATTATCCCCATTTATAATTTTCGTTGACGTTGGTTGATAAACATTGTCTCAGTGTTAGAAAGACGATTTTTTTCCTCCAACCTTGGAGAGCCGTGGCCCCCAGGGAAAGCGGTTTTTGAAAAAAAAACTTTACCACAAAAGCGTATTTTTTTTACCCAAAAAATCGACTCCTTCAATATTCGTACTTAATCCTGGGACACCCTGTATAATAATTTACTACAAAAACGTCTTTTTTTGACCTAAAGAATCGACTCCTTCAAAATTCGCACTTAATCCTGGGACACCCTGTATAATACACCATGCGTCCAACTCCCAAGCGGCCGCATCAATTATCCCAACATCCATCTGGATTAAGGTGCGCTCCACTTCCTCCCGGGCGCGGACGGGGGTCCAAAACCGCTTAACTCACATGGAAACCTCGTGCGGATACGCTGTTTTTGACGGAAGGGCGGTAGAGGCGCGAGCTTCGGCACGCGCGCATCCGTCATTGATGACGAATATCTAATTAGATCTCGGAATGCTCTCGTTCGAGGAACCGGAGAGGCCGTTCCACTCCGGGTAAAACGCAGCTTTGTTTTCACTCCGTCGATTCGGAGGATTGAAATCAGTGCAATGACGACGCTCAGATCTCTCTGCGGACCGATTATTGAAATTTATAGACAAAACTATAGACAAAAGAGATAAGGAGGGATCCTATTGCGGTGGAATGGGGTGGCTGCAATGAACAAAGGAGGAAGGTAATAGACGAACTAACGGCAATCCACAAGAGATCCTATCGTAAGTCCATTATTTTCTCCCATAATCTAATAGAAACTACCCATCACAACGAATAGGATTCTATTCGTTTAGGAATTCGAATAGGATTCGATTCGCTTTATATTCCTTATGTCTTCTTTGTCTATGGCTTTGTCTATCGATTTCAATAATCAGCCCACTGCTTCGGGAAATGAAGGCGCTCGAAGTGGCTGGAAAAAGGGGGAGAAGAAAAAGCAGTAGAAGATCCGCGAGAGCGGTGCTACATTCTAGCTTCTGCAACTTATCTCAATGGCAATATAAAATTATTTTTCTGCACTGGTAAAAAAACCTCTTGGTTCAAGAGTGCAGTTTCTTGTCGCCGGATTTAAGAGTCTGGACTCTTGTTTCAATGCAAAATCCGCTTGAAACAAGAGTTCAAGACTCTGAAATCCGGCGGCAAGAAACTGCACAACAAGTCAATGCAATGCGGCATTGGTCCAAGAGGTTTTTTTTTACCAGTGTGCGGCGAGAATCGGCTGAAACTCATTGAAAGTTTTGTTGCGATGGCTGTTAGAAATACAACAATTATAACGAAAGTCACTGGTTCTTCGGAGATCACGCTAAACTTAAATGCGTGATACAACTATTTGAACTCCTGTGCCGCTCAAATTGTATCTTCTGAGTTGAAGGCGAACTTGATTTCTTGCTCCCGTTTTCAGTCATTCAGACGTTAGCGCGAGATGTTAGGGCGGTGCAAAATTCTAACTTTTGCAACATTTCTCAATGTCAATATCAAAACATTTTTCTGCGGAGAGTTACTGGACGTTTCGCTGCGACTGTTATTAAGAACACGAAAAAAAAAACGAAAGTCACTCATCCTTCGGACAGCGCGCTAAACTAATATGCATGCGTAATACAACTTTTTCAACCCTTAACCCACTCAAATTGGCCTCTACACAGTGTGTGAATTAAAGCAAAACGCTACATGATTTATCCTCAAAATATCACGGAGAAAACAAATCACAAAACAGGAAGTCTGAAAACCAACTCCTCTACATGACATGAGTGTTCTCAATCAACATTGGTTTAGTGGCAAAATCCAAATGATGTCATTTGTATAATTCAACTTCCATTTGATGTGTATTAAAAAGACTCATTAATAAATTGACCGGGAGTTGATTTCTGAACTTCCTGTTGTGTGCATTGTTTTCTACATAAAATTTTAAAGTGGAAACATGTGGCGTTTTCTTCTAACTCAGACCTTGTCCAGTGGCCCATTCTGCCGTGCTAAGGAAGAACGCCGTATGAGCCATCAGGCGTTGCCAAATTTTCTTCGATAAAATACGAATTTCCTGGTAAACTTATGAAAATTTTTCTTCCAATTTTTCAGGGAATATTCTTTGTATTTTGATCTAAAGTTCCTGAAAATTTCAAGGAAAAATATTCATAACTTTCCTCACATACCAACATTTTATCAAAGGAATTTTGGCAACTCTCGAATGTTCATACGGCGTTCTTCCTTAGCACAGCAGCATTGCATTCGCGCGAAAGAAAAGGTTTAATGGTGAGGGTGGCGGCTGGAGGTGAGAGGCAGTGGTGTGGCGTGAATTGCGATGTATCGATTGTTATGCCATTTAAACCTATGGAAAAGGATCGATAAACATGGTGTTCGCAGCGAACACCTTAATAATCGATTCTTTACCATGGGATGGCATAACAATCGATACATCGCAATTCACGCCACGCAACTGAGAGGTGATGAACGGACATCGCATTGGTCAAAAACCAGGAGACCATCCCATCGGACACCTTGTCGCGACGCGCGGAACGGATACGAAAGCAGGTGACAAGGCAGGCTAAGCTGCCGCACAGCCAAAATTTATCTTGATTTATGCGGGTTCACCGCGCCCTCTTCTTGCCTGACGACAGCCACACGAAACTATCTAGCAATTTTCGTTCACACCCGAGGAAAATGAGAAATAAACATTGTCCTAATTCAAAAAAAGCCTCTCGTGACCTTTACACGCATCAGGCGCCTTTTGGACGACATTGCATAAGCAACTACTATTTTTGGTTTATTGTAGGAAACGAAGAGCGACGCCAAAAACGACCGTTTTTTGGCACAATTTGGGCCAGCGAGGATTTTTCTGAAACCGGGCCCAAACGATACCTTATGATACCCTAAAACTCTGGTAAAAATTTTAGCTTGAGTATACGCTCGGTTTTTGAGAAATGAGGGGGCAAAGTTGCCAAATCGCCATCATTCTGGACAGCATTTCTACAGCAAAAAGACGGGGAAAATGGACGAAAAAGTCAAATCTTTGATGGGTTTCGGCTGCAAATGTTCTCATTGGGCCCCCAAGCATTTAACTGTGTTCAGTTTCAAAAATTTTGGTCGCACAGTGGTCCAAAATGGGGAGAAATCGTCGACAAATCAGGATTCTTTGTCAAATTTTTAGAAATGGAAGTAAAATTGTCGGTCTGCTGCAGTTTTCATGGCTAACAATGTTCTTATTGGTCCTCAATGCATGAAAATGTGTTTAGCTTCACAAATGTACATCGCACAGTGGTCAAAAATGGGGGAATTAGTGGACAAATTAAGATCCTCTGTCAAACTGTTGGTCCCCAGTAGAGTTCAAATCCCGGAAAAATTCATGTTTTTATTTTTTTTAATTATTTATATATGTCAGACCGTATTGTTTATAGAACGTTGTTATAGAATAGACTTTGTAGCATTATTTCAATAAAATATGCAAACTTTCAGAAATTTAAAAAAAAGAAAGAAAAATGGAGAGAAAAAATTTAAAAAAGATTTAAATAATCAAAAAAAGAATTTAAAGAATTTTTCTGGGATCTAAAGTCTACTGGGAACCAATAGTCGTACATCATTTTTAAAAAGTTAGGCAGAAGATTTTAATTTGTCCACTAATTTCCCATTTTGGACCATTGTGCGATAAAAATTTGATAAATTGAACCCAATTGAATGCATTGAAGACCGATAAGAACATTGTTCCCCATGATCTCTGCAGGAGACCAACAATTTTACTTCCATTTTTAAAAAGTTTGACAAAGAATCCTTATCTGTCCACGAGTTCTCCCCATTTTAGACCACTGTACGTCCAAAATTTTTGAAACTGAAGACAATCACATGCACGGGGGCTCAATAAGAACATTTACAGCCCAAACCCATCAATGGTGTAACTTTTTCGTCCATTTTTCCCGTCTTTTTGCTGTAAAAATGCTGTCCAGAATGATGGCGATTTGGCAACTTTGCCCCCTCATTTCTCAAAAACCGGGCGTATACTCAAGCTAAAATTTTTACCAGAGTTTTAGGGTATCATAAGGTACCGTTTGGGCCCGGTTTCAGAAAAATCCCTTCTGGCCCAAATTGTGCCATTCTTGGCGTCGCTCTTTCGGCGAAGTATCGCTCTGGAATGACCTGGTGAGTATGACGTCATCCACCACGATAGCGCACATCTTCGTTTCTTTTTCCAATTTTAATAATACATTTCATGCAGTACTGCAATGCAAATTCAAGCACCATTCAATGGGGAAAATGTAGGAGAAATGATGGTATGCACTACTACGGCGAATGACGTCCTGTGCGGTATGTCTTTTTCCCGAAGTGCGGACTACTATACAAACTACTATGTTTACGATAATATTACGTAATTTTAAGTTTGGGTCTATGTAAACACTGCATACATAGCTATATTACTGTACGATAAAAATGCTAACTTTTGATGGTGCCTTTACCTTTAAAAGGATAGAAAATAAAAGCAGTTCATATCCAGTAAGCCATGTTAGAAAAAGATAGAAAAAGTTTGATTCGTTTCTCGAGGATTATTAGTAGAGTTGAAATTTTAGTTTGCATGGGTCAAACACGTGGGAATATTCTCTAAGAGAAAACAATTTTCCAAAATTTTCCAGGAGAGACCCTGTGAAACTCCTTTTGTACATGATATACTCAGACATCCCCTGGAAAAGTAAGGGCCAGCCCACCCAGGAAAATTGCAGGAGAGTAGGTAGTCAAAGAGACTGATTTTCTTGACCATACGATGCCCTGAGGAAAGCCTCTGGCTCTCTAAATAAACATTCCTCACCTACATAGTTGCACAGTTTGCATAGGAGTTCACATGACAATACCCGGCGATGCCAACGAAGTATCAAGTTGAATCCTACCGTTAACCGCTCATCTGAATGCATGCCTGCAAGTGCATGGAGCCAATCCTATCAATCAGTGAATATTTCGATCCGTCATTAAGCGCTAACGTCGCATAATCGCGGGCAACGCGAGACGGAACGTATCATTAGCCTGGCGCTCTTTCCCCTGAAAATCCACCGCCTGGAAGCCGTATGTTGTCACATTGGAGTGAAAAAAATTACGAAATTCCTCGTTTTGCACAGAATCCCTTTGCACCAGAATACCTGGATGCCCACCTAAGGACTCGGGAGCCACTTTTCCATTGGTTGCGGAGAATAGGTGGTGCTCTAACTAAAATACAAACTTAGCTCCAACGATTCAATTTTTTACGAGAAATTACTCGTGCTATTTTTTTCTAAAATTTGTCCGATTTTTCATAAGATCAAAGGAAATTCAGGGAAGTTTTTAATATAGACTTCACTTCAGAATTAAAATTTAGAAAAAATTAAAATTTAGAATTAAATTTTAATATATAGTTTTTATTTTTAAATGAGAGAAGCCCAAGATCTTCCTTGTACATATGAGGACTTATATGTATCAAGGGCGGATGTGAAAAATTACCTTTTCGAAACACATTCAAAAAACTGTTTTGGCATCGAGAAAATTTTGAGAAAATACTTGAGATGTGATCTTCGAGATCTGTACATTATGCCAGAGCCAAACATATTAAAATGCGTGAACAAAACAGTTTTTTAAGCGTGTTTCGAAAAGGTAATTTTTCGCATCCGCCATTGTTACGTATAAGGCCTCATATGCAATTTGCGAGCAGGAATTTGCCAAAATTGATGCAAAGTTGCGTTCTATGGAGAGGGAAACGACAATTTGTGACATTAGGACCCGAGATGTCCTAATTCTCCGATGAAGGAGCTCTAGTTTTACACATGGCAAACGGGGAAAAGGGGCTGGGACGCCGCCGGTGCTTTTTTCCTCAGACAGCGAGAGGATCTTCCTCCTTTTCTCCTGTCTTTCGAGGAGTCACCCCTCGTCTTGGACAAAGTCTTCATTTCTGCGCTCGCCCTTTCATAAGGAGATTGGAGTTATTTTTAATCCTTCGATCCGCAACCGCATCATCTAATGTTAAAGTAATTCCTCATCATCATCGTCTCTTCTTGCTGGATCTTTACCCTTGCTGAGCTGCCAAGCAATTTTCCCTGAATCTGATAATAAAAGTTGATTCGTATCATCTAGTCATTTGTTGTCTGGTATAATGAGTAGTGATCGCATTATTTTCCTTCTTTGAAATAAAATTCTTAGAAAATAGCTTTTTTTTTTTTTACTAGAAGTTTGGAGAGTGCATCGTCAACGAGAAGGGGTATGGAAATTACGCACGTTGGTATTTCGCCTTCAATTTTCAAGATAGGCCAGAGACATTTCCTCCGTGCTGGGATAGTTATCTTATCGGATATTTGCATCGTGAACATATCTTGTGTCGAAGTAAATTCGTCGTTTGCCTAGACAAAAGGGCGTAGCTATACTTCAACATTGTAAAAAGTCCTTCAGATTTTTACACCGGACATTTTTTTACATTGGACATTTTTAATGTCATTGAATTTCTGAGATTATTCTTTTGATTAAATGGAAAAATCAGGCAAATTTTGGACGAAAATTTGTAAGGTCACATCCGTGAAACAAACATTGAATTGTTTTAGTAAATTTTGCGATGTTGGAATAGAGTTACATTTTTCGTCTGGGATTTTTTCTTAGACATACATTTATTCACTGAGGACAAAAAAAAATTATGGAGTTTGAATATCAATATCTAAATTAAAGCAGTAAAATGAGGAAATAACGGCAGCTCCCGGAAAAATTCTCTTTGAAAAGAGCCTTCAAGATTCTAGAAATCCAAAAATGCGGGCGATTGCATCATACCTACGCTCGAATCCAGTCATAGAAACTGTTATAATACTGGAATCAGCCGGATTCATGAAGGCCATAACGGCTCGAATAGCCCGGTTAGTTTACCTTCACCGCTTTTTTAGAAAGACATACGTCAGTGAAGTGGTCAAAGTCCATTACACGACTGGCTCACGTTTCGGCCGGAAAATTCAAAATACATTGGTCCGGAGGCGCCGGCGCTGCACCGGAAGACGGAATATTGTCTCATTGTTTTACTCTTTCGTTGAAGACGTTCCGAACTCTTATCTCGTTTCATACCGATGGGAACGGGTCAATGTTTATGGAGACCTTTGAGACCGCCTCTCACGAGCTTTGAATCAACTTGTTTACTTTTTTCTCTGTGTTACTGGGTGAAGGAGTCTAGATTATTTCCGGATTTGCTTTACGTTCATTGACTAAAAAACGCTCGTCTCGTTCGGCAGGAAGTCTTCCCGCGAAGAGTTGCGTGTACCACGCGAGCATGAAAGTACATTTCATTCAACTGAAAAATTGAGGTAAAAGAGGTAATTCTGAATTGTATAGTTAACTACACTGAAAAAAAAACTCCGGTCGTGGAAGCCGTACTAAGTAAGGCGTACTTACACGGGCCATATGGACATACCATACAGGTTCCAAGTTTAGAGGCCAAAAGATCCGGGCGTATCACTGGGAGCAATCGAAGTTACGGCTCCAGCACCCGGAACTTTAGTCCTCTGAGCCCGAAACGGGCGGTTTGTCTATATAGCCCGTAACTTCTTCTAATTTTTCAGTGTAAACGATTTTTTCTATAGAAACAGAGTGAGTGTTGAAATATTTAGGAATGGTTAATTTTTTTCTATTTGATTGAGTTTTTTTTGCGAAAAATCTTCCCATGAATTTTGATTGAGAGAGCAGGACGTCAGTGCGTCACCCTCGTAAACCTTCCTGTACCCTTCTTAAAATGTTGCTCATACGTATCAAACTGTTGATTTCGACGGATAAATATTTCATAGGTGGATCCAAGGGGGGCGTAGGGCAGGGGGCCCAGGCCTCCTAAAAAAAGAAAAAGAAAAAGAGAGGGCGGAAAGAAGGAAGGAACAGAGAAAAGAAAAAGGAAAAAACGCTTGCATTTGCTAATTATTCATAATGAAATTGACTCAAACTTCATATAATATGCCTCAAAAAGTCAAAAATTTTCTAGGACAGGCCCCCAGACCCCCGAGGTGTCTCGATCCGCCCATGAAATATTCGATACCATTCGTTAGATTGGTCATAACAAGGGAAACTGAAATGTGTGGACATGGTGCGAAAGAGAACCCGAAGTTACTGTCTGTTGATATCTCCATCCATCTAGTTTGGTGCGCATGCAGGAGTAAAATTTTGATTTGAGAAAGTATTTTTAATCCTCTGCTCCGAGACCAGAACCGAGATACCTACTCTGATCCTGGTTCAAGGACCCCTTGATACTTCTAGTTAGGCCACTGAGCAAGGCAACGCTTGTGTTCCGTATTTAATTAACAAGGCGGATTGTCTAACTTATTAATCTGTGTTTATTAAATGAACCGTAATGCGGGCTGCTTAATTGTACACGGACCAAGTGACACATGTCAACCGCGACCACGCGTCGGATTTTCATTCACCCGCTTCGCCCGTCTGTGCATACGGAAAGAGCCCGTCTCCATCGAGATGGATGTCAATGATGGAACGAGAAAAACGAACCCTATTGCGGCATTTCCAAATTTACTGAAATGTGACGTTTAATCGGAATCAATCTAACATCATTTCAAATTGCCTTATTTTCTCTCAATTTTTATTTTTTAGACAATGACTACACAACACAATGCATATCTAATGTATGCACATTTCCCCTACCTCATATAAAGAACACCCACAAAACTTCAAGTCAGAGTGATGATTAATTATAATTATAAGTCAATTAACAAAAGTCATCTAGACATTCCGACACTGTCTAATGTAGTTAGGTGGAATGCGTCCGATTCTTCTATTCAAAAGAGAACCACTCAAAATTGTTTTGCACAATTATTGTTAGCATATGCGCTTAGTACATTTGAAAAAATTAGATTAATCATAACAAAAAAATACTATTTTCTAAAAAAAAATTTCGTTGTGTCGATGAGAAAACTCAGGAGCTCAGAACCGACTTATTTTACCGGAAAGAATTTAATTTAAAAAAACACATTTGGATCTACAGTCCAGACTCTTGAAAATATTGACAAGAAAAAATACTCTTGATTCAATCGGATTTTTGCTTGAGTCAAAACGAAATCCGCTCAAATTAAAAGGCTTGGTTCTTGATTTAAGCTAGATTCTGATTGAAGCATGAGTACTTTTTCTTGTCGATTTTCTTTTTTAAGAGTTTGGACTCTAGATCCAATGTGGTTTTTTTTCCAGCGCACTTACGTTTGAATGAATGAGACATAGCTCATCGGTTTCGTGCTTTTAGGTTCGAGGTGAGTGCGCTGTTATGTGAATTTAAAGTTGCAGCTCTCATTTTCTGAAAACTGACATGTACTTTCGAGCGAAAAGTAAGACCCGACGAGCACAGAAAAGCAGTCTCAAAACAAAAGGAGGAACAAAAATACCGAGCAGCGAGAGGAAATGCGGATAATCTAATAGAAGGAAGACGCGAGTTACCCAAGGCTCATAAACCGAAAGCTCCTCCGAGTGAAACGCGAAGTCGGGGTCTTTGACCAAGTTGGAGCAGTAAAGTTGAACTTTAAGTTTCATAAAAGCAGCCTTTCGTTTTATGATTGATCAACAACGCTAGATGGTCGCTGGCTACGACCGCATGTGTACGTCGAGGCGCCGCGAATCTTCAGAAGTTCATTCGTGCAACTCGATATCCCTGCTTTCTTGTGTTTTCCCGCTTTCCCGGGACACAATAAACTTACTGAATTTCAAGTCGTCCCTTTGAGAAAAACATTCGAGCGGAGAGACTAGGATTTTTTAAGCGTTCCCATTCGTTGTCTTGACAACGTGCCCAGTGCCAGATTTTCAATGGAAATTGCGTTTTAAGGGACTTGCATAGGAAGGAAAAACACATTAGATCTAGAGTCCAGACTCTTGAAAACATTGACAAAAAAAAAAATACTCTTGATTCAATCAGATTTAAGCTTAAATCAAAAGGAAATCCGCTCAATGTAAGAGGCTTGGTTCTTGATTTAAGCAAAAATCCGATTGAATCAAGAGTATTTTTTCTTGTCGATGTTTTTAAGAGTCTGGACTCTAGATCCGATGTGTTTTTTTTTTTTTTTTTTTTTTTTTTTTTTTTTTTTTCAGTGTGGGCTTGGAGGACAAAGCGCGTAAGAGCAGTTTTTGCTATTTCAAGAAACACGTTGTTTAAAGTTTCAAAATCTTATATCTTATGTCAGAAAAAGAGTTTAAACGCACTTTTTTCACAGAATATACTTTCAAATCAGTTTTAGTTGAGTTCAAGAATATCTCAGTTTTTTTCAAAAATTGCACTTATGCGCCTTGTCCTCCAAGCCTCTGATTTTACCCTTTAGTTTTTCGGTTATTTGTGGGGGATGGGTGAGGTGAGGGGTGTAAACGGCTCGCAGTCCTCTTGAATCGTGGACGGATATGTGAGCGTAGCAGCTCATTTCCTCTAAATCTAAGAGACAAAAGCAGAGCTTCCTTCAAAAGCTGCGGGTATTCAAGCCGCCTGTGCGTCTATTGTCTGTTTAGGCTCCCCTTCACACAGTAACCGACCTTGATTTCCTTATTTTAAACTAACAACCGCAAGACTCCTACTCCATACTAGGCTGCCAGGTTAAAATAAATGTATCCGAGCTGTAGCACATTATACTTGAGTACACGGCAATATCAGAGTTCATCTTTAAATTACTTTTTAAGTAAGTAATTAATTCCTTGAAGGCTTAAAGATTCACAAGTGGTGTCAGCATATATCAGCATACAAGACCTACAATTCCTACAATATCAAATATCAGCGCCTACAAGACTGCATGAATACTTCACGCATTGCGTCAAACACAGTGTGGTCAGCGTGGAACGCATAGCGCCTACAAGACTGCATGAATACTTCACGCATTGCGTCAAACACAGTGCGGTCAAAAGTGGTTGGCGCGAAAAGCAAAGCGCCTATAAGACTTAAAATAGATGTATCGGGCTGTAGCACATTATACTTGAGTACACGGCAATATCAGAGTTCATCTTTAAATTACTTTTTAAGTAAGTAATTAATTCCTTAAAGGCTTAAAGATTCACATGTGGTGTTGCAGTTTAAATTGCACGATCACCAAAACCACTGTTCGTGATAGACTCTTATGATACTCTTATGATTTTAGATTACAGAGTATGATTGGAGCTAGTAGCAAGATACACCTCATAAAAAATATGAATATTTCAGTAAGCGTGGCAACTTCTTTGTAGGTGGTCCATGATCCCTTCAGAGCTTTGCGCCGCGTGTCATTATCCAGAAGGGACCGCTCCCAGCAAGCGCAGCTTGGTCGATTTAGTCAGAACACGCGCCTCCTCTCTCAAATGCTTCGCCCTACTGTTTGTTAAACAGACAGGTGAACTAGAAAAGAGGTGACGAAATCATAATCTTCCAAAACAGTGGGGAAGCGTGGAAGCTTTCAATGTACGGAATCGTGATTACTCTTGCATCATAATCCTCCGTTTGTGCCTACTTTGATCAATATCAAAACTATGAATAATAATCCATCTTTGATAGCTGATTCTGTCGCTTTGACAAAGTTATGAATGATATTACGCGCGCGCATGCGCATGCATGATGGTTCTCAGCGAACGACACGGTATGGTACGTTTGCGAATGTACCGTTGGTATCATTGAACCGGTTTCTCGAAGAGCACGTTTCCGAGACTAATAGTGAGTTCAAGTATCCTTCCTCAAAATATAACATAACTTACGCTCAGACATTTTCCTCGACCTAGGAATTATATCTGCAGGAGTTTCATCACCGAAAAAAAAGATGCTGTAGTAACATCCCGGATGTTACGGTTGCTAAAAAAATGTGTGACAACTCTTGGATGTTGCCATTAACATTCTGGCTTCTGGCAGTTAACGTAGCATGATAGGGTGTAAAAGTAACATGCTAAGATGTTACTTTAACAGCAAGAGTGGTGATGACTACATCCATTGAGTTGTCGCACATTTTTTTAACATCCGGGATGTTACTACAGCACCTCTTTTTTTCGGTGATGTAATTATGGTATGCCTCATTTATGAAATAATTGCCTCAAATGATCGGATAAGCAAGTCATACGTTAGTGTGCATCAAAAATGTTTTCCTAAAAATGATTAGATGTTTTGAGTTGCTATGCTGCAATATGCACCAGATTGAGATTTATGTTTTCTGCACAAAATATATTTATCTATTCAGGGTAATACAGAATTCATAAAAAATTGGGGAACCTAATAAGACACATTAAAAAACTTAGTTTATCATGTATGCAGGTATTTTGTATATTTATTCAGCAAAATCTCATGAATTGCTGTTCATAAGACTTATACCTAAAGTATACATATCTGCATGAGCTCCAGAAAGCATGGGTTTATATGAGGAACAGGGCTCTCGTGGAAATTGAGATATGTCCTTGCATCAGAGAGGCGACGAGAAGATTGTACTCGAAGATCGACCGGAGGATCACGGTGACTTCGCTTACATACTTTTTGACTCGTATCAATGAATTGAGAAAATGTCGTTATGATATTGCAAAGGCCCAACCTAAAAAATCTACGTGATGGAGTTTATGCATCTCACACCCTCTAAAATACATCCTCAAATAAATTATCAGCCATGAACTGGATTTAAACATTTTTTTTTACACCACTCCTCACCTATTCGTGATAGAAATAGTGATAATCTGTTCAGCGTGAGCGGTACATAAAAAATTAGTGCAGCGCTAAATTTCATTACTGAACCATTTCCACCTAAGCCAGTCCCGCGATATATTTCAACCTCGTGGTTTTTACCTCAATCGAAGTCGACGATGTAGTAAATTTTTGTCCCAAGGCCTCTTCGTTCACGAAGCCCAAGAAACCAATTTCAAATGGTGCTGCGGCGTGAAATTCTGCTCAAATTCACATTATTGAGAATCACAATACTCACTTCTCATGAATGAATTCGCAGCTCTGTTCAATCAATCTATTCTTTACAAGGTTTGCGCAGTTCAATTGTTTTTCGATTGTTTGCTTCTCTCGAATAAATTTAAAGGATAAGCCACGCATACGATCATCTTCTTCGGGTCAGGTCTTCTTGACTATTGTATAGATGCTTGATCAATGGCCTCCAAGGTCGTATTTAGCTCAAATCATGTGTGTAGAAGCGTAAAGACGCGTTCTGAGAATTGGATATCTGCTGGCCGTAAGAGGAATAAAATGAAACTCTGATGCAATCGGCGTGTGTTTTATTAAGTACTGAGTGCGGCATGTACTTAGGGCTCCTCCCACAGTATTATAGAATTCATTTTATGATCAGTGGGTTCCACTTTTTCGTGTCCATTCCTCATGTTCCGGGACTCGATTGAAGTATGAAATCAACGGAGGAAAATGTCAGAATATATTATAAAAATCTGACACTACTTATTTAAATCTATTCTCACTCATTAAAACGCATTTATAGAGAGATACCGTTCAGTGTCCCTCGGTTAACGAAACTTGAGATAAGCTACAAGAACTTTTAAAATATTTGACGGGAAGGGTTACAAATTAAGTTTACAAGTTAAGAGTAGAGTTTGGAAAAGATGGTGCAGAACAACTATGAAAGATTCGGATTAAAAGTGACTGTGCTAAGTTCCAGTTGTCTCAATTTTCTAAAATAAAAATTATGATACTAATCTTCATTTTTAGATTAATGTTTCTACACCTGAACGATAAAATTTATAAAATGTATCTAGAATCAGTTTAATATTATTTAGACAATTAAGACAAGCTTTTAAAAGACTTATATGAAGTCTAAAAGTGTTTTTTGTACAAAATTTCTATTGTGCAAATAAAAAAAAAAAAAAAAAAAAAAAAAAAAAAAAAAAAACCTGAACGATAGTTGTTGGAGCTTTATTTTGAAAATTAAACTTTAAAATGTTTACCTATGCTTCACTCATAATTTAAGAATCCTTTTTAATTAATTTTACGTTGAATCTATTTTTTGTACACTAATGGTAAGTAATGAATGAGTCAAATTTTGAATTTTACGTAATACCTACTCACGAGTGAATCTCCTGCTGGTGCAAGTATGGCGCCAAGCATAGCCTAAGCATTGATTCAAATAGAAAATTTCACATGGTAGACGATCAAGAAAAGTCCCTTCAGATAATGAGATATGCAAAAAACCTACTTTCGTGTACAAATTGTTATCTACCTGGTTTTTAGGTGTTACGTCCTTGCATCACACTTGACAACGTTTATCAGCCAGCTTTATACCTCTACCGAAATTTACTGAGAGGAGACTAGAGACATACCCAAAAAAAATCTTGGACCGTGGAATGAAGCTGGATTCTCTGCTTTGCGATCAACCGAGTTTTTAAACTATTACCGTATGACATTACGAGACTCCTTGATGTCTTGCGCAGATTTGAGGGCATGCTTCCTATTACGAGTTGAAATTGACATCTACCGTTGTTGTGAGTAACCGATTGACCTCGTTACATTTCTATAAATGATTCATCAGCAGTAAAAGTTTCATCCTTCCAGTCTGTTACTCTCAGCTTCCTTTTATTCTGACTCAAACCTCAAATCACCTCAACTTTCTTCAATGCTGCCGTGCTGACAGTGAGAAAGAATGCCGTATAAACATTCAAATGTTGCCAAAACTCCAGGATAATTATTTTTTTTTAAATTTTTTAAATCTACGATGAAACTGCCAAACCATGCACGTATCTCAGTTTGTGACGTTATAGACATCCTGTCGCACCTTATTTTTAAATAAAAAAACTACTTAACGTCAATTTTTGAAAACTTCCGTGTTTTTCTTTTATGTGCGAAGACAACTCTGTAAAAATTTCAAGAAATTATATTGATTCGTTCTCCTTCAAAAGAATAAAATTGGAGCGGGGAACACCGCGAACGAGATAAGTACTTGATTTGGTAGCTTTACCGTCGGTATAAATATTTTACCAAGACATTTTACGTACTTTTGACTGAAACCAGGGCCAGATTAAGGGGGTGGCCACATGGACCGCGGCCCCTGGCGGCAAAAATTTGCAATTTTTTAGAGTGTAGGTATAAAAAAAAAACGGATTTATAAAAACAAAATTACAAACGAGAAAAGGCGACAAAATCTGTCATTTCCTGAGAGTATAGTTATTTCTAATTTTGTCGTCTCTTAGTGATACAAGAGACAGCACCCTCAATAAGTCGAGTTACGAGAGAAATCAAACATGCAATTTGGCCTAGAACGGCGCAACTTAGAGAGAAATGATAACGAGGACTTGAGATGAAAAGGAGAAGCCCTCGGCGCGGCGATTTGCATGTAACACATACTAGCGCCTACAAGACTGCACGAATACCTCACGCGTTGCATCAAACACGGTGCGGTCATTGCGGTCAGCGTGAAACGGATAGCACCTACAAGAATGCATGAATACTTTACGCATTTCGTCAAATACGGTGCGTTCAGCAACGGTCTTCGGCGTGAAACTCATAGCACCTACAACTGTCGGAATACTTCATGCATTGCGCCAAACACGGTGCGGTCTGCGCGGCGCGGCGGCGAAAGTTAAAATCATTAAACCAGATTTATGTTTGTTCTTTCATCATTTTTCCGTTCATTTCTTATGAATGGAAGGCCTTGTCCACACAGAGATAAGTTTACGGAACTTAACTTTCGCGCAAAGTGCCGTGAACTTTTGCTAGTAGTGTTGACAGGGCTTTCCCAAAAAATATATTCATCACGAATAAATGCTTCTTATGCACCCCTCCCCCGCTGGCACGTTCATTTGATGGTTTTTATCGAGCTTCAAAACGAATGAGAAAGGGGCGGTTAAATATAGGCGGCCCATGGGCGGCAAGTAGGTGAATCCGACAATGACTGAAACGCAATTTAAAATCTCTCAAAAATGTAAGAAAAAAATTCGCGAGTTTCCAAGAAAATCCATTTTTAATTAGATAAATTGGCAACGTGTGAAGGTTCATACCGCGTTTTTCTTAGTATGGCAGAATCTCAAACCGCAATCGCTGCTTCCATCCGCCCTTTATTAACCACAAGCTCCCGAAATCTCTCGCTCATTTAGTGCGCTCCTAGGATCGATGCTGCCGTTTTTTCGCTTTCTTTCAAAAACTAAAAACGATGCGTATTCCACGTAACCTCTACTGGAGGTATTGGATTCTTGAAATTATTTGCATCACAACGGCAACGCTGTCTTAGATCCCGATCGCAGAAAATAAATTGGATGGGCGATGACTAGACTCTCGGTGCGTTACTGCTCGTAACATAATTTTTTATTTATTTTTTATTTTCTTCTTCCTCTAATGCGAATGGTTCGGTGCGAAATGAGGTTAATTAGTCAAACCGCAAGACCGCAACTGGATGCGTAGAAATATTAAAACGTTGCGGGAAAATCTTGGATTGGCGAGGAGTGCATGCAGAGGAGAGCTTACTGTAAATCCGTACATCTGCATACTAGTTGTAAGACTCGAAGAGGTGGATCGATCGCTTTGAACTTGGAACATTTACTGAGAAGAGCCTCCCTCGGGTTTACCTGTTTATGACGTGACTTTGCTGGCTCTTTTTGAAAAGTTTCAAGATCAGTCACACTCCAATTGGATGTTTGATTTATTTGCGTCGCTCCGTAATATGTACACCATTTCTGAGAAGATCTGAAAGCAATCTCCAAGAAAGCTTTGCATAAATAGAAACTTTAGCCTCAGCTTTCATCCATACGCGCAGCTAGGTGCCCCCCCCCCCCCCGGGTCTCGCAGTGGGCTCCCATGAAGGGTGACCAAAAACATTTTTAATCAATTTATTGTAAATGTAGAAATCCCAAAATCTTAACAACATTGCAATATCAATAGATCCATGTCACAAAACGTAATCCAGCTCATACTCGTTCTGCCGTGCTGAGTAAAAACTCCGATTAGCATTCGAAAATTGTCAAATTTCTTCTAAGAAAATATTTATTTTTGAAGAATGTTATTCGTATTTTTCCTTAAAATTGTTGGATATTTTGGATAAAATTGGCAACAAAATTCGGAGGAATATTAATGCATTTTCCTAAAAATTCGTGATTTTGTCTAAGGAAATTTAGTAATGAGTGCAGGATCATCTGGCATTTTCCTTAGCGAGGCAGTACTGTATGATATAATTACCAATTATACTCCACTCTGTAACCTACAGGAATGAAATACACAGAAAATAGTTTAAGCTGCCGGATGTTTTTTCCATTTTAATGAGCTTGAAAAAATTGATCAAAAATAAAGGGAATACGTTATTCTCCGACACGGGATTTCATTTAAGCGCGATCCCATGTGATACACATCACTGGTAAACAGTACTGGTGTTTGACCACTACTAAATTACGAAACGTACAAAATTACTACTCTCAAGATCATATTAGAATTTTCCTCAAATGCCCTCCTCTTGGAATGTAAACTGTGGGTCTCCCTGAAGAAAGAATATCTATTTCGAGAACGAATGCCCTCAGTGTACAAGTACAATTGAAAAAGCTATCACCACCTTCCTAACTTTCTCCGTGGAAATGACACTCATAGGACTATTTGAACTATTCGTCATGGTGACAAAATAGCTTGATGACGTGCTATTGTGTCCCTTTGGTGGGCAATCGTACTGGTTCATTGTTTGTTTCTTGTACTGTTGTTGTTGCGGGTGGGAAGGTGAGAAATTCCTCGGAGCAAGAACTTCTAGAGGCACGATGCCGACGTCACATCACGTCGAGACGCGAAGCCGTTCACGCGCCGCGCCGTAAACCACACCTCCTGCCGCTCACCGCTCACCTCACCTCACTCCTCATTCATCATTTCAGCTAGTTGTAAGCTCGAAGCTCGCAACAGCATGAGGGACAAGGTGCCCTGATGTCATCGGTGAGCGGCTGCCACGACCAGTATCCTTGCTCGCTGTCACTTATCGCAGTTTATGCATTTTTTATCGTCTTTCGTTACATTCATTACCGTGATTTTCTTCTTCGCGATTCTCTTTACATCCAACACGCATGACGTTACGTGCGTTAAACGTTAACGCTGCTGCCCGTACTGTCGCACACTGGAACTGGTCGATAGGAGAGGTCGGACAAAATCTGGAGACTTTAAAAGCTTTTATTTTTGAAAATATGAAACAAAAAAGTTTGAAAGTGGTTCCATTAGTTTCTTCGTGAAATTTTCTTTCAGGATCACCCCTTAAAATTGAATTTGTGACGAAAGAAACATGAACATTTGAAATTTTAGCCGAAACGTACGTGTCCTACCTCTTCTATTAGTTCGTTCCACCGTGTGCCGTGCCAAGGTAGAACGCCGTATGAGCCTTCAGACGTCGCCAAGATTTCTCAGATACAAACCGAAATTACTGGGAAAATTGTGAATATTATTTTCTCAAATTATTAGACAGTTTTGTACACAATTTAATTTAAAATATCTGAAAATTTCAAGGGATAATGTGGATGAATGTCGTCAAATTACATTTTTTTCGCGGGAAATTTGACGACTCTCGAATGTTCATACAGCGTTCTTCCTTAGCACGGTAGCGTAGATAAAAATCCTCGAGCCGTGTGCCCTAACCTTGCATGTATTCCTAAAAAGTAATCGCAGTTTTTACCGAATGAATAAAGCAATGGATCATCCTTATTTGGACTGCGTTCTGCAATAAGGGAACTACCATCTCTATAGCTCATCCTTAAAATATAGCACATATCTGCATATTGATTCTAATTGCACATACGTTGTTCCTAAAATGAGCCAGATATAGTGGTTCCCTATTTCAAAATGTTGTCCATTTGTACTCTTGCTCGCATATTCATTACCGTGAGGTTGAGCAAGCTTGATTGGACTATTTTTTTGCAATTAAGAACATACTATTCCTAGCTCAGTTTAGCTCAGTTCGTGCCATTAGTTTTCCTATGTAAGTTGGTGTTTTAAGGAATGAGTCGGAACTGGTAGTTTCGTATTGCAAACATTACGTCCTGGTGCACGTACATCTATTTAATAAAATCACCATGATAACTTTAGCCGACCTACCTTTTTTCCCTCCTAAAAATGGAAAGTAACGTGAATAAAATTGCATTTACTTCAAGGCGGAGTATTGGGATGTAACTATCAGGCCCGCCACATCCCATCTCGGGCCCTGGTACCAGTTTTCTGGCCCGGGCCCCTAGCACAGAGGGGGGTCCGGGGGTCCTCCCCCGGGAAATTTTTGAAATTTAAAATATATTTGGACGCATTTTGAAGCTCTTATGATGGAGATTTTCCATCAATTTCTGCAGAATAATTACGCCTTTTTTTTTACTGTCAGCACCAAATACTTTCGAATTGTTGCATTCAAAACATCTATAAATTTTTTTTTTGAGGGGGGCAGATGATACTTTTCAATTCTAGGGGAAGCCGGGCCCCCTAGACTCCCCCTTCGTACGTCTATGGAAAGAGAGTTGAGCCATTAAAGTCGAGGATGCCTAGACATCAGGAGCCCCTCAGCATCCGACAACGGAAGAAAATGAAACGCAGTTACTAAAAATACGATTCTACATATTCTCAAAATCTTGAGATGAGATAGAAATCTCTAAAAAAGTAAGACAAATTTTATAGTGCCCTAGCGTGTTTTTGAAACTTTAGGGTAATGTTTTCACTTTTCCTTACGAGACAAGGGTTACACATGAATTTGTAGTGGTTTGTCACCTGCGTCACGGGCCCCTCCAGGGCCCGGGCCCCGGTACCAAGGACCCAGTATCCCCCCCCTTGTGGCGGGCCTGGTAACTATCAAAGTAATAATACGAAAGTGAGTTATGTATACATTCCACTCTCTCGATTCTCGTAATAATAAGACGCACATACCAAGTCAATACTCAGGATGCAACTATATCAACGCGTAGGAGGTGTTTTTGCCTACCCCCGAGGTTGAAGGCGAAAGGGCATTACAACGTGCAGCCGGTCTTCATTCGACTGATTGGACGCGTCGCAAGCGTTATATTCTCAGACATAACTCGCGTATACGGGACCTTTTGATACTTAAAATCTAAATCCTCTACATACACATTCCCAAGTGGGCTTTAGTGATAATTTTTCCATACTCGACTTCGTTTTTTAATATTTCGCGAAATTTTTCCTTCCTTTTTTCCTCTTTTAAATGTGTAAATTTACTGTCTCGGAGGGAAGGGAGGGTTAAACCATAATTTACTCGTATTGAAAACGTAATATCGATAAAGACCTGACGTAGCTAAACGCTATTAGTATAGTTGTCTCAATTATGGCATCAATGTTACTTGAACAAAAACTCAATTTTGCGGCAAATGAAAGCTTTTAAGCTAGCCTCCCCTGCAACAGATATGAGATTATATTGGAAGATTTACTAGGTAATTTAATTTAACATTATTTGTTCTTATTTAAATAAGCTAAGCGTGAGTCTAAAACACTAAAAAAAACCAACAGAGTCAGTGGCGTGCGGTCCGGATAAGCAAGGCAAGCACTGCTTGCCCAAAGATTTCAAAAGAAAGAAGAAACTTACACCTGTTAGATGCATGTTTTACATTTTAGCAAATATATTTATAAAGCGTGTTCAGTATGTAAATTGCATTAAAAACAGAAAGAGAGAGAGACAGAAATACGTATAGTGCCACTAAAGGTAAGCACCAGAGCGGATGGAGGTGGCGCTGGCATGGCGCAGCGCGCTGCGCGGCCTGAACACGGGCCGACTCATGCGCTGGAGAATCGTTTGCGATCAGCTGAGCGGAGAGCCCCTGCTCGGCGCGGCGGAATCAAGGCGGGCGGGCGGGTAGAGCGGTACGTTCCGAGTCCGAGCCCTTCGCTGCGCGATCGCAGCTCGCTTCTCTTCGCCCGTCACCGTAGCGCGCTGCTTCTGCCTCCGATGCGCTATCTTGCTCCCTCTATCCGTCGCGGTTGTAATTGCTCCTTCGGTGCAAATGCCCTTAAATTCTATAAAATTTCCCCCACTTGATCTGATTAGTGATGAATTAGAAAATTCTCAATCATGTTTTAAACGCAGAAAATTCTAATTTTCTAACTTATTTTTCTAATTTCTAATTTTAAACTCAAAAAATTCTAAATAATGTAGAATAAAGACTACAATACCTCAAATAAGTGGCAAAATTAGGAGTGAAGAGCATGGAGCCGTCCTCTAATGCTCAGTAACATTTGAAACAAGTTGAGTAAATGAAATCATAAGTAAGAGAGAAAGTAATAAAACCACAGTTTTTCAAGACGTTCCATCATATTTCATCCGAAAAATAGAGCAAATACCGTAAAATTTTAACAATTTTCTAGGGAGGCTCCCTGAGGAGGGGAAAGAGACTACGTTAACCCCCCCCCCCCCCCCCCCCGGCTGGCGAACGCTAGAGCTTGCCCTGTCACTAAACCCACCGCACGCCACTGAACAGAGTTGATTTGAAATATCTACAAGAACATTTTTCCCCCCTGTAATTCCTACGGGTCATTCAGTAGGTGCAATCTTTCAGATTTATCACAAATGTCATTACAGTCAACAAACTTCTAGTTGGGTATTCAAAATCTTGCGATCAATCTCAACGGTGAATGTGTTTTTCAGCAGCTGAGTGATGAGTGGTCGCCGAAGAAATCAGTGCCAAAAATTGTCCCGATTATTGAATTTTACCGGTGGTGTGTGTTTAAGTTAATCTGCATAACCTCAATGTTCCTCGGATTACTATACGCAGCAGCGCCTGCGCTACTAATTCACAGCTTAGACTTATAGAGTTACCCTTCGGATGATACTCCTCGTTTGAGTCTGCGAGTTATCATTTGAAAATGGGGACGAGCGGCAGTAAATTGAAGAAGAAGAACCGGAGCCAAAGTGAGTATTTTAATCTTTTTTATACCTCCCGTATCAGTGGCGTGGCGTGAATTGCGATCTATCGATTGTTATGCCGTTTAAACCTATGGTAAAGAATCGATTATTAAGGTGTTCGCTGCGAACACCCTATTTATCGATCCTTTTCCATAGGTTTAAATGGCATAGCAATCGATATATCGTAATTCACGCCACGTCACTGTCCCGTATTGCACTTTATTTGAGATTTTAATTCTGACATGTGATCGCAAAGGCGGCATACTACGTATACGCGCGAAAAATAAGCAGCCTTCGAATGATATGCGTTCTACCCTATAGCACGGTATATACGTGCTTGCCCAGAAGCTGAGAAGTTTGCACACACCGCAAACCGACGGATCAGCCCTCTTCAATAATAATAAAAACTGAGATGGGAACATTTCCACATTTTGCCAGCCTCATCCCATCAGCCGTTACCCCACACACACACACACTTGTGTCACCTATATCCATAGCCGCCCTATCGAACAGAAAACCGCTCCCTTTTCCATCAAAGCTCGCTCAGATATCCCGAAAGTTGGCCCCAAGCTGGCCTCCCCATATCGACTGCAATGAGCTGTTGTCATTGCATCGGGGGAGGGGGAGGCTTTAGGGGGGCGCACACGGCACATGCGACAGCCAAAGCGTGCAGATGTCTCCGAGCCCAGACAGAAACTAATCGGTGCGGATGGTAATGTCAACAGAGTCCCCGTCAGACTTGAAGGCACTGTTGCCAATATTACACAAAAATCTCAATTTATTATACTCATCTTTAACAGTTTTCTGCACGACGTGGCAACGGTGTCTTCAAGCTGCGCGCGAGTGTAATGTAAACATTTCCGCCCTCGAACTCATCGTGGTCAATCATTTCCCATCTTTCGCATTTTCCACGTCATTTTTAGCGGGATTTTAAAAAAATCCGTCCGCATTTTTTCATTTTAAAAAGGAGAGAAAATGATTCTAATTAGCAGTCACGGAGTTGATGTTTGCTTTTGGCAGATACCACACCGTGGAGATATGAAGTTGCATCAAGACCGCAAGACGAACTTACTTCCATGCTTAATTAAATTGGACAAAATAAAATATTCCGCGACTGGATTGTAGATACAGTAAAATAAAATATTGCGGACTTGAAAGTGGAAGAGGATTCTTTTACGTAGAGTCCAACTGTATGAATAACGCGAGGCGGAGGAAAAAGTTTCAACTTCCCGTGATGTGCAGACTTTATAATTAGACGTATTTATGCTATAAGGAGCTGTGTTGCGCGCAAACCCTACGCACATAGTTCTTTTTAGCATAAATACGTCAAATTTTGTCTGTAAGATTTTTGGATTTTTGCGAAACAAGCATTTAATAATTTCACGTTATTTTATAGAGCTCCATCTTCAAGGATGGACTGCGACTAAATTCTTAATATAGACAAATTAATCGCATGCTTGGCTAATATAATCTCGTGAATGAAGTATTTCTTAGAAAATATTTAATTAATTTTCGAAAGAGAGAGGAGATAGAATTGGAGTTTATTTAGAGAGGGTGATGATACAGGACCGGCCAATAATAAGGTGAATCTTGTGGGGAGGGGTGGGGGAGCAATGCGGAAGCTTTCGTGATGAGGGAAAAGCTTCAGGATAGTGCAAAATTTTTAAAAAAATCCCCGATATTTCGCCCTGCCGTCCCTAATTGGTATCTCTGTGGTGAAAAATCTACCTCTCCTTTTGGCTCCTAAAAAATCTGTGTTTTATAAAAATGTTTTTTTGTTCTTGAGAGATAGATTTTCGTGGAAAGGCCTCTTCCCTAAGTTATATGAGCCTCATCACGGCTCATAGACACAGCGGGTCCAGCACTAATTTACCCACCATAGACAAATAAATCCCAATTGAGGCCTCCTGAAACATGTCAATGATCCTGAGATTTACTAGGACGCTACGTCACCAAGTTCAATTGCGTCCACTTGATATGCAATTTCAATCAGAAATCAATGGAGTATGAAAAGCAAGGAGGGCCGGAGTTCCCCGATCGTGTGAAGGTTAACTATTTCAATGACGTCAGCCAGTACTCACCAGCCTCAGTCGAAAGTAAAGAGGCCGTATTGAGGTTTACACTCCACTTCCGCTCACCCACCCATGAGTTTATGAGTTTCGAGGAGGACATCGAAACTCATTCGAGACAATCATCAGTATTCATCGATGTTCAGACAGCTTACCCACATGCGGCGCGTCCTGCTTAGCAAGCTCTGTCAAAGCTAGCATGTCAAAAAGACGGTGCCGTATTCAGACTCAGAGAGAGGCCGCGGGGGCATTTGGTGAAATTGAATGGAGGGGCCCAAGGTCCTCATAGAATATGTTTGCAAAAAAAAATTACCCCTTTATTTTGAAATTTTAAGCAGGGTTAGCTATCGTTTGGAACCAATGGGTCACTAAACTATGAACGAATTGGACCGCGTCTAACAGAAAAGAACCAAAGCCATATCAGCTATTGCCAAATTTAACTGGGAAATTTCATTTTTTACGAGTGAACGTTTGTGCGGATTCCTTTGAATATTTTAAGTAATTTGCTTCATGCTATGGAGAAAATTCACTGAAATTTGCACAAAAATCCGCAAAACCGTTTTCATGTATAAAATTAAATTGCCCGATTATAATTTGACGATAAATTATGTAGCTTGGTTCCTTTCTGTTAAACGCGGTCCAATTTTGACTTGCGAATAAATTTTTCCTAAGGTAAATGATGCGTGGAACACGATGCGCACATTGAACAAGCGAAAAAGTGGCTCAGAAACCGAGAAATACCAGGGTTGCCATGATTTCTTCATCCTCAGATTCCCTGAGTATTTTTGTATTCCCTGAATCAAACATTTTTTGATTCCCTAACTTTCCCTGACCTCCGAACAAAATTTCCACTTTTTTTAAAAGAAACGCTGGCTTTCACTAAACTGAGGACAAAATTTCCTTGTTCAGAGATCAAATTATGGGATTTGCACAAAAATTAGCACAACCGTTTTCATGTAAAACATTGAATTGCTCAATTAAATCTGGCGATGGCTGAAGGACATTAATTCCTTTCTGCTTAACCCGGTCCAATTAGCACTGTCGCAATCGGAGATACATTATTTTTGGATTTAGGTGTCGATGTATAATTGCAGTGCACTTACACTACGGGGCTTTGACGCTTTCAATAATTCCAGCCCGATCCGCAAGTTCTGAGCCCATCGGGGCTTTGATCGTACGGCGAGTAAAAAATAGCAGGACCATGAACCTCGTCTAGCGGAGCTCGACGTGTTGTGACGTCAATGGAGGTAGGATCGAGGTGATTCACCGGCGCGCTTTCCAACTGCGGAGCGCGGCCTAACTGTGAGATAACCTTCAATATCCGTCACAATTTCTTTCAGGACAACTTACGGAACTGAATGAACAAAACGGATGTAAGAGCGGCGGGCCGAGGTATTTGTTTTACACATCTCCAAGGCGCACAGTGGGACGGACAATCGGGGAAGTGAAATTCTCAACTAAAACTACGAAATAACGAGTATTTGTTTCTTTCGTAAAATTATGAATTTTAAGATTATGCTCCGTGAAGGAAATTTAACGAGAGAACTAATGGGACCACTTTGAAACTTCTGTATCCATGAGGGTAAGAGCTTCTAAAGGTTCCAAACCGTGTTCGACTGCTCTCATCGACTCCCTTCACTGTGCGACACTGTTCCATTAACGACCCCACTGTTACCAAATGGATGAAAACCCCACTTTTGAACTCCCGCAAAAGTTGAGGATTTTTGTATGAATTTATTTTCCTGGCGAATATTTAACGAGAAGCACTATTGATGGCGCTAGTTTCAAGTAAGATCAACTAGAAACTTGTAAATAGTTGCATTAAAATAAATAAATAAATAAAATACTAGCAGAGACTTGCCACGTCTCAATTGGAGATACAACAAACTATGTACGTTGGGCTTCTTTAAGAAAAGCTTATCTGTTCAGTGATGGTCAAATACGTTCATGTACATCGGTTTTTAGTCGAATGGAAGCTGTGTTTCACGTAGTTTCACCCAACACTCTCTGCAAAACAGTGGCGAGGAGTGAATGATTGATTCATCGATATTCCCCCATTTGAAACTGCGGTAAAGAATCGATTATTAAGGTGTTCGCTGCGAGCACCCTGTTTATCGATCCTTTTCCGTAGGTTTAAATGGCAGAGCAATCGATATTTCGCAAAGCATGCCACGCCACTGCTGCCAAATATTTTGAAATCGACAATACTTTTCTGCTTTCCGCAATTCTTTCCTCTAATTTTTCATTCTACTGCATAGATTCTGATTCCGCGGCATGAAATATTAATTTATGAGGCTTATCCGTTTTCGCGGGCCCTCCAGGTGTGTAAAGCAAAGCGCCGCGCCCCACATGGTGCGAGGGTGGAGGGGTTGCCAGATTTTACGTGAATGACATATTCCACTGCTATTGTTTCGTTGGATACTGTATTTTCATCAAGCAGAATAGCAACAATGGCACAATATGATTTAAAATTCTTCACACCGGGGTAACCTTCACTACGCGCCTCTGGACACCGGACATTCTCGTGACATTGTTGTCGAGTGATCTGGGTTACAACTGCAATAAGGAACTACTATTGTTGACCCATTTTAACAACATATGGATTGCATTTTGCAAAAAGGAACCGCTAGCATTGCAATGATGCTAAGATTGTGCAACTTCATCCTTTGCAATAAAATTGCGGAAATCGTGAAAAACTATAAAATTTAGATGGTAATTTTTGTCTTAAATTCACAGTTTTTAGCGAGTAAAATAGAAACTATTAATGGATAATCGGGTTTTTCCTCCAAGACAAAAGAAGTTGCAAAATCTTAACGACATTGCAATGCTAGTGGTTCCTTTTTGCAAAATGCAATCCATATATGCTATTGGTTTCCCTATGCAGATATGTGCTTTTATGGAAAAACCAGAGATATTGGTTCTATATTGCGAAATGTAATCCAAGTACGGAGGAATTTTTTTACTGACGGACAATCGAATGTACGTACCAAGACGTGAAGAGTGGGAAATCGTCATCCTAAAGTGTCGGTTTATCGAAATAATAGCATAAATAACAGAACAGAGGGTTCAAAGTTTTGCAAATCGGTCTGTGGTAAACTTCTGCCACGCAGATGCTAAGTTGAATCGCCTGTTCAAAAACACCCATGCATGCAAAATCCCGCCGTGATGTCTGCCGGAGCTGCCCTTATTGCATATGCGATTGGATGAAGGCGCGTTAACTAGCCCCGTGTGTCATTACAATGAGCGGTATTAACCCGTCGTTTCCCTAACGAAAGAACGTAACAAGTTCCCCCTCGCAAATTGCATTTTTACAAGGAGAATCTTGATCCTCTCCAACTGAAAATTGACTGATTTTTCTTTTGATCTTATACGACAATCAAAAATGTTTACGACAAAAAGTCAAGTAGTACATTCTTGTAAAGGTTTAAAATGTCTGAATCAACTTTGCAACCTTGGAATAGACATACGTTCCTACGGGGAACGACGAATCTATAATAGAAAGGAGAGTGATACTCTGATGGAAAAAGTTACGGAATTTAGTCATCTCCTATGCCACGTCCAATGTTGAAATACTCAGTATGATCGCATAATTTGCATCCCTGTTAACCTGTTGCTGTCTACAGAAAAAGAAAAGTTCTATAAATCCATCGTTTCGAATTGACTTGGCAAAGTCTATCCACTCTGGGCCATATCGTATGTAGTACTGCGATTCATCTTCATCATACAACAAAAGGTCGAACTGGAAATCGAGTGACTAGTTTACGAGCACGTGAAATCTTTCAAGCACACGATTGGAGTCATGCAATACTTGATTCATCTTCACTCGCCAACTCGTCGGGGGAACTCCATTAATGCCTGCGGCTCACTGCCGAGAAAAAACTGCTGAGTCTCGGATATGGTTGTGTGAAAGATTTCCGAAAGTTGCAGGTCAAATTGGGGTTTTTAAGTGTTAAAAATTTAAAACCACACCGCCATAGACAAGGCTCAATGAGGGAGCTAGATTGATGACATAGACTCAAGCTGCGTCCAACGAACAGAATACTACTTTAATTAATTTTAATTTTCTCTTTGCTTGCTCGAGTTAAGTTGCGTATCAAAATTGGGCGAAGTTTAACAGAAACAAAACAAATCGCTTTATAAAAGAAAATGAGTTGGGAGCAGTTTTGAATTCCCTAGTAGTCAATTTTCTCCTGTCGAAAGTAACATTACTGATACAGGACTCATCTCTCACACAAAATGAGCCATTTTTGCTGCAGTTTGCATGTGCTAAGTCAAAACGCCTTCAGTTTTTTGTATATGCAATACGGACATCCATCGAGCACGAATAGTTGCATCAAGGCGTTGGCATCGACGCGTATCCATTGTCCGTAGGCAAAGACTTCTGCTGTTTGTGTGCAGCATGTCAAAACGCCTTCAGCTTTTTGTGTATGCAATACGGACATCCATCGAGCACTAATAGTTGCATCAAGGCGCTGACATTGACAAGTCCTCGCGTCCATAGCAGATCGAATTGGGCTAAGTTTGACAGAACCGCGCCGAGTTGCATTTGAGAGAAAATAAATTGGGAATCGCTTTGAATTTAACTATTTATCAACTCCTGTCAAAAATTCATGGTCGAGAGAAAGTATTCTGAACGTGAGAGCACTAACACGTAAGTCCTTTATCTTCAATTGTGAAGAGATTGAAAGCAACGGTATTTTGATATTGACTTTTCTCTTCGAAATGAGTAACCTTGAGGTTTAGGTGTACCATTAAAATGATATATTTCAATGATTGAGCCATCGATATTTGGGCTCAACATCATAAATTCCAAAACTCAGCATGTAATACTTGCTAATATGGGTGTAATCACACAACCACCTCCTCAGGCATTTTGAACTCATTTAAATGAAAAAAGGAATGAAAAAATAGAATTTTACCAGATTAAAAAAATGTAAAACAGTTTTTGTGTGTACGTCTGTGTCAATTTGCTTCCTCATTGGTCATTTGATGAGCGAATCAAAAAACCTCATTAGAAAATCCCGGGAAATATAAATTCCAAGAAATCGGGATGAAACGACGAAAATCAGCATAAATATTGATATATCGGGATGCATTGTAATAGGAAATAGAATAATATTAAAAAAATGATGGGGAAAAAATCGTAAAACAATGATCGCGGAACGCGGCAACTAGCGTGTAGCAGCTTCAGATTCGGTCGGCATCTCAAGAGCCGCAATTTTGTTAGCGTTTGACCTGCTGCCCACCTCGACCACTTATCACCTTGACAGAACCCGGGGCAGCGTAGCGCGCCCCTTCAGCCCCGCGTCTCGCGCGTAACAGCCGTCATAAAATTAGGTATCCGTCTAAATTGAAAGTTTAAGCCGGCAATTATTGTCATCTCCACGCCGACGCACCCGTAACTCCTTCCTCGCAGCTGAAATGCACTCGACTCCCATGATTTGCCCGAAGGTGACTCCGTCTGGTTGCGCCTTTCGACCGTTCCAGCTTCTGATTTCGACCCACAATAACACTACACCGTCGTGTTGACCTTACAACTGAGAATATTTCATTATAATTAGAAACTAGTCCGACAATCAGTGGCCGATCGGCCTCAAGGAAACGTCTGAATATATGCTACGGCCTTAGTCGGTGGGATCCTGGCTCTGTACCTAGGACCCACGATATGCAGCCATCAATAATAATATAAGGAGCCACCAACAAGGACGTCAAACTTTATTCGGACGTATTTCTGCTAAACGGAACTATTTGCATTTAGACATGATCCTTGAGACCCATAATAATTTATGCATAACAGGGCTCACGTCATATTGCACATAGTTCCGTTTGGCAGAAATACGACAATTTTAGATACTTTGACTGCCTCCCCTCCCTCATGAAAATCCCGTGTTGGTCAATTTTGAGCCCCTTAGCCGTTTTTTTTGGTCTCATCAGACCACGCAGCAGAATATCCACGTTTCCATATAATTTCTATTTATGCTCTTCAATACATTCTATACTAATATTTACCCTTTAATTATCTCTCCTCTCCTTTTTTCCTTCGGACACCATTGAAAAGATGACACCGAGTATAGCCGCTCCTTGAGCGCCACACTTAATCCGGCCGGGGTTGTATGCAAATCTCTAGATTGCCGCAAAAACTCATCTTAAAGAAAATTCTTCTGTATACATTTATGAGAAAGTCTACGTGTAAAATAAAGAACTACGCTAAGAGACCCAATTTGAGTGTGAGTAAAGACCCAGACATCCATTCCATAAAATGAAAAGTTCACCCGCGCGAATGGAAAAATTCGCTCTCTCGGGAAAGGAAGGGCGTGACACTGTGTGCATACTTTTCCGAGCTAAGGAAAAACGCCATAAAAGCCCTCATACGTTGCCAAATTTTGTGCGATGAAAGGTGAATTTGTTTAGAAACTCGTAAATATGTTAGATTTTTTTGCCAACGTGCGTTAAAAAATTCAGCATAAAGCTGAAAATCTGAATACAGAGGGAAAAGCTCATTCGAGCACTTTCCCTCTAAGAGATATGCTGTTTGGAGCAACACTAGTTACGTCCATTCAGGAAGGCAAAATCTAACATACTGTCGTATGAGTGCGTCTACCGCAATCAGTTTGTAAAAACTCGTAAATATTTTTCTTCCAATTTTTCAGCGAATTTCATTCGCAGTGCATGCGATCTGAGGTGAAGGTGTCTGGAAACTTCAAGGAGGAGTATTTAAAACTTTAAAACATAAAATTATTTGATGACATGTGGAAATGTACGAGTATGAATTCTCATACGGCGTTTTTTCCTAGCGTGTCACTTCTCGTGGGTGGTCAGTCATTCCTTGACTCGCACGAGAGATCGCGACTACTGAATGGGCCCTTGATTGCAGCCAAAATTAAAAACCGATGTGAATAGGCGGGCTTTAATTATCAACTCACCAAAGGCGATGTCTGCCCCAGTCTGTCATTATTCAATGCTTTCACCCACTCGTCTGTCTCTTTCATGCAATAATTATGTCGCGAAGAATTTCATTGAATTTCCGCTCGATACTCTGAAGCGAAGATTTTACAGCTTTTGTGCATAGCAAAGATTTGAGCGCTAACTTCCGGAAATATCTTTCACATTAAAGGAAGATGGCAGTGCGAATTCTTAGGGCTATTCGATGGCCAAAGTACGAGACCATAAACCTCCATTTGTGACGTTTCAGACTTTCTGCTATACTTAATTTTTTCTTCGAAAAACTAATCTACATAATTTCATGAAAATCCCTTGATTTTGTTCATTTTATGAGCAGAATATTCTAAAAATATTATTATTATTCTTTTCTAAAAAAATGAAAAATGAGGTAGAAATTTTAAAACACCGCAACGGAAATACGTGGATTCGCTCAGAGTATCTACATAGAGAGACTGCAGATATGTCAGTAATTTTGAGGTAGGTCATGGAGCTTTAAACGCCCAAAAGGGTTGCCAACTTTAGAATTCCAATTATCCAGTATGATTTAATACTACAATCGTTACGATCCCTCTTACTCATTTTTGCGAAAAAAAAGCTTATTAATTAAATTCTTGGCCATCTTGGTTTGATATTGGAAACTAGAGATTGGCGTTGACTTTTTTTTTGTTATAAGGTTGGCAACTTTATTGGGTCCAAAGAGCTCTATATTTCGACATGTCCGTATAATCTCCCTGAGGAGTAGGTACTCTAGTTTCGCTCTTTGGCGATCGATATTGTCTCTGGTTATAAACGGAGTATCTCTACGGTGGTGTAACGACCAATAGCGTGTATTGCTGCTGCCGATCTAAGGAAGAACGCCGTATGAACATTCGAGAGTTACCAAATTTCCTTCGATAAAATATTTATTTTTGAAGAAAGTTATGGATATTTTCCTTGAAATTTTCGGGAAATTTAGGTGAAATTGCGAACAAAATTATCTGAAAAATTGGAGGAAAATCGTTTACAAGTTTTCCCGAAAATTCGTGATTTATGAAAGGAGATATGGCAACTCCTGAAGGCTCATACGGCGTTTTTCCCTAGCACGGCAATACGGGCCACGTCCATGAACTCAGATTAGAGGGTTACGACGACGCGACGCATACACGGAGGATCCAACTTTCCGCAGTTTGATAAAGTCGTTTGAGGTAACGTCTCGCCGAAGGTGGCGCAGGGACGCAGTCACGATTCGCACACTACATCATAACGCTCCTCCTCGCTCAAGGTAATGGGATTTCCGCGAGCATACGCGCGTAAACGTAAAGAAAACAAAGATGGTGGCCAAAGTTGCACTAACAGCGTTATCGCTCAAACCGTGAAGAGTAAAGCACGTTACAGGGCGAAAGCTGATTAAGGCGAAGACAAGGAGGATAATGCGACTTTCCTACTCCGAGGTAAATTATATTACCCTCGAGGTTGCCTTCGGTCCTGTTCGGCTCATTTCCAACAATTCGTTCCAAGTTCGCCACTTCCCATTTAGACGCTGTTGTCAGATGTGACAGTTCACGGGGAAGGAATCTATATCTATACTGCCGTGATAGCGAAGAAAGCAGTAAGTGCAAAAATGAAGTTTTGAGAAAACGAGCTCAGAAGCTTCTAATCGGGAAATTTTATTGAAAGAAGCCTCCGTTCTTTGTCAAATTGCCACCAATCGTCCAGAAAACTCCTAGAAATCGTTTGGATCATAAAAAATCTACTTATATTATTTCAATTACATAAAAAGGGTATTTTTCATTTTCATGCTAGGTTATTGTTTGGCAAGATAGCCGTAAGGGCTATCTTCTGCATGCTTCCGTGGTTGCGTTTTGGACATACAACAAACACACTTTCAAGTTGGAAATTCGCAGAAGAGGGCGGCATTTTACTTGAGAGCACTGTTTACAGTGGCTCTCTGGAGGAATAATTTCACTTACTGCTGTTTTGCCTAAAACTACGTCATTTTTTGCGCACTTACGGCTTTCTCATATGTTTCGTTTTGATACTATTTGGATGAATTTCGCTGTTTTAGCAATTTCAGTGATTTCATCTAAAAGAGTTTAACGAATTTTTATGGAAACTCGAATTCGAAAATTTGACACTTAGGTACTGTTCTCTTCGCTATCACGGCAGTTTAGTGGGACGGATATTTTCGGTTGCCATCTTGACTAGTTGACTTTGGCGATGTTTGTTTGAATAGAAGCTTAAAATACGATTTGAACCTGTTTTTCGAAGGTAAAAATTATTAAAAAAATCGGGAGAGACCCTTGCGAACCATGCTTACTCTCTTCTTTTTTGGCGAAACACTTTAATTAACAAATGTTATTTATTCTCACATTACGTATTCTGTAACAGTCTGGAAACATTGGCTAGGAACCGTGAAGTTCATTTTTGAAATCATATTTAAATTGATTGAAAAGTTATGTCCCTTACTTCTAAGAACTTTAGTTCAATATGTTTGCCAAAAACAGCAATCCCCTTGTCTTTCAGTGAAATGTGCTGTTCTCGATGAGTTTTGATTGCTTTAATTGGCTTTTAAGACAATTAATGTAAACTAAACTCAATCTCCGGAATAACGTCGCCTTAGCAGCATCAGGCGTTTCTCATTTTCTCGAAATCAAAGAATAATAAAACGAATGCCCGAATGAACTTGTTTATAGGACTTAAAATCGACAAAAATTTTAATTTGTTCAAAAAATGGCACCAAAATCTACGTGACAAATATTTATCATTCTTCCTCTTCTAAAACTCTTGCTTGGGTCTGAAATTGTATTATACATGTTCACCTTATAGCTTTATCGGAAATGAAATTTCTTGACCCGCAATTTAATTGCTGTTTTCGAGGAAGAAAGTCCTCATCACAACTGGACCTTTTTTTTGACGAAGCATACATGTATCAAAAATCCCTGAATATAACGATCTGTGGCAAGTAGGTGACCTCTATTTCCGCCCTAGTCCGCGGATTAACTACATCTGATGAGCGAGACAAAACAAGCTAAGAGAAGAGGAATATGGACAAAAATAAATAAATAAATTTGAGGGGGCGAGTGGCTGCACTTATATAGAGCGCATTAGCGTAAAACCTTGGTTAGGGATCCTCGATTAGGAGATGTACACTATAAAAAAAGAAGGGAAAAATCCACCACGCATAATGGATGATTCTCTGAGATAAAATGTTATTTTCAGAAAGATAACAGGCTTAATCCTAAGTCACAACTATTTTACACTTCTTTCAGCGGCGAAGGTAATAAAAAACTGTCGGTGAGGCAGGCAGGTGGTGAGTGGGTGTAATGTATTTAACCTCAGTTACCGTGAGTGCCCTGTGCTTTTTACATTGTTATCTTGACTTTTTATCAGGCGCATTTTCTTGCAACGCGAGTTCCTTTGTCTATTATGCCCTGAATATGTATATACTAAGTATCCGAAATGAAAGAAATAGATCAATCAATGCTAATTTATCCTTTCTGGACGACTTAATTTTCCTCCAAGCACAGTGTAAATATTTCGGGTTGTGCTTGCCTACAAATAAGAAACGCGAGAAATGAGTAACAGAGGCATCATGCAAAAACTTTCAAATCCCTCTGAAACATTTAAACGGGAAAAAAATGCGTGAAATGTAGGTTACTTTTTATGAAATAAAGCTTCGAGAGAAAGCGTTATTTTACGTAGGTAACGCCTCTACGATTTATTTTTCCTCTTACTGCAATTTATGACGAAAGGGTTGGCATTGCTGCATTGGATATTCGCAAAACTTCTGAAACATTTAAATGGGAAAAAATGAATTAAACGAGGGTTACTTCTTACGAAAAAACTTCGAGAAAAAGCGTTATTTTACGTAACGCATTTACGATTTGATTTTCTTCTAACTGCAATTTATGACGAAAGGGTTAGCATTACAGAATTGGGTATTCGCAAAACTTCTTTTGTCCCTATCCCCTTTACTATATGCTATTCTCTTACCCTCCCCGTCATAGACGAATGCAGCGGGCATAAAAAAGAGCCACCACCACCCCTCTCCCCCCTTCATTTTCTGGGTGCAAGAAAAAAAAGCATAGGGTTAAAGAAAGCATAAGGAGGGTGGCATACCGTAATTTTTTCGCACAAAATTAGGGATCCTTCCTCTCTCTTCTTCGATTTTATAGAGTCCGCGTCTGTACCACGGTTCCCGTTTTGAGAAACTCTCGTATTCAACTTTCAATTTTGAATTTATGTTTACTTCTAAATTTTATATTCCCTTCCCATATTTGCATTCAAAGTGTACACAAGAAAGCGCTTCATTAATATTCTGTTGTGTCCTGTAATTAGTGTTCGTTAGCCACGCGGCGGACCACTCCATCAACTCATGAGTTGAAAAAACAAACCAGTAGTTTTCGGAGGAAAAATAAATCTTTCAAGACGGCAGAATTCATTCGTGTTCCCAACACTATCTCGGCGGTGTTTATTTTTCCTATCCCATACATATGATCGTATTTACTTATTAGATAGATGCACTGACACACTTTACATTCCACGAACATTCCCATCGTTTACGCGTTCTCATAACGTCCTGGCGCTCTCCTCATATTTCAGTTCTGCCGTGCTAAGGAAGAACGCCGTATGAGCCATCGAGCGTTGCCAAACTTCTTTCAACAAATCACGAATTTTCAGGAAAATCTGTGAATGTTTCTCCTCCGATTTTTCACAGGATTTCGTTCGTAGTTTGATCTAAAAAGTCTATAAAATTTCAAGGAAAAATATTCATAACTTTCTTCAAAAATAAATATTTTCAAAGCAGAAATTTGGCAACATTCAACTGCTCATACGACATTCTTCCATAGCTCAGCAGAGTCGTAGTCAGCAGTTGCGCATCTTCTTGAAGGCTCTTTTGAGAAATTTCTCTCCGCTGCTGCTGCTGATCGATCTTGTGAATGACTGCGGTGTTTTTAGCGATTTAAAATTGCGGGAAAATAGACCCGCCCATGTTTTCGATGGTAAATTCTCAATTTCTGGTAATTTTACGGTAAATCCTCTCTATTCTAATAAAATAATTTTTAAGACGCTTGATGGACGGGTTGAGGAAGGGGAGTAAGACGGTCGATGGGCAGGAGTGAGGAAGGGGAGTTCAAAGATCAGAGTTTTAATAGAGTGGGTCTTTACTTTCAGAAAACCTTTTGTTTAGTCATGGATTTAGTTATACACTGTAAGCCTTGTCGACTCGAATTTCAAAAAAGAGGTCAAAATTCAGAGTAAGAAGAAAATCATTAAGAACATAGTGCTTGGCGAGAAATTTTCCTTTGAAACATCGTCATGTTCTGCAATTAATATTATTTGCTCATTAATCGCTGACGGGCGATTTCGACGATTTTGCTGGTTGCGAAGCGGCCTTTGGGGGCGCGCAGCGCCCTGGGGGTTGGGCCGTGTAGCGCCTGTAGCGGCCAGGGGACAGACTCCCTAGTTCTCTTTAAAATTGTTTTTTGTTATGGCCAGGGCCGGATTAAGGAGGTGGCCACATGGGCCGCGGCCCATGGCAACTAATTTTGGGGGCGGCAAATTTTGCAATTTTTTTTTTAAATATAGATACAAAAATAAATTGCAAACGGAAAAAGGCGACAAAATCTTGCATTTTCTGTGAGTATCGTAATTTCTAATTTTGTCGTTTTGCGGTGATACAAAAGACAGCACCTTTAATTAGTCGAGTTCTGAGAGAAACCAAACACGCAATTTGGTCAGAACGCTCATTTATTAACATTCTTGGCCGTTTTGGTCTGAAATTGGAATCTGAATTTTGTCAATGACATTGTTGTGTCAGAAGGTTGGCTGCCCTTTCATTAGTCCAGTTGAGACAGAAACCAAACACGCAATTTGGCCTGGAGCGGCGCGGCGCAGAGAGCAATGATGACGAGGACTTGAGATGAAAAGGAGAGGCCCTCGGCGCGGCGGTCGGCTTGTAACACATATTAGCGCCTACAAGACTGCATTAATACTTCTCGCAGAGCGTCACACAGTGCGGTCAGCAGCGGTCGCCGTGTAACGCATAGCGCCTACAAGACTGCATGAATACTTCACGCATTGCGTTAAACACAGTGCGTTCAGCAGCGGTCGGCGCGGCGTGAAAGGCATAGCGCCTACAAGAGTGTAGGAATACTTCACGCATTGCGCCAAACGAGTTGCGATCAGCACGGCGCGGCGGTGGAAGTTAAAATTATCGAACCACATTTATGATTGTTCTTTCATAATATGGAAGACATTGTCCAAACAGAGACAGGTTTACGGAACTTAACTTTCGCGCCAAATTCCGTGAATTTTTGCCGGTATTGTTGACAGGGCTTCCGCAAAAAATGTATCCAACACGAGTAAACGCGTCTTACGCATCCCTCTTCCTCCGGCACGTTCACTTGACGGTTTTTATTGATGTTTCAAAACGAATGAGATGGGGGCGGAAAAATACAGGCGGCCCTTGTGCGGCAAGTAGGTAAACGCGGCCCTGTTTATGGTGTTTGCAAACACTTCCATTGAGTTTACTTATAAAACTGCAGCATTTTTAGATGCAAAACTTAATGTTGTTTGATCTGATGTTCACAGGCATTGCATGGAGCTGCCGGTTCCCTTCATTGAGTTCGCTATCGCGGCGGAAAATGACGTCCAGTCCTCATCTTGAGATCTCACAGTGGCTTAACATCCTTGAACTGGGAAAGTATCAAAAGTTGTTTGACAAGCATCAAGGAATTGAGGTAAGCTGTACTTGGATTTGTGTCAGGGATTAAAAAATCCACAATACTTTTAAACTAAAATGTTTTTCCCGTCAATGGTCATAGATTTATAAACGGTAAAAATGGTATTGAATGCCAAAATTTCCGTCTGGATACAGGAAACAGCTCTGTTTTACTAGTGCTCTGGTCTTAATGTAAAGCCCTAAAATGGCATCAATCAGAATGCTTCATCCATGAAAAAAGAATCTTAGGATCATGCCTTGTATTTAAAAAAAACTGAACTTAGTATTTATCGTTCAAAATCTTCCTTATCTTTCTCTTCGTGCTCATATTCTTATTTTTTCATGCTTCTTTTTCTTATTCTGCTTATCTTTTATTATTTTACTTCTACTTTAACTTCGTCCTTTTCCTCATATTCTTATAAATACGTCCTCTTCTTGCTCATATTGTTATTTTTTATGCTTTTTCTTCTTTTTCTTCTTCTTCTTCTTCTTCCTCTTATTTTTTTATTATTTTACTTCTACAGTAACTTCGTCCTTTTCCTCTTATTTCTTACATATATGTCCTCTTCTCGCTCATATTCTTATTTTTTATGCTTCTTCTTCTTCTTCTTCTTCTTCTTCTTCTTCTTCTTCTTCTTCTTTTTCTTCCTCTCCTTTTTTTTTATTTTACCTCTACTGTTACCTCGTCCTTTCCTCGTTTTCTTATTTATATGTAATAGGAATATCAAAGAGTGCACCAGAACATGTCTGAGATCTTCCTCACATTTTTATGATTGGACGAGGTAAAAATTATCGCAAAAGGGTGATACTGTCGAAACACTCCAGAGAGTTAGTGCGTCTCTACTTATTATGAGGGAGAGGAAATAAATTCGTTTACCTCAGCGCGTTTCCCCGCTCACCCTGACGATGATCCCTTAAGGGTTTGCTTTGCGCTGTTCATGAGTTGGGTTGGGTTTGGTCTTGCGCTGTTAAGCGAATTTTCCGGCAACCCTCCTAAAACCAATTTCCGAGCGTCTGTCAGGAGTCCCCGAGTCAAACAGAGCTCTCAGCAGCCACATAAACATTTATGTGCTATCTCTGAAGTTGCCAAGCCTCTTTAATTTTTACCTTAACGTATTTTGCGCATGTTTCCCTAGCTTGCTACTGTATTATTAGCCGACGAAAACAAAGAAAACTAGGATAAGCTCATAACAGATGTACAATCAGATGAAAAAGAATGCTAATTGCAGACCAGATAGCTGAAAGAGGTGAAGATACCCCAAAAATCTGTCATTCTGAATCGAACCAAAAAACAAAACAAACTTGGAAATATGAAAATCAACCAAAATGTGCGGCCAAAGAAGAAAATAAATTCCCCTAAAATTCTAATTTTATTAGCATTGTTTTTCATCTTATTATGAGCCCATTGATACTCAGGGCCGGATTTACATACTTGCCGCCCATGGGCCGCCTGTATTTTGCCGCCCTCTCTCATTCGTTTTGAAAAATCAATAAAAATCATGAAGTGGACGTGCATAAGACGCGTTAACTCGACGTGTCGGACACATTTTTTGCGAAAGCCCTGTCAACGCCACCAGCAAAAGTTCAAGGCACTTTGCGCGAAACTTAAGTTCCGTAAACCTATCTCTGTGTGGTCAAGGTCTTCCATTTATAAGAACTGCACGAAAAAATTATGAGAGAACAAACATAAATGTGGTTTCGTAATTTTAACTTCCGCCGCCGTGCCGCGCTGACCGCACTGTGTTTGGCGCAATGCTTGAAGTATTCCTACAGTTTTGTAGGCGCTATGCGTTTCACACTGACCGCACCGTATTTGACGCAATGCGTGAAGTATTCATGCAATCCTGTAGGCGCTAATGTGTGTTATACATATGCCAACCGCCGCACTGAGGGCTTTAAAAAAATGGTACAACAATTTTCAAACAGCATCGCACGAATTTAAAAGCTAAAAATAAGGCTCTAACACCCCTTGCCTACTAAAGTGGAGAGTGCGTGAGAAAATACATTGAATCAATAAAATGTATGCAAAGGGGCGAGAGATGGAAAAATACGTAAAGTTTTCATCCGGCAAGGGGCTTTGAATCAATAAAGCTCATGCTTGTCTTTGCGCTTTTTAGAGGGGAAACTTTTCATGATTTTAAATCGGATCGGAAGTCTCCGTGAAAACTTTTATGTCTCATACTTATGTCGTAAAAGTAATGGAAATAGAGTCATTAGCATTCCCTTGTAACATTTGCTTCTTGGGTAATTTACCGTGACGAGCCGTCTTCTTGGGCCAAGAATCCGGAGTTATACTTGAACCATTCTTCAGGGTTTCTCCAAGCAGAGCTTCTTCAATCCTCCTTGACGCGTGCTGGAAGCATTCTGGGGCCAACAATAGATTTGAACAACTGAGTGAAACGCGTACCTGCTCCAAAGCAGGTAGAAAATGATCGTGCCCCTTAAATTGCATCGTGCGAGATTGAAGGAAATTCAACCCTCCTGATTTCAGTTTGTCACGTTTACGTGCAGTCGCTTCCATTATCCTAAAAGAAATGGTGCCCCAACAAAGTATGGTATAGGCTTATTGCGACATGAAGTGACGTTGGGATGGTCTATATGCGCTTTCGTATCCGAAGCAAGACACGCTGAACGAGACTACTGCAAATTAATTGCAACGGCTGAAAGGATGTGAATTGTATGCAATATGATTCAAAAATCATAGTGAGCGCATTGGCAATTTCTGTAAGTTCTTCCCTTGCAATGGAGGGTATTGGTGTTGCAATGCCTGGTTTGAATGCAGACGAACCACCCTAAAATCCTAATGTGTACCAATCCGCCCGTTATCATTATAACGAGAGGATAATCCTCTCTTTGAACCTCAAATGAAACTAAACCAACACGAAACTTCGTAATATGGCAAGGATTCACGCTTTTCCACATTTTAGATGACGTTTCGTAAATTGTGATTTTTGTTCCTTGCATCAATTTTTTTTATGAGTTATGCCATGAAATTACTCGCAAGTATCTTAATTTTCTTGTAAATTTTCCGAAAATCGAGGTGTCTCATTTTCATAATACTATCAAAGTTGCAAGCTTGAAAACTTGCTAACCTGCGTAGTTTGCAGAGAAAAAAAGGAATTATAGACTTTGCCAGGGTTACGTAGGTATCATTGCGTTTTCAAGGAATGTATTTTTAGCACTATGTAAATTTGAGGTACCCCGTAACGTGAGTTTACCATGATGTGTAACATTTTTTTATCGATGACGTCGTAATTTGATAATTTTCTTTGATGAGTTTTTGAACTCGTTTTAAAATTATCTAAATTAGCCAATCCTGACCTAAAAATAAAAACAGTCGAAAATGCCGGCAGAAAATAATACATCGAATCCAAAGGTTTACTCATTTAAAATCTTGAAAATTAAATTCACCGCGTTACGCAACTCACCCTATTTGACAAGTCCCGATTTTGAACGCACAAAAGCAATATGCACGCCTATGCCCTAATTAACTAATTTTCTCAAACCGGATTTCCGAAGTTGTCAATTTGTGCAGATTGTACCTCAAATTAGAATAAAATCCCAACTTATTGTCACTAGTGAACTCTGAATGAATGATTCCTTCTTCTATACTCATTCAAACAATTTCTCCCTAAATTGAAACACATTGAGTTGGTTTCTTAATTTTTTTCTTATAATTTTTATTAATATGATAATTCAAATATGCTATCACTGACGAGACTTCATCAATTTTTATTTTATCACTTGTCATACTTTAGTACATCATTCAGAGTCAGTTCTCAAATGAATCTTAGCTTGTAAAATGTCTAATCCAGTATTAAGAAGTGAAATTAGGGATACCTCCAATCATAAATAATAAGCGTAAGATTCAAACACGAGCAAGATTTATTTGACTTTCACATTTACCGGTAAAATTTTCTCACCATTATAATTTTATTTGAAATTTAAACGTTTAACTGGATAATTCTGCAATGTTTAGTAGGAGGTGTATCTATATTCTGTCAAATGCGGGGAATGCTTTCGGAAGGAGTGCAGCGAGTCTCGCCTTTTGTCTACAAACAAAGTGATGGTCTTTTGAAAATCAAGTGTGAAGTTGTTTGTTTATTACTACAACGACCGGCACTGCTTCTCTGGTTTACGAGCAAAATCCTGGAATCCTGACTCAATGAATTCGTGCGTAGTGGTAGTAGGTGCCTCGTGTGAAAATGAGTTAGGACCTCTCTGAGGATAATTCACATTATCTAGTCGTTTAATAAGACGTTTTGACTTCTTGACTTGTGGCACATTTCGTGGCTCCTCTGAGGTAAGGGGTATCTCTAATTCCGTGTGCGTAACGGAGAGCATTGAACTATACGGAGAACAGGGCTCACGTAGAAACTGAGGTACGCCCTTACCCCAAAGGAACCACGATTTTGTACGCCTCTCGGTGATGCATCAGTTGCACTGGTCTTAGAATCGTGTTTTAATGCTTGATTCTTGTAGATCAGCTAAAAATAATAAGATCTGTCATAACAGCAACTTCCTACCGTTGAATAACCAAGATATCGCGCTTTGACAAATTCGGGTTATGACGTCATCCATTGCGGGTGTGATACCATTTCTCAACATGAAACTCGGATGAAAGCAAGGTGGAAGAAACCAGGGTGTCACTACCGCGGTGGATGACGTCATAAACCGAATGTTTCAAAAATCGCGATATCCCGGTTAATATTGAACATACAAAGTTGCTGCTTGGACGGATCTTAATATTTTTAGCTATTGTTTAGCTTACCACTTAAAGCGGTCAACATTTTGAAAATAATTACATTGCTGTAAATCGGAGAAAAACAGATCGATCCGCGGAAATGCGTTTTTCAACAAGACGTTTTATAAAATGCGCCCAGGTGAAAATAATGATAATCTCTTAGGGAGGCATCTAGAGACCTATTTGATACGAGAAAATCACACTTGTGACCCATGGGTGGGGGTAGGAGGTTCACGGCGCAGTCGTTTTTGAGGCGCCACGCACAGCAAAATAATCGTACTTCTCATCGCACTCAATTGAGATATCACGAAGATGAGGCGACAAAGATATCTCACAACTTGTTGCGAAATATTATATTTTGTTTTTTTAGCCTTTGATGCCTATTTTTGACGTTTTCCACTGTTGCCAAAATCACTTGAGTGCAGGATAAAATATTCACTACTTTTATTCTTTGCCCTTGTAAATTTGCGTAAAACTGAACACTAAAAAGTGTCAAACTGCCAATAATTTGAAGGGTCAAAAATAGCCACCAGTCCCTTACGTTGGGCCCCTCGGGGGCCTTACGAGCCTACGTGCGTATATTGTAAATCTGGCCTTGCATTGAACTCTTTGAATTTCTGTGACCGCAGGACGGATGGGCTATTTTTGCGTGTTTTTCAATGATACTTAGGATTAACCTTACAAGAAATTTCGCTTCTCTTGTAGCAGAGATAATATAATTTTCCGCGGTTCTATAAATCAACCAATTGATTAGATTTGTCTTCAAATTCGGATAGGCAAGAGAGAGAGTCTAGCGACACAACGCTGCCAATGAATAAAACCCCCAATGAACGGCTGGTTTTGCCGTAGAACCAGGGGCTGGGCTGCGGGGCGATTATTGAAATGATATCGACTGTATGTCAGCGCTTTGTCGTGTCGCGCCATCGACTTAGCAATGGCTTAGTCGATGGCGCGACACGACAAAGCGCTGACATACAGTCGATATCATTTCAATAATCGCCCCGCAGGGCTCCTCTGCGTTGCCTCCCTGCCATTTCTTATGCGTCAACTACAGGCTCTTTAAGGCATGACATATTTAATTACAGTTGCTCCAAGTTGGCAACATTGGGATGGAAGTGGTCTTGACTCTTGTGCCTTTACTTTTATTATTTCATGAAAACAAGGGTGGAAATGAATGCAAGAGGCCTTTTCTTTCTTTACTGCGCCGCCGCGCCGCGCCAGTCGTTGTTGAAGCCCGACCCGCCTTGTCCCTTTACTGAGCATGCCTGGTCCGCTGACCTGCATTTTGTGCCAGGATTTCGGAAAAGTAGTGTTGCCACATTACCAAAAATGAAATTTTGAGAAAATGGGCACAGCTCAGTACAGTGTCCGTGCAGAATACTTTATTGAGCAGGTCCCTTTGTTGTCGTTAAATTTTCAAAAATCCTCAAAAAGACATATCTAATTGTAAAAGGGGTTTAAAAAGTCTTAAATTTTTTTTTTAAAAATGTCTCTTTAACCGAATTACCTTTCAAAATATAGCCCATTCGATTGCTCGAACACGAAAAATAGACTGTTGTTGATTTTTTTTTTCCCTATAGGTCATAGCTAGTCAGGAGAATTTCCAACTGATTGAATGCATGGGAATCTATGAAGACTTTTTTGAGAAAATCCAGAGGCCTGAGAATAATAACTCTTGTCGTGGAAATAGAGCTAAAATGTAAAAAGTTTTCGGATAAAAATTGCATGGACATAACGGAAAGAATTCAGGTTCTTTTACAGGACAAGGGACACCCACGTACAATCTGACTAACACCGACTTGCGCTAACCAGGTGTTGATTAGGTATTCACTCCTAAAATGTTTCATTAATTCCATATTTCGGAGAAAACTTCTTGGATGGTAGGCAGTAAGGTCAGAAAAAAATCTGCAGATAAAAAAACGGGAAGCTCAATCGATTTGGAGGCATTTTTATTTCGCTAGGAGTAATGTTGGGGAAGAGGGGAAGAGAACCGTTGAAGAAAGAAACAGAAAACGTAGTTCTAACCGGCCGAAATCCGGAATTTCGCCTGTAGATCCGGAACTTCGCCTGTAGATCCGGAAGATTATACGGACTACGATGCAACGTTCAACAGTGCTGCCAAGATTCTTGTCACCTCTCAATATGTTATTGAGAATCTCGTATCCTCCGTGTTTCATGTGGCAACTTCGTTCAACGGAAAAGGTAGTTCCGGACAGAGTTGCCAATTTCATATTAAAATTCGAGAATAAACCTCGATCATTGAGTGAATTTTTCCCTGCGTGAATTTTTCCCTTTAAATCGGACGTTCGGCGAATCTGTTGGCCTCCCATAATATAGTGCACGTCCACTTGATTTTTCTCTAGTGTCAGTAGGTTGGATATAGAATTTAAAAAAGATCGGCGTAGAAATGCGAATTTTTCACCAAATTCGGAAAAAACGAAGATGGTAAACATTTTGATCCGATATGCCTCGTAATGCTTCTATTTTATGATGATGTTGGGAAAATAAGCTGAGTAAATGCGATAACTCCGTGAGCAACTCGTAAGTGAGATTCAGGGTTTTGGACGGCTGTGACTTGACGCTTGGCTATATATGTTACGGCGGTTTGGACTTATTGTGATCCTATAATATACTATTTAATACACTTTCTCACTATTCCTATCCGCATCATCGAACCGTCATAATGTATAGGCCGATTTTTAATGGGAGATTTGCGGTCTCCAATTTTTTTTACAAAACATTACTTACACCGCTCAACATGGGTTTTTTCCTTCAAACCAAACCAATTTTTTTCGATTCCTAGGTGATATAGAAGTTCGAAAATGCCCATAATTACTGCAGGAAAATTGGCTGGTGCTCAGGGCGCCGCCATTTTGAATTTTCCAAAATTGAGAAAACCCACGATCAGTTTTTGGAAAAATCTCCTCAACGGTTAATCTTACAAAAAAAAACCAAAAAAAGCAGCAGAAAGAACATAAAATTTCCTACCGAAATCACCCTCCTCTGTTTTTCAAGCTTAATTTTTTGGTAGTAAAATTATCGTTTTCTTCAAAAATTAGCTAAAAAAAGGCGTACTTTTGCTGATTTTAGGGGAAACTTTGCTTCATATCTCCAGCCATGATTATCTGAGAGAAAAAAAACTGTTATGCTCTTTGAAAAGAACGTAAAATTTACTTCTAGAAAACATATGTCAATGGTTCCTAAACTTTATTTAATCCTGAGAAAAAGCAGTTTATTAGCTCCTCCCTTAAATTTGTCGACCCTTGATTTTGGCAACCATCTCCTTTGAAATCATGAAAAAAAGAAGAAAAAAAACCGAAAAACGTGGCCGAAACTGTGCAACAAGTTGGTAAAATAGTGCTTGGCCCACACCATTTTTTGAGGGGGGGGGGGGGGCAACGCCAAAAAATTCAAAACTTTTCAATCAAATCCAAAAATTTTGAGCTCTAATTAAAAGCTCTAAAGTACAGAACTGATGGGGGAGAGTGTTCAGCTCAGGCAGTTTGCATTGGACTATTAAGTTGAGGTAACGTCGAGAGATCTATAATTTTGGTTGTGTTCACACCTCATCAGTAGATCACACTCGTCAGAGAACCCAACTGAAAATCTTGCAAAATCCAAGACTGCATCAAAGCAAAAGTTGGAAGTAAAAGTTTTGTATTGCAACACGGTAAGTTATGTACTGGTACTCATTAGAGCTCAAAATTTTTAATTCTGATTGGATTTTTTTTGGTTTCTGATCTCAATGACGTTGACGCGATTAACCATTGATGAGATATTTCCAAAAAACTGATCGTGGGTTTTCTCAATTTTGGAAAAATCAAAATGGCGGCGTCCTGAGCACCAGCCAATTTTCCTACAGTTATTATGGATTTAAAATTTTGAAATCGATGCAGCTCGAACACAAAATGGTGTATTAAAATCTAAGAACATACATTTGCCTATACATATGCGTAAAGGGCCCGCGAAGAGGGCCTGAGCCTGAGGGCGCGAGGCGCCCTCCCGGGGGTTGGGCCGCGTAGCAGTCAGCGGGCAGGGCCTAGTAATGTATACGTTGCAGGAAAAGTGGATATTTTGACTTCCCTTCCCCCTCATCGCATACCCGTAACGCAGCCTGTAACACCGTAATACACTTTCCGTAACGCTCTTTTCAACCCCTTTTTCCCCACGTCCGGTTTTTTATGAATACTTGCCACCGTGAGGCGATTTTTTAGCATCGAAAGTCATATTTTTTTCGTGTGAAGTTTTGTCCAACAATATTAAAGTGTTACGGTGTTACGCACGTAACCTATATCACTATTTGTCGCCTACCTGACATAAGGGTGTAACTACAATCTGCAATGGACCCTGCCAAAAAAAAAAAAAAAAAAAAAAAAAAAAAAAAAAAAAAAAAACATAAATGCGACCTGCTGGTCACAGCGGAGGGTCATCGGTCATCATAACAGCGTGAAACACGATAACACGTCTTTCAGCTCACCTCACCTAACGCAAGTCTACTTGAAAACATGCTCTTATGATTGTCATTTTATCGAAATTGAGGATACAAACTAATTAAAATATTGTCTCTGAAGAGTCTTATGTGATGATGAATGCATTTTATTCCATTGGAAAGTTAAAGAAGGGACTCGATTACACGTCATCAGGGGTTACATTTCCAACTTTTCCCTTGAAAAAAAATGATGCTGAGACCAGATAATAGTGTGAAAAATCCCCTCCTCCTTTTGCAGTCACACAGAAAGAAAGAAAGAAACAAACAGTAAATCAGTGAAAAACTGAAATTGACGAAATGACGGCAATACAACACGGATTCTCCCGTTAGAAAATCGTAAAAGTAAATCAAGGCTCACAGTCCTCTCGCGGCCGCGCCGTCTTGAAAATATACGATTCAACATATTGGTAATCCGAATGATCGGGATGTGTCAAGTGAACATAGATGAGGGAGGGGAGGGAAAGATCAGATTGAATCATACGAAAACCGCCCTGCTTTGACCGAAATAGGTCGGATCGGTGGATGCGGGAAAAAAACTGGCATGAATGAAGGAGCGACGTTGCGATGGAAAGTGTGACGAATCTCAAAGGTTAGGGTCAGCGCGTCTTCGAGGATATTGACCTGCTATGCTTGATAGGAGCCTTTGCCAACGCCACGCCGTGCCACCAGAAAGGTTCGCACTCTTCTCTTTTCGAACAAAAAAAAACACGGCCACGGAATATTATTGTTCTTATTTTGCCTTTCGTTCGGAGGGAGCCTTGTTTGACGGTCTTCGACGATGTCGGTTTGTGTTGGAAAACGCACATCTGTATTCTTACAAGCTTGCAATACTACACTCAATTGGTAACAATGGTGAGCCGTTGTTAGCGTTAGCCCACATCATGATCCTCAGTTACTTTGGGCACGAAAATGAGACCAGTCGGCGCATGACATCAGACGCGACAGCGTCAAAGATATGGTGACAGCTGTTTTAATGATTTTCCGATGGGAGGAAGACTTTCATAAATTGAAAATTGACGTTATCAGCAACCATTATCTTAAAAAATTATGTTCAAATTCAAAGAAAGGTAGGTATGCGATTTTGAACCTCAGTGACTCGTCTAAACAATTGAAATATTGGCCTTCATCTTCCGAGTCTGATTGCGGGGGCAGAAGAATGAAATTATCAGTTCACAATATTCTATTAAATTTCGGAACGACCCTGGATTACACCGCGCGAGCGCGCATTGACATGTATTACAAAGGATCAACTTTTAGGCAGAAAGATGCAGAGAAGGTGAAGCCATCGAGGCTTTTTCGCGTTCCGAAAACTGGCGAGCTTTGAGACATTCTCTAAAAACCATACAAAGTTACGCTTTTTTCCCTCGAGTAAGAAATTGTTTCATATTTCTATTTATTTTTTTTACTTTTTAGAGAATATTGGGGCGAATAAAGAATTCCGTATTAGCATCTTTATACATTGCATTATGCTCGCATGAATTGGAAGGATTGCACCAGAATTTCTTAACTTACTTAACTTAACTTACTTAATGTATTCAAATAGTTCAGACAAGCTGATAACTGTTGAGTATCCAATCCGCATTAATTGCTGAGTGCGCGACACTCAAAAAATTTAGGGCATCACTCTACAACGCACAAACGACTCCCACTTTTAGTTCTCATTCTTGACGTGTGAGCAAAGGACAAAAGTGCATTTCATGGCGCGTAATTTTCCTCTCAAGTTTCATTTACTTAAAATGAGAACCAAACAACATAACACCTTGAAACTTCTGTAAATTTCTCCTAAGTTTAAGAGAATGAATTCCCCACATTTCAAGGAAAAAAATTGGATACTTTTCTGTTGAAAAAATAAAAAATGAGAGTGATTTTGGCAATGTTTAATGAAGTGGGCAAATACTGTTAAAATCCGTTCAACTGCACTTCGGAAAAATTTGCTGAGTATCATTATACCACATTATTAGAGAGTAAAATGATGACAAAAGGCTACATTGATTCATTTTAACAGTCGAACGAATTTAATGTAATTAATCTAATAGACTAAAAGGATAATTGATTGGATATCAGTCGTTGCTGGCACTTCTGTTTGAAGTCTCCTTAAATTAGCTAAAGGTTTGAGATGTCAAAATATTCGTAATAGTATTTATTAGAGGAGGAACTGCATGTCAACGTTCAAGAAATTTCCAAAACTTCATTCTGAACTTCAAAAATAAATGATAAGTGGTGCAAATAGTAGGTTCTGGGAGATGCACGCATGTGCCGCACTCTCGGGGATTGAAAAAAGGACTAATCGCGTGAAGAATCGCTCAAACTGGAACTACAACGATAGATTCCGCGTCTAAGTGCCTGACAGTTAGGCCGCATGCGAAACTTCTAGAGCAGGAAGAGTACAAGCATTCTTCAAGAAGGGTCCGATTATCAGTGACGACCCTCGACGACCCTCATTAAAGCGGAACGACCTTTTTCGAATCCGGGTCTCGCGGCCGTCACGGGTAGTTATCGCCCTTCGATGAAAACAATGGATCGGACGGCGAAGAAGGACTCAAGAATGCTCAAAGTAGTCACCAAGTACAGAAAAATCGTCTTCTTCAGAGCTTCTTGGACTTTTCAGAAGCCTCCAAGAAGCCTCCAAGACGCAGATTAAGAAGCAAAATGTTACCAGGGTTTGAGCAGTTGAAATTCCAAACTTGGTTATCGCCATCTAGAATTGCCCATGGTGTTTTTCACGGTAAATCAATCGAAATATCCTCGCTTAATCGACTTCAATGACGAACTTTTCTCCAGATTTTGCACTTAACTTTATGACAGGAATTTCTCAGGCTCTTTGTTCTCTGCTAAACAGGGGGGAAAGCGTTCAATCTTAGCAACACCTGATGACGCTTAGGTACCACGATTTGAGTTTTTACTCTTCATTTAATTTTTCTTTGACTTTCTTGTCAGTTTTACATTCCTCGCGTTTTAAACTCTTTTGTTGGCAAAAAAACACGAATTTGTTTTAAATTATCGAATTCTAATAATTTTAGTAAACTATCGTCTTATGGGTTTAATGTCGCTCTGTCATTTCGTACCCGTCTTACTTTTCATCGCATGTATATATGCAGGATAAGAGAGGAAGGCAGTATCAGAGGTACACGAGTTATATTTTTTTATTTTTTTCGGTTACGAATATTCTGTCCAATTTTTTTTATGTATATGATAAGCAGGAAATACTAGCTCAGCTGGGTAGCCTAAGATAATTTTCAATTAAGACCTCCAGTCAGAATTTCAATTGCAAATGTTATGTAAAGAGTTTGTGTAATCTGGTTTCTTTTAATACATTTTTCTTTTCATTTCAGAGTATTCTTGACTACACGGAGGCTGACTTGAAGCAGTTGGGTGTAAAAAATGCAACGCATCGTGCCAGGATGGTGGCCAGTCTGGTCGCGCTTAGTACCAAATATAATGAAAGTAAGTCTTCAAGTTTTATCATTAAATTAATCATAAACGGAGATGATAAGCGTATTTTTAACCTGGGTCAAACATATTATATTTGCCTCGCCTATGCACAATTAATGAACCACGTACGCTTCAAAATATTCTCTTACTTCTACGAAGCAGCGAATTCCACTCAAAAAAAGAGTACCTTCTCACCCTCTGCATGGCAATTGAATCAATGTTTAATGAACTTGTTGACCTCTGACGAGACGACTTACCTAAAGGTACGTTGAAATTTCAAATAAATGAGTTTTTTCCTGATCAAGCGCGATTTTATGAAAAGCCATCTTCACGAAAGATAAGCTCTAAAAAAAATCACTATCAGCTACAAAATCTGTGATTTATTGTTAGGTTTTTCGCATATAAATCATTGAAAATTAGATAAAAATAATCATCACATATTCTTCTAGTTATTTCAGCTTCCTATTTATTATCTTATAACGAACATACATTAAACTTTTGCATTAATACTAGGCTCATGACTATTATGACTAAAATTAAAATAATTTAATTACAATAGAGACGACTCTTAAGATAATTTTTTATCTAAAAGGAAATCACATCAATTTATTAAATTTCTTTAAACGTGCAATGAAAGATGGATGCATTCTTCGTACTCAAAACTTTATCCGAAGTTTCAACCGCAAGTCACGTGCGATCATTCAACTAACTGTTCTTCACGCAAAATTGACGCATGGTGCAAAGCTTTGAAGTTCAAAGTACGCGGTCATGATACGACAAGAGGCGAGCTTGCAGACGAGTGAGTGCAGCACTCTAGCGGAGCAATTGTGTACTGTTCCAAAAGGTCTGCAACTTCTCTTCGCTCAGAGATAGCGCTAACTTACTCTGTCCACGTTTGGCGCCAAAATGGGAGGAGTTACTTACCACTTGGAGTGGCGCGTCTTTTCAAATGTGCGCTCTTTTTCTCAGTGTCCGTCTGAGCATTCTTTTGTGCCGTAAACATCGATGTGCATTTCGTTCAAATTTTCTCCTCCGACGCATCAGTAATATGAATTCATAATCTTGCAAGAGGGAAATCAAGATTCCTTTTTCTTTCTTTCTCTTTTTATATTGTTAAAAATGGTGAAACTACCTTCCTCGTCAGATTGAAGTGGTCGCTCAGTTTTAGTAGTGTCTGGATGTGCCTTGCTTTTTTCGCCAGCAGCAGTCATCGCAAATCGCGGCGGCGATCTCTTTTTTTAATTAAAATCTATTGTGAATAATCGATTTTAGGCAAAGCGGTGGGCTTCGATAAATTAATATCGACTATTCAACGTAAATTTAGATGGATGAAGTTCAGTCCTACTAACTTTTGATTATCGTGGGTGCTTTCCTACTTAACTCAGCTTCCTTCTCTTGACGCGTACCCTAACATCCAGAGAATTCAACTTATGCATTCACCGTATTTATTCTAATGTCTGAGAGGCGAGTGTAGCTACTTAGGCTTATCCCGATAAGCCATAAATACTTCATGGAATATTTGTAAAAGACAACTGCATTGAAACCTTGATTATATTTCCTATCCCACAGCCATCAATCCATCCAAACGGCAAACATCTGTGATGCCCCGCCATGAGTTGCTGAAAGTGCCACGCAAATTGTATCACTGCATTTTGAAGGCGCTTTTATGTGGCCGTTCGTTCCATACCATTTGCTTTCTGACAATCAGCATAATATGTTCATTTTTCAAGAATTATTGGACAGTGTTTACGGAAAAGAATTAATTAATATGTAATTAGAGCGGCGGGAAATGGGTTAAAATGGTATTCCATTGTAATACTTTCTTTGAATTACCTCGTTCAAAAATATTGCTATACACATGTAAAATTGAAAAGATAGAAACAGTCGATATTTTTTAATAGAATTGATTTACCATTTATGTGACGAATTCAGTTTTTCGGCTCTACAACTGTGTAGATCTTATTTAATTTTTATGACACCACTTTGTGACTCTGTGACTCTTGAAATACTTTGAACGTATTAATTAAAGAGAGCTCTAAAGAAGGCTTTAATACTTTTTCTTTAATTTTCTTCTAAAGATGTATTCGGTCTAAACAATTTTTCATTCTTTTTCCTCATTTTACGCTCCTCAAACTTTACATTCTGCCTAACATTTTTTTCTTCGTAGGTGATTTTTCTCCATATCACAATCATAGGTATCTATGCTAAATTGAAAGATATTGAAAATGCAAAGAAATTCTTTGAATATAATTTTTTGCAGCCCTTTAAAATTAGGGTGCAGTTTAATATTCACACTTAACAAAGTGCTCAGCCCTATTTATCACGCTTAAATTACATAAAATCATTATGATAATGAATTCTAAACACACAATTTTTGCGACTACTTTCATACAACAAGCGTTTAACTGGGAGATCATATTTTCTCAATGCTAGGATTTTATTTCCCTCACGCCATTAGTTGCATTTTCAGTCGAAGAAAACTCACATTGTTGCCAATTCGAACTGTTAAAAGCTACGCATATCGATCATCTCTAACAAAATGAAGATATTCTAGTTAAATCCAGCAGCAGGGTCTTCAGGTTTGAACATCTGTGCACGACATTCCCCTCTTAATCCTCTGGGCTCCACGCTAGGGCTCCCGTCTAGGGTTAAGGGTTGCGGTACTGAAGATCACAATCTGTAAACAGTCTTGAGAGACTCGTTGTGAGAGCAGTTTAAGGAGGCGTAATTATTTTGCATACGCCGCCACTGCGCCGCGCCAAAGATCAGAGACAATCCTTATAGCACGCCACTCGAGCTTCGATAAGTACGGCACTCAGAGTCTAAGTTACCAGATCGGGGGAATATTACTCCCTTTAAAATAGAGTATAATTCTGCCGTGTTAAGGAAGAACGCCGTATGAACACTCGAGAGCTGCCAAATTTCCCTTGACATGTACATTATCCTTCGAATATTTTAGATTCAATTGCGTACAAAATAGTCTGGAAATTTTTGAAAAAAATATTCACAATTTTCCCAGTAGGAGGAAACTTGGCAACGTCTGAAGGCTCATACGGCGTTCTTTCTTAGCACGGCAGAATTGCGAACGTGATCAAGGAAAGGGATTCCGGTGCACGATGATGCGTTTTTCACGAGAGCGATGTTGGTCGAACAGGGTCAAAAAAGTAGAGTTTCCAAGGGAAAAAACTCAGTGCACTGGAAAAAAAAAAACACATTGGATCTAGATTCCAGACTCTTAAAAACATCGACAAGAAAAAATACTCTTGATTCAATCAGATTTAAGCTTAAATCAAGAACCAAGCCTCTTATTTGAGCGGATTTCCTTTTGATTTAAGCTTAAATCTGATTGAATCAAGAGTCCTTTTTCTTGTCAATGTTTTCACGAGTCTGGACTTTAGATCCAATGAGTTTTTTTTCCAGTGTAGGAAGGATAAATGTTCGTCAGCTTTTCGGCAATCAAACATTTTTTCGGTAAAAAGCTCGGGGACAAAATGGAGGTATAGCGTTTTCGTTGAGGACGGCAGTGTTTTAGAAAGTTCGAGAGAAAAAAATCGGCAACTATGGTGGAAGCTCAACCTCTTGTTACCCGTGAGCACGAAATGCAGCTGGGTCGTGCTTATGGCACTCCGTATTCGCGCGCGTTTTCATCCGTTTACGGTAGGGCACGGACTCTCCGGCAGCACATTTATAATTTTAAAGCCCGTTTAATCCCAGCTTTTTAGCATCATGAAAAGGAGTTCGTGAGCCATTTCTCACTCGGAGCAATTCGTCATTTCGCGGCTCTGTTCGTCTGTTATGTCTGGATGGAAACTTTATTCACCACTCCGTTGAGCGCTCTTACAACCATTCGGCCCATATCAGAAGATCGGCGAGAACTGCACGATAACAAAACTTTCTAGGTTGGCATTTCAAATCAGGGGAAGTAAAAGGGGGCAAGTACAATCTACCAATAAATCACAAAATACAACCGTCAAACGAGTCTATCAGCGAAGTTCAGTCAAATAACACGTGGAAAAAGAGGTAGGGATCGTTGGGTGATATGTGCATTTCCAATGGGTCTGTTGCGCTTGTCACAGAATCGTGTTTTGATGCTTCCCTCTTGCAGATCAACCAAAAATAATCAGATCTGTCTAAACAGCAACTTTCTACCTTGAATAGGTATGAACTGAGTTATTGCGCCTTGAAAAACTCGATTTATGACGTCATCCACCGCAATAGCGCCTACAAGACTCCATGAATACTTCACGCATTGCGTCAAACGTAGTGCGGTCAGCAGCGGTTAGTGTGAAATTCATAGTGTCTACAAGACTGCATGAATAATTCACGCATTGCATCAAAAACAGTGCGGTCACTTGGTCAGCAGCGGTCAGCGTGAAACGCATAGCGCCTACAAGACTGTAGAGATACTTCGCGCATTGCGCCAAACACAGTGCGGTTGGCGCGGTGGCGGAAATTAAGATCATTAGACCACATTCATGTTTATTTTTATTCATAATTTTTTCGTTCTTTTCTTATAAATGAAAGGCATCGTCCACACAGAGATAGGTCTACGGAACTTAATTTTCGAGCAAAGTTCCGTGAACTTTTGCTAGTGTTGACAGGGCTTTCACACAAAATGTGCCAAACGCGAGTAAACGCGTATTATGTACCCCTCCTCCTCCGGCACGTTCACCTGATGATTTCTATGGATGTTTCAAAACGAATGAGAATGAGACGAATGAGATGGGGCGGCAAAATGCAGGCGGTCCATGGGTGGCAAGAAGGTAAATCCGGCCCTGACGTCGAGTAAAGGAATTTATCACCTGCGAAGCAATACGTTTGATAAATAAGACAAAAACTCAAGTTATAATTGCAAAAACACCCTGACACGAAGTTAATATTGAAGCAGTTCAGATGGAAGCTATTGAAAGCCAGAGATGAAATCGATGAAGTTGAGTGTCTCGCAACTCCTAGTTCATTTTGGGAATTTTGCAGACTACATCAATCAGAGATACGACACGAATATTGATTGAAATACAACAAGATTTTCGGTGCCTCGTTGCCAGGTTGGAAAAATAAATTCCCTCTTCTATAATAACTAGGTATTAACTATTAAAATGACAACACGCAAACACTTCATTGAAGCTTTGAATGAAAGCGTAGAACTGTCTCACCATGGAGCTCATCTCTTCATTAATTTCATCGATGCGTTAATAACTTGTTCAAGACCCCCGGGTATTCGAAGCTCCTTCAGAGAGGCGCTTTTGAAACTATTTTGCTTCCTTCCGATTACTTGCGAAGTGTTGATAGCGTCTTTAAGCCTTCGCTTTGGAAAATAATGACGCACCAACGTACAGAGGATCCTTTACTAAAGATGCGTAAGATAAAATTAGAGCCAAAGGGAAGTGCGATTTGGTTCGTGCGGCTTCTAATTGGACCACATTTTGCAATTCGAAACTGTAATTTCTGGCTCATCTGTAAAAACACTTATTTGCATAGGGAAACTAATGGTTCATACGTTGTTTCTCAACTGAGCCAGAAATTATTGTTCCGAATTGCAAAATGCACTGAAATTTAGAGAACTCGCGGAGACGGATGCGCAATCTTTTTTCCAGACAGGCAGCAAACCCTCTCCTGTGGGCCGATTATTGAAACTGATAGACAAAGCTATAGACAAAGACGACAAAAGAGATTTGGAGGGATCCTATTGGTAGAAGCTGGTGGTGGCATAATGGACATAGGAAGTAGGTAATGGACTAACTAACGGCAACCCACGAGAGACCCGATAGTTAGTCCATCATTTAGCCCTCTTAGTCTATAAGAACCACCGATTGCAACCAATAGGATCGCCCTATACGCCTTGTGTCTTCTTTGTCTATAGCTTTGTTTATAAATTTCAATAATCGACCCGCAGGGTTAAAATTGTTGCTTCCTAATATTGCCTTTACACTTACACTTGGAACTTCAAACTTGGCGATTACGCCCCTCTTTAAACGACTCGTTCAGTTTAGGTTGCGCACATTATGGAACGTTGCGCTCATTCTCACCAGTTCGCCTTCAATTATACGCGGGTAGGCAATGTGAGCTACTCAGGAGCAGTAATTATAGTTGCTTGCAGCAATTAGAAGGATGCATTAATTTCAGTTGCAGTCCAATAGCGATCTAATTGATCCGCTCACGATGTTCCGCGTTCACTCTCGCTAGTTTGGTAGTTACGTCCTTCTTCAAAAAACACGCTCAGTTAACATTGGTTAAATGCAAAAACTACGAATGATGGCATTTGTATAAACTAACTTCAATTTGACAGTTGATTGTTGTGACATCAAACAAGTAATTGATCTCACACAGGAATTAATCTTGTGTGAATCGTATTGTACGTGGAGACCACGCATAACAAGTTTACGCACTTCTAGACTGCGACAGAAGATCCGCCATCTTGCCTCTTTCATTTACTTTACATGTAAACGTGACGTCAGACGATCTTCTGTCGCAGTCTAGCAGTGCGTAAACTTATTTTACGTGGACTCTAAGATTTTGAGGTAGAAAGTTGTGACATTTTTTCCCAGCATCAGACTTTGTCTCGTGGCCCATTACTGTTGAATTACATCGGTTGTGCAGCCCACTCATCCCGCTGATTTTTCTCGCCGACAGGAAGTCTGGGCTTGGATTTTCCGACAACCGCGCCCGATACTGCCGTGCTATGGAGGAACGCCGTATGAACATTCTAGAGTTGCCAAATTTCCTTCGATAAAATGTTTATTTTTGCGGGACATAGTGAATATTTTTCCTTGAAATTTTTAGGAACTTCGCGTGAAATTGCGCACAGAATGGAGATGTTGCATGTGTGAGGAATTTGCGATTTGACTGTTGATTCTAATGTAAAAGTTCGCGAGAAACACGATGATGCCACTGGTTTTATCTGAAATCAACTCCCAAGCTCAAAAAAAGCTCTTAAGTTGAGGCCAAAACGGAGGGGATATCACACGCTATCCTGAGAGTCCACATCTACATCAAGACAAACTCTTCATGCAAAGATAGGGAGCAAATACATTGACAGGGCTGCCACTTTATTTGGGGCCTCCAAAACTGAAAACACGGCAACCCTGCTAATGTAATTGCTCCCTATCTTTGCATGGGGAGTTTGTTTTGATGTAGACGTGGACTCTCAGGATAGCGTGGGATATCCCCTCCATTTTGGCCCCAACTTGAGTGCTTTTTTTGAGCTTGAGAGTTGATTTCAGAGAAAACCAGTGGCACCATCGTGTTTCTCGCGAACTTTTACATAAGAATCAAAAGTCAAATCGCAAATCCCTCACACATGCAACTTCTTCATTATCTGAAAAATTGGAAGAAAAATTTTCACAAGTTTCCAGGAAATTCGTGTTTTATCAAAGGAAATTTGGCAACGCGTGAAGAGTCATACGGCGTTCTTCCTAAGCACGGCAGGATGGGTCGCGTCGCTCCTCAGACGTGAGAGCGTATCAGGATTTCCGTATGAGCCCCGGCAAGCACAGATTTATATGTGAAGCAGGGTTCGCGTGGAAATTGAGTTACGCCCTTACGTCAAAGAGGCAAGGTGGTGTACTCTAATGCGCGTGGTCATTAATGTGCATTATTCATGTTGCAGATGCGGAGGAAAAGCCGCGGTCCAGGGTGAAAGAGAAGTCGCACCGGCACAGCGTCGCGGTCGACACGAGCAGGCGGCTCAACCGGGATGATTCCATGTAAGTGAATTATGACACTTCTCCTTCGTCTCCTCAAAGCACCACGCTAACTTATCATTCGTTTCCACTCGCCTTGCTATTCATATCACAGTGGGGCGAGTCTATGGGTGAGGTCGGACAGGACACGAAAACTTAAAATGCAGAACATCCAAAGCCGGAAGTGGGCAAATGAAAGAACTTCCAAAAAAAAATGAGATAATTTTGAAAACAATTTGGGTGATTCTAGTCGCAATTTCCATCGGAATTCGTAATTTAGCATCTCTGAAAATTCGTGGGAAAATGTTCATAACGTGTTTTAAAAATTAATTAATCTTTGTAATACAGACTGTCGAAGTTGAAAAGTGGCTCCATTGATTCTCTCGTTAAATTTTCCTTCAGAAAGGTCCCTTATAATTTCAAATGTGACGAGATTATCATAATTTGCGCAGTTTTAACTAATAGGTATTTCATGTCCGTCCTCTCCCAATGATTCGTTCTACTCTTATGAATAAATCGCGCCTTTCCTTTGAATTATTTCAGTGGGCTGATCATTAGAATTCATAGACAAAGCGGCAGATAAAGAAATCAAAGGGAAAATAGATTGATTTCATCGGTTGAGTCGGATTGTTATGGACTAAGGTGGAAAATAGTAGACTACTATAGGGTCTCTCGTGAGTTGCCGTAGGTTAGCACACTACGTACTTCCTTTGTCCATCGCAACACCCGCTTCCACTAATGGCATCGCTCCATTTCCTCTTTTTCTTCTTTGTCTATCAATCTCAATAATCAGCCCACTGCCTTGCTGAGGAAAACTCTGCATGATCATCCAAACGTAGCCAAATTTTCCCGACCAAATATGGTACTGTTGAAAAATGTGTGGGATTTCCCCTCAAAATTGTCAAAGACTAAAATTCGAAATGGGTTTCAATAGAAAATATCGTCTTCGGTTCGAGTCCACAATTCCGATCGAAGCAACACTGTGCTCCACGTGTAACCCGAACAAACCCGTGAGGGAAAGCTCGCATCTGGACCCCGGAAAAATCCACCCGCGCACGTGTCCTCGCACGAGGGAGCCACAAATGACCGTCATGGCGGGCCCTTAAGCCCTAAGCCCAACATCCGAAAAGAAGGGACCGTGGATCTTATTTCCTTGCCAGCATTCTTTCCTTCAGCGGCCACGCGAAGTGTCGGCAAAGGAGTCCCTCGATCATGACTCAACCGAGGGAGGGTGCGCGCGAGGGTGAGTCCCCTAATCATTCTTACGGCAGCACTGCATCATAAATCGATATTCCCCTATTTGAAAGCACGCCCAAGAATCGATTATCGAATTACACCCGATAATCGATTCTTTTTCAAAGGTTAAAGTGGCAGCTCGATCGAGTTATCGCAAAGCAAGAAACGCCACTGTTTACCCTTGGATATTGCAGCTCTGGTGGCGATAAAACTTCCCCCTCGGCCTGCAGCGATGTAATGTGCCATTGCCAGCCACCCCGCAACCCCCTCCCCTCCGTGCTTCAGCCGACAAGTGCAGCGCTGTCCTTGCCCTTGCCCTTGCTCCAGTCCTTAACGAAACCTCGGAAATAGGGCGGTTTTTCATTGTGGTTGAGCGGTTTTTGAGTAACCAGGACGGCCTTATTGAATCTACAATATGTGCCCGTGCCCTTATCGCTCCTGCTCTTGCCTTTGCGTTTGCTCCACTTCATTATTTTCGCTAATGTGGTTTGTGTTGAATCTCGCTGGGAGCTTTAAATCTTCTGCTCGGCGATGAACCTTTTCGCCTGCGTTTTATCTATGGAAGGTTTAAGAGGGTAAAGGTAGCTACCTCGATTCTTTATGACCATTCGTTTCGCGTCTTCCTCGGCCCCTCGTCTTTTAACTCCAAGAAGCTATTCAAGTTGAATCTCTATAAAATATGTTCATGAAAGTGGGTATTTTCACTAGAGGCAAGATACCCTCCATTTGGACCGAGTTCATCAGAAAGGAACCAACCCACATTTTCAAAAAATTGAGTTAAGAGTGTTTTTGAGTTCCTCTGGTCATATATTTTCTGCTGCTAAGAACTCAAAGTCGGAAAACATATTAGTTTGTGAAAAGAGGGGTTAAAATTTACATTCTACATTGAGTCTTACGGAGGAATAAAACTTCAAACGTCTTTTTCTCAGTTTCAACTTGTTGTGGGTCGGTTCCTTTCTGATGAACTCAGTGCATTTGTATCTGCACAATGGTGGATTCTTATTTTCTTTTGAGACTCACGTTCAACTGTTGTCTTACCTACTAGGTGGATTGTCAACAACGCGTTTCACGCCGACCGCTGCTGCACGCACTAAGTTTGACGTAATGCGTGAAGTATTCATGCAGTCTTGTAGGCGCTATGCGTTTCACGCCGCCCGCTGCTGACCGCAGCGACCGCACTATCTTTGACGCAATGCGTGAAGTATTCATGCAGTCTTGTAGGCCCCAATATGTGTTACATGCCGACCTCCGCGCCGCGCCGTGGGTTTCTCCTGTTCATCTCAAGTTCTTCTCGTCATCATTGCTCTCTGCGCCGCGCCGTTCCAGGCCAAATTCCGTGTTCGGTTTCTCTTTTGGTCCTAACTCGACTAATTAAAGGTGTTGTCTATTGTATCACAGATAGACGACAAAATTAGAGATATACTCTCGGGAAATGAGAGATTTTGTCACCTTTTTTCGTTTGTAATTTTTTCTCTGAATCCGATTTTTCTTCATAGCTATATTTAAAAAATTTGCAAAATTTGCCGCCCCCTAAATTTGCCGCCAATGGCCGCGGCCCATGTGGCCATCCCCCAAATCCGGTCCTGTTTGGAATTTTGAAACGCAGATGGTTTATTTAGAAAGATTTGTCATCTTTTTTTAGTTTTGGACAAATAACGAGGGTAACAGATAAGGTTCATTTTAAATTACTGAATCATCCTATTGCATTCGGTATTTTTATACATGGCTCTTCTTTGAGCAGGAAAGAAATCTTGATTGGTGTGTCTGTAGGTCAATAGTGCTTCCCATGCCCCTCAAAAGAGATACGGACACATCTAACACCCTTTGGTTTCCAATGATATTTACTCAATACATATCTCCAGTACTAAACTACCTAATAAGCACCATTATCGCATATTTGTATTCGAATGACCAATTAGGCCCACTGGCATTTGTATCAATTAAGATACGATTATTTGAAAAATTTCTGCCGTAAGACTCCCTACGGTTTTCCGCTGGGTCTCTTTAGTCCTCTTTAACGAAACATTTTTCGAGAAAACTGAAATTCCTGACCAGTTGTCCTGGACCAGGCTCTGGCTCATTCTGGTCCGTCATTTGAGGAATGCTTCACTGGGCGCTGTTGGTGGTTGACAGCAGTGGCGCCGTTGTCGAATTTAAATTCAAATCTAGAAATTTTACGTGTTCTGACATGGAAATTTTAGGGATTTTATATGATCTGGCATCCCTAGCTCCGACTTTATCCTTTTCAAGAAGCCGCGCAGTGCATCAGTTCTGAGGTCGTAGAGTTATTTCATTTTTTCCTGCCGAGCGAACATGCTGAGAGTACGTTTTATCTTTTACGCTCAAATAATTTCAAGAGTAAAAAACTTACTTGACTCTCCCGAACAAACACTTGATAGATCTCTCGCAATTTCGACACAAGTTAATCGTATCCTTTTCAATTTCGATGTTTGAAAATGTACGCGCTGTTGCAATATTGAGGCTATTTACCTACTTTCAAAACTGATGCCAGATTTTGCCAATGACAACATATGTATTACTTGCATATAAGTTTATTATTTTAAAAAAAATACACGGTTTGTACTTCCTCTCCACGACTTGTACTTTTCTACAAAAAATGAAGAAGAAGAAAAACCTCGTAAAAATCAGCATGCAGCCCACGTGAACTGCTCAAACCGAAGTGTAGAACCTAAGTTTTTTAACAAAAAGCTGAATTTTCGCAAAACTCCGGCCGTTCAACATGGAATTTAAGTGGTGCATGTTTTCAACATACTAAACTTCCCTAACATGTATTCTCGATTACAACATAAACTCTACGTAGTATATATTCTTTTCTCTTTTTTAAAAAAAATATCCAATCATAATCATGTCATTGTTCAAAAAAGTGAGCCTCCAACAATTTTTACAAAAATCGGCCCGGGGCTTTTCATGATAATGGGGAGAAAAACGTCCAGCAATAAAACTCTGAAACCTATCAGGAATCAATCATTCTTTCACTAATCGTTTCAGCATTACTTGTCAAAAGTTTAGATAATACGTCGGAATGTATTAAATAGCAAATTACTTGTACGTTTTCCATATTTTTTCCCCTGAATGGTCGTAACTACAGTGTTGCACCAAACAGCATACCTCTTTGCGGAAAAATTGTGCTCATATGGGCTTTTCCCCTCTGTATTGAGATTTTTAGCTTTATGCTGAATTTTTAACGCACGTTGACGAAAAAACTCCAACATACTATTTTTTTTCTATGGATATTAAATATTTGTATTACCTCTCTGAGGCATTTGACCTCCGTATAAACTCCCAACTCCTACGCAGGTAGGGATTATGATAACAAAAACTGAGTCCGGCTCATTGAGGCCATGGTGTTGTAATACTCCAGAATGCGGGAGAAAGGTTAATGGCTTAATTGGCTTTCGCGGTCGTGTTTCATGAAATCTGATATCCAACTCAAAAGCATTAAAGGGTCCCAGAGCAGCTTCAGATGCAACTAATCATATGTCTACATCGCCCATCGGTCGCGACGAACCCATAAAGGGGTAAAATGTAGAGCTATAGGGGTTGCTCAGCTGTGAGATTTTAATGCAGCCGAGATGTAAACATGTCAATAATCCCTCACTCTGAAAATATAAACATTGTTTTTGCCTCCGTTTTTGCCAAACATTTTAAATGAAACCGGTATTTTTAGCAGAAAACGTTCTATATTTATAGATCTCAGTTTCATTTTGCTATAGATTCACTTCAAACGGCAAGTAGAACCAGCGTCAGTATATGGGAGGAAAAACGAAATTTGAATACATTTTGCGAACAAAGCTAAATTGATAAATTCCGACTCATTGATAAAATCACCACCTATTTGCATAGGAAACATGCTGCTTTTATACGAGGAATCAAAAAAATAGTTCTTCAGTGATGAAATCCAATTGAAAGTATACCGTATTAAACGTAAAGGAAGCAAATCACATCAGTCGCGTTGCCAAATTTCATCGGATTATTTAATTTTTTCAAGAGAACGATAGGGTAGATTTGCTTTCAAAATTATTGGAATTTCTCCTGTGCCGTAAGGCATATTTCCTTCAATTTTCAAAAAAAATCCGCACAACCTAAAAATTAAATTGTTCGAAAAAATTCGGCGGAATCCAAAGCGTGTACAAAAATAAACCTGCATAACTTAAAATGACTAATGGGCGTTAGGTTCCGACTTCTTCTTGAGCAAACACACACACGAAGCACAATGCCGCTTGAAAGAACAAACTTTTATAATGTATGTATGTCCATACTTCGTTGACAACGCCTTGGCTTTGTGCATACCGAAACAATGAATGAGCAAATATATTCCCCTTCTCAGTTACAGAAACGTTGTATTGTTTTTGCCAACCTGATTCCAGACAATTACCTGGCAAAGAGCACCTTTGTGGATAGGATTGCATTTTCACATTAAAGCTTTTTTTCAGGTTGTTCAAGACAATTTTTTAGTGAATCGTGGCAAATGACTTAAACTCACCTTTAAAATTCGATTTTAAAAACGCTTATAGAAATTGAGGGTTTGTTTTATTACGTTGTCGTGAACGCATATTGAACAAAAAAAATTAATTTATAATTTGGCGCTTTTATGCTGAAAAGAACGACGGGGGGGGGGGGGGGGGTGTAAAGAGGGAGTGTGCTCGTTAGTTGGGGGCCGTAAGAAGGAATGGGAATCATAAAGCGCCGGTGACGTCAGCGGGGACGAGGAGTGACGTCGAGAGTCTTTCTCATGAGCCCTGTCCACAAGGCTTTTTTCACATGTCCAGGGCTCATGAGTTAGCATATTTCACATTTCACGCTCACTTTCACATTGTTTCTTATGTAGCTTAATCTTTTTCACAAATCTTTATAATTCCTTTTAGCATAGATACGTCTAATAATCAAAATATAAAGATAATACACAAAGATAGCCCGAATAATTTAACTACAAAAAACACAAAACAATGGATAAACAAGGCTAAAAAAAACCTGTGTGATAACCTCGCTTTTTCTTGTTATCACCGCAAATGGGGGTGTAAGGGTCTCTTGATTGTTATAATTTATTTTTTAATTTTATTTTTGTTTCCTGGTCGAGGAGAGGGTTGAGACTACCCCCAAAACGTCCCAGATTTTTTATGTCTCTGTTTTTAGTCTAGTTTACCCATTGTTTTGTGTTTTTTCTAGTCAAAATATTTCGTGTAAATTTTTTTTTCCTTTTTGTAGAGCACCTATTTGGAGTAGAGATAGATAAAGTTGGCTTAGGGAAAACTACAAAATTGGCAAATTACGCCCCTCCCCGCCCTTCCCATTTCAAGGGAACATCCGATTGATTTACGTGGAATACGGTCTCCGTAAACAGCTTGCGTCTCCTGCGTAAACTTTTAATGAAATTCCGTCCGCGAAACCTCGCTCAGGGGTCTGCGAACCCCGGTGAGCACTGCGAGGAGAAAATATCCAATTTCCGATGGCAGGCGAGCCATCCATTGATTATATCTTCACCTCGCAGCATAGCAAGAGTGCAAAATATTATCCTTAAACTTTGCGAATTATGGTGTGGCTTCACTAATGTTATTTTAGGAGCTATTGATTTTTGTTTCCACCGAAGAAAGTGGAGAGGTACGCATAGCTAGGGGAGCCAAATGTAATGAAGCTTTGGCACCGAATTGTTTAGCCGGAATAGCTTCACTAGAAACATCGTGGATTTTATAAGGTTCGTTTTAAGATATCGACGGTGAAATTACCAAACCACGTATCTCATTTGCGGTGTCTAAAAATCTACGCTCACATTTCATTTTTTTGAAATAGACCAAATCAATATCATTCCTTGAAATTTTCACAGAATTTTCTTCGCACGAAAAGGAAAAAATCACAAAAATTCTCAAGACTGGGCATATAGTAGTTTTTCATTTAAAAAATAAAGTATGACAGGAAGTCTGCGACGTCGCAAACCGAGATACGTGGTTTGGTAGTTTCACCATCGATATGTAACTATTCGTGCTTGAGAGTGCGCGCTTTTGCCCACCCTCTCGGTTAAAGGCGAATTTTGCGGAGGTGATATTTTCGTACGATTTCCTGCTTCAATTTTCGTTCTGACCAGCTCGAACAATCAGCATCATTATTTAAAGGTATTCTTTTCAAAAATGTCACTCTAGAACTCATTTTAAAATAAATTCAGCAATATTTTGTTCCAAATAAGCCATGGTTCTGTAACATTTCTGCAGGGTGAACAAAATTTACGATGAAAGAATTCACGGCTATCGAGGAGAAATACGGGCTTAACGACTTCGGTCTTCATCCATCGACCAGAGGCCAAACATGAAACATTTAACGCTACATTTTGGAGTTTCGACCACTTCTTTCCTAGTAACGCCTTTATAAAGCAATTCTCTATTCTTTAACCCGTAAAAAAATAGCGTAACGCTCTTCTCGACCGCCCATCTTCGAGTATTATGGTTTTTCTAATCAATGTGACTTTCGCCAGTGACCAGCTGAGAATGATCAATAATCGATATTTCCCCATTTGAAGTTATGGTAAAGAATCGATTATTAAAATCTTCATTGCAAACACATTGTTTATCGATCCTTTTCTATAGGTTTAAATGGCAGATCGATCGGTACATCTCAAAGCACGCCGTCGCGTCGCCACGCCATATATGGCTTTACGCTTTATTTTTCCGAGGACGCTCCGAAATAGAACAGAGTAGAGTACCGAGTACCTTTAAAGCGAGAGTATGGACAGATCGCTTGATGGAGGGCTTACGGCCCAAAAGTGTAGCCATCCTCCTAACCAACTTCAAACAACCAAAATTTCACTGCCAGCCTACAGATTTCAACCAAGATGGCCAAGAATGTACATAAATGAGCGTTTTTTCGCAGAAATAAGTGAATTCATGCAAAAAGTAAGCCAAATACGTGCTTTATAAACGACGGTTCGTAACAATTGTATTCGTAAATCGCTCTGGACATTCAAAATTCATAGGTTGACTGCATTTCTGGGCCCTAACTTTATTCGCGGAGGCATCGGTGAAGGCCTAATGGATTTTCGGAGTTTCACATCTGGCCATACTCTCCCCATACAGGCACTCAAGAACAGAGTATGGCGTAAAACTCTGTTTCGCTTTGACCTGCTTTAAAGGCTGAGTATACGATAAAACAGAGGACCAATGATGAGTGTCTCCAAGTCAGGCTCAAGATGACTCAGGGCGTGTTCCTCCGTCTGAGAGCATTGTTGTGTTGAAAAATGTAACAAAAGGGAAGATAATCCGCTTAGCGTAGACCAACCTTCCATCGGTCGCCAGCAGTTGCTCGTCGTTGATCTGTTGGACGCTCGCTAGTGATACGACAACGCATCCACGAGTCGACACAATACCCTCAGAAGGGGAAAGTAAAGTCGTAAACTTAACGACTCCCATTGTCGTTGCGTCATGTAATGAATCCTGACTTACGACGAAGAGGAATGGGCAACACGATTCAATAAACTCTCGCTTCAACTTTAGGGTGGAGGATGGCTCTAAAATCGAGGGAAAATGGGGTGTTGACGCATTAGGTGAACCTAAATCGACGTTTGTTTTTTGTATCATATTTCGAATTCAATTGAGAGAGTGCAAGGAGGCACAAACTCTGCCTAAAGCATGAACTAAACATGAGAGATAAAAACTACATTAAAAGTTTGCTTCCGGAAAATGCGACTACACTGGAAAAAAAACACATTGGATCTAGAGTCCAGACTCTTAAAAACATCGACAAGAAAAAGTACTCTTGATTCAATCAGAATCTAGCTTAAATCAAGAACCGAGCCTCTTCGCTTTGATTCAAGCAAAAATCCGATTGAATCAAGAGTATTTTTTCTTGTCAACGTTTTCAAGAGTCTGAACTCTAGATCCAATGTGTTTTTTTTCTTTCTTTTTTTCCAGTGCACAGTTAATGCTCGCAGTCTCGATTTCCGAACAGCTTAAATTGCTTAGCCATGAAAATGAAAACGCGTGTATTTTCTCCGACGTAATTTAGCTAAAAACAAACCTAAATGCGTTTTTGTGCATAGTACGCCTTCAATTACCACGCAGAATTCATGATACATCTATTTCAACCTCAAAGTAGCTTAAATTGCATACCCATCTGGATGAAGGGGTACGACTCGGGCTCTGTGCTGTGCGTACCTTTATTTCGTGAACCCTGAATCAGTATAAACCCATGTTCTCTGGGGCTCATCAGGAAATCGAGACACGTTCTTACGCTAAACTGCCGTGCTAGAGAAGAACGCCCTATGAGCATTCGAGAGTTACCAAGTTCCCCCCGATAAAATGTTTATTTTCGAGAAATATTATCAATATTTTTTTGAAATTTTCAGACTTTTCAGATCTAATTACAAAGAAAACTATCTGCGAATGGAGAAAAAGTATGCACAAATTTTCTTGAAAATTAGTGATTTTTCATAGGATATTTGACAACGTCTGAAGGCTCATACGGCGTTTTTCCTTAGCACGACAGTATTCATCCGCAACTTTCAACTTCCTCGCACGTCCAGTTGCATTTCGAAATGCGCTCGATCCTCGGGACATTTCGTCGCCTCTCTGACGTACGAACGTTAACTAATAAATTTCCACGTGAACCCTGTTTCACGTATAAACCCACGCTTTCTGAGGCTCATGCGGAACTCGAAATACGCTCTTACGCCAGAGGAGCAGCAATTTTGGCGGCCGAGCAGGCCCAAACCCAAGCCCCGGGGTCAAAAGCCGAGGGTGCATCGCCCATCACCAGGGTCGACCAGGGCCGCTGCAACGCGCCGCGACGCCCTAGCCCCCTCCCCCCCCCCCCAATCGCCACGCTCCGCCGCGCGCCAGTGCGTGTGCGTGGAGTGCGATGGAGAGTGTGATTCAGGATCCAGGGCGCAACAATGGTGATTATTCGAACCGAGGCGCATGCGCAGAGACTCGACTCGGGGTTTACAACCGCGCTACTACGACCGCCTCGGCCGGGACTCATTCGCTGCGGACTCGCGGAGGCTGCGCAGTGTGCCCGGGCCCAAAATCGATATCCTCCCATCCCTCCGCGACCGGAGGCCCCAGTGTGTGTGTTTCGTCACTGTGTTGTTTTTTTCCGCTCTTCGGGCACCCTCGTGCTTTCCGCCCCTCGGTGCAAGCTCTGCTCTCCTTATCATTTTTATAACTTTTATAATGTGTCGCCAGTCTGTCTCGCGTGTCCTTCAAACTTGCCGCCTTCGAGCGCTTCTTACGACCCGTGTTTGTTCTTCTGATTGTCCTTAAGCGTTCCCGTAAGGGATTTTTTTTTAGCTTCGATTCTGGGGCGTGGTGTCTGCCTTACCCCGGCGAAAGTGGCTATCATAATCGTGATTTTGCTCGTGCAAATTTTGTTGTGGCTCGTGTATGTGATCGTGTCCCGGTGAGATGGGTTTTCGGGAGTGATTTGTCGCCCTTTTTTGAGGATTAAGCTCCTGGATACGTTGACGATTGGATAAGGCTGTTGCGCTTTTGGGAAAATGTAATTCGGACGCGGATTTTGGTCTGAATTACTGGATTTGAGTTAAAACTTTTTGGTGAGTAGAAAAAAACACCTGTAACTTTATGATTCAGTGATAAGAGAGAGATGAAACACAATAGCCAGAGTGCATACAACAGTAAAAACACATAAAACTGCTTTGATTCCTACCTCGGTCAGTTGTATGCTCATTTTCTTATTTTAACTTTAATTTTTTAGCTTTTTCCCAGCTGACAATGGGCTAGTAATTGACCCGAGACGTCCTGGTTTGTTTATTCGAGATCCTTAGCCTTGTAAACCCATTTGTTTTGTATTTTATATATTTTTATTGTTTTTTCCTTCAGTTTATGTGCTTTTTTTAATGTTCATCAATAATTTTTTTTATGTTGACATGGGAGATTAAAACACCCTGTTGAACGCTAACCCATGATTTGGACAGAAACATACCATTATCATCAGTAATAGACAATAATCTTTGGTGTTAATGATTCTTTAGCTTTTTCGAATTTGGGGACTGGTTGGTTTTGTATGAGCGCATACGTAATCCACTGTCATTCGTATCGATCTCTATTTTTTATTACCCATATATTATCGTCCAAGATAAATTGTTATCATGAAGACAGTTAGTGATAAGTTCATTATCAGATGAAGGGACTGTAAAGTGAATTTCAGTTCCTGCAGCTGGAGCTGACGGGCTGTTTGCTGAAATTAATTAGTTGGTCTCATTTGGTGAAGTCGATCCAGCTGACCCAAATGGAACTTCCGGTTATGCACTTTCGAAGACGGCTTCATATGCAGTCATTATCAGTCAAACCAACGCGTTCCTCAAATGAATTCTAGTGGTGCCCGCATGACAAAGGCAAATCTATGGGCCAAACTTTTCCTCCTTTAAGTTATCGTAATTGTAATAATCATAAAATTCCTTTTCTCCAACAAAATTAAGAAACGGAGAGAGAGATCGAAATGAAGAAAAAAACTGTGAAATTATGTATAGCCCATTGAGGATGTGTTCAATAATTCGTGTCGCGAAACTTAATAGGTTTTAAGGCATCGTTTTTGCCTCTCTGCGTCTGTAATGTACGTATAAAATGTATGTTTTAAATGCATGGATAATGCTGTGAACAAAAAAATGGCATCGTCTTATCATCGATTTACCTGCATGTCCTAACATCATATGGAGAGGAATTTTCTCGATCTCAGTACGTTTTATAGTCTCTAGAACATACTGAGATTGAAAAACTCGACGGTTCATTGTCTTCTCATTCAGTTAGGGTATATTTAATTTTTATTATGCACCTACAGAACCGTTTGAAACGACGACGTATCGATGGCCATAGTGCAAAACCATGTAACTTCGTTTGCAGACTTCCTGTCATACTTTATTTTTTCTCTAGAAAACTAGTCAACATTATTTCTCTTAAACATCCCGGATTTTTCCTCTCTGAAAGCAGAACAATCCGTACACATTCCGAGCTGTAAAGTAAGGGTTTTTTCTCTTCGAAAAAATGAAGGAGGCGAGGAAATTTTAAGACACCACAATGAAGGTACTCACTTTAGCCATCGATATTTATGCCTTCTAAAAAGGGAGCTCCTCTGGAGTGCCTTTAAACTTTATAAGTATCTATTGTGCCTCGAGTGTTTAATGAACCAGTCCCTTTTATCTCCGCAACCCTCAGTGACCTAAGCAAGAGAGTGTCTCATGAAAAATTATTACTCTCCTAAGTGCAGCAAGTTTCAAACGAGTTGCGGCTTAAAAATAACAATGGCGAGAGCTGAATAAGACAGACCACATTAGCGCGTAGTATACGACAATAGCCTTTCTCTTTAGTGCATTCAGACTGCCTGCTTTATTCGCCCGGAAACCCTTAATAAGCTGCCTAATTGAAATCAATCCCCAAAAACAGTGGCTGCGCCCTCGGTCCCTCGGGACAACGCTGCCAGCAGGGATGTCATCATCCGCCGACTTTAAATAGGGTTTACGACATGTGGAAATTATGAAAAATAATAATCATACATTTGGCAACGCGACATTACTGGTAGTTGCCGATTTTAAGTCAAAATTTGTTAATTATCATTTGGATCGTGTTTAGCAAAAAGGAACCAGCGCAATTACAGTGTCGTAAGAAAGTTGCTTCTTCATAATTATCTAAAAAGTCTCCTAGACTAGTAAATAGTATTTTGGCTTACCACCAAAAAATTGTCAATTTTACAGGAAAACATTAGTGTAAATTCTAATACCGTACATATATTATGTATTTCTAAAAGAAAATAAGAAGTTGCACCATTTTGGAAACACTGTAATCGCGCCGGTTCCTTTTTGCTGAATGCGATCCAATTTACAAAGGCAAAACTTACCGAAACGGCATCTCTTTCCCTGTAATCCTTGTCAAGTTTACTGCAAAATTCTACCGTCATTTTGGTTCCTCCGCTAAAAAAATCTGAAAAATACAAAAACTGGTGGTGGTGGGTTGTCGAAACAACACTCGCGTGAAAATTTACTGATTTTCTTGGATTTCCATCGATCGGAAGGGTAAGTCTTATAGACGTCATGAAAATTTAAATATAATGAGATCTGTTGAAACATCGTGTTACTTTGCCCACTGCCAGCAGGGATATCAGTGGATGATGTCATTCATTGCGTTCGTGCAGACCGTGGTTTTTCTTTTAAATCGAACCAGGCATAAAGAGGAAATGCAGCAAAAAGAGGGTGCCATTTAGGGCCAAAATTGCGGTCGTATATTAGGCGAGGGTATCGGACGGTTAGACAGATCTCATTAATTGTAAAAAATATTCTGCCATCAATTTGATTTTTAAGACCCGCGCAACCGAATCGGACCGAAATATATTCCCGACATTGATAAAATAACAACGGAAATGAGAGCACCGGCACACAGTGGACCGAGTCAATCAGAGAGGTCTGACATGAAATTTTTAACTAAAACTGCAAATTTTGATGTTTATTTTTATTTATTTTTTGTTTGTTTGTTTGTTATTTAAAGGGTATCCCGGGATAAGCATGTCAAAATGCCCTTGTGAATGGATTTTTATTTTAACCATTTTAAGTCATCAAGGGGGTCCTAAAACTTAGGTTTTGGGGGGTTTTAGCCCCCCAACCCCTCCGCCCCCCTCAGACCCCAAAAACCGCTTTTTTGGGCTATTTTTGACTATGCTAACGTCATTTCCTCATAACTTTCGTAATTTTCGATAGAATTGAACCAAAATTTGTCAGAATCTACATCAATTAGCTTAGTTTGTGTAGAGAAAAATTCATTATCATCGGATAATATTTTAGCCCCTAAAAAAAATTCGTAAAATTTTTGAAAAAAATCATTTTTTTCCTTTTTTCGCGGCTGGGTGGCGTATGGAAACATGCACACAAACAAAAATTGTCTCTTTTCTTAATTTATACACCCAATAAGATACAGGAAAAATTTCGTGTTGATCGGAGTGGTGCGCCATACTTAAAAACGCAATTTTCTAACCTCAAAACGGCCTAAATGCAACCATTAGCCTCCTTTGATGACTAGGCGTAGAGAAATGTAGAGAGAAATATCCGGTTTTATCGTCTCACCTCTTAAGTGATCCACTTAAGTACCTTGAGTCAAAATTTCGAGTCGATCAGAGTGGTGCGCAACACCCAAGCACGCAATTTTCTAACCTCAAAACGCCGAAATTGCCCATTTCGGCACCCATTATCACTCCGTGTGAAAAAATAAGAAGAGGTACATCCGATTTTATTGTCCTACCTCATGAACTAGACACTTTAGTGCATTTAGTCAAAATTTCGAGTCGATCAGAGTGGTGCGCAACAACCGAACGCGCCGATTTCTAACCTCAAAACGCCGAAATTGCCCATTTCGGCACCCATTATCACTCCGTGTGAAAAAATAAGAAGAGATACATACGATATTATAGTCCTACCTCATAAATTAGGCACTTAAGTGCATTTAGTCAAGATTTCGTGTCGATCAGAGTGGTGCGCAACACCGAAGCACGCAATTTTCTAACCTCAAAACGCCGAAATTGCCCATTTCGGCACCCATTATCACTCCGTGTGAAAAAATAAGAAGAGATACATCCGATATTATTGTCCTACCTCATAAATTAGGCACTTAAGTGCATTTAGTTCAAGATTTCGTGTCGATCAGAGTGGTGCGCAACACCGAAGCACGCAATTTTCTAGCCTCAAAACGGCCAAAATGCCTATTTCGGCACCCATTAACACTCCGTGTAAAAAAAAGAGAGGTGGGTACATTCGATTTTATAGTCCTACCTCATGAATTAGACACTTGAATACCTAGAGTCAAAATTTCGTGTTGATCAGAGTGATGCGCAACACCCGAACACGCCGCTTTCTAACCTGAAACCTCCCAAAATTCCCATTTTGGCATTCATTATCAGTGTATGTCAGCCAAGATCCCGCTTGAAAATTGCATGATGCACATTTCAAAGTTTATTTTGGCACCCTGCCGCGTAGCAGACCCGGTCACTCAGGGAAACCTCTAAACTCCCAGGATATATATGACGGTAGGGAGGCTCGCTCATCCCCCACGAGGAAGCGTTTCCTCGTCCAAGCTTCCATAATACGTAGCGGTGCAATGAGCACTGGCAAATTCAAGTCAATAAATTAACAAGAGGTTAGAAAGAATCCTAAAGTGAAAGGAAAACACTTTTTTAGTAAAGAAACGGGGTTTTTTTTTAAATATAATTAATCTAAAACGGTAAATACGACTATATGTATAGTCGTATTTACCGTGGTCTAGCATTGGCCTGAGTGCACCCTTCAGCTCGCCCAGAGGGACTCCCTTCATGAATCCCCAGACACACCACGTGAAGTCTGACCCACTTCAAAAAAAAAAAAAGAAACCACACCTTCAATTTGTTTTTTGTTTTTGTTTTAACCTAATATACGTACAAATTGTTTCAGAGGTAAACAAAAAAAATTGTAATTAGCAAGTGTTTGTTGACAGAGTCTGTTAAAATGAACCTTCTTTGCCAAGAAGAAATCATACCAAATACCCACCAAATTAGGTCAAATTTATCTCGTGCTTCTTATTAAAAAAAATCTATCCTGTAAATTCAAACGCAAAATTGCGATTGACACCAGCAAAATGGAGCAACTTTAAACCATTGATCACTCGTCTTTATTTCTTGCCACTGATTTTTGTTTATTTTCCGATTTGTATATCATGTCTTACCTTAAGTAATAATTTTGTCATCTCTACAATTGTAAATATTAATTATATTTAAAAAAAAAACCCGTTTCTTTCACTCATAACACAGTTTCTTTACTAAAAAAGTGTTTTCCTTTCACTTTAGGATTCTTTCTAACCTCTTGTTAATTTATTGACTTGAATTTGCCAGTGCTCATTGCACCGCTACGTATTATGGAAGCCTGGACGAGGAAACGCTTCCTCGTGGGGGATGAGCGAGCCTCCCTACCGTCATATATATCCTGGGAGTTTAGAGGTTTCCCTGAGTGACCGGGTCTGCTACGCGGCAGGGTGCCAAAATAAACTTTGAAATGTGCATCATGCAATTTTCAAGCGGGATCTTGGCTGACATACACTGATAATGAATGCCAAAATGGGAATTTTGGGAGGTTTCAGGTTAGAAAGCGGCGTGTTCGGGTGTTGCGCATCACTCTGATCAACACGAAATTTTGACTCTAGGTATTCAAGTGTCTAATTCATGAGGTAGGACTATAAAATCGAATGTACCCACCTCTCTTTTTTTTACACGGAGTGTTAATGGGTGCCGAAATAGGCATTTTGGCCGTTTTGAGGCTAGAAAATTGCGTGCTTCGGTGTTGCGCACCACTCTGATCGACACGAAATCTTGAACTAAATGCACTTAAGTGCCTAATTTATGAGGTAGGACAATAATATCGGATGTATCTCTTCTTATTTTTTCACACGGAGTGATAATGGGTGCCGAAATGGGCAATTTCGGCGTTTTGAGGTTAGAAAATTGCGTGCTTCGGTGTTGCGCACCACTCTGATCGACACGAAATCTTGACTAAATGCACTTAAGTGCCTAATTTATGAGGTAGGACTATAATATCGTATGTATCTCTTCTTATTTTTTCACACGGAGTGATAATGGGTGCCGAAATGGGCAATTTCGGCGTTTTGAGGTTAGAAATCGGCGCGTTCGGTTGTTGCGCACCACTCTGATCGACTCGAAATTTTGACTAAATGCACTAAAGTGTCTAGTTCATGAGGTAGGACAATAAAATCGGATGTACCTCTTCTTATTTTTTCACACGGAGTGATAATGGGTGCCGAAATGGGCAATTTCGGCGTTTTGAGGTTAGAAAATTGCGTGCTTGGGTGTTGCGCACCACTCTGATCGACTCGAAATTTTGACTCAAGGTACTTAAGTGGATCACTTAAGAGGTGAGACGATAAAACCGGATATTTCTCTCTACATTTCTCTACGCCTAGTCATCAAAGGAGGCTAATGGTTGCATTTAGGCCGTTTTGAGGTTAGAAAATTGCGTTTTTAAGTATGGCGCACCACTCCGATCAACACGAAATTTTTCCTGTATCTTATTGGGTGTATAAATTAAGAAAAGAGACAATTTTTGTTTGTGTGCATGTTTCCATACGCCACCCAGCCGCGAAAAAAGGAAAAAAATGATTTTTTCAAAAATTTTACGAATTTTTTTAGGGGCTAAAATATTATCCGATGATAATGAATTTTTCTCTACACAAACTAAGCTAATTGATGTAGATTCTGACAAATTTTGGTTCAATTCTATCGAAAATTACGAAAGTTATGAGGAAATGACGTTAGCATAGTCAAAAATAGCCCAAAAAAGCGGTTTTTGGGGGTCTGAGGGGGGGCGGAGGGGGTTGGGGGGCTAAAACCCCCCAAAACCTAAGTTTTAGGACCCCCTTGATGACTTAAAATGGTTAAAATAAAAATCCATTCACAAGGGCATTTTGACATGCTTATCCCGGGATACCCTTTCGAATGGTGCTTTTAGAAGAAAATTTTACAAGGAAACCAATGGAACCACTTTTACAACCTCAAAGTTTTGTATAAACAGAGTTATAAGCTTTTAAAGTTTCCGAATTTTGTCAGACCTCTCTACTTGACTCGATCCACTGTGCGGCGTGGCGCAACACGAATCTAATTATGATCAGCCGAAAGCCCAACGGCTAACCTCTTCTTGGTGTGTCGAATTTCTCGGTGTGAATTGCAGTGCATTTATTTTCTTTGGGTACCCGTTCACGTGAAGCTGAGGCAGAATGATCCACTTATTCAAGCTTTACATCAACCTAATAGTTTTTCAGAAATTCAGGGAATCGTTTCACCTCGGGAGCCCAGGTGCGCGCATCCTCATGCTGCGCCCTCTAATTTAACCGAGCAATCTCCACGATTAAATAGTACCTAACGTATAGTTTTCGACGATTATTAGGTACCTATTCTATATACCGCACGCCGTAGAGTGTAAACCCGCAATCCGAACATTCTGATGTGGCCAAAAATCCTCGCATTAAATATGTATTCTTGAGGAAGAAATGAATATTTTTTTCTGGAAATTTTCAGATGTTTTAGATGCTATTGCGACTAAAATTCTCTGAAAAATCGGAAGAAAAGTATTCATGAGTTTCTCTTAAAAAATATATTTCATCAAAGGAAGTTTGACATTGTTAAAAGGCGCATGCGGTATGTTTCTTTAGCACGGCAGTGCGCATATAACTTGCCGCCTGGAGTACCAATATTATACCATACCGTACCTACTTTTGATGGCCTCGCGGAGATTTTTCTTGGTAGTTTAAAAGTTTACACCATTTCCCTAAAGGCGATGTTTTATGGTCTGTATACTTCCGATCTTTCATTCGTTATTTTCTTCGAGAAATTAAAGCGTAAGTTCAGACTAAATGCACCTGTATATACATTTAGACTGGTAGCGACTTACACAAATCATGTAGATTTTCCCCCTCGTGAAATCGTGGGTCGATTATGGATTTAAGGTCTTTATTTTCTGTAATAAGACCCTAATCTTTCTGGATTATCCATAAAACCACCTATCTGTTCGGAAATGTAATGCCGTTTATGGTGCTTTTAAAGTTAACCAGAAATTGTAGTTTCATATTGCAAAGTGTAGTCCATTTCAGCCACATCCATCAGTTGAAAACATACTCGCTAACTAGTCAATCGCCATCCACATTAGATAGAGCCTATCGCCTCCGTCGAGTATCTTAACTGGAAATCCATAGTTTTGCAAAAAAATTCTTAATAATACTTTTGCACTGTAAATTATCGCAGAAAAAACCCGTTTAAAAAGCTTTTGCGAAAAAAGCTACAGTGGAAAACGTTAAAACGTGTCCATTAAAGAACAGTAAAACTCTAATTCATTTCAAACGCAACGTCTAATTTTTTCAAACCATCAGCCGAACCAGATAACTCATTTTTATTGCCGGCATCAAATGTTTTTCTACATCGAACCCCTTTAATTCACGCAATTCGGCCACGAGTAAAACGTTGCTCTTGGTGCCTACCCTCCTCGGGGGGCCTATTTTATTCAATCCTCCGGATCCAGTTTTAATCTCGAATTAAATTACGCATTAAACGGGGAAACCTTTTAAGCGGGAGTGCGTGACCGCTCTAATTTGTGGCGTCAAATTGATATAATAAGTAAGCGGCAAGTTATTGTGCCGGGGACCGCGGGGGTGGGGTGCCCCTCAGGGAGAAGAGGAAAGGGTCATTCTAGGCGTCACCGCTAGACAATGTGGCTCGGCCCTCCGTTGTTGCCATTCAGTACGATAATCTCACGGGTCACTATAAAAGTTGATGTTTTCCATAATAAAGCTTATTTTATGTTGTTTCTTGATGAAAATTCAGAAATTTTTAACAAAAATAGTAGCGTTGCTTAATATCGCGCAGTACTCATTTAAATTTAGATTAAAATTTTAACATTACATTCAATTCTAAAATACTCCCAACTCAGTTCCTTCCCTAAATGCGACTTTGTGTGTTTGTGTTGATCTCGGTCTAGTTAGACCTGCGATCAACAAAAAGACATGTTATTGTCAGTACCTTAATGCAACTATTCGTGCTCGATTGATGTCCATATTGCATACGCAAAAATCTGAAGGCGTTTTGACTTACTGCACATAGACTGATGCAGTTTAGTCGATGGACACAAAGGCGCGTCGATGTCAGCGCCTTGATACAACTATTCGTGCTCTATGGATGTCCACATTGCATACGCAAAAATCTGAAGGCGTTTTGATAATCCTGAGGCTCTCTACGACACGGCGCTGATTGTCGATGGCGAAACTTCGCTCTAACAGGCAAGGAGTGTATAATGAGCGTCTATTTCACGCTCCTCTTGTTAAAGCGTCCTATTTACTTATTAAACCACTTGATTTGCACCATCCTAAATCTGTTATAGATACGAATGCGTTAAAAAGAAAATCAAGATGCTATTGAGTTGAGCGCTCGCGTCATCGGTCGATACAGTATTTCCAGCCCTTAAAATCTGTCCTCACGAAAAATCCAAAAAAACTGAGAGACATTGGCTTAGCAATGCTCCGTGCCTTTATGCTATAGAGACTTTTTAGTATGTAGGTAAAATCATCACCAAGACAGGAAGATTCTCCTCTCTGTGTGCCTTATCTCCTATGTCTCGATATTCCATCAACTGACTAAAGATGTGGTCTGATCTAACTACAGCTATAGTAGTTGGTACTTAGGTACTTGGTACTATGGTATTAACTACAGTGCGAGAAGACATTACTATCATCGCTGTAATTAATTCTACTGCAATCTTACTACCGTCATCGAGTTGCCTCCATCTACCATTAATCGCAAAAAAACTAAACATTTTGTCAGGAGTACAGGAAATCGTAATCCTTTTTTTGAGGTGGATTTGAAATAAGTGGCAGCGTCTGGCCGAAGCGATGAGGTTAGTCTCAAAATTTGGGATAAACGCTGGCAATTACCAGAACCAACGAGGCCTATGCACCGCGGCTACGACGTTCTCCAACACTCACTGATGAGTGATCAGTCCACTTTCGATGACTCGAGTGGAGGCCCTTCTCAATTCAACCCCCCTCGAAGTCTCAAATTCGAGCGGCCCGCATCCGTAAATGGACGTATTCAAATCAAAAGGAACTATCTTCATAGTGACCTGGTCCCCGAGGCCCATGAAAATACATGCATGACAGGGCTCTTGTCATGATGGATATAGTTCCCTTCGATTTTGATACAACCAATCGTGATCGAGATTCACGATCGAAGGCCTCGTTTAACCTGTCATTATGCGTTTTCATCCATGTTTCTGACTCGGACCTCGAAAAGGCGTCCATAAAATAATCGAACCATGCTCGCTCTCAAATTGGACTCGGAAATCGTATATTTGTAGAATCTCGCCCGAAAACACGCGAAACTCTCTTGTCTTCTGAAATCTCTCTCCCCGAAGAAAGCATAAAATGACCATGTAAAAATATTTTATGGCACTTGGTATTTTGTGTAATTTTTTTTTCTTTGGGTAATAAGTAACAAAGAAATGTCAGCTGTTTTCATTTTTATTGAGGCGATTGTTAACCAGCTAACATATCATGTCTTAAAATCTTACAGCACAATACGATGAAAACAAAGGTTTAAAGTGGGGAAACTGGTTGAAAAAGAAAGAAAAAAGGAAAGACAGGTAAAACACAAACATTTTGGTAGATTAGACTCAGATTACTACCAAACGGACACTTAAGAGAGTGATTTAATTTTTTTTTCTTAGTCTAATTTTTATTTTTTTTCAATTTGTTGCGTTTCTCATTAATATAATGGCCTGAGTAATCCGATTGGACCGACATTGGATTTTTTGATCCTTTTTACCCTATGTCCCTCGCATCGTAGTCAGTTTTGTTTTTATCGTATTGTGCTTATGTGTTATGGGCTGCTCATAGTTCCTTTGTCAGAACCCTCTAGAGTGGTTTTACTTTTTTCTTCTTCGTTTCCATCCTGAATAAATTCAATGTGAATAACGCAAAATCTTGGGCTTTAGGGAATCAGACGGACAATTTTTGCCGAGCCAACAAGTTCCGTGCCCTTAGTTTGTTCACTCTGCAGTATTTCACTCTTCGCAACCGCTGTTAATGCATATTGCTTGTTTCGCCTACGTAACGCCACAAACACACATACATTACCTGTCTTGCCCACAGCTTTTATACCCCATTGTTGCAGATCTCGGGTCTCATACATCTACTTAGTTCGAAGAACAAAATCATACTCTTCAAGTCAGGTTTTAGGTATCAGGACTCATCGTTCCAACCAGATGTTTGCTTTAAATTGCCGAAGTTTCTTTTTCTCTTTTTAACCAAATGTAATATACGTTGGACTGAAACAACCAGTCACTCCAAACCGATATGATAATCCTTCAAGCTTTTTCCCTATCTATCCTTCAGTTTTGAACTAAACGCTTTGTGTGAAAAAAAAATGAAAAAAAAAAAAAAAACACTTTGCGCGATACAAAAACAGCCAACGGCGTGGAATTTGGCAATTCAGTCAATTTAGCGTTTTTTTCCGGTAACCCTCGTAAACAGACAATACCTCAAAGATATATCCAAAATACATGAGGATGGTCCTCTGCTAATAGTGATTGATTTAAATAATAACCAAGATAAGCCCGCATACCGCACACTGGAAAAAAAAACACATTTGATCTATAGTCCAGACTCTTGAAAACATTGACAAGAAAAAATACTCTTGATTCAATCGGATTTTTGCTTGAATCAAAACGAAATCCGCTTAAATTTAGAGGCTTGGTTCTTGATTTAAGCTAGATTCTGATTAAATCAAGAGTACTTTTTCTTGTCGATGTTTTTAAGAGTCTGGACTCTAGATCCAATGTGTTTTTTTTCCAGTGCACACTTAACGTAACGGCCTTTCGAAGTCGGTTTTTTTACACGAAGAAACTTAAAACGCGTAAAATTTTTCGTAGAATTTCGCGTAGAATTTCAACGTTTTGTTTATTTTCTTTTTACTTTAGAGTGGCACCCCCACTACTCGCAAAGGGAGTGAAATAGTAATAATACACTGCTGTACTTACTAAAATATTGCAGTACTGTGTACAACTTTTACAAAAGTTACTACGAATATTTCATCATCCTTTACTTTAGGAACACCTTATACTGACGCAGGCTCGAACGCGTGTGAAGTCTGAGGTGATTGATAGTTTCAAGTAAGATCGCCCATAGTCGACCTTATTCTGATGATTCTATCGATGAACATTTTATTCAGGAAGGAGTCGATCGAGTCGATGTTTGGTGATTAGGTACTATTATCATCATGATGTTTTTCGCTTCTTTTTCTTCCGATCAAAGTATTTGAATGTTTACCCTCTCGCTCGCTCAAGTCTTTGGACTCTTTTGAATACATTGCCGCTCGATTTGAGAAGAACTGACAAACGATGTCCGAAGACCAATTAGTGGACACCCTCGACGACATGATTAATTCATTTCTTAGGCAGAATTGCCGCGACGTTTTTTTCACGGGAGTGAATTATAAATCTCTTATCTCACTTCGTAAATATATCGATGAATTAAGTATATGAAGTACGTATTCTACAGCGGGTATTAAGTTTTCGCCCTCCTGACATAAGGACAAAACTGCCAGTGGCGTGTTGTGCTGTGCGATTCATCGATTGATCTGCCATTTAAACCTATGGAAAAGGATAGATATACAGGGTGTTCGCAACGAACAGCTTAATAATCGATTCTTTACCGTAGCTTCAAATGGGGAAATATCGAAAATCGATCATTCACGTCACGCCACTGGTAACTACACTTCTCGATGAACCCTGTCGCCTTTATGAATTAATGATTTTCCAGGCTCATCTCTATGTGTAGTTACGCCTTTTGTTAGCCGAGCAACGAAATTCCTGTCGTTTTATATGCGCACTTTGTTCTACGATGTATAAAACAATATGAATTGCCGCTGAGAATTCCCCAAGAAAATAGGATGGACACAATGCATTCATAAATCTTTTAAAAAATTAAAAAATTAAATTTTGTCATTAGGAAGCGAGGGAGTCTCATTGTATGTCAAAAGGTCAGAGTTTGCTATATTTTATTTTTTAACTCTGGTCTTCAAATATTGGCCAATGCATTGCATAATCTACTTTTACGCACAATAAAATTACTTGAAAAATGATTTATCTCAATAATAATTGGAAATTATCTTAATTTTACTCGTCGTTTTGAAAAACTACGGTATTTTGCTCTGTTCGTAGCTCCCTTTCAGCGTGTGAACTTGGCACCGCAACAGTTTCTCAAAACTTTACTCGGCCCCCAAAATAACCTCCTCCAGCTAAGTCAAATTCCAGTTCCATGACCATTTGGACAACAAAATGCTGATCCGACTGATTTCGATAGTCTCCGGTCAGCATATTAGCAAGCTGGCCAGCGTCAATAGTTTCGGTTGGAGATCTAATTACGGAAATGAAAATACTCCTGCACCGAGGCGCACATTGCAGCTGCAACTGACCGAATATTCGGTTCCCTCGATAGTTTGTTCCGAGCAATCGAGATTAAAGTGACTCCTCAAATAGTTGAAAAATGAGCCTGCTCGTCTACGGTTATAATTTAAAACGATGGGAGGTATGCAGATATCCGTTGTTCACAGGCGACCCCTGATCGGCTAAAATACTCAGCAGGTGGATTTGGGTTGCGTATACGGGCCTCGATAAATCAAAGTTTCAAGAAAAGAATCTGTGCCTGCCCATCGGGGAAGAAAACACGGCGTCTGTTGCATCGGAAATGACACGAGGCTTAACCGCGGTTGAGAATTAGGAGCCAACGTTGATTTTTTTCTCTAGCTTATGGTGGATGGTGGTTAAAGTTAACAAGTGCTCTTCAATCGTTGCCAAGATTTTGAAAATTAGTGCTGTTTAACAGTTGTATCTTTCCGCTGATGCCAAGTTCAAACAAATGGAAACCATCGATGTGTTGTTGAGCGCTTCCCTGACATTGGCGCAAGTTATAAACTATGATGAGGATGAACGTAGATGAGGATCGAGGATGAAACGGTTATCAGTTTTTTTTAACTAAAGGAAATACATTTAGTACACTTTTTCACCAAATAATATCAAATTTACAAAATTACAACTTTTGTCCCTTCTATACAATAATCTATCGCCTAAAGCTTCATTTACTCTCAGTTCTTACTCACCGATGTACCCCCAGGCGACCCTCACTTCAGACCGTCAAATTCACGCCGCCCAGGTGAGATGCGAATCTACAACCGAACCCTATAGATAACTATTACTGCACGGAGGATTCTCTCTGGTCTATCTCAAAGATTGAAGGCGAAATATTAATGCCTGTATTCACTATCATACCTCAGTGAAAAATCTGCCTCTTCTCAATTTTAGTCAAGAATCACTACTCAGAGCTCAACGCGCTGATTTCTTTAATTTCTCATTAGATTTTTTCTAAAAAAAAATAATACAGCAGGTTCTGCACTAAACCATTATAATAGTATTCATAGAGTCATTTTATTCCTAGTCATTAAACAAATAGGCACGTTTGCATGGTTCGCAGTAGCACCGCCTATCCACCTGGATGTTCCCTCTAGGTCGAGTGAGTGTTTTTTGCCAAACAAGGAGAGAGCTGATCGTGTAGAACCCTAGCAACATCGCAAATCACTTTACACCGGCAGTATTCCATACGTTTAAACGAAGAGTAGACCAGTAGCCATGCTTTTACCAGATGAATGAGGAGATTACAAGCCGTAAATATTCCCACAATGTCCTGGGAGTCTAGTTGGTATTTGAATTATTACACGCCCGTCAAAATACATAACCACGCCTAATGTGGACGGCAAAGTCATGGAAGACCCCTCCGAACAACGTGGAACCTGATTTTAATCTGTAGCCCTAACCTATACTTAAACCCTTCCAGGGCTGCGAGGTCTGTGCGTCCTAGCTAGTGATAAGGAACAGTCGCGTGGCGTGCTTTGCGATATATCGATCGATCGGTCATTTAAACCTATGGAAAAGTATCGATAAACAGGTTGTTCGCAGCGAACACCCTAATAATCGATTCTTTACCACAGCTCAAAGGGGAAATATTGATAATCGATCATTCACGCCACGCCACTGATAAGAAATCGGAGGCTGATAATGCTTTGAAATAGGATTTAAATCAAGAATTAATTTTAAGGTTTTTTGACGGGGGTACCTACATACTGCAGTGCTAAGGAAGAACGCCGTATGAACATTCGAGAGTTGCCAAGTTTCCCTTGATAAAACATGTATTTTTGACGACATTCGTGTGCATTTTTCTTTGAAACTTTCTTATATTTTAGATTGAATTGCGTACAAAATTGTCTGAAAATTTTGGAAAAAATATTCACAATTTTCCCAGTAAATTCGGTTTTTATCGAGGGAAACTTGGCAACTTCTGACGGCTCATACGACGTTCTTCCTTAGCATGGCAGCGCTCATCGCTACCGATTGTGCTCATTGGAGCCTAAATCGGATATTGATGAGAGCGAGGGCGGTAATTTACTAGCGTCCCATAAATTTGACTGTCGTCGTTGTCAAGCTTCAGAAAAATGTGTAGGTTTTTGGCTCGGTCGATAATTTAAAAAAAAGAATATTTGCACGATCAGGCAAATTTTCGCGGAATGCGGCATCGAAAATTTTACGCGTCTAAATATTTATGGTCGGTTCGCAACGGTGGGCCACGCTCTTCCTCGGCGAAAATTGAATAATTTTGTCCGTGCCTAAGTTATACGGTCTGATTTTATTTTTATGGGAGGAGAAAGCTCTTACCCTGAGCCTTCGACCATATGGCACGGCGCCCACGACAAAATTGATCTCGCAAAAAAGTAAACAAATAAGATAGCGATGAATATAAAATCGCGAAGTGGACCATAAATCAGGTGGAAAAAAAATGTTGACAGGTAACAAGTATTGTGAATGTTCAGGACGGTGACACGTTAAAAAAAAGGAAGTAATACGTATTGAAACGGTTTTTTTTTTCTGTTCTGAGCTCGAAATATGTAAAGAGAGCTAATTGATGGGTCGTCCTACATCGTGAAAGTTTTGAATTCGTATGGCTTTATTAACGCAAATTACTGTCACAAACTACTTAGTATATATTAGAATTTGTTGATGAGACATCAATCTTCAGCCTCAAAAACATCCGTCAAAACGTTTTTTTTTTTTTTTTTTTTCATCGTGGTAAGGATATGGTGGCCCTTTGAATCAATATTTTTCTTACAAATCGATTGATCATTATTTTAAAAGCAATGCCTTTCACTTTTTTAGAATATTATTTTAGGTTATTTGTCAAGCGGTTGATCCGTTCTCCTCGGAAACGTCCTCTCTGTGATGAATCAGAGAGTATAGGCAGGGGATTTCCAAACTTTTAGTGGAATTAACGCGGATGCTCACGGATTTTCGGGGTTTAATGTGTCACCGTGTTTTCACTTCTTTCGCTTTTCAAGAATAGCAACCAACTCCTGCTAAAATTACTCGAAACAATGGAAACTGTTATTACGATTTCCACCGACGCAGCGAATTCCAGGGATAGCTGACGCCAGTGGATTGGAAATTTTTCGACCGAAAGTATTTCACATCACACGCTGTGCATCGCTGCATCCTCGTCTGTAATTCTTTTCCCTCCCCCTCCCAACTTCATTCTCGTGACACCACTTTGTCCAAATATCTCGATTCTATTTTCTAATTTATCTTGTCCCCTTTTTACATATCCCCGTATGACATTAAATTACATTATTTTGCCTCTATTTTTCGGTGGTGTCCTCATATTTAAATTTCTTATGCATAGTGTCTCAATTGAATCAGTGAGTACGAAAACACACCAACTCGAAAAAATGAAAATAATCAAGACACACAAAAAACTGCACAGTAGTTGAAGAAGCCAGTCCAAGAAAAATATTTTTGGTGCCGAGAAACTAGTATTTGAGGCCACTTTAAGGGTCGAAATAGTGACAGATGTCCTAACTTTGGTGACCTTTATGAAAATTGACTGTCTTTAATGAAAATTGAGCATTTTCGAGTTATCGAGTTGGTGTGTTTCGTTCTCACTGATTCAATTGTGCAGAGAAGAAAAAAATTCAGTACTTATTTTTACCTTCAAGCAGCGATTAAGTGCTTAGTTTAAGTTACTTGAGGATGCGCCTTCAATTTTAGACGATACTTTGTTCGTGACTCTCAGACACGATAAGTGATATGCTGTCATCGGTCTCGAGGTTCCATCGAGATGATGGTGAAACCACGCGCGAAAGCACATTTTTTGGCACGGGAAGTTGCAAAGTTCTCGATGACCTGGGTAATGGTGAACAAATGGTCGACGGTAGACCTACCGGCTCTAAAACCAGCCTGTTCTTCGGCTTCCTGGCCGCTCCAAACCTCTTCGACCTTTGCCTTGAGAATTTTACCGTAGACCTTGCTCAAGGTTCCTGTGACCGATATACCTCTGTAGTTGTCGCAATCTTGCTTACTACCTTTCTTATGACTGGGAGTAATCCAAGATTCCTTCCAATCCTTTGGTATTTCGGAACCATGCAAGCAGTCTTGCATGAGTTTCCTCAGATGTTCAAATAGTTTACCGGTGCCACATTTTATCAACTCCGCCGGTATACCCCAGGTCCAGGAGCTCTGCGAGTTTTCAGCTCCCTCACAGCCTTCACTACATCTTGGAGCTGGATCTCCACGTTGGAATCTTCTTTTAGGGCGGTCAGCCAGGAGCTGCACTTGGTGTTTGTGGATCTTCAGAAAGCTTATGACAGCGTGCCGTTAGTGAAGCTTTGGGAAGCCTTGGAAAAAAGGGGTTTTAGCAAAGGACTTGTGGGGGCAATTAAATCATTTTATAATGGGACGATAGCAAGAATTAAATGTCGTGGAGAGTTGTCCGGAGGTTTTTTCGTCACAAAAGGACTAAAACAAGGCTGTTGTTTGTCACCAACACTATTTCAGGTATACCTAGAGCACGTTTTAGAGGAATGGAAGAAGAAGGTTGCAGGAATGGGCGTTCCACTCCTTGATGGGCAGACCCTTTATACTCTATGCTTTGCCGATGACCAGATCGTTGTAGCTCAGATGAGGAAGATGCAGATTACATGACGCGGAAGTTGGTCGAAGAATATCGGAAATGGGGCATGGACGTTAGTGTGTCCAAGACAGAGAAGCTGGTCACGGGAGCAGCGCATCAACGGCAAAGCATAGAGCTTGAGGATGGACGGCGCATCGAAGAGTGTGACGAATATAAGTATCTCGGTGTTTGGCTCGATCAGGATGGAAGGATGGATAGAGCAATTAAGGACAGGATCATCCAGGGCAGGAGAGCCATCGCGATGCTGAACGGGGTGCTCTGGGATCAGAGCATCTCAAAGGCAAACAAGCACCGGATATATGACGCCATCGTTAAAAGTATCGTGCTCTATGGGAGTGAAGTGTGGCCTTTGACGAAAAGAACGCAAGAAATGTTGAGGGCAACTGAAATGGATTTTTGGCGGCGATCTGCCGGCATTTCGAGACGGGACCGTGTCCGTAATGAGAGAATTCGCCAGGTGATGAAGGTTGAGAAAGATATCGTGCACGACGTCATGTCCAGGCAGTTATGCTGGTATGGACATGTGCAAAGAATGTCGGAGGAGAGGTTGCCCAAACAAGTTTTGGATTGGGTGCCACCTGGGAAGAGGCGACGGGGACGTCCCGTAAAGGGTTGGCGGCAGGGCGTTGACGAAGAGATGTTGCGGTGTCAGTTGCCCGATAACCTCTGGGAAGACAGGCATATGTGGCGTTTGGGTGTCGTAGAACGCCAGAGTGCGTTGTAAAGCGACTTAAATAAATAAATAAAAGTTGCAAAGTTCATGTAACGCGCGTCTTACTCTTTAAAGAGGATGGCTAATCATCGTTATCGCGCAGAATCTGTGAATATTCTGAGCTCTTTCGAAAAATGAATTCTGAAAAATTTTTGCAACGAGTAAACTTGATGGAAAAATTAAGTAGGGGCGAAAATTTTAAAATATTGCAATTAAGGAACTTGTTTTGGTGATTTTACTGTTGCTAAATGTTATTTAGTGACATTTTTTTTTATCTCAATAGATCAATAGAGAGTAGATTATTCGAATCATTCAATTTATTCTGCTCATCCCCATATTATATGATATCAAAAGTGTGACTGATTCTCTCAGGTCTCATACGTAAAAGCACGTAAGCGCTGCGATGCAATAAAGTTTAAAGTTCGAAACTTAAAGTTGGAGCCTTTGGGGTTTAGAGGCGCAATTTGTGTGTACTCATCAAGGACTTTCTTATTGCTTGAGGTTATACAAATACATTTGATTCATCGAAGTTTCGGCCCATCAACAAAACCGTCTGAAAATCAATTCCAACGAATTAGCGTGAGATTTTCCGTTGATTTATATAGGCCTGCCAACAATTCGTTCTCAGTATTTCACGTTTATTCGGTCATCGATGAGATCACCGAAAAGCATGTTTTCAGCTCGTTAATCTTAGGTTATTGGATTAACACGCCACTCGACCTTTTACCTGCAATAAATCCCGGACAAAGACGAGGATCAGATGGTTTTCGGCCTCAAATCCAGTGGCGTGGCGTGCTTTGCGATATATCGATTGATCTGCCATTTAAACCTATGGAAACGGATCGATAAAAATGGTGTTCGCAACGAAGGCCTTAATGATCGATTCTTTACCATGGCTTTAAACGGGGAAATATCGATACAATCCATTCACGTCTCACCACTGCTCAAAATATATTCAAAACTAGCGCGGTGGCGTCTCAGGAGTCCTGTGGCGCCTCCCAGAGACGGACAGGTAGCTCCGCCGCACAGTGGATCGAGTCAATCAGAAGGGTCGGACATGAAATTTTGAACGAACACTGCAAATTTTGAAGTTTATTTTGTCACATTTTAAATTGTAAGGAGTGCTAACAGAGGAAAATTTCACGAAGAAACCAATGAAACCACTTTTAGAATCTCAAAGTTATTAATAAATGAAGTTATAACACTGGAAAAAAAACACATTGGATCTAGAGTCCAGACTCTTAACAACATTGACAAGAAAAAATACTCTTGATTCAATCGGATTTTTGCTTGAATCAAAACGAAATCCGCTTAAATTAAGAGGCTTGGTTCTTGATTTAAGCTAGATTCTGATTGAGTCAAGAGTACTTTCTCTTATCGATGTTTTTAAGAGTCTGGACTCTAGATCCAATGTGTTTTTTTTTTCCAGTTAACCGTTTAAAGTTGCCAAATTTTGTCCGACCTCTCCTATGTACTCGATCCAGTGTGCGTCGTGAAAGATTGCCCAAACCACACACCGCAGGTATGTAGTAGCTGCCAAATCAATTTTTGCTTTTTTTAAATCTAGCCTCTGGAGTGTTCTTCTTCTTTGTCTCCTTTTGTGCTGGTATCAATGATGTGGGCATCCAGGGTTGCCAATTTTCCGCATCGTACAATAAACCTTTTAGGAAATCGCGATACTGCTTCACTGCGGATTGACAACGCTCTTGGCGCCCGCGGGGTGGTGGTTGCCTCGTAAAACTGGTCATCGACTTGGGTGAAGAAAACACCTCGTTGCTAGGTTCTGTTGTCCAATGTGGGCGTAACAAATTTTTTGTATTCTTCTTATTTGATTTGTGTGCGTTTTGCCGCTGCTACCGCGGGAATTATTACCCTCATCATAGTTTCAGGACTTTCGACTACGAGGTTTTGCTATGCAACAATATTTTCATCCCGGCCGTTAATGTTTACCCTACATAAATATACGTTCGATTCTACTGCAAATAAAATAATACCCATGTCGTGGAGCAAGTGGTATCTTCTCATTTCTTTATCCTCTCCTCTCTCCTTTTTTCGAATACGAGCGTGTTCTGCACTTCCCCTGGCGCGAAACAAGCATTCCTGAGTCCTGACCATTCCCAGAAACCTGTTGAAGAATTCGGAGTGCATGAGGGCGATTTTCTGTCTCCTTGATATACCCTTACTAGCCGCATTCCTTCCCAACGCACTAGTTAGAATCGCGTGGTAGAGTAAATAGCACGTATCTATTTAGCAACAAATCAACTTTAGTGTATTTTACAATAATTAACTTATTCATTTACTTATTTGTTTCTTCAGTAATATAACTTCGAAGTCGCTATATTCTCAATCGAGGGATGTTCATTTTCCACCATGTGTTGTTCAAACGATAAGGAATTTGCTACAGCTGAGCCAAAGCGTCGATATTGGGGTTGCTTGATTTTTATATTGCAGAGACTGTCATGATGACGTTTAGCTCACGATGTGAATCACGTAGAGCATTGAGTTTTCATCAGCGGGTGGTTTAAATTCACGCATTAAGAATCATTAAATATCTTCGTAAGGAGTTGATATCGGTAATTTTCGTTGTGCAAATCGTGTTCTAAGTGAAAATTTGGCAAAGAAACATGAATCAGAATGCTGGAATTCGTACCTTGTCTGTTGGTCCATTATGATAGTAAAATATGTTTTAAAGCGCCATCAGTTTTCACATTTTCTCTTCAGAAAAATCGCGTTTTATCCTCGTCATTAATGTGCGATCGGTCATGAAAAATAAAGGGGTGGTCATGCTCAAATACAGGAGTGCAGAATGTCCACGAATCAACGACCAATCGGTCGTCCGCGAAGGCAGTGGGAAAATTGCATAGGCTGCGACCTTGGATAACGGGGCTGGGGCTGTCCTATGCATCTCGGAACTACGCATCTCGGAATCACTTGGCGCGATTCAAAGCCGAGAGCGACAACGAAGATGAAAAGTCGGATGGGGCGATCAGCGTGATACGACTATTCCAACTTTCGAGAAGGTAAAATTGCATATTTACAAATTGAAGGAGAACATGAACTCTTTTCGGCTGCCTTAGGGACTTTAACGCAGAGTAGAAAAGTTGAATGTTGCGAATTACCTAATACGTTTGCTTAAAAACTTAATGCAACCCCGTTTCATTTACTGAAAATTACTAAGAAGGCGCTATTTTTTGAAATTTATTGCAGACGCGCAATGTCATAGTGAGAAGGGAGAGGCTAAATCCGTGGTTGCTCAAAATTGCGCTAACCGAAGAACTTTCTGCACATCAGTGGCGAGGCGTGAACGATCGATTTTCGATACCTCCCCATTTGAAGCTGTGGTAAAGAATCGATTATTAAGGTGTTCGTCACGAACACCCTGTTTATCGATCCTCTCCGGAAGTTAAATGGCAGATCAATCGATATATCGCAAAGCACGTCACGCCACTGCTGCACATCTGCGCAAGAATAATTTGAATGCAGAAAAATGCAAGACTCTTGATAAAATATCAAAGCCAATACAGGAGTGATGTTCGTCTTTGTAAGAATACTAACTTGAAAGCTTAGGTTCGAATCGGGCTCTATTTTTGTACAAGTCTTTGTAATAAGTAAGTCAGTATGAAATTATCCATATGTAATGATGATGTAGTACGAGCACGCTTCATTAAAAGCGGAGGGATTAATGTGAGTCATACGCGGTTGATCTGAGAAAATACTTCATCAACGCCAACCTCTCTTCTGCCGTGCTAAGGAAGAACGCCGTATGTACGTTCGAGAGTTGCCAAATTTCCCTTGATAAAATGGGTATGTTTGACGACATTTACGCACATTTTTCTTTGAAATTTTCAGATATTTTAGATTAAATTGCGGACAAAATTGCCTAGAAATTTTGAGGGAAAAATATTCACGATTTTCTCACTAAATTCGGTTTTTACCGAACGAAACTTGGCAACATCTGAAGGCTCATACGACGTTCTTCCTTAGTACGGCAGGGTTAGGTATAGGCTCCTCTTGAACAATAATTGCTCTGAGGGCCTCAGAGAGTGTTTCCACCAACAGGAAGGATCGGAAAGTGCATCGTTAGAACAATAGTCACCAAATCCGAAGACAAATTACGGGGGGCATTGTTCCGGGCATTGTGGAGGGGAGTGCACCCGGGCAGCCTTCAATAAATTGGAGTCTCCGCAGACTCCACACTGTAATTAAGGCCGGGCAAAGGGGTGACGGCGACAAGAAGGGCCTTAAAGTGCATCTTATCCGAATACAAACAACCACTTTCCCGGCCGGGGAGCCATGGAGTATTTGCCAAGATCGAGGTTGTTCGTCCAGAACCGTATAATGACTTTAATTCCACGCAATTAATTAGCGCAGTGAACCGCCAATCCTGCCGCGCTGAGGAAAAACGCCGCATGAACATTCGATAGTTGCCAAATTTCCTTCGATAAAATGTTTATTTTTGAGAAAAGTTATGAATATGTTTCCGAGAAATTTTCGAGAACCGTAGGTAAAATTGCGAACAAAATTTTCTGAAAAAACTGGAAGAAAATTGTTTACAAATTTTCACGAAAATTCATGATTTACGAAAGGAAATCTGGCAACGTCTGAAGGTTCATACGGCGTTTTTCTTTAGCACGCCAGAATCCGCCCTTGACTCTGACACTGGTGCGAAGGAGTAAATGGCGCCTCCCCCTACCACCACCCTCTCTAGACGTACCCCCTCCTTCCCTCTGGTGGGGAACTGCACCTTTGCTGGGGATCTATGACAATTTGTACGCTTTGCGCAGAAATTTCATTTTCTCGGGCACGTCCGAGACGTATTTCTCCGGGCGGAACGTGCTAACAGTGCTCTCTGGGGGACGTCTCGCGCTGGATGAAAAACGTTTTCTTCGTTTTGTGTGACTCCAATTCGCAGCAATTTCACGAATGGAAATGAATTTCAGGATCGGTCAAGAAGAAAACCGACGTTGGCTCAATTTCAGGGTCGACTCGGTTCTATATTTGAGTAAAGAGGAAGGAAGGTCTGAGATGTCTGGAGGTCTTTTAGTTGAGACATTCCTGTTGAATAGGTCCTAAATTGAACCCTTTTATGACCCTTGATTTGAGCATCGGAACATGCGTCAAATTGACACACACATACTACCACAAAGAAGAATGTCAGCTGGAGTTAAAAGGTGGCTTGGGGCACACGGGAAATTGGGGTTCGAGTTTGAAGTTTTTACATTAAAATTTTGTATGTTGGAGTTTTTTAGCCAAAATGCGTTAAAAAATCAGCGTATAGCTGAAAATTTCCATACTGAGAGAACAAACTCACACACACGCACACTTTTCCCCTGAACAGATACCCTGTTCGGTGCAACACTAGTGACAACTATTCAGGAAGACAGCTGCAGACGCATTTCGGCCTTGTTGGGCCAATCCTCAGTGCAGCGCAGCCTTCTGAACTTCTTGCTACCAAGCTCGAAAAAAATTTCGGACAGTTCGTTAAACAATTTCTCTGTAAAAAAATAAAATGGCGGCGGAAACTTTGAAACGTCGCATGGCGCTTGTGATAATTCGACCAGAAGGTGACGACATTATCTCTATGCCTGAGGGGGCGAGACCGCGTAGCGGTCAGGGGGCGGCCCACCTCGCATCCATTAAACATCTTCATCCCGGCCCGGGAGCAAACAAGAGCATAGTGGAAGACAACCCAGTAATACAGAGCGTTCCGGGTTGGAGTCGTGATGCGAAATGCTCGGCAGACGGTGTAAATGCCGTTTCATTGTGCTCGGTTCCTGTGGCGAAAGAGGTCGTTTATAATCCCGTCGCGCTGCGCCCCGCCACGTCCGGGCTCGGAGCCCGATCGATCGGGAGTCTCTGAAACTTTTCCAAAGCGAAAAGACACAGACCGAATCCGAACCGGCGAGAAATTGCACAATCCGGAGCGGGAGCCAGCCGAGAACGGATCGGAAACATTTCGACCCGTTTAAGCGCTATTTAGGCAGTGTCGTTATTAATTGTTTTGGCCCCCGGCCAGCTCCCGCGGCTGGAGAGGAACCGAACGGCCCTTGCGCCGCGTTAAATGAGAGTTACATTCCTATTTCCATCGTTAGCCTCGCAGATTGCTTGCAACTGTGTTGTATGCCGATGGCAGGAGTGCAAAACCACGTATCTCAATTAAGATATTTCAAAATTTTCGCGTTAAATGAGAGTTACATTCCTATTGCCATCGTTAGCTTTGCGGATTTCTTGCAACTGTGTTGTATACCGATGACTCAAGTGCAGAAAGCGCGTATCTCAATTAAGATATTTCAAAATTTTCGCGTTAAATGGGAGTTACATTCCTAATTCCATCGTTAGCTTCGCAGATTGCTTGCAACTGTACCGATGGCCTAAGTGCAAAACCGCATATCTCAGTAAAGATATTTCAAAATTTTCGCGTTAAATGCCGAGAGTTGCATTCCTATTTCCATCGTTAGCTTCGCAGATTGCTTGCCACTGTAGTGTATACCGATGACCCAAAGTGCAAAACCGCGTATCTCAATTAAGATATTTCAAAATTGTCGCTCCTATTTTATTTTTAAGAGTTACTTTCCTATTTCCATCGTTATAGCTTCGCAGATCGCTTGGCACTGTTGTGTATACCGATGACCCAAGTGCAAAACTGCGTATCTTAATTTCGATAGCTCAAAAATTTCATACACTATAATTCATAATGCTATGAACGATAAAATGGTATCACAAAAATCATCCTATTAAACATTCACAAAAAGTGCAACTAATTCATGTCCTTATATCATATAGAGACGAATTTTTCCAATCTCAGTACGTGTCAGGCCCTAAAACATACTGAGGTTAAAAGAATCAAAGTCAAACGGTTAAATATCCTCTAATCTAGTTAAGCTATTTAATTTTTAGTTAAGAATGTCCGTGTTGTATGATCATAAATTTGCAGGCGCTCTGATTTTCTTATGGCACAGCCCGGCTGCAACAATTGCCTTAATCAGAGTGAAAAATTAAGGCGCCTTGCCTTTCTCAATGTCGTTAGAATACAACTATTCGTGCTCGAAGGATGTCCATGTTGCATGCACTCAAAATTGTAGGCGCTCTGATATTCATACTTGCAAACTCTTACCACAACTCTTCGTGCCCGAGGGAGTGTCCGCCTACGCAGAGACAGTGCAGTCTCTGACTTAAGTCTCTGATTGGCCAATGGCACGGTTTGGATTCATCGATGGATGTTTCAACTCCATGTAAAAGAGCTGACTAAATTCAACCGCAGGTTAAAATTGCTAAACCAATTGTTCAACTCCCAGCAGAGGCGGATCCAGCAATTTGGCAACACCGAATTTCCTCCACTTAAATTTATGCTAAAAAATCGATTCTTGTCGGAGCCCCGGCCCCTCTAAGAAGCGATACATTTCCATGCGTTCAAATGGAAAAAAGACAATGTTGCCAAATTGCTGGATCCGCCAATTGCTCCTAGGTCACCAATCATATTAGGCGAATCTGAGCGCTGACTTCCGGAAGTAACTTTAACACGATAGGAAGGACAGCAGTTCTAGGTTTGTAAAATTTACTGTCCCTGCTAACATCACTGTTTTTTCCGAGCTCGTCTTTTTCCCGGTCGTCTCGGAAGGGACAAGGAAAAGTAGTTCTCGTATCTTCCCTCTCGATCTCCCTATAATTCACACCCTTCCCTCCCACACCCTTGCGTTTCCCCTTCAGAATCGAGTCCCCCGAGAATTACGGGAAGACGGAATTTGAGTGTGAATCGCGTTTATCTGGAAGCACTTATCTCCCGGCGAGGAATCCGTCGTCGTGTGACAGGAAATGTCGACAGAAAACTAACTGTTTCTTGGAGATAAGGGCGTATATTCTACGGTAACGCACGGTCGCATCTCCTCGCAGCACCAAATAACTATGTTTATGCACACACTAATCGGGACGTCATCACGTCAGTCGCTTACGCGCCGCTTCCTTCGGGACTTCGATCAACGTCGCTATTTTAGGTGTCAACTCGCACGGAAAACGAACTCACAGGTTGCCGCAATATCACGAAAAACTGGGGAGCATAGTCACGCATGATAGAATGGAAAGATCCATGTTGACAGATGAAAGCACGTATACGCACGTAGCTCTGTCTAACTTTTTGCCGTTAAAAAAAAAAACTTAAAATAAATTAATCAATTTTCACTCTCTCGAAAATCTCTCACAACTTCTAAAGTGTATCACCGCCGAGATAATTTCCATGATTTAAGTAGTGTTGGAAGAAGTTTCAAGGCATTGTCATTTAGAAAGCTGGTGCGCCTTCATTTTTTTCACCGCAACGCGCACATTCTTGGAGCTGGAATAGTTGTATCCGACCAGACTGGAAAATACGTCTCAAGCGTTACCTGTCAAAATATCCACTCTTGTTTTGTTTTTGTGAGGAAAAACACATGAACGTGAAAATCCCAGAATATAGCTCACTCCGAAGAAAAATTCGGAAAAATTCAAAGAAATAATTTTCATCGGATTTCTTGTGAAAAAAAGAATTAAGGAGGACAAAAAATACAAAAAACAATATTCTTCGGACAGGAACATTGTATTCGAGTCTTCGAGAGTCAAAGGCACAGCAGACTTTTAAACATTATGTGTCAAACTTTCTGCAATTTTTTTTTTCTTTTTTTAATTGATATTTTCACTAACTATTCTGAGCAGCTACGATGCGGGCAAGCCTGAGGAATAATTTGTATACGAAATTATTTGCGCCAAAAAATCTGGTTCTAGGAATACGTGTCCTCCCCTCCCCCTTTACTTTCGTCTTTTCATGATCAAGATAAGACGCGAATTCCGTGTGTTGCGGGCAGCTGCCTTTTGTAATCACGGCGCACGCCGCGACAAGAGTCTCCGAACACGGCATGGCAGGAAGTGGCGTGGAATCAAGCCCTCTAAAGTTAGCGAAGTTTCAGCTGACTTAATTTTCGCCCACACGATAGGTGTTCTTGACTTCTTGTAGTGTCTAAGCCGAATTTAGTTGACGGGAACCAACCGACGTCACTTCACATGGCCCTCCAAGAAGAGAGGCTCAAACTTTCATTGCTCGAGAAGAACCGCGTTGTAAAAAGTGATTTATCGGTCCATATTTCACAGACTTATTATTTTATGGTCATATAGTTTCTGTGCCTCCACCCCCGCCTCTTTCTCTCCTTTTCATACTCAGGAAACATCCCACCAGCGATGCTCAAGTCAAAATAAAGTCTGATCCTTTCAAAAGAGCCTCTTTATCGCTGACATTTCCTTGAAGTGATTCGTTAAGCTCTCTGACTTAGTCGAACTGACATGCGATATATCGCAATGATTAGGTCAAAACTCTAGGCAGATTTTGAATTTTCAGCCAGGAATTGATCACTTCATCGAATACGAGGTTTGTTTCCAAACAGGATTCTGCTTTCATTTCTCTGAAGTTTTCCGATTCTCTGTTTAAAATGATTATTTAGGCTCATGCGCAGCCACATCTTCCTTTTTTTTCTAAAAATTCAAAATACGCTGAGAGTTTTGACCTAATCCATGCGATAGGTCGCACGCCAGTTCGACCAGGTCAGAGAGCTTGACGAATTACCTTAATCTTGATCAAATTATTTTATATGTAGAGGGAGATCATTAATTACATTTTGCGTATGCAATGTCGTTCTGGAACTTTCATTTTTTTTAAAGGAGGACGACAAAGTTAATTTTTCAGAGTCGAGCTTTTGCACTTCTTGAATTTGTCTCCAAATAAAAGTCATTCACACTTCTAAAATTTGTCACCAAGAAAATTTCCTCTTGAATCAAGAAGACTCAATCAATACATTTTTTTTTCTAGTAAGGCTTTTAATAATCCGAAGGTACAGAATCTAATTGTAAGCTGCGCTGGATGTCTCCAAGCACCTTCATTCATTTCATCCAACAGCATTTCAGCATTGATCAACTGCCTCGGACAAATAGCTAAGCTATCCTCTACCGATTGACAAATTTTCGGGTTGTTTTTCTCGACATCCTCTTCTATTACATACTATCAGCTTTTCATTATTTTGTAATTTTGCACAGTTTGCCTCCACGGTGTCCGTCGCGAGTTCGTTGCTCTCGAGACATGAGACACTGTCCCACAGTTTGATGGACACAATGTTTTGCGTCCGAGGATCCTGACAAAAGACCGATCAATAATAAGGCGGAGCTCGTCCGTGCGACCATCAAAACATTTTGTCCACCGTGGTAATCGCTGTGACAAAAACGGTCATCGGAGGATATTTTAAACGATTCTCTATAGCCTTTAGATATTTGTAGACCAGTTATGTGATCAAGATCAATACGCTGAACCACTAGCAGGGAGGTCTAGGACTCCCGATCACCTACGAAACCTATCCTCCTTGCGATCGTCACGAAAATGGCACCTTTTGACACTCTAGGGTTGGCGATTCCAAAACTAGTAATTCAAGGCATCCATTTTTGGCATAAATAATCGAAAAAATCAAATGGATTTCTCGGGGTCGATTTATAATACATAAAAGTATTTTTGACGGATTTTTTTACCTACACTGGTGTAAAAAGTAGCTTGGATCAAGAGTCCAGACTCCTAAAAACATTGACAAGAAAAAATACTTTTGATTCAATCGGATTTTTCCTCGAATCGAAGAGCCAAGCCTCTTGATTTAAGCAGATTTCCATTTTAATCAAGAGAATTATTTCTTGTCAATGTTTTCAAGAGTCTGGACTCTAGATCCAAGCTACTTTTTTACCAGTATATATCGGAGTATATTATTTAACTGAGTCATTTAATTGCAATTACACTAACTTGTTATGGGAATGAAACCCCATTATTTAGTGATTTTAGGTTAAATCTGACTAAAATTGTGAGGACGCGTAATTGAGGCCCAAAATGGGTAGTTCTGAGCCTGAGAAGGTGAAATTTTGAAATTTCCCAACGGCAACACTTATAAAGTTCTCAATGGCGCTGTGAATCCTCTTAATATTGTATATTGTATCGAAAAAAAGAAAAAGAAGAGAAAGAAAAGAGAGGAAAAAAAGAAAAAATAAAAAAAAACACGACTAAATGCATTACTTCAAAATGTGTCTAGACGACATGTCCGGAGAGATCTTAAGATTGAATAAGATTCGAGGTCTAGCACAAGGAGATCTCACCTCTCAAACCGAGATAGCGAGACCGCAAAACGAAAGGAAAGATGATCCCAGGTGGCGTTGGCCTTGGGGGAATCAGCAAAGCATGACGTGTCACCCGGCCTGAAAGAGACACGCTCTTAGCCGGGACGTGGGGCACGGGGCAGTGTACGGGGCACCGGGGGTATTTAGTCGTGAAAACTCGAGTTGGGCACACGTTGCGTTGTTGCACTGACCGCGGCCGGAGCTGGACATTAAAAACTGGTTCACGGCATCGCGCATTGCGGCCGGACTCGTATGAGTTACGGCCACGGCCGCAACCGCCATCGCCGGCCGCTGATTCCTGATTCCTCCTGATTGTCGCGCGTTCCACGCGGTCTGGCCGCACCCCACGCTCCGGCTCCCGCCGCCCGAGGCCACTTCCAGGCATCATCGGCGAGACGTGCATGATCGTATCGATATATCTCCATATGAAGCTGTTGTAAAGAATCGATTATTAAGGTGTTCGTCGCGAACACCCACTGGAAAAAAACACATTGGGTCTAGAGTCCAGACTCTTGAAAACATTGACAAGAAAAAGGACTCTTGATTCAATCAGATTTAAGCTTAAATCAAAAGGAAATCCGCTCAAATTAAGAGGCTTGGTTCTTGATTTAAGCTTACGTAAATCTGATTGAATCAAGAGTATTTTTTCTTGTCGATGTTTTTAAGAGTGTCGAAGTCAAAATCTTCCAAGATTATATTTCCTTGTCAAATTTTTTCAGAGTCTGGACTCCGGATCCAACACTTTTCCTCCCAGCGTCCAATGAATTGAATCAAATCTTTCACTTCTGCTTATGCTAACTGCACGCAATCGAAAAAAGTGCTTGACGCATATGGATCCCCTGATCCATGGCCGATTTTCCTGATGACATCTTTCCCGATTATTTCCGGTTTTCACCGACGGTAGACACCCTGTCACATACTCTGCCGTGCTAAGGAAGAACGCCGTATGAGCCTTTAGTTGCCATATTTCTTCCGATAAAAACCGAAATTACCAGGAAAATTGTGAATATTATATTCTCAAATTTTCCGACAATTTTTTACACAATTTAATCTAAAATATCTGAAAATTTCAAGGAAAAATATGCATGCATTTTGTCAAAAATAAAGGTTTTATCAAGGGAAATTTGGCAACTCCTGAATGTTCATACGGCGTTCTTCCTTAGCACGCGCGGCAGTACTTAAGACGCAGAACAGACTCCTTCTGACGTGCATTCTAGTTCACTCTTTGCCCAGGGTTTTTACACCGTCCATAAGCTCGAAGAGATGTACACCATTCTTCTATATTTGATTCATTTTCGAAGTACAGTAGACTCTGGATTATCCGGATTAATTGGTGCCGGGCCCGATCCGAATAAAAAAAAAATCCGAATAAAAATAGTAATCACAAACACCACCAACCAACACCACAGTATTCTTATTATGTATACATCATGTACATACCAACACGAATTTAAAAGGTTAACGCGAAATTGAACGACTCTATGGTGATTGTGAATGGTAGCCGACAACAATAAATTACAATGCAACGATTAAAGCGCGCAATGCGTGAAGTATTCATACAGTCTTGTAGCCGCTAATGTGCGTTTTAGGCTAACTAATCGACTGCACTGATGCGTTTGGCGTAATGCGAGAAGTATTTATGCAATCTAGTTGGCGCTAATGCGTTCTACGCCGACCTCACTGTTTGGCGCAATGCGCGAAGTATTCCTTCAGCCTTGCAGGCGCCAATATGCCTTGCGACCGCTTCTCCGCGGATCCGCTCACTTATCGGAATGCGTACGCAGTTACATGGTTGCAAAATCGATCCGGATAATACGAAGCCGGAAAATCCAGAGTCTACTGTAAGATTAGCTTAATAAAATCATTTTTTTAAAATATTCGGTGCCTACCTCTGCAAATTGTTCATCCCCTAATAAGAACGAGGCCGCCGTATCCGAGATAAGAACCAGTACATAAGTAAACACCTGCGGCATTTAAGGGAAATAATGTAAGTCAAATGAAATATTATCTCCGATGGACCCCACACCAGATGCTAAAAGAGCGTTTTTTTACTTAAAATAATTTCTGTGAGCACCATAAAAGTACGACCAATGCGCTCAGTTTTCATGTGGTAATTTTTCCTTTTGCAAAATAAAATAGCAACATAATTTGGGGAAAGACTGGAAAAGGGGGAAAAATCAAAAGAAAACCCGGAACGTTTCGAAATAGTAAAAATTCCATTATCAACCGGAGACAACATTTTACACATCGTAAACATTAGTCTCCACGAGTTTTTTTTTTTTAAGCGTGCCTATAGGGCTCGCTTTTTGAAATCACTCGGATGTACTGTAGTACAGCACACCGATCGACCAATGCTTTTCAAGGGGCGGTCCGAATTTTTTTTCCGTCGGATCCGTTCTTCCGTTTTTGAACCGTTATAGTGTCAAGCCCTGAAGGTCATTCATCGAGAAACCGAATTATCCTGTTACTGGAAACCCTTGAGAACATTTTCCCGTGGAAACCGTATTATTTTCTTTCATAGGTACGTCAAATAAGCTTTTCTACGCTCGGAGGATTTAAATTAGAAGTTTAAATGCCGCCATAACTATTTAGCGAATCAGCGTCTTTTCAAAAGCGGTTAAACCCAAGTTGGCTGCATCTCCATAGTTACAACTGCAGCGAAGTGAGCAATCTCCAATTCGACCAATTGGAAGGCAGAGTTTTGGAGGTTAGGTTCCCTTGTTGATTCTCTGAGTGTAAGTTGCATTTTTTTTTTTTTTTTTTTTTTTTTTTTTTTTTTTTTTTTTTTTTTTTTGGTGTCACGTTTTTTTTTTTTTATTTCCAGAAAAGATACCTTAAAGTCTCATTTTAATACAAATCAATCGAAGAAAAGAGAAAAGACAAAGTTTGACTCATTAAACAGAGTAAACTCCATACTCTGCTGCTGCAAACTGAGCAATCTCCAACATGACGCAACAAACTGAACAATTTCCAAACTTTAATTTGAAATTCTGAATGAACCAATTCAGTTAAATGATTTATGATGTTATTTTCTTTGTTCATCCAATATAATTATGTTACTTTCTTTATTCAATAAAATGTATTTACATTCAACGGTATCAAATCAATAATTCCTCCCCAATTTGCAGAGATTACTAATTTATACACATCTCGTTGAAATGGAAATAGTGCACACACTAGATTTCAGTTCTTCGGCACGCTTTTCCAACATATTCATGTTGGATGTTTCTTCTTGTTTTTTCTTCTTTTTTCAAGAAAAGTCCTTTTTCTGACTCCACTTTGTTTCTAAAAGAAAATTTGGCCCTGATTTGGACACAGGTAACCAAAATCAGCCTGACTACATCGTTGTCTAACTTCATCTCACGTTTGTTTTTTTGACAGAAAACATGAAGGTCCAGTCACACGATCAAATTGAGCCATCAAATTGGGCCTCTCATTGGTCGCATCCTCACCTCAGGTCTTTTCCCACCAATCAGAGCTTCAGTTTGATGGCTCAATTTGATCGTGTAACTGAACCTTGAGCGACATTGTGACTTGGAATATTGTGGGAACAATCCTCATGATCTGAGGACAATAGTGGCAATAATAATAATTCATTTTATTTTGATATTGAGAGCTACTATTCTCGACTGATCGAGAGAAGCACACATCTGCAAACGGACATTGAAGGCACATTTGTTGTTTTTAGAATGAACCCAAAATTATAGTTCCGAATTGAACAATGCACTCAAATTTAGAGAAAGTTTCAAGCTATTTGTGGTTCAGCTCTCTGTTTAGAAGCATAAAACCCTTCAAGTTGGTTTGGGGATCAATTTTAGAACGGGTGAACGAAAAAATTGCCCGTTTATTATGCCGTAAAGTAGTTTCGTTGAGGACAAACTTACGGTCACGAGCAGGATAAAAAGTCGAGAACCAGAGAGAAATTCATTTTGGGTATCAGTTCAGGTACAGGTCTTTTACACAAATGATGATTTCAGATCAATGATTCGTTTTGAGTGCTATATAAAGGTTATATGTTGTATTTGCACAATATTCGTGTATTCCCGAGTAGACTCAAAACTATTTGCACAGTTGGCGTTTCCAAACACGGAAATCACGATAAATCATTAATTTGATCCCCAAAATGTGGTATGTCAAATGGTTCAAGGTTTGCTCCTATGTTTGAAGGTTACAGTCAAAGAAATAACAACGAATATCTCATACTGATACTTGGTACCTATTATGAGAAAATATACTTGGTATACTGTACAGGGAGAATCACAGCTGTACCAGGCATGTTTCTCGTAAAAATTTTACGTGGAACCCGCTTGAAATTTTAGGGACCGCTTTGATAAGGCATTTTAACCGACTGTTTAACCTCCTTCTCCTTTTTTCTGTGAGACAAGCTCTGAGCCCCCTTTTGAATTACACAAGAATGGCCTATAAGTCTATATAGTCCTCTCCTCAATTTACAGGAAATGGCTGAGAAAGTCATATTCAGGCGTAGTTTTAAAAGTGTCTTACTGTGTCTAGGTCAAAGTGGACAAATGTATGACGTGCTACCCAGGGCCGGATTCACCTACTTGCCGCCCATAGGCCGCCTATATTTTGCCGCCCCCTTCTCATTCGTTTTGAAACTCGATAAAAACCATCAAATGAACGTGCCAGCGGGCGAAGGATGCATAGGACGCATTTACTCGTGTTGAACACATTTTTTGGGAAAGCCCTGTCAACACTACTAGCAAAAGTTCACGAAACTTTGCACGAAAGTTAAGTTCCATAAACCTATCTCGCTCTGTGTGGACAAGGCCTTCCATTCATAAGAAATAAACGAAAAAATTATGAATGAACAAACATAAATGTGGTTCAATGATTTTACTTCCGCCGCCGCGCCGCGCAGACCGCACCGCGTTGAACGCAATGCGTGAAGTATTTACGCATTCTTGTAGGCGCTATCCGTTTCACGCTGACCGCAATGACCGCACTGTGTTTGATACAATTCGAGAAGTATTCGTGCAATCTTGTAGGCGCTAATATGTGTCACATGCCGATCGCCGCGCCGAGAGCTTCTCCTTTTCATCTCAAGTCCTCGTTATCATTTCTCTTTAAGTCGCGCCGTTCTAAGCCAAATTGCGTGTTTGGTTTCTCTCGTAACTCGACTTATTGAGGGTGCTGTCTCTTGTATCACTAAGCGACGACATAATTAGAAATTACTATACTCTCAGGAAATGAGAGATTTTGTCGCCTTTTCTCGTTTGTAATTTTGTTTTTATAAATCCGATTTTTTTTTTTTTTTTTTTTTTTTTTTTTTTTTTTTTTTTTTATATATATGGGTGAATTCAAATAAGGGTCAAATTCCAGGTTCTATTTCCTCCCAAAATTGTTTTCTGAATTTTTGGGCAAATCAAACTTTATTTTGACTATCATTAGGTGTAGACTTAGGAAATATAGCTCGTCGAGCTTAAAGGTTGGGCTTAAACCCGAATTAAAATTTCCACCGTCAAGTGTATCACTTCCCAAAATTTGCCGTAATTTTGCCTGATTTCCTAAATTTTCATCTCAGAGGTGACATATAATACTTTCAATTAAAAATTGAACACAATTGTCATAAAAACATCGTCGATCACTAAATTAAAGCATAATTGAAAACATGTAACCCTTTCATATCTTGCAGAACCAAAAAAATTAAGAAAAAATTCATCCGTCATGAAAGATATCTGGAGCTTATTCTGCTTGTCTTTTAGACAGTTCCGTCTGTTTATCAAAATGCGCACTGATTTCGTTTCACACGAGAAGAAGCTTTTATTTCTTGGAATATTGCAATACAAAATGGATCAAAAACACCGAATTTTAAAATGGTGATAAAGCCAGGAAATTTTGAGGACTTACATTAACATAACAATTACACCGGTCAACTTTTTTTTTTTTTTTTTTTTTTTTTTTTTTTTTTATTTTTGATTTTCCGAAGATTTGCCAATGGTTTCGGAGTAGATTTTTGGCGCTGATTCTGAAGAACACCTCCATTTACCTGTATCAATGCGCTTTATCCTGGGAAAGTTCGGAATTTTTCCGGAGAAATCGGAATTTTCCTTAAAAGTCTAGCTTTTCCAGAAGAGTCAATTTTCCGGGAGAATCTGTGCACGATGGAAAAAACACAGGAATTTTTCGATTTCGTAGCCTAAGATACATAAGAAACCCTATTGCACCCCTATTAAAATTTCCTTTCTTTTCCTCATACCAAGGTTTTCCGGTCCAGTTTCATAAAAATCAATTAATTAGTCACCGAGATAGTGTTTTAAGCCACGGCCACCATCTTAGATTTTCGAATCTCGGAAATTTGACTAAAATTCGAGTTCCCCATTCAAAAATACCCGCGGGTACCAAGTTTCGCGTAAATCGATTGATTAGGCTCTGAGATAGCATTTTAGGCCATGTCCGCCATCTTGGATTTTCGAATTTTAAAAATTTTACTAAAAATTCAAGTTCCCCATTGAAAAGTACCCCCGGGTACCAAGTTTCACTTTAATCGACTGATAAGGTACTGAGATAGCATTTTAGGCCACGTCCGCCATCTTGGATATTCGAATTTTGAAAATTCGACTAAAAATTCGAGTTTCCCATTCAAAAATACCCCCGGGTACCAAGTTTTGCGTAAATCGATTGATTAGGCGCTGAGATAGTATTTTAGGTCATGTCCGCCATCTTGGATTTTCGAATTTTGAAAATTCGATTAAAAATTCGAGTTCCCCATTGAAAAATACCTCCGTGTACCAAGTTTCACTTAAATCGGTCGAAAAGAGCGCCTACAGGGCTTAAACAAACAAGTCCCAGTTGATTAGGCGCTGCGATAGCATTTTAGGTCATGTCCGCCATCTTGGATTTTCGAATTTTCAAAATTCGACTAAAAATTCGAGTTTCCCATTGAAAAATACCCCCGGGTACCAAGTTTCACTTAAATCGGTAGAAAAGAGCGCCTGCAGGGCTTAAACAAGCAAGTCTCAGTTGTAACAGTTTTCCACTCCGTCCCACTACAGTGGGACATGGGACAGGATGGAAACATATGGGACAGGATGGAACGGGACAAGATGGAACGGGACAGGATGGAATAAGCTGTTTTTTAAGCTTATCTCTAACAGTAAAGACAATTTTGGTGTTTTTTTTCACGGAATATTTAGTAGCACGTCCTAGAGGATCGGAATAAGAGAAAATTTTCCCTAACGCACACTTCAAAAGTATTTTACGAGCTGATATTAGTGTGTGTGTGTATGCTTGACGCCCTGTTAGTTATCATGTATAGCATTCTGTTTGGCATCATTAATGGCGTTAATCTTGCACAAAAATTTGCGAATTTCAGAATTTTTGTCATCTACGACGTGTGAACTATTCAATCAAAACAGAAAAGTCGTTTTTGGAAAAACCTCAACGTTACGGCAGTCATTTAGAGCTTATTACATCGTTGCCATGTCTCTCCTGACTGTTGCTGACTGTTGCTCGGGACAATGATTCTAGCGCGTGAAAAAGTTATTGATGGAGCAAAAAATAAATTGACATATTTTTTTTCTCAAATTCAAAAGCATTACCTATCATCTCCGATAAAGTTTTCTTAAATAATCACTCTAGTTATGCTGCAACATCGATTTAAAGTCAAGAACCAGGCACGGGGGACACGCAAATTTGGGACAAATGTAGGCAATTTGCACATTCAAAGTTCTCCTAAATTTTTATTTCAGTCCAAATAAAGTGGGAAGTAGCATATAATAGTCAACAATAGTGTGGAAAATGAGAAAAAAATTTGATCTGCCCATGATTCTCAGATTATGACGATTAAAACAGCTCGGGACACCAAATTAGACGCTTATTTGAACTCACCCATATACCTACACTTTTAAAAATTGCAAATTTTTGCCGCCCCTTAGATTTGCCGCCATGGGCCGCGGCCCATGTGGCTACCCCCTTAATCCGGCCCTGGTGCTACAGCGTGATAGGATTCTAGGAAATTCTGAAGAAATGAGAGAATTTTCTGGTGTCTGAAATTTGATGAATATCGTGTTCAAGTGGAAACTACCGAGTGAACTGAACACGAGGATACTTTTGGTTCATGAATTGAAAAATTGTCGGAGAAGATATGACAAAATGATCTAATCTGCTAAAATATTTGTGTATAAATGGGAAATGCCGCCAGATGACATCACTAGGCAGTGCATTTTCTCAAATTTAAATGTATTTTTATACCATTTCCCATATCAGATAAAAATTATGAAAAATACCGTAAAATCAGCTCTTTAAGCACTTTCAGATGAAGCAATGAAAAATGTGCATGCGAATTCTCCAATGGATCCATCGACTATCGAATTCTCCTTCGAAGCGCTGAGAAACAACATTAAACCAAAAATCCCAAATGTGTCGTTATCCTTACAAAAGAACATAAATACATTTCAATTTTGCCAATTTTCTTTCGCAAATTCCATTTTAATCAGGAGAATCTTGGACATTTCTTCCGGAAAATTTCCGTGCCTTTTCCTCTAATCTCATGCAAAAATCCGAAAACACTGGGGAAAAAACACATTGCATCTAGAGTCTAGACTCTTGAAAACATTGACAAAGAAAAAATACTCTTGATTTAATCGGATTTTTGCTTGAATCAAAACGAAATCCGCTTAAATTAAGAGACTTGGTTCTTGATTTAAGCTAGATTCTGATTAAATCAAGAGTACTTTTTCTTGTCGATATTTTTAAGAGTCTAGACTCTAGATCCAATGTGTTTTTTTTTTTTTTCCAGTGAAATTGTAGAAAAAATTTGCATAGGCATTTTTGAAAAAAATCGAGTTGTTTCAGCCAATTTTGTAACCTCGGAATTGAGTTACGTTCCTGCGTTCGGGAAAAACGAATTCTAACAGAAACTCCACAATGTTACGGTGCAAGGCTCGGTCCCTGCGATGCATTACATGCTATGCTTGCCCGTCACGTGCGAATACAAGCGAGTGAAATGTGGAGGAAAGCTGCCGTGCATGTACCTGCCCGTAAAATTGGCTTTCGAGTGGAGACCATTCGTAATGCCGCCGCGCTAAGCAGTAACGACATAACTCTCGCAGATACCCTGTGTATAGATACGCGGTTCTGACTAGAATGCGGGCCGGTCGCTCGGGTGGCACGTCCCGGGGGGATCAACCGCATTTGACAAATGTGCTTGCATTGTGCAGCACATAACTCCACGGCCGAAATGCTGGCTCGTCCACGCCTCACGGTCGAAAATATTTAGAGACCCAGGAATTTTCAGCCGGTTTTTCCTTGGCAAGAATTTTCCTTACCTCCTTTTCCGGCTTATTTTTGTTTCTTCCAGTGTTCCCATTTTTTGGAACTAGTTCCGCATTCCGGAACTTTTGAGATTTTCCTGAATTTTTCCCGGAACTTTTGAAATTCTCGAAATGTTTCGGATCTTCTGCATTTTCTGGAACTTTTGAAAAATGTTAAGGGAATCCCGGAACTGTTGACGGTCATGGAAAGGGAGAAATTGGAGCAAAAAAGTTCCGAATCCCGGAACTTTTGACGGGCATAGAATTGGAGCACTGGTTTCTTCGGGGTCACTTTCACCCTTAAAGTTAAATTTTATGATTTTTTTTCGGATGACAACTTATTCGCCTTCCTCAGAGAAACATGAGAAGGAACATTGTCCTAGTAGCGACGACTGTTAAAAGAAACTATTGAAGAATTTGTGAAGGAGGAGTATCGATAAGGGCAGGGCCGGATTTTCCTACTTATCGCCCATGGGCCGTCTGTATTTTTCCGCCCCCTTCTCATTCGTTTTAAGACATCAATAAAAACCATCAAGTGAACGTGCCAGCAGGGGAGAGGTGCATAAGACGCGTTTACTCGTGTTGAACACATTTTTTGGGAAAGCCCTGTCAACACTATACTAGCAAAAGGTCACGGAACTTTGCGCGAAAGTAAAGTTTCGTAAACCTATCTCTAATGGACAAGGTCTTTCATTCATAAGAAATGAACGGAAAAATTATGAAAGAACAAACTTAAAATTTGGTTTAATGATTTTAACTTCCGCCGCCGCGCCGCGCTGCGCCTCGCCGACCGCACCGTGTTTGGCGAAATGCGTGAAGTATTCAGACAGTCTTGTAGGCGCTATGCGTTTCACGGTGACCGCACTGTGTTTGGCGCAATGCGTGAAGTATTCATGCATTCTTGTAGGCGCTATCCGTTTCACACTTACCACAATAACCGCACTGTGTCTGATGCAATGCGTGAAGTATTCGTGCAGTTTTGTAGGCGCTAATATGTGTTACATGCCGATTGCCGCGCAGAGGGATTCTCCTTTTCATCTCAAGTCCTCGTCATCATTTCTCCCTAAGTCGCGCCGTTCGAGGGCAAATTATGTGTTTGGTTTCTCTCTTAACTCGATTTATTGAAGGTGCTGTCTTTTGTATCTTTGAAAGACGACAAAATTAGAAATTACTATGTATGTATGTATGAGCCGCTTTTACGGCGCGCTAGGGCGCTCTGCGACGCCTATTCTCCACAGGAATCTGTCATGGTAGAGATCCTCCGGAAGATGGCATCTCTCCATCTCTTCATGGATGCCCTCTACCCACCGTTTGGCTGGACGCCCTCTCCGTCGCCTACCTGGGGGGACCCACTCCAACACCTTCTTCGGCAACCTGGTATCAGCCATTCTCTGCACATGCCCATACCATACCAATTGCTTGGTCATGATATCGTGCACAATCGTCCCCTCAACGCCCATTATCTCTCGGACACGTTCATTCCTGACACGTTCTCTCCTCGAGATTCCAGCCGATCTTCGCCAGAAATCCATCTCGGTCGCCTTGAGCATTTCTTGGGTCCGCTTCTTCAACTGCCACACTTCACTGCCATAGGTGATAATAGGCTTGACAACCGAGTTATAAATCCTCTTCTTGTTGTCTTTGGAAATCCTTTGGTCCCAAAGGATCCCATTAAGCATGGCGATGGCTTTCCTTCCTAGAAGATTACGGTCCCGAATGGCCTGATCCAGCTTCCCATCCGAAGTCAGGTTCACCCCCAGGTACTTGTATTGTTCGCAACTTTCTATATGTTGACCATCCTCCAGGACTATGCTTTGCTGAGCACCTCCGACTGACATCTTTTTTGTCTTACGGACACTAACCTCGAGGCCCCATTTACGGTACTCCTCCACCAACTTCCGGTCATATACTCCGCGTCATCGTGATCTTGACTTATGACTACCTGGTCGTCAGCAAAGCATAGCGTGAACAGTGTTTCTTGGTCATTTAGAGGGACGCCCATGCCGGCACACTTTCTTTTCCATTCCTTCAGAACGTGCTCTAGATATATCTTAAACAGCGTCGGTGACAGACAACATCCCTGCTTAAGCCCCTTGGTGACAAAAAAACCGTCTGAAAGCCTTCTAGTAGAAATTACTATACTCTCAGGAAATGAGAGATTTTGTAGCCTCTTCTCGTTTATAATTTTTATTTTCTAAATCCGATTTTTTTTATACCTACATTTAAAAAAATTGCAAAATTTGCCACCCTCTAGATTTGCCGCCATGGGCCGCGGCCCATGTGGCCACCCCCTTAATCTCACCCTGGATAAGGGCCATTTTCAGGCCCACCTTAGCTGAATTTCTTCAACACGGCTGTTTTTTGCTCCTGTATATACTTTTATTGGCGTAACTGCACTCTGCGATAAACCCTGTCGTCCATGAATTTCAATGCTTTTCCGGGTTCATCTCAATGTGTAGTTATACGCTCTTTTGACAGCCGGGTGACGATTAGTATGCTTTGCCAAAAAATAATTTTTAACAGTTTTGTTAGGATGTTTGAAAACTGCCTTTTACAATTCATTGCTATTAGAGTACTTGCTCATTAACCCCCTTACATGTATACAATATACCTTATCATCGGGTTGTTCAGCCAAAGAGATACGGCGAATTCCACCCGATTTGTGTCACTTTAAAATTGCATGATTCCTGAACTCGCTCAATAAATCTCACATGATGCTTAATCTATGCTATTTTTTATGTTTCAGGTAAGTTCAAATCTTATGGATATCTACTGCCCCATGTAATGTAACGTAACGTAATAACGTAAGTTCAATTACCTTGATACATCCACATTGTCTCTTAGAGTAAAACGAAGGTTTACATACACGCACAAAAAATCTAATTGTTTTCAAAATCGGCAAACTAAATCGACAGAGGAGCTGAACACATAACCATAAAAAACTTGTATTCCAGTATAAGCAAATACAGGCATCTGCATGCTGCTGATTCATTTTTATGTCAACCTTTAGACGAGCAGTATGTATACGTTGAAAACAAAACCGCGGTAACATTTTGTTGAAATGAAGGTTAAAAACGAACCAAGGTGTTGTGGTTAAAAAATTTTGGTCGGTTTTCAGCAAAGCCGTTCTTTTAATTTCGACACTATCACAAATATGGACTTGATCTAAAATGCCGTTAAGCACTTCAAACTGTAATTATGTTTATGTTTCAAGTTTTATAAAAGCTCCGATGATGGCGTGAGCCGAAAGTACCTCAATAATTAAAACAAATTTAACCACAACACCTTGGTTCGTTTTTCACCTTCATTACAAAATGGTGTTGTTCAACTGGAACTCTATTACTTTTGAGTGAAATCGTCGGACTGGTATCAGACTACTGCTTCTGCTACGAGGCAAATCAGCCTGATTTTAGTCCGACATCATTAGTGCGGTTTCAAACAGGCATAGGACTAACCCTCTCTTACTTTAGAGGGTCGTATTTTTATACACCGGACATGATTTGCTGTCCCAGCAGTTTTAGAAGCTCACCCTCTAAAAGAAAGAAATATTCATAAAATTAGGCTCTTGGAGTGTAATGAAATCTTTAATTTTACTTGCCCCGTAACAAGCCTTGCTATATATGGGTAGAGTCGGTATATTTTCTCATCATTTCCGATCAGCGTTTGGTTCATACCCCTTTTTAATTTGATCAATGATAATCGCGCGCATGCATTTGATCCTGAGCGAGTACAAACATTCCATATTTTGCTGTAAAAACGAGTGCTTCTTATTTCGGCATGCATGTCAAATGCGTTTACTTTAGCTCTGTCTACGCTGAGGGCAACAGCTCCTATCAGCGGTTTGTGTAAATATTCTGTGTGGGTCGCCTGAGGAATAACTATATGAGGGAAGCCGATTTATTGGCAGTATCTTTATGAGCATTCCGGGTCATTGACACCTGTTTACAAGGTGCTCACTGCACTTATATGTCGCCTCGTTTATTCCCCTTAAATGGTTCCTCCGCGTGTCTTCTCCTCCCTTTCTTGCTACGAGCTGTGTAAGACACACCATCATTTCATCGCGACATTCATCAGCCACCGCGCTCAAATGTCGCGGAGGATCTCAGTTGCATCTGCAACGTTGTCAAAATTGGATGCGGAAGAAAATAGATGCAAGTACTCACATGACACCCGTTCTGCCGTGATAGCGAAGAGAACAGTAAGTGCACATTGGAATGAACCTCGAGACACATAAAAGCATGCGCTGACCAAGGCTCATACAGAAATGCTTCTACTGCTCTTTTCGCTATCACGGCAGCGTTATCTGTCGAGTACTAGTTGATACAGGCATTAACGACGATGAAATTAGGGAAAATTGAATCTCTTCACGAATTTTGGGGGTTTCACAAAAAACACGTGTTTTTCCTTCTTCCTCTTATCTTCTTATTTTTCTTCTTCTTCTTCTTCTTATTCTGCTTATTCTTCTTCTTTTTCTTCTTCTTCTTCTTCTTCTTCTTCTTTTTCTTCTTCTTCTTCTTTATCTTCTTCTTCTTCTTCTTTTTCTTCTTCTTCTTCTTCTTTTTCTTCTTCTTCTTCTTCTTCTTCTTATTCTTCTTCTTCTGCTTATTATTTTTCTTCTTTTTCTTCTTCTTCTGCCTCTTCCTCTCTCTCTTCTTCTTCCTCCTCTCCTTCTTTAAAATTGCGCCTTTGTTTTACAGGGAAGCAAAATATCATCACAAAGTGCCTCATTAATGGTCTAATTGAAAAAAATTCAAATGTAGATTAAATGGTCTCCTTCCCTCCACCTCCGATGCAAACTTGGAAAATCAGACCTCCTTCGAATAATGCAGATCGATTTCAGTGCGTTCTGATGATTTTCCAAAGTATGCTCCCAAAAAATAAACCCCACCCGAGGTGAAAATCAGATTTTATAAAAATAAACTGCAGGTCATGTTTCTTAACTTCTGAAAAATGAACTAAAATGTGTGACGTCACGATCAGACACACGCATTTCTTACCAAAATACATTTTGAGCAAACTTAAACGAAACTTTTCTTAAACAAAAGTGAGAGACATCTCAACGCACGTTGCTAACGGCGCAGAGATACAACTATTCGTGCTTGATGGATGTCCGTGTTGCATCTGCAAAATTGAAGGCGGGATGACGCAAGGCGTGAACTCACATAACTTTAGTCATCGATGCGGTAGTTGCAACCCTGATAGGATCCCCAACCCCAATCAATACCGATAAGTTCTTTGAACTGTATTTTATTACGAGCACACCTATTTACAAAATATGAAATGGCTTCTTGTGGCCCAAACGGCCTAAAAATCGGTTGGTTAATAGCTAGTTCCCACAGTGAAGCGAAACCCACCCCTCTCTAAATCGTCTCTAAAAATCTACGTTTCCTTCACCCCAATTTTACGACATCGCATTTATTTACTCCACTTCCCCTTCAAGTAAATAAGAGAACTGAAAAAAAGTTGTAAGGAACGTTTAAAGTTGGGGGAAATGTTTTATTGCTGCCGACAACCCGTAAAAACTTTGGCTCAATTATTGACGGAGATACGACTTTTTCAGGCGCCCGATGAAGACAGAGCTTGCCTCCAAGCGAGCAGTTTTATGATTTTATAGGCAACAAGTAGTTGACGAAGTGAACCGCAGAGAAATAAGAAGGCTTGCGTGTGAAACGGCAGAGATATTACTACGGAACCTTATAGCTCAAGTCGACAGCGGGCTCCTGACAAGCTTAATAGGAATCACACAGAGGTGCGAGGTGCAATGCTTGCACCGTAAGTGGATTACTACTCAAGAAAACCGCCAGTGCTGTCTTGCTAGGGGAAAACGCCGCATATGGCCCTTTAGGCGTTGCCAAATTTCCTTTGAAAAACCGCGAATTTCCCGGTGAACATATGAGTATTTTTCTTCCAATTTTTCGGAAAATTTCGTTCGTAATTTTTCCTAAAGTTCCTGAAAATATCAAGGAAAAATATTCATATTTTCCCCTAAAATTAAATATTTTATGAAATGAAATTTGGCAACTCTCGAGTGCTCATAAGGCGTTCTTCCTTAGCAGTAATCCTCAGAGTCGTCGACTAAACTTATCATGAAACACGAAATATAACTGTCAACACTTGTCATCTCCGCTCGTATTACTTGATTGTATGCTTCCGACCACTTCTCCTTCATGTCCATATTTCTGCGTTCCAATGAGAGAGCACGTGAGAAGTACCGATGAGAGAGAAGACGTTTTGCAACATTGTTTTACCGATGAAATTTTAATCTAATGAATTATTCAGAGCACACCTGTTCATTTGCGTCGGATGGATGCTTATTATATCTGAGATTAGTGAACTTCACAAAAGGTAAAGTGATCTTAAAAGGAAAGACCATGCAAACCATCGAGTGATTTTGTAAAGTCGAGATTGCGAAATTTGAAAAATCTAGCAAAATCCCGCGGAGAATCTCTTGAAAATTCCCAAAACTTCAGTTTCAGGAAGAGAAAAAGCACGCATGCGCGGAAACATTCACATGGACGTTTTTACTAAACTGTGTTCCAATCTGCACGCGAATAATAGCATTAACTGCATGAATGAAATCAAGCATGGAAAAAAAGTGTTAGGGGTTATCCCTGAAAATGGTACTACCCCGATTTTTTGGGTGATATATATGGGAAATATGCATTTCTAATTTATTGTGGTGGTTGAGGTACTGCCGCAACATTTAGGTTAGTACCCTAATTTATTGTTTTGGGTAATACCACAATTAATGGGAAATGCTAATACCTCTCCAACAACCCCTACCTCTTTTTATCCGTGTCAATTTAAACTTATGGGAATAAAATATTATCATCATCATTTCCTTACTATTCTTGATCGTAACCTTTCTTTCTCATTTTTGGCTTTTTCCATTCTCTTTTGCGTTTTAATTTTTTTCTTTATATATGAGCTCAATATTTTGTTCTGTATGCTCTCGTTTCCCTCTACGACGCACCGCGGAACATAAACGGCGCGCGTCGGAACTTCAGAAAACTTTTCGACGTCAAGAATTGAGGATGTAAAGGTCTTCTCGGAGATCAAATAAAATATTTTCTCTACCTGGGATTTTGTTTGGAAGGGAAAAAAGTTAAACCCATCCAAACTTTGAAATCCGTTCTCTGTTGACACCCTTGACTGAAGTCCGCGCCGCGGAACTTCAGAAACGCACGAATACCGCATGCAGCTCGAACAATTTTTGGTTCTCTCAAATATGAGACTCTACCTACACTAACTCAATCTCCCCCCCCCCCCCCTAGATTCACTAATTTGCATCCATCTGGTGCGTTCTTTATGGCTAAAAACAAAAATTCTGGCAAGTGTCGCTCACGGACAGGCTGAAAACTTTCAGCGTCAGTGTTCGAAACTCACAGGCGCCAACGCGCCAAATGCGCCTAAAAAACCGGCCATGGCGCCTAAAAATGAGGGTCTGCGCCAACGTGGCGCCTAAAAATTACCCCCCTCCCCCTAAAAATGTGGATTTTCACAGGAAGTCACATACAGAAAGATAAACATGTTTATCAGATCTGCAGATCTATTTGAATTGAAAAAACTCAGAATTTTCAGCACTAAAAGTGAAAGCTTGCGCTTTTACTATTCTTCACGATTTCATTCTTAGTGATTTTGTCCTCCCCAAGTTACAGCTACTTACTAGTCCTGTGACGAAAACATCTTGTGTCTAACTTTTCACTAAATGCGCCGTAACGTATAGGCAAAAAGTCAATTTGGCCCCTAAAAAATCTTCAATGGAGCCTAAAAATCGGGCTTGATGCGCCACATGGCTCCTAAAATTCAAAGGTGAGTTTTGAACACTGTTCAGCATACTCTATGGCGCCGGCGCTCATACCAGTCATACCAACCCTGGTAAAAATTGGCGATACGAGCCGCGTTTCAAAATACTATAGGAGTTCTTATAGCCGACTAAAGAAGGCTATTGAAAATCATATAGCTGGCTGTAGAAAGCGGAGCAAATCATATAGCCGGGCTATACGAAGCTAGAAAAAAGTATACAGTCGGGCTATAGTTCCTATCGCTGGGCTTTACACTGTATCGCCATTTGCTATAAAAGGCTATAAGAAATTGTGTAGAAATTCGTGTGCTTTGGAAATCATTAAGTTTGATACGGAACTACCTTAATATTTACAAAACACTCATTATATTTTCCTTTAAAACATTTTTTTTTTTCATCAATTAAAATGAGATGGTCTATACAGAGTGTGCAAACATTTCAAAATCATGAGTTGAAAAACGCTGACTCAGCGAGATTAAATATTAGAGCCCAACACAAAGCGGAGCGGCGACGCATTGGCGCCTACAAACCTAACAGGGATACCTCACGCATTGCGCGGCGACGCACTGGCGCCTACAAACCTAACAGGGATACTTCACGCATTGCGCAATGCGTGAAGTATCACTATTAGGTTTGTAGGCGCCAATGCGCGTTTCGCGCTCTCTGCCCGCCAGCCGCGCCGCAGCGTGCCACGACGTCTGAAGCAACTATTTCACAACAGAGGTATTGCACAGTCTCATAAGAAATTGAAGGCGCTCCAACATATTAAGAATGACAGGCATCCTTCAAAAGTACGGAGCTTTCCTCGCAAAATAAATCAAGATACTACGGCACAAAAAGAGAGCAGTAGTCCAAAAACTAACTAAGTCCTAGTATCCGTATTTAGTAACGTTTAGCATGAGCTTTTTTCTCAATCGTAACTTTTAACTCAATTGTATGGCTGTTGCCTAATCGCCATCGGCTTTAAAAGGCTCTAAGAAATTGTACAGCCGGCTACAGAAGCTATTGGAAATCTTACAGCCGGCTTTAGGTCTATAGTATTTTGGAACACACATTCTACTGCCAATTTTTATCAGGGAATTGATACTACCTGCTTTAATGGGCTCTTTATTCAGTTTCTCACTTAAGTTTTTCTTAACCTTCTTTAAATACATGTCATTCATCAATGTGTATCATTTATGCAATGCATACCATATTATACATATCATTAGCAGCTCCTAATTAAATTACAAACAGCTTCATGAATGACGAAACCATGTTTTCTCCACTTTCTAGCCTTCGATTTCGTCACCTTTTTGTAATAAATTTCTATACCTCAAGGAATTATCTGCTTTATCTCCTTTCAATTTAGTTTTTTTAACCCTATCAATGTTTTGCTTTTGCGCTCTTTTGCTTCTTTGCATTTTACGTTTTCACGTATTATCCTTAGATAATATACAGGTGCACAGTTTTTTATTTCGTTTTTGTCTACATAATAAGGGAGACTTTTAATGCTTTTATTCAAATCATATTTCAAAAAGGACATCATCGCATACGTTCGAAGACTTTAAACTCGTTGGGTATTTAAATGCTTAGCTCACAATCAAAAATATTTCCTTTTTGTGCGAGATTCAGCCCCCCTTGCTCCACTATTTTTTCACCGAAAAAATGAATGATAAAAATACTGCGCAACCGTGTGAAGCATATCGCCGTTTCAAAACTAGGTACCTATAAACGTTCAGTACACACTCTTCGTAATTTCCTCGTTCTCGTATTTCTCAATCAAACCAATGAAAGGAAATTCCTGAATCCGACCGACTCTTTGAAGAAAAAAATGCCATGACATCAGTGGTTTTTATAGCAACTTGGGAAACACCATTCCATGACTCGGCGAGCGTATTCGAGTAATATCTTTGGTAATCACTGAGGAAGCCTCACACAGCGGCAGACGGAATACTTAATCAGTCTGTCCATTAAGAGGAGTTAAAATGAGACTAATGGCTCCAGTTATAGATGTGTGTAATTTTTCAACGTAGGCACGCATGCCTTCATGAGAATATTAACGATTCGTTTGAAATCAAAAGCCTCTTTGTTATCCTTACTTTGTTTTTTTTTTTCTGCACGTAAGAAATATCTCTAATTCTTAGTCTTCATTTTTTTAAACCTAATTTCAAATATGCTAGTTAACTTAAGTATTTACATCGTCAAGCACGATTTACATTCCCTGGTTTTATTTTTCGTATCATGGTCTCCTGGCCTTTATAATATCTATCTTAAACCTATTTTTCATACTTGCCTTGAGGCAAAGTGCATGCGAATTTTCTTCTCCTACTGGAACTATCTGCACGGAGAAAAAAACTTCGTGCATGGGACCCAAAGTTGAGGTCATATGGATCTCGCGGTTTTATCTTTCCGAACTGCAGCCACAGTAAGGTCGGTCCTTACAAAGGGTCCGCGCTGAACCTCACAGTTTCCGCCGAGTGCATTTTTCGCATTGCGCCCCTCCATAAGCGGAAACGACGCATGACTCTGGTCCATCGGGCACATAAACTCGCTATTTTATTGATGATCCGGTGCCGGACCATGGCGCGACCGGTGGCGACTCCATGGCTATCGCGAGCTCCTCTGTCCAACAGGTATAGCTGATGCCGAGTCGCAACAAAATCAGATCCAAAATGGACCGCATTTAGGAAAAAGAACCAGCTTTTGCCAAATTTAACAGATAATTTAATTTTATACGAGAGAATGTTTGTGCAAATTCCTTTGAAAATTTTAAGGAATTTGCTTGGTGCTGTGCAGAAAAAGTCCAGGTGTCTACAAGTCCGGAATTTCCGGAAGTAGCTCTGACTTTTTAAGGGCGGCCCAGAAGTACTGAAAAAGTGCGAAAACGCAAGAAGGTCCGGGGTTTTTTCTTTTTTGTCGCAATTTGAACGAGTAATTCAAAATTTTGAAAGTTTCCGAATTTCGTCAAATAGAGGTACTGAAAAAGTACAGACTTTTTCTGTTGAGGAGGTACTTAATTTCTTGGGAATGCACCGTAAATGTAGTGATTTTTGGCCAGCCTGTTCAAATCGACACCCTGATTCACTGAAATTTGTACAAAAAGTTGTTAAAAATTAACTTGCTCAATTAAATTTGGCAATAGCTGATGTGGTTCGGTTTTGCTTAACGCGGTCCAAATGTCCTCCTCGTGATACACGAACGGATTTGCAACGGTAAAGATACTAACATGTATGTTAAAAGGACAATATGGGATATATATGATGTGACCGGTTAAAATTTGTGTCTTTTTTATCTTCAAAATCGCTTCCCAAACTTGACAATGGTCCGAATTCATGTAATAACGGTTGTCCCGCTGGTTTTATTCGAAGTTTAGCTTGAGGATGTCCATTAGTTTATTAATTTATGTGTTCCAAACGCAGTGGATGACCACTTGTTGGACTTTTTCGCGACATCTCCGACCACAATATGTCTAATCTTGATCTGAAAATGGTTCAAAATATGTTCCCACCTTCAGAGTTCTATCCATGAGGAATGGACAGAATCTACGCCAAATTTTGCTCACTGACAGACTGCGATAGAAGATCCGTTGTCATTTTTCGATTTACGTTTTATATTTAAGTGACGGCAGACGATCTTCTGGCACAGTCTGGAAGTGTATAAATTTATTTGTCGTTGATTCTAACAGCGTGATAATGTGACGGTCTCTTCCACCACGAACATCATCGGCGTCTGGAGGAAATGTCTCAAGTCATACCAAAATTGGACGTATTTCTGTCAAACGGAACTAAGCGCCAATTTGAGTTCCTTTTGAGGAATTTAGAATGCCGGATAGCGCGTTCTGTCAAACGGAACTAAGCGCCATGGAAAAGCATTGCGAGTATAGGACGGAATGAATCCGACGCCCGATTCCGCCGCCAATCCAAGCCCCCCTCTACCTTCCTCCCCCTACGGCGCTTAGTTCCGTTTGACAGAAATACGTCCAATTCGCAGTTGCGAAACCTCTAGTCATATCTTAATAGTTTCTTTTAATTTAAAAAAAAAAAAACTCTATTTCTCAATGAGATGCGGCAACCGGTCTTCCGGACAATCGTTCGGATGCCCTGCTATACTGCCATACTAAGGAAAAACGCCGTATGAGCCTTCAGACGTTGCCAAGTTTCCTCCGATTAAAACCGAATCTACCCGGAAAATTGTGAATGTTATTTTCCAAAATTTTCAGACAATTTTGTACGTGATTTGATCTAAAATATCTGAATGTTTCGAGGAAAAATATGCATAAGTCTCGTCAAAAATACATGATTTATCAAGGGAAATTTGGCAACTCTCGAATGTTCATACGGCGTTCTTCCTTAGCACGGCAGGATATCTGAGCATGATTATTTCCTTTCATCAGACATTTTCGCGGGAGGACTACGAAGTCTGCTGCAATCGGTTTTCTTTGCGACTGCGGCCATTCTCAAGCCGATATTCATTTCCATAGACCAGTTTCTTAATACAGAAGTAACTCTCCAGCCAGGTTCTACATTCCCGCATCCCCGGCTCTTGATCATTGTGTTTCTTCCTGGAAATAAATCAGATTCAGAACGCCATCCACTCCTCCCGCTTCTTTTGTTTTATCTTATTTAGTGTTCATTTTTTTTTTTTTTGCGAAATCGTTTTCATTCATTTCTCTCCATCCGGTCGAACGTGGCCTTTCCGCTGCCCGCTTTTTAGTATCAGACGCATTTGCGCACTTTTTCTGCGATACTCTATCAGTGTCCGTGCTCATTCTCGCTAGTTCGCCTTCAATAAGCTGGTAGGCAAAATGAGCGCCTCAGGAGCACTAATAGTTGCTTGCAACAGTTTGAGATTTCATTAGTTTCAGTTCTAGTCCAGTGCCGACCTGATTAATCCCTACCCGCGCTCAATCTCACCAGTTCGCCTTCAATGAGCTGGTAGGCAAAATGAGCGCCTCAGGAGCACTAATAGTTGCTTGCAACAGTTTGAGATTTCATTAGTTTTAGTTCTAGTCCGGTGGTGACCTGATAAATCCCTCCCCGCGCTCAATCTCAACAGTTCGCCTTCAATAAGCTGGTAGGCAATGTGAGCGGCTCACGAGCAGAAATAGTTGGTTACACTAGTTGAGTCACGTTCATGCGTTGTAAACATATCATGAGCAGACTAATGTGACGGGTGACACCCATGTACACTTTTCTGCACTCATTTTGACCAGCTTACCTTCAATAATTTGTCAATCTGATTTAAAGGGTTTGATGTAAAAGTTGCTCGAAGCATTTTAATCAAGTTTCTATTTACCTACTCGGCCAGTTTCTGTTACTGGCTAATGGTTTCTTCCAAATCCAATTTGACGTATGAAAGTTGAACCGCCTTAAGCAGAAAGGAACTAAGCCACATCAGCTATTGCCAAATTCAAGTGGACAATTTTATTATGTACATGAAAATTGTTGAGCGGATTTTTCTGCAAATTTCAGTGAATTTTCTGCATAGTATACAGCAAATTCCTTAAATTTTCAACGGAAACCGCACGAAAGTCTTGTAAAAAATGGAATTGCCCAGTTAAATATGGCAATAACTGATGTGGCTTTGGTTACTTTCTACTAAACGCGGTCCACCTATTACCCGACGATTGACGTTTTATTCGTCGGTATGCAGTACCGATAAATAGCGCTTTATTCATCAATGCTTCACCGATGAATGACCACATTGAAAACTCATCACGGTAAATGAGAGATTACCTTTAAAATCACTCCCATCTTATAAGTTTCTGATTCTTCCCCGAGTTTCGAGCGCTACGCTCAGTATTGCTTTCTCCGTTTCTATCAACAATGGGCGCAGTCGTGAAAAATCGATTCCAATCCAGAGCCAGGGTAATAAAATAACACTGAAGGTCAGCCGATGGTCTCGCGGAGAAAAGCCCCGTTATTGTATCTCTGTGGTTGCGGTTCAGGCACGATCCAGTGGCGTGGCGTGAATTGCGATGTATCGATTGTTTTACCATTTAAACCCGGTGTAAAGAATCGATTATCAAGGCGTTCGCTGCGAACACCCTGCTTATTGATTCTTTTCCATAGGTTTAAATGGCATAACAATCGATATATCGCAAAGCGCGCCAGCGCCCTTGTCTCACCTCTCACGTCCGTCAAACGTACACAGCTTTAAACCATGTTGCCATTTTATCGCTACAAATCCCACAATTCCACTTCAATTTCTATCAAATTATTCTGTATATCAAGACACGAGCTGCAGCTCTTACGAAAGCCTGACTGATTGGAAAAAAACTGATCATCCCGGTAGAGAAGCTGAACAGACGCGTTTTAAAAACCTAGTGCTATACGAACGCGAAAGGAGGGAATTTACTGATTGGATCTACGTGAACTTTGAGCTGACGTTGAAACTTATTATCGCCGTTAGTGGGTGAAACTAAGCTCTCGTGGTGAGATGTAATTAGATGGATCCAAGCAGAATCAATCCAACTTCATTACATGTTGCCTGATTTCCTTCCTTCTTTTCACAAATAATAAAAAGCCATAAGATCTGGAAACTTTCTGTGATAGCTACTCCCCTGGATTTGAACAATTTTCCAAAGGGAAAATTAAAATATGACAGGAAGTCTGTAACGTTGCAAGATACGTGGTTTCACACTTAAACGCCACTAAAGCGCATCTCATATAAAGAGTCGAGTTGGAATCAGATTCTACCCAGCGAGCTGATTGTTGAAATTGATAGACAAAGTGATAAACAACGAAGACGAAAGGGATATGGAGGGATCCCATTGGTGGAAACGGGTGGTTGCAATGGACAAAGGAGGTAAGTAATAGACCAACTTACGCTAACTCACGAAGGAAACTTTAGTTAGGCCATCATTTTACCTTTTAGTCTATGAAAACCACCCGTTCCAACCGATAGGAGCGCTCAATTGCCCTCGTGTCTTCTATGTCTATCACTTTGTCTATCAGTTTCAACAATCACCCCGCAGTTGCAGTATGGGTAGATGCAATTTTTACCGAATTTAATATCTAAAGACTGACGATTTTACCATAATTTGCGTCAATCCTTGTTAGTAATGTTAGTACCTTTTCGTTGAACACTGCTCCACCAACTCATTCCTCTGCAGAGGCGCCTGAGCCAGCCGAAATATTTGGAGTTGTGCCTTGTGGAATCAATCCATCCCACTCCGACATGCAGCGCGGCGCACAGTGGATCGAGTCAATAGGAGAGGTCGGACAAAATTTGGAAACTTTAAAAGCTCATAACTCCGTTCGTACAAAACTTTGAGGTTTTAAAGGTGGTTCCATTGGGTTACTCGTGAAATTTGCTGTCAGATACACCCTTTAAAATTTGAAATCTGACGATTTAAACATTAAAATTTGCAGTTTCAGTAAAAAAATGTCCTGTCCGACCTTTCTAATTAACTCGATCCACTATGCGGCGCGGCGCACTATGGTCCGAATAGCCGGTTTAAGCGGCATTAAATCAGATATGTATGTTTAAACCTCGCAACATGAGTTTTCAGGGGTTTTTAGGGTCGCTGAGTGCAAAAATGCTAATATTCTTCAGGAAAAATCCATTTTTAACATTTTTATACTTTATATAACTGGGGTAATATTTTGTTCAGAAACCTTAAATTGACGCGTGCACTCAAGTTGACGCGGTGGAGCAGTTGACATCGCGTCTCACTTGTCTTCTTGATATCCCGGGTCCGATTCTCGGCAGATTTTTTTTTTTTATAAGTTTAAAAATTAATTTTACATTGGATGGACTATAAGAAGCTAAAAGTAGAGCCTCGTCAAACACTACTATCAAGGGAACTTGAAAAAGACAGCTCAGGATAATACTTCTACGTTTCATGGCTCCAGAGGCCTACTTTCAAGTCCCACCGATCAGCCGTTTGAACTTGTTTTCGTCTGCCAAGCTAAACTTAAGCTTATATATATCCATTTTGATAGATAATTTGTTTGAAACATGGGTAAACGTAAAAAAAAAAACGTTTACGGGACCTCAAAGTGGCTTCCTAAGACAATTTCATTGCTCGGGAGCATTACTTTCAAGTCCCACCGATCAACCGTTTAGACTTGTTTTCGTCTGCCAAGCTAAACTTATGCTAACATATATCTACACTGATAGATTATATGTTTGAAACACTTAAAACGTCAAAAAAAAAAACTTTTACGGGGCCTCAAAGTAGCCTCCCGAGGCGATTCTTTGCTGTTCTTGAGCACAAGTTTCAATTGGTCCCGATCAACCCCATCAACTCGTATTATTCTGCCTGGGCAGATTTAGGCTCTAATGCATTCGATTTGCTAGAATATGACAATGGAACATGATAAAAGTCATCGTCAATGTCATATGATAGCTAATTGTTGTAAGTGATAAGAAACGCGAAAACGTCTTTTTCATGAGAAATAACTTGAGGCGATTGTGTGTGATTGATCTGCCACTCAGACTAAAAGGTAGTCCAGAGTCATGACAATAACTTCCGAGTAAAATTACGAGGTGCTCAGAGGTGCAAAGGATATTTTTTGGGTCCTACTTTTGCGAATTTATTGAAAAAAGTGACTATGTCTAAGGGTTAATCTAGAACATTAGATATGATGAAAAAGAACAGTTTCAGCATGAAACATCTTAAACTTATCTTATATTTTGTGAATCAAGTGCCCAAACACTTTCAGGTACGGTGAAACGACGAAAACAAGACCTTAAACACAGCACTGCCGCTCGGTAACTGGAATCGCACTCATGAAGTGCTCCGCGCGCCGCACTTCCCAGGCTTGTCACATCTTTATTAGTGCTTTAATCGAAGTGAAATTTTGCAGGAGTCTTCTCTACAGTATGTACTATCGATCTACCGCTTAAAATCTAACTTTTTCCAAACTTCACTTTTTCGATTTATTGCCGCTTAAACCGGCTATTCGGACCATAGTGCGGCGCGGCGAGCGGCGCTCCCTCAAGATCTTAAATAGGCGATAAAATGTAGATTTCTCATGCTCCCTGCCCCTCTTCCAGTGATATAACCCCAGTCTCCATCTTCACTGTGTCATCGTCTGCAGGGAGAAGAAAGCCTTGTTCGATCCTTATCACTTCCCTCAGATTTCGCCTCAAAGAATATAGGGATCCCGGACGATGCATCGCTTTTCAATTTCGTCGCTGCGCAACTTGAGGGGGTGGATTTATAGGAATTCCTTGCATTCACAAACACGTGTACACGATTTTTACTCACTTCGTGGACTTCGCACAGCCAAGAGTACTGTCTCAAGTGAAGAAATCATATTCATTTTTCAATTAATGAACGATTGCATGTTTCCCTGTACAAACCTCGTCAACATTAAAAAGTTGTAATAGAGTCGATCGGAAGCGGCCTTTCGGAGAAGAAGAATGGAGGGGGGGGGGGGTGTCGAGAAAACTATCTCACGCACAGCTTGAAGAAAATCGAAATGAATCGAAAAAGCTCTAAATTGTCGAGGTGAAATAAGCGCAGTTGAAAGTCGTTGTTTCTGTTAGCAGATGTAAGCAGAAAACGACTCTTTTTCAAATTTAATTTTATGTGCTACTTTTGTCGGTTCTTACTAGGTATTTTTTAGTTAATAAGTTACTCCTAGTTGAATTAATGAGCCAGTCCTCATTGCGCAATTTCCGAATCTCATCAAGCATCGCTGTTCTGTGGAAATAGGACCCAATATGAAGGACGGCAGAAATCCCTTCAGAAGAAGGGTCCGCGCGCCCCACTCCACTCGGCAAGAAAGGGCATCGGCACGAGGTACGAGGTCTGTGCGACTAGCGGGTCAGCCAGCTGGCTCACCGCGACTGATTCTGCCGCGATTTTCGAGCTACCCATTCAACTATTCCCTATTCACTCGCGCGTATTTGCAAGGGAGCAAATGGGCCAAAATGGGTGGGGCTGGGACCCACGGCGACAGGACGCACAGTGGATCGAGTCAATGGGAGAGGTCGGACATGAAATTTTGATGTTTAATTCGTCACATTTTAAATATTCAAGGGTGCTTCTGCAAGATAATTTCACGAGGAAACCAATAAAACCACTATTAGGACATCAAAATTTTGTATAAACAGAATTGAAAGCATTTTAAGTTTCCCGATCTCTTCTATTGACTTGATCCACTGTGCGGCGACAGGACGGGAGGGCAGCGAGGGAAGCATCAGGCTCAATTAACCGTGCGAGGTAAAATCATCACGGAGTGGAAAGGGGGGCAATTCAAAATTCACCGGGCTTGTCCCTGTCTGCGACTGCATTCGCGTTGGTTCATCCCCGCAATCCCTATTCACCCGACTTCCTGTCTGTTTGCATAACCGGGCATCAACTCTTACCTCACCGAGTCGAGTAATAATTCTAAAGGCGAGCTTTTGACTGATGTGCAACTCCAACGCGAGGAATTACTTCTGGTTGGAAGACCCGTGATGGATGGAGCAATATTTAGCGAATGGAGACCAGCTTTCTTGGAGGATTAGACGTCCTGCTCTTTAAAAATGAATGAGAGAATTCCTATTTTATTCTCATGGACAGTTTTAAAGTCAACTCTTTAATTTGAATAATTTAAAGGTTGTCATTTATCTCATTTGGTAGCAGGTAAATGTATGACGTGTTCCTCTGGGTCGGGTTTGTTTACATTGGGCCAACTTTGGAGCTCCATGATAGCCTAAAACTGATGAACCAATCAGAGAGCGGCACAGAGATGACAATACTCTCCCGTACACAGGTACTCTATACTCACTGGAAAAAAACACATTGGATCTATAGTCCAGACTCTTAAAAACATCGACAAGAAAAAGTACTCTTGATTCAATCAGAATCTGGCTTAAATCAAGAGCCAAGCCTCTTAATTTAAGCGGATTTCGTTTTGATTCAAGCAAAAAATCCGATTGAATCAAGAGTATTTTTTCTTGTCAATGTTTTCAAGAGTCTGGATTCTAGAGCCAATGTTTTTTTTTTTTTTGTCTAGTGCACTCTATTGCATATCAGAGTTCCAAAACTTGTCTTGGGGAATGATCAACCTGTGTGGATTGGTCTTGGTCGAGACCACGTGTCCCAACTCCAAACATGAGAAAATAATTGAAAAGCACAGGGCTTTCATTACAAGGCCCGCAGAGCCGAGAGCAGAGGCGCACGTCCTGTCGTTCTTGATGGCTGCTTTTGTCTCCCGCTCATGGTTCACGCTACAGTAATCACGCGTTGCTAACACCGATCTCAGGATGGAGGCACGTGCGTCTGTGTGCTTGTATTCCCCCTTCCCGGGGCCGGAGGATCCCTGGGTAATCAAAATCAGGTGAACGCCGGGCAGCAGCCAGCGCGGTTATGGAGTCGTCAAGCCTCGTCCGAGCACGCACGTCAGCACGTGAACACGGCCTCTCCCGCGCAACGCACCATGCATTTACTTATTATTGGTAGCTCAAGTTCAAAAACGCAGGTTCATGTTGAGGTGTTGCCAAATTTCCGCCGATAATTCGCGTTTTTTCGGGGTAACATACAGGACTTGCTGCCTCTCATGTTGCCTGTTAGCTTATTGAAGGCGAACTGGCGAGAATCAGCGCGATGTACCGCAACGTGCTACTAGAACTAGAACTAAAACCAATGAAATACTCAGACAGCTGCAAGAAATTATTGCTGTTCTTGTGCCTCTCACGCTGCCTACTAGTTTATTGAAGGCGAACTTGGCGAGATTGAGCGCAACGTACCGTGAGATACTGCTAGATTTGAAACCGATGAAATTCTCAAACTGCTGCTATGAGATGCAGGAAATTCTTAGCCTTTGCAGTTTTCAAATTGACCTTCCCGTTTAAAAAAAAAAAAAAAAAAAAAACCCTTTTCCTTAGGAATTCCAAAAAGATTACTTTTTTATGGCTCTAGACACGCATAAATTGCTGCGATTTTGCAAAAAAAAAAAAAGAAAGAAAGAAAAAAAAACTTGAGATTTAGACCGCGATTATACGAAAAATACAAGACTTAAACCACTGATCTGCAAGGAAAACTCGATTTTGTCAGCTTTCCCATTAAAAACATCGATTTTGAGGCCTTCCAATTTTCATATGCGACCGATCGCAATCCTCTTACTCGCGAGTTCGAGAGGTTTTTGCGCCTTTGCTGCTGCAAGCAACTATTACTGCTCCTGAACCGCACACATTGCCTACCAGCTTATTGAAGGCGAACTGGTACTAATGAGCGCAACGTACAGTAAGATACCTACTAGAACCGAAATCAATGAAACGCACAGACTGCTGCAAACAATAGCAGCATGATCCAGAGCCATAGAGGAGAGAAAACCTGAAAAACCGATGGCCGGAAAAGGAAAATCATTTCCAGGCGGAGCGCGAAAGCTGGTTGGCGCGATGGGAGTTGACTCGGATCAGAGTCAGAGGTCACATCCGGCCCCAGGATAGAGCAGGAGCAAGAGCATGTCGAACCAAGCTCCACATCTGCGGGTCGATTATTGAAATTGATAGACAAAGCTATAGACAAAGAAGACAAAAGGGATTTGGAGGGATCCTATTGGTGGAAGCGGGTGGTTGCAATGGACAAAGGACGTGGGTGATAGACTAACTAACGGCAACCCACGAGAGACCCGAAAATTAGTCCATCATTTTCTTCCTTAGTCTATGTGAACCACCCATTTCAACCAATAGGATCGCTCTATACTCATCAAGAAAAGGAAAATCATTTCCAGGCGGAGCGCGAAAGCTGGTTGGCGCGATGGGAGTTGACTCGGATCAGAGTCAGAGGTCACATCCGGCCTCAGGACAGAGCAAGAGCAAGAGCAAGAGCATGTCGAACCGAGCTCCACATCTGGCGCTCCGAGTCCGAAGCCGCGCTCTCGGGTCTCCACTGTGTAGCGAAATTAATTGAATCCCAATCAATTAACGATCAAAATAGTATCCCGTATTGGCGAGGGAGCCGGGGGGGGGGGTCCCCGGCCGTACCCGTATCTGCTCCTCCCGAGCCAGGCGCAAGCGTTGAGACTCCGTTGGAATGTCGCGGCTTCCCGCCGTCCCGTTGCCACTTGGACACTTTACTAGACATTATTTTATAATCTCTGTGTAGAAAAATAAAATGGCGACGAAAATGGTTAAACGTCGCATGGCGCTTGTGATACTTTGGCCGGAAGGTGATGAACTCCGTCTTTGAAGTTCCAACTTCATCGCTTCGAAAGCGTACCCCGTACCCGCGGCATCGCCTGAAAATCGATTTGTACCGCGTATATACTCATTAAGGAGATTTTCCACTCGAGAGAGTGATTTTAGATCGAATATGATACTTTTTTTAAATTGATCGATGCTGAGTCCTCCCTCCCATTGCGATTGTCCAAATTCAGATCACATGCTCTAGAAAGTTATAAGTCTAGGTTACCGATGTCACTCGTCCAGGTAGCTTTGTTCCCAACAGGTGTATTTACCTCCACCTGTGCGCGTAGCACATACGCTTGGGAACAGAGAGGAAGCGGAAAAGCTATTCCATGATTGTGATTATTCATTTTCCGACGTTGGAGAAAAAACAGCCTTCAAAAGAATGCGTATGCAACCCCACGACATGCGTGATCGAATATGATATTTTTTTAAATTGATCGATGCTCAGTTCTCCCACCCATCGCGGATATTTTTAAGCGTCGCATGGCGCTTGTGGTACTTCAGCCGGAAGGCGACGAGTTAAGCCCGCGTGTGGCGCTCGGTGGCTGTGCACACATCGACACCGACATCGGCTACAGGGTACGAGTACGAGTACCCGATGCGGAGTCCAAGTGGCGGAACCCGAACCCGGTTCTCCATACTTGGGCAAGGAGACACGGTCCAGGTTGGGTTCGGGTCCCGGTCGAGAGCCAAGAGCAAGGGCCTCGTCCCGTGTCCAGAGAGCGAGACCAGGAGAGTCGGATCACTCCGATCGTGATCCGTGGAATAACCTCTTTTCGCTTCGCCGCGCCACCGCCTCCGGCCTCACCGTCGCACACTGCCGTACACGGAAAAAAATCATTTTAGCATTAGATTTAGCATTTAAATTGTTAAAAAAAAGCCCGTCAAGTTTCAAATGCTGATTTTACAATACAAAAAATGCTAACACAACATTTGAATTCGTTCGTTTTACAGTGGGTGTAGTTAAGTTAGCATTTCTGCAATTGTACAGTCTCCAACAAATAGAAACAGAGGTAGCCCACTCGATGCCGCAAAAGCGCGACTACAGGTCTAGCTGTTTCATCGTTAAAATAGCGCCTCACAACGCTCGATTACGCAACCCGTGCGACAGCCGAGAGACTTGAACGCAGGAGTAGAAAAACTAACCGATCATCCAGCCATGGGAATATCTGGTTTTGAGTGCTTCTGTGGAGTAAAAATTCAAAACCTGGTAAACGCAACAAGGTGTTGCTATGATTGTGCTCACTATTTCTCTCATTTAACAGAAAAAATATGGTTTGAGAATGACACTCTTGTCATGAAAATGAAAACGGAGTTTTCATTTCATTTTCAGCGCCATCTAGCTGCTTTCAACGATGATGGGCTGCGACCAACACATAATGATGCCGACATTCTGCCGTACTAAGGAAAAACGCCGTATGTAGCCTTCAGATGTCGCCAAAATTCGTTCGGTGGAAACCGAATTTACTGATGAAATTGTTAATATTTTTCTCCAAAATTTTCAGACAATTTGATACGCAATTTAAACTAAAATTTTGAAAATCACAAAGTTAAATGTGCTTGAATGTCGTCAGAAATACCCGTTTCATCAAGGGAAATTTGGCAACTCTCGAATGTTCATACGGCGTTCTTCCTTAGCACGGCAACATTAAGAGACCACGTATCTCGATTACTCGCGAAAATTTCCTATCACATTCCAAATGACCAAAAATCAGTACTTTTACGGTACATTTTCAGTACATTCCCGAGAAATTCAGTACCTCCTCAACAGAGAAATTCAGTACTTCTCTAGTACCTCCAATTGACGAAATTCGAAAATTTTCAAAAATTAGAATTTCTCGCTCAAATTGCGACAAAATTGACAAAAAATTAAAAAATCCCAGACCTTCTTGCGGAATTTCCGCACTTTTTCAGTATTTCCGGACCGCCCTTGGAAAATCAGTACTGTTTCCGGACTTGCAGACACCCTGATTACCCAAACTGAACATAAACCACCCATCTAGATGATATCAGTGCAGGCTCGGAGGAAATGACCCCGCAAAAACACCGTCGCGTCATGTCTCGCCGTGTCACTCTTCGGAGAGCAGCCCCCCCCCCCCCCCCCCTCTGACCACCGCCAAATCAAGGAGCTGAGCCCCGTGTAGTTGTTGGCCCGTTATTTGTCATTATTCCGAAGTGACGAGCCAAAAACATCGGAATTCGCGGGACGGCGGGAGGGGGGACTCCTCTCCCTCGTTTTTTTTCCTCTCGCGAATCGGCCAAAGGATGGGAGCACACGTTTCACGTAGCGTCGATGCCCCCCCCCCTTCCCCTCATTGTCCTGGAGCATGTTTCCGTGACTGACAACATTCCGCACTCCGTTAGTTCGGATTTATAGTCCGTAATAGTCTGATGATGGGTGTACTCCGGAGTTTCCTTTACGATTTGTTTCTTACCACGCGGAAGTAGCTACGTTTTAGCCGGTCGTCAAGGGCACGAAAATTACGCCCGAACTTACGTGGGGCGCCAACTCTAGGGGCCTCGCAGCGCCTCCCCTTTCTCTTGTGTAAATTTATTTTATGAAAATTGTTCTAAGGGGAACTATACTGCCGTGCAAAGGAAAAATGCCGTATGAAAATTCGAGACTTGCCAATTTTCTCCGTGTACAACTAATTTTTTTGAGGAGAGTCATGCTTATTTTTCCCTAAAATGTTCAAATATTTTACATTAAATTGCGTTCAAAATCGTCTAAAAATTTCGAAAATGAATACTCACAATTTTCTCGGTAAATTCGGTTTTTAGTGAAGGAAATTTGGCAACGTCTGAAGGCTTATACGGCATTTTTCTTTAGCACGACAGTATACTACCGTGCTATGGGAAAATCCCCTTTGAGCATTCGAATGTTGCCAAGTTTCCTCTCAGAGAATATTTCTTTTCGAGGAAAGTTGTGGATACTTTTCCTTGAAACTTTCAAACTTTTCAGACCAGATGACGAGCGAAATTCTCCAAAAAATTGTAAGAAAAGTATTTACAAATTCTTCCGAAAATTTCCGAAATTTCAAAAGAAGATTGGCGACGTTTGAAGGCTCCTACATCGTTCTTCTTTAGCACGGCAGTATAGCTCATGTAGCACAGGTTGCAACAAAATGAAATTAAAAGAGTAAGATTATTGCTTTTATGTCGGGGTGGTGTAAATGATGTCCATTCACTGATATAAAATATTATTCTGCCACCTCCATGGGCTCCATTACCTATACTGAACAGATGTTACGCCAACTTTTTGACCTAATTTCATGTTTTTCTTTTGTTACAGATCGGACATTTTGGCTGTGAGCAACGTTTTGCAGAGTAAAAGTCTTTACAACATCAAAATGGTACGTAGTTTTTTAGATGGATAGCTATGAGGAGAACGTTGATAAGTTCTCCTCGTAGGTTTTACTACTATTCACAGTGGTCTTGTAGCAAAAAGAAATGCGCCAAAAATGTACCCAAAAACGGTTTATAGGGGGTGAGTCTATGGGAAGTGTGGACTTGAAATCGCGAAAAACGAAAATCTTGGCTGATTCTTATTTCGAGATATCGCAATTTGAAATTTTCGTGGTGAGTGCAAGTTTTCTACTGATTTTGAGCAGCTTTTTCATGAATTTGTCCATTGAAACGGTGTTAATCGGTTCACGTTTTTATTTGTCCATTGAATCGGTGTTAATCGATTCACGTCGTTCGAATCACGTCAATCGAACACGTACCCTTTCGTTACACGCAGACAAGCTACCATAATCTTTTTTTAACTTAACAATTCGCTTTCTGCTGCAAGTGTTGTTACGAATATGCTGTGCGTGCTGATTTCAGATCATTACGTATTTGACTCTCTGAAGGCGTTTTATGTGCGAAAGCAATTCGCCTTCAGCTGCGTCGGCAGCAATTGTTGTTGCGAATATGTTGTGCGTACTGATTTTAGGTCACCACATACTCGACTCTCTGAAGGCGTTTTATGTGCGCAAGTAGCGCATTCTGTCAGAGAACGAACGAAGTATAGGGATGGAGCGATTCATTCAATCTCACATGTTGTTCACCAACAGAATGCTCTTCCGCACATTAAACACCTTCAGGGAGTCAAGTATAATGAGCTGAGATTAGCTCGCACAGCAGATCAGGAGCAACAATTGCTGCGGACGCAGCTGAAGGGCGTCAACACTACCAGCAAATTTTCACGGAACTTTGCGCGAAAGTTAAGTTCCGTAAACCTATCTCCGTGTGGACAAGGCCCTCCATTTATAAGAAATGAACGAAAAAATTATGAAAGAACAAACATAAATGCGGTTTAATAATTTTGACTTCCGCCGCCGCTCCGCGCTGACCGCTCTGTGTTTTGCGCAATGCGTGAAGTATTTCTACAGTCTTGTAGGTGCTATGTGTTTCACATCGACCGCTGCTGACCGCACTGTTTTTGACGCAATGCGTGAAGTATTCCTACAGTCTTGTAGGCGCTTTGCGTTTCACATCGAGCGGTGCTGAACGTACTGTGTTTGACGCAATGCGAAATTACTGTACTCTCAGGGAATGAGAGAATTTGTCGCCTTTACTCGTTTGTATTTTTTTTTTTTTTTAATCCGATTTGCTTCATACCTTCACTTAAAAAATCGCAAAATTTGCCGCCCCCTAAATTTACCGCCATGGGCCGCGGCCCATGTGGCCACCCCCTTAATCCGGCCCTGCAGGCCGGATGCGCGGAAATGCATATTGCTGCAGACGCAGCAGAAGAAAAATTGTTCAAGTAAAAAAAAAGAGTTTGATAGGTAGTCTACATTTAACGAGAGGATATATATATTCGATCGACATGAATCGAACGAAAAATAAAAACGTGAACCAATTAACACCGATTCATTAGACAAATAAATAAAAAAGCTGATCAAAATCAGTAGAAAACTTGTGTTAACTATGAAAATTTTAAATTACGATATCTCAAAATTGGACTCCACCAAGATTTTGATCTTTCTCGATTTTAAGTCCACATGTACTATCGCCGAATTTAGTTTCACGCAGAGTCTCTGGTGACTATTTAGCGACGGCGCGGCGCGGCGCGTTGCCTGATAACGCTCTCATGAAGACGCACTGGTTCCTCTGTGAGCGCGTAGTCACTAACACAGACGCACATGAAACACACACAGACATTTCCACTCATTCACCGTGAGAATTCACGTTTTTGGCTCTTTGGAATGTAAACAAAGATTCGTAATGACGTATCGCGCATCAATTCCAATTCTCACTTGCCTCTTGTTCTTGTGACTAGAGCAAGGAAGAAAGGGCCTCATTCCAAATTGTCCGTTTCAACCTTGGCCTGATCTTCGAAATATTTTCAAAGTTGATAGAGGATCTCCTCCCGAGTCTAAAACACTGACGCATTTTGAAATCGGACGATCACGGAGGGAGGGGGAGGGGAGTCATAAAGTAAAAAAATTAAACTCGCATATCTCGCTAACGCTTTGTCGTAGAAAGTTGATATTGGTCTCAAAATGTAGAGAAAACCACCAGCTTTCAGGCGATAATTACAAAATTGGTCCATTCTGGAAATTTCATCCATTGTTGTTGAAGTTCAAATGTTCAGTTTTTCACCTTTTTAGCTGCGACGTTGAAGGAATCGCACAAAAAGTAATCTAACTATTTTTTGATGAAAGTAGACCGTTTAAGCTTTAAAACAAGCACAAGTTCATCCTGGGGGAAACAAGTTGGAGGAGAGATATGATTTTTCAAAGTGGATGTGGTACACTTGGACCTGGTTTGTTCCGAGTCCCAAGATCACCAAATGCCCCCAAACCAATCACGAATTGCAAGGTTGTGCATTTTTATACCCCATTATAGCTAATTCCCGAAGAAAATTATTAAAAAAGAACAAAATATCGAGACATATGAATGTTACAAGACTAGCCTCAGCTGACTCTCGCTGCATCAACAAAATTTCATGCTTCTTTTTCAAATCGTTTCTGTAGGATGGACTTAAATTTAAAAAGCTCAAATGGTTTTTATTAGCAATTCCTCTTTTTTCCTCTTATTTCTACCCAGCGAACCGTTGAAGGTAAACATACATTGTTTTATGATCGAAAACTTTGATTTCCCTGTATCCATTGCATATTACTCATCTATCCTGATCTTGTCATTTTTGACGAATGATTTAATCTAGGAGTGACCGATAAAGGTATCGCCCCAGCTAAAAATTGAAAATTTGAACTACGGCAACTTGACAGCAATGGATGACATTTTCGAAATGGACCAATTTTGTCATCATTGTCTGAAAGGTGGTGGTTTCCTCTATATTTGGAGACTAAGATCATCGCTTTACGACAAACCGTTCACGAGATATGCGAGTCGAAATATTTATCTTTGAACCCTTTTCTCTCTATCCGTACTTGTTTGATTTCAAAAATCGTCGGTGTTTTGGACTCGGAAAGTGATCCTCTATTGCGAAAAATTAAAAGCGCGATGGCTGAGTCGTGAGGCGTGAATTCGCAATATGTTCTTCTCTAGGCTGTTAGTCAGATCCGCGAGAAAAGTTAAAAAGCGAGGCCGGATTACGTTTTTCTTACCTTCGACTGCGTTGCTCACGTAGCCTTTAAAGAACCACTACAAGTAAGACAAACGAAACCAACACAATAAGGAAATGGAGCAAGGGGAAGGACTCGCGTTGATCACGGCGCAGAGATACGACTATTCGTGCTTGATGGATGTCCGTGTTGCATCTGCAAAATTGAAGGCGCAATGGCACGGGGCATGAACTCGCAATGCTCCGCTATGTGCTGCCAATGAGGTGTCTCTCAGATTCAGGGAGGAAAGTTGAAAAAGAGGCCCAAATAGGTCCCTCCTTTCTTCGACTGTGTTGATTTGATACTCGATTCTTTTTTGGAATGATTTGCAGACCAACATCTAAAGCTCGCGTGAACCAGCCCCATCCAATCTGCGGGGCAGGTTTTGTTAGGAAGCCTCACAATTTGACCCGGCTTCAGCATTTAAGGGTTAATAAAAATATCATTAAAAAGACTGCACCTTCCTCGCAAAAAGTCAGTATTCAACATTGGATCCAAAATAGGCCATTCAGTCTGTGAATTTCAATAAAATTTGGTTAGGCTATCTCACAAAGTTAGGCTTCAATTGTTCGGTCACGTCTGAAAATATTCTCATTTCCAACAAAATTATTGCTGAATGGATCTTCCTGTCGTATATACCTGATGCATTTAATTGATTTGTTCCTATCTCTTTTTTACTTGCCTTACTGAACACCTTGTCCTTTGCTAGACTCAACAATCTTTTTCCCTCTCTCTCTCCTTCAAAATTTCACCTTGTACTAACTAGATTGCATGTTTATACAATGAAAATACAAAGAAAATACAAATGCATGAAAATACAAAGGTCGATTCGGGGTCAGAAGCAAAAAATAAGATATAGTAGCTCAATTATAGCTATCTGAATAAAATGATTTTCTGTCCTTCCGGACTCAAAACAACGGATCAGTTTTATATAGGATTCATGGGTGGATAATGTCATTTTGACCGGAAAACTCTCATCAGAAAAAGGGAGACATGTTTTTTGGACATGCGGTATGCAATACATGTCTGGCTAGTGTCTATGTATCCTAGGCCCCTAAATTCAAGAATTACTTCGGTTTATCTCGATCATACATCAATTTCCAGAAAATCAAATTTTCCTTGGAAAATTCATTTTTAAATAATCCCAATTTGCCTGGAAAATGGCATAGACAGGGACAAACCGAGGTCATACTTGGACCCAGGGCTGAATATTACACGAGAATTCGCTAATGAAGCATTCATTTTTTTTTTCGGTGTATACTTGTGTAATCTTTCATATTCGACAGCGGACCAGCTTTGCGTCATTTTCAAACTTCCTGCGCGAAGAAGTATATCCTGAATTAAGAAGTCCTTTGGAACAAGGGTGTGTACTCAAAAAGGTAGTTCCGCGGAAATCGCATTTGAAAGTTCAGAAGTGCATAGCGTTGGTACTAGCCAATATCTTCGCACGAAATTTAATTAGTTTGAAAGAACAAGTCTTTGAGAGTATACTTGCAAAAACGGAACATTGTGACTACATTCCCCTATGATCCCTACAAGATAACGTGGATCGTTGTGTAAAAAGGGTGGGGGGGGGGCACGACTTTACACTATGTATATTTCCTGAAACTGGGAAGAATCCAGTTTCAGAAAACGCGTTCTCCCGAAAAAGGGCGGATGCGCGCATACGCCTTTGTCCCAAAGAACTCCATGTAACCTACCGGCACGGCGCGGCGGTGTCTAGAAGAAAAAAATCAGTTGCACCTCATGAAATAGCTCTACTTTCGAGTGATCGCGGTGTTGCGCTGTCTATTATGGGTTTGCACCTATAGATGCTTGTCTGAAGGATATTTTCTTGAAAAAGTAGCAGATTTGTCAATTGTTCATGTGCCTCCGTTTTCCTCGTCGGCATGAGATGAGATAGGTCCAGTCAGCACCCGATATCTCCGAAACGCGCTTCGCCGCGCTGCGCCTCGTCGCACAGTTTACATTTGATTTGGAGCGGCCTATGCGTGAAACTAAATTCGGCGATAGTACCATATACTCACTCCCTGCAAACCGTTTTCGGGTACATTTTTGGCGCATTTTTATTTGCTTCAAGACCACTGTGTAATACACATCATTGAAAACTACTGAATCTCATCAAATTGATGTGATCCACATCTTAATTGTTATGCCAAAAGCTGACACCTATATAATCTTTTCGTGTAAGGACGTCAAAAATTTGACCACCACTACAGCAATAACAAAACAAATTCTCGCGCGTTTAGTGATACACGCTTGTGATTGGCTAAAACTCTCTATCTCTTTTGGCGCCAAAACTTTTAAAAATTACCCGCGCTTTTCCACGTGCGCAAGCAGAATGCCTCCCCACTCTTGATGATGATCGTCACGATATTGTTCTTCTGTCATTCTCAGAGAAACAGAAATTTCTAGACTTAGATAATAGAGATAATAACCTAGGAAAATTGCTGGAAAAGCAACAGATAACGGAGCAAATGAATTTTTTGATACGTATAAAAACGGACGAAATTGACGAATTTTATGGTGCAAGCGTCTATTTTCACCATCTCTCGCTAACGTATCGTAAGTATAAAGGAGTTTTAGATGATTTTTAAATTAAATGACACTTGTTACTTTTCAAATTACAGGAGGCTGTCAATGATCCTTTGGCGGATCCGGCCCAACTTAAGAAGGCGCTTGAGTGGGAGTTAAGTCTTGACAATCGAGACCTTCGCTCTCATGCATGGTACCATGGAGCTATTCCTCGTACCAGAGCTGAAGAGATAGTGTCGGATAATGATGGGGATTTCCTCGTCAGAGACTGTGCATCACAGCCGGGGAACTATGTGCTAAGTTGCAGAAGTCGCGGCCAAAGTCTTCACTTTGTAATAAATAAGGTATTTATTCTTTTTAAAAATGCTCTTGGAGAATTAATTACTTATCACAAAACATTATGGTGATCAAGAGGATCCTTGATTAGAATCCTGGCTCATGACTTCTAGGAGCGGTACTATATAAAGTTAAAACAAGCAGTGAACTCCAACACAATGTGTTGATAAGGCGCGTCATTAACTCGCACATATCAACCCCTTAAGTTTTCATTTACAGAGATTTCAAAAAAGGCAAGCAGCACAACAAGAGAATTCACGATCCAACACTGCAAGGTCAACAACGCACCTTCACGAGACCGTGTATTGTGAATCTAGAAAGCTATTCGAACAAATTTAAGTTTTTTGATCTGCCTCAAGCAAAATCTTATCAGATTCTTGAAGAAAAGTGCTACGGAAAAATTTAAGCGAAGAAAGGAAAAATTCTGTCGAACTCCTAGAAGATAAAGTCGATTTAAAGGTATTTTGGGGCTAAAATACCCAAATTACCGGTATTATAAATACCGTTATATTATTGAAAAGAAATTGACTCGATATAAATGCAATTGTATTAAATATGTCTTGATTTTGTTATTTTAAACGTCTTTTCATGCAAAGAAGCTCAACCATGTCCATGCTTTATTCATTCATGAATTGAAAGTGAGCAATCCACATCCCGAAAATCTACCGATTTGCCGTAAAAAATCGCAGAAACTTGATAAACCAGGTCGATGTACCCACTCTTTGAATTAACTTCACACAACAGTATGATTAGTTCTTTTCTAGATTTTGAGAAAAGAATCACGTCGGGGTCACCACTTTGTTGAGCTCAGAAAAAAGGTCAACAATATTAGGTATAGATAAATAAACACATTTTTATTAATAATACCTTTTTAAGGATAAATTATGACTGGAAGAATCATACAAGCAGGACTTCTTTTTTCATATATATTAGGTTAAGATGAAGAGAAAAAGTGGTCGCCACGGAGACCATTTAGCATAGCATATGCTTCAACAGGTACCAACTTTTGAAAAGTATAACCGAGGTTACAGATCTGTCAAAGCAACGTTTTGAACAAAACGAAGGAGTTAAATTCTCATTCCGAGAGTGCCGACCTGCTCAGCCATCCTCGAATCAGTTCGCTTGATTCTGCTTATATATGCATATTTTAAATCAGCGCGTCGCATTCTTACGCTTTTTTTAAAAAAACCAAGTAACGTAGACTCTTGGTATTCACTGCACATAAACTAGCGACCCCCAGAATGAGAAACAACTTTAAATCATAATTATTGTTGGATAAATAAACTTTTTACACGCTTTGGAAAATCTCAGAAGTTCGCGGTAGTCACTTTTCGGTAAGGAACTAAGGGACTCGGTTATTGTATCGAGCAGGGTTCGAAACGATCGCAAAGGCGGTATACTACGTATACGCGCCAATATACTACGTATACGCGCCAAAAGGCGGTATACTACGTATACGCGCCAAAAATTACTTTGGATCAAAGTATTTGAAGCCCTTAACCACTATTTTTGAAATATCCGTCCTCTATTTCGTAGAGACTTAAAGTTTTGTACAGAAACATTCAGAGTCAATTGAAAAAGCCTTATACGACATGATTTCAACAAAAAATTGGACATCTTTTACCAGTTGATATGAGTTGTGGTTATTCCTTAACTTTGCAATATTTGTGGTGAAAGTCTTCTGAAATTAAAAAATCAAGCCAACCCTGGTAAAAATTGGCAGTAGAATCTGTGTTCCAATATAGGTACCATAGACCTAAAGCCAGCTGTAAGATTTTCAATAGCTTCTGTAGCCGGCTGTACAATTTCTTATGGCCTTTTATAGCCGATGGCGACTAAGCAACAGCCAGACGATGAAGTTTATGCTAAACTTTACAAATTACGGATACTAGGACTTGGTTAGTTTTTGGACTACCGCTCTCTTTTTGTGCCGTAATGTCTTGATTTATTTTGCGAGGAAAGCTCCGTACTTTTGAAGGATGACTGTCATTCTTAATAAGTTGGAGCGCCTTCAATTTCTCATGATACTGTGCAATACCTCTGGTGTGAAATAGTTGCTTCAGACGCCGTGGCACGCTGCGGCGCGGCGGGCGGGCAGAGAGCGCGAAACGCGCATTGGCGCCTACAAACCTAACAGGGATACTTCACGCATTGCGCAATGCGTGAAGTATCCCTGTTAGGTTTGTAGGCGCCAGTGCGTCGTCGTCGCTCCGCTTTGTGTTAGGCTCCAATATTTAATCTCGCGGAGTCAGCGTTTTTCAACTCATGATTTTGAAATGTTTGCACACTCTGTATGGATTATTCTCATTTTAATCGATGAAAAAAAATATGTTTTAAAGGAAAATATAATGCGTGTTTTGTAAATATTAAGGTAGTTCCGTATCAAACTTAATGATTTCCAAAGCACACGCATTTCTACACAATTTCTTATAGCCTTTTATAGCCAATGGCGATAAATTGTAAAGCCCGGCGCGATAGGAACTATAGCCCAACTGTATACTTTTTTATAGCTTCGTATAGCCCGGCTATATGATTTGCTCCGCTTTCTACAGCCAGCTATATGATTTTCAATAGCCTTCTTCAGTCGGCTATAAGAACTCCTATGGTATTTTGAAACGCAGCTCCTATCGCCAATTTTTACCAGGGAAAGCTTTAAAAAATGAAAATTTTATTTTATTTCTTCCAGGATGAAGATTCAATGCGTAATTCAATCATAGATTTTTCTGAAGGAATACAAACTTGAAAAAACGCTTGTTCTTATAATTTTTATGACTATTTTTTTTTCCAGGTCGTCTTACAACCAGACACAGTTTACGAGAGAGTTCAATACCAATTTGAAGATGATGCTTACGATACAGTGCCAGATTTGATCACTTACTATGTCGGAAGTGGTAAACCCATTTCTGTAGCATCGGGTGCGAAAATCACTACCCCTCGAAACAGGCTCTTTCCTCTTTCATTCTATGCCACCAAGTACAATCTATTCCAGCAAACTGCTCACTGTCAAATTCAAAGCCAATATCCTTCACAAAACAACATAACAGGCTCGATGAACCTTAGCACTTATAATTCCTATAAAAGTCCTGTTCACTCACCACCAAGAACGCGTAAAGATACGCCACCATGCTTGCCATTCAAGAAGCAGCACCTCACTCAGTCTCTTTTGTCTGCAGACAATATTAGCAACTGCTCTTTGTCTCGTCAAAACTCTCTAGATATTACAGATGGAATGAAATTGATCAATTTAAATAATTCAGAATCATGGAACAACAGATTTTCTTCTCAGTCTCTACCTCGAAGTAAAATACTGAATCCTGACATGAGCATTTCAGGGATTTTAACAGTGCCGAGAAATGGTAAAATAACAAGAGTTACCAGCGACCCTGCTCTTAGCCCTTGTTTTGAGAGGAAAAATTTCTTCTGCAGTGATGAAAATCCCGGTGAGATACCTCCACCGAAACCTAGTCGTATTCCATCTCTTTTACACTCTATCTCCAAAGAAAGCTCAAATTGTGATAATGATAATATTAGTTTAACAGATATAAATCACGCAAACACTTTGAAAAGGTTATCTTACCACACATCTGAAAGTGATTCTGGCAATGGCTCTGGAGATTCAGTCCAGAGTTCAGCAAACGGAGACAGTTCAGAATCAACAACTCCTGTTTCAACGCTACCTTTAAACAGGCCTGGTGTTGTTATAAAAAATCCTCATTATCATACCAAAGCGATTCCATCGTCTTGTTCTTCAACTACTTTAAAAGCTTTTGACATGGCTTTAGATGATTCCTCATTAGAACTAGAGAACATTAATGTGGACTTCCCATCTCTATACGACATAGAAAATTTTCACACTCTCTTATTACCATCTATTGAAAATAAACCTTTGGATAGTACCGCTCTTCAAGTTGTCAGAGGAATACTTCACGAAACAGGCTCAAGGATTTTGGCAAATCACTTGACAAGGGTTGATATGGAACTAGTTCTTCGAACATACAGTAATTCTTCAGAGGATAAAAACTACGACTTTGGTAACGTTTCTGGAATAGAATTATGTTGTCTTCCTCATGGTCATCAACTTCGTTTGGATTTAATTGAAAGGTGAGCTTCATCTGCAGTTTTTTTGTTGTGTTGCTGCTAGCAAGAATATTAAAAATATGAAAAATAAAAAATTAGGTATTTTTGAACCAATTTGAAAGAAACATTCAACTCAACAATCAAACATTCAGGCAACTCTTAAACTTAATAAGTGCTCTTCCTAAGTGATTGAAGTTCAAAAGAAATTTTTACTGATTCCTGAATAAAGTTTTGTATACATTGAATCAGGGCCGGATTGATGAGGAGTTGGCCACAAGGGCCGCGGCCCATGGCGGCAAAAATTTGCAATTTTTTAAGAGTAGGTATAAAAAAAAATCGGATTTATAAAAACAAAATTACAAACGAGAAAGGCGACAAAATATCTCATTTCCTGAGAGTAGGTATAGTAATTTCTAATTTGGTCGTCTCTTAGTGATACAAGAGTTCAATAAGTCGAGTTACGAGAGAAACCAAACACGCAATTTGGCTTAGAACGGCGCGACTTAAAGAGAAATGATAACGAGGACTTGAGATGAAAAGGAGAAGCCCTCGGCGCGGCGATCGGCGTGTAACACATATTAGCGCCTACAAGACTGCACGAATACTTCACGTATTGCATCAAACACAGTGCGGTCATTGCGGTCAGCGTGAAACGGATAGCGCCTACAAGAATACATGAATACTTCACGCATTGCGCCAAACACAGTGCGGTCAGCGTGAAACGCATAGCGCCTACAAGACTGCGTGAATACTTCACGCATTGCGTCCAACGCGGTGCGATCTGCGCGGCGCGGCGGCGGAAGTTAAAATCATTGAACCACATTTATGTTTGTTCTTTCGTAATTTGTTCGTTCATTTCTTATGAATGGAAGGCCTTGTCCACACAGAGATAGGTTTATGGAACTTAACTTTCGCGTAAAGTTTCGTGAACTTTTGCTAGTAGTGTTGACAGGGCTTTCCCAAAAAATGTGTTCAACACGAGTAAATGCGTCTTATGCACCCCTCCCCCGCACGTTCATTTGATGGTTTTTATCGGGTTTCAAAACGAGTGAGAAGGGGGCGACAAAATATAGGCGGCCCATGGGCGGCAAGTAGGTGAATCCGGCCCTGCATTGAATGTAATTCATAGATAATTTTTTGAGAGCTTCTTTAGATGAAAACATGACTGAATCCGAAGAGGAAGTACTGCACACTAATGGAGACTGTCTCTCCCTACTATGCCTTGTAATCAGTAAATCTTCTTCGCACTTAAAGAAAGAAGAAACTCAGATGACAAACTGACATTCTAATTCGTTGCTCAATAAACTCTTGGGTTAGATCACATTATTGTTCTTCTTTGCGTCAGTTGGAAACAAGGAGACAAGCCGATTTTACACTTTGATTTAATTTCTTGTTTCAGGATTCAGTGCATAAAGCTGTTTGTAGCCGTGACAATACTGACAAGCACAAATGAATCGGAGCGAGCTGAGGCTTTGAATAAATGGATCCAGGTGGCAATCGACAGCAAAACAGCTTTAGGCAATCTATATGGATTTTCCTCCGTCATGCTGGGTCTGTGCATGCCTCAAGTATGTATTTTTCCCATTCGCATAATTATATTAGATACAAATAACTAAAATTAAGGAGAGCTAATGGGCCTGATGAGAGATTAATTTCCGGGGATTCTTTGTTACATAAAGCAAAGTCCGACACATGCGTTTTCCTCAGGAGATAAATGCAATTAAAAAGAGGTTTTGAAGCACAGAAACTAGGATATTTTAAAGCTATATTTAGCACTTTAATCAAGGCATTAAGTAATTTGAATCATTAATTGCAGAGGCTTTCTATTGTAGTTTATCTTTTAGGTACTGAATTAAATACTAAAAAAATTATCCTGTGGATAATATTAGTTGGAATCAAATAACACATTATATTTTTAATTTCCAGATTCAGCGGCTGAACACAACATGGCATATTCTACGCCAGAAATTCACAGATAGCGCTTTTAATTTTGAGGCTAAATTGAGGCCAACTTTAAAAAACATGAATGAGTGCTCCAATCCACAAGCACCGAACACAACAATTCCTCACATTCTACCAATATTACTCCTTCAGGAGAAGACTGCTGACGAAATTTTAGGTAAGTTACATCTTGCTACCGAGATAAATTGTTCAAGTTCTCATTTTAGATTTTCATAAAATCAAATTTTGAGATTTTCCACAATATTTTTACCCTAAGTTCCTTACATTCAAAAAGATATCGAATGACTGACCTCAGAATCAAAATATGACATTGACAGCTGAAGTTGAAAATGCACATCATCATATCAAAGTTTAAATATTTCCATTCATGTTCCATTTTTTTGGTCAGGTTGTAATGGGTGAAATGTATTTTTTGACTTTGCTGTACTAGATTTTTAAGGGGGGAAAAATTAAATCTCGATATTAACTTAGCCTGCCCTGGGTTTGAATATATTGTATACTTGGATCAAATAATGTATAAAATATGCATCCTGTTGATTGCATACTGGATTAAAGAATGGGAATGATGTAGGTATAGGTTAAGTACTGCAGGCAAACATGTCTATTCCATAAATTAAGAGAAAACAGCTAAGTTATCAAAATTTTAAAATATTCCAAAATTATTATAATATGTTCTGTCTTTGCATACTTTTCAACTGTTCAAATAGTTTTAGAACTAAAAATATTGACAGCTTTATTATCTCTTCATTTCAGATGACACTTTTTCGGAAAATAACAATCTAATATCAACATGTATCAATTCATGGGAAACATCTGCTGATCTCGGCTTGGGTACATTCTTCGCCCACCTTGAATTTTCAAGAAAATTTGGATCCTGTGCAGCGTCTTTCAAGAGGAACTCCGAAATTGTTTTAGGGGATTCCAAAATTGACGACCTGCTTCTGGATATGTTCCGTACAGAATTCTACTTGAAATTCCTATGGGGTAGTCGGGGAGCGGCAGCTTCGTATGGTGATAGGCACTCCAAATTTGAGCAAGTATTGACAGTTATGTCAGAAAAGTGTGAACCACCAACACAAAATTGTTTACCTTCACAGCATGTCAATGTAAACATACCGATCGGCACAAGTGTTTAAAAATCTCTAAAAAGGAAGATTAATTCTGTGCGGCGAGAGGCTGAGCAAAAGGGCTGTGGATTCGGAACAGTTTTGTTCTGGTAATGCAATTAAACAGTTTAAAACTGAATGTTCTTTGGTGCCATACATTTATTAAACACAATGACTCAATGATGAGAAACTTTAAAGTTGTCATTCGTTTTCCGGTAAGGTTAGTAAGCTCGCACTTTTGTCTCGAGTACTAACCTGTGTAGGAACAACCGAGTTATCTCCCTCAATAAATAAAAAAAAATCCAACAATTCTTCTTATTACATTGAAAAAATTGAACGCAATTTTGAAAACGCGAATATAATAAAAGGAATGAAAATGGTTTCATCGAAGTGCATTCATTGGAAATAATACTACACCACACTGAATGACCAAGAATCAAAATAAGATCTGGTACTTTATAGAAAAGATGACATCATACTCAAGCGAGGTGGCAAGTCTATCTATCATAGGAATCATCAGAAGATAACAGTCTCCAAGCATTGATAAGACTTCGAGAAAATCAAAAAAGACTGGAGAATCGATTGAAAGCTGAATTTAGTATGAAAGAGAACTGTAATGAGAGTGAGAGAGATAAAGATAGGATAGAATGAAAAATAATGACGGTTGTGTTCATGTAATATGATACAACTAACATTTCCTCCATCGAAAACTAACATTCGTTGAAATGGATACTTTAGCTCCTCTTATTACGCTGGCAATACTGATACCCCTAAGAGGCAAACTATGATATGCTATTGACGCTTGTAAGGACAGAAGCAGAAAACCTAATTGGCAAATTTGGGCTCCAAGAGCCAGACAAGGAAAGAGCAGTAAAGACCGGTTTATCAGCTAAACTTTTTGACCACGTCCAATGAATTCACTTTGTTTGGTAAAGCAATTGCTACATGTTAAAAAAATAATTGATATTTTCCACCAACAATAAGCGAAAAGCAGAAACTAGAAATACAAGGAAACTAAGAATGTTGCGCACAATTGGGTTTTGTTACTAATAGTTGTGGCAATAGGAAACATCTACTTTTGATCAATTATTGAGGGAGGAATATAAGCATGGTTTTTTGAGCCTCAAAATAACAAAAAACGGTGTGTAAAACATGTGACTACCTGAGATACTAACATGATTTTAATTTTTACTTTCATACAACAGATAATATTTGATGAAATAAATATATTTACCATGAAATATTATACAAAAATATTTTACCACCAATGAGCGGTAATAATTGGATTTCGTTCAGTTTTAAAATGAATACTCCAAAATCCAAGGAGGCACTAATGTGATATTTGCGTAATTTATCAAGATGAGTTAAGTTTTGAACTTGATTTTTACTGATGTATCTTAAACCTTTAGTTATTAACTGATTTGTATTTTATTTTTAAATTTTATCCGAGTAATTTAGGTAGATTAGACGATTAAAAATGTTTAATTCATTGTTTTAGATTTGCTCTTTCTTAAAAAAATATTTATCAAGAAAATAGTATTATCAAATAGTGGATGTTGTTCTGCATTACATATGTACTAAGTACATGATAACTCTATAATTGCAAAGCAAGAATGTGAGCGTGAACGTGACTCACTTACTTTATTACTCTTCAATGTGTTATTGATATCATTTTTCAAATCATCTCATAAGTTATTTAGCAAAGAGCGAATCGTGATAATTCTATTTTTTGTTTTTTTTTATTTCCAGAGCATATAATAACTGTAAATAGGTAATCTAATAAGAGGATGAATGAATGAAATCATTATAAATGGTCTCCAATATCTAGTCAAAAATATTATCTATGTACTCATAAGTTTGTTCAAAATTCTGCCTTAGTCTACAACCTCTGAAACGTAAAGCAGTAGAAAGTGTAAAAAAAACTGAAAGATTTGTTAAAATCATTTTGAAATTTTCATTGAATATTTAGGATCGAAATGTATCTCCCGCCTTTAATGCTGGATGGTCTCATTTATTCCTGAGATTCATTTCTATTCAAAGGAGCTCCATTTTATTAGAATTTTTTGACAGAACCTGGAATACTTGAAATATTTTTAAACTATTCGTAAAACTTAAATTTTTTATTGTATCACTGATACTGCTCTCTCTCAAAAAAATAAAAAAAAATTATCGATAAGTACTATTTTAAGTACTATTTTTTTTCATCAGTGGTATCACTAGACCAATTTTTTCATCCATTTCTAACTTGGTACGTTTATACTTTTCTACATTTGTACACAAAATCGACTTTGCAAAATAATGTTTCTTCACAATTTCTAAACATGATCACGAAAAATTGCAATTAAGGTTCACCAACATGTTTTACACTTCATAAAAAAGATTCTAAATGTTGTAGAAAACTTTTATTGAGAAGGCTTTTGGACTTTTGTAAATTCAACGAAAATGAATTTTCGTTGAGATAAAAACATCAAGTTAAAGATATCATGCTGTGTCATGATGTTCTTCATGGAATAAGACAAATAAACTTATTACTAAACCTTGGACAATGTCTTGAAATTTTTCCTGTCTTTTGATGAATTTAAAATAAAAGTGTTGACTCAAGCTTATTCAGCTTATTCAAACGATGGAAGGCAATCTAACAAGTGACTTTAGAGGTAGCCGATGAAACACTCGAACTTTAAATTATTTCATCCTCTATGAAAACAGCTTTTCAAAACTCAAAAATGCACACCTCATTTGATTCGATGGATAGAGCAAGAGCACCTTGGGTTGGTACACTTGGATAAGTCTATTAGCAATGTTAGCTTTCAAAGCTCACAATCAGGGGCTGATTGTACCTAATGGCAATTCCGCTACTTTGCAAATGTTTCCCCTATCTACGTGTTTAAAAAATGACTAAAAATAGCCTTCCTGAAAAACTTGCAGCATTTTTTTCATTTTGATAAAATATATACTCGAAAGAAGTTCATTATGATAATAATTATAATAAACAACATAGGAACAAGCAATAACAAGAAAACTGAAAAATAGTCGAAATTCAACGGAATCGAACCAATAGCACTAAGCTAAAGATTTAAAACCTTTCTCCAATAAGGCCATGAAAATGGGGAAAATTGGATGGAAGTTGGTTTGATTACTTTGTCGCACTGTCTGCTGGTACTTATGAAGCGTCCCACTGATCAGCTCAAGTCGATCTCGTTCATTAGTATGTGAATCTAGCCACTGAGACAAACGCGCTTGAGACCAGTTTGCACTCTAGAAAATAGATTAGCTGTATTAGTTGTGCCTATCACAAAATTGAAAACAACCAGAAATTCATTCAGAGATCATTTAATGAAATTACATCGATTCGAGTATGCACACGATTGACCTATTCCTTTACCAATTTTATTTGGTTCTCCCATTCTTAGCAAAATGTTTCATTTTGCCAAAATAAGTAACTTTGGATATTTTTAAATGGTCCTACAATTCATAGAAAAGCCACTGAAATTCTACATGGTTTATATAAGTAGTGAACTAAGTTAAAATTTAGAGATGAAAGCCATTACGAAGCTTTTACATATTTCGTTTATTTACAGCTGTCAAAAGCGTAGGAATCACAAAATCAGGGGAAGAATGAAAGAGGGTCGAATTTAGGTACAGTAAAACAAGTTATCGTTGGAGAGAGAAAAACTAAAATGCAGGACCGAACCAAAGATTCATTGCCACAAACAAGGAGGGCCGATAGTGTTCAGAAAACAGTTTGCTCAAGATGATGGGCATCAGCCGGTCAAAACATATTCGAGTATTAACAACAGAAAGTAGAAGTTTTTACATTTAAAAATTTTGCAGCTTCATACTTGGAGGAAACCTGATTGGATTGAGAACAGAAAAACTTAAAACTTTAAGGACTCAGACCTAACAAAACCAAAACTCCTTTACATCAAAAGGGAGAGAGGTCGTGCCTTAAAGAGTAAAATCAGACTATTGCTGATACATAGTAGGAAACTGGACCAAATTAAGCATTGAGCAAACATAAGAGAAACTGTGACGAAAAAGAAAACTTAATCTCGAACATGTCAAAATTAACATTGGCTACTAAACTTTGCTGAATTTTTGCCCATCCAAACGTCAAATGTTAGTGAATTAGTGATTTTCAAACTTATTTTTCAATGGGACTGAGCTATTAAAGTTCCAAGAAGAGCCAAGATTTACATTCAGCCTCATGAATACTGTGAGAATCTATCGCTGTCTCAATGTCCTCCAAAAATTACCTTCGTCTACTGGGTTGGTTTAAACATGCCTCAATATTAGAAGTCATAATAGGCTTATCCACTGCGAGCAGATTTCTGAGTTTTCATCTTCCGTCATACAAAAATTAATCAAGAAAAAATTTTGTTCCGCGAAGTTATTCTTTCTGTCATAAAACCTTTTTTTTTTTGACATGATCTGAAAAATATGAGAGAAGGTCTCCAAACATGAAACGTCTCTAAGTTATTTTCCTCTTGAAAAAAGCATACGATAATTAATGATCTTACCTGATGTGGTGACATAATTTTCGCAGGAGCATGTGAAAAAAGAAGCATTAGGACAAGACTGTAAGGAATTATATCTCCTATTAGAGGGCATTTCACTATTTCTTCGGGTGTTTGAGTTAAAAGAGGCCTCAAATACCTCAAGATGCGATAACTCTTGCCTAATTCTGATACTTGCTTACACAAAGGTTGTATATCAACTTCGATCTGTAAAAAAAAGAATGCAATATTGCGATTTGAAAACGAAGATTATGAATAATTTCTTTGAATCTTGTTGACGAGGGTTTTCACACTTTAACTTACATCCTCGGTGAATTTAGGGGTGGAATATGAGGAAATTTAGAATATCACATTAAAAATCGAAAGAATTATTTTTGAGAGCTACAATTCTCAAAATTTATCTTGCGCCCCTAATTAAAATCAATTGTCAAAAAGCCTGATGGGGACAATGTCTCAACAATAATTATTAGAACTAAGCTGACGGAAAATGTAATCAGATGCGAAAGATATCTTATCCTCTGAGAGAGTAATTTCCTTTACATTTTGCAAATGCATGGAAGAAGAAAAAGAAATGTTAGTGCGAGAGTACATGAACCTGAAATCTCAAAAATTGAAGGAGATATTAGTCTAAGACAGAAAATCTCAGGTTGTGGAAAAACGTTGTTCAAGCATTTGCGGAAAGTTAGGAAAAATTTTCTCCCAGAGGATACGGTTCCTTTCCACAGATCTGGTCATAAATCCTGCAAGATAAAGAGGACTAATAAAGTTATCAATTCTCAGTTCCATTCACCAAATTTGAGTAGCTTATTAGCTTCCATTGCCTTCACTGTGAAAACCTAACGATATTCATTGAGTTTCAAAAGAGTCCACTCACAAGGTGCCTCTATTTTAAGTAGTGATCTACAACTTAGAATGAAAGATTGAAAATTAAAATTAGAATAACTAAGATTTTATCATTTAATGTCTTACCTGTAGAAAATCATTTGAAAGTTTAGCCCGACCAGCTCTTCCGAGAGGCCTCACAAGACAGACATGTCGAAGGAATAGATCAATGGTTCTAATTGCTACATTTTTGCAGCTGAAAAAAAAAAAGGACATTAGGATGGCAGAAAACAAATTTAAAACGATCAAGTATTATTTTCAATGTAAAATGCTATTCCATGAGTCCTAAATGAACTGCTGATAGTTAAAATTGTGGACATGATAATTTATCATATTGGGACTGGTCGAACTTCATCTAAAACATATTCGGCTTTTAAAATTGATTGTTCGTATTGAGAATCATCTGAACACATCTAAAAGAAATCCAGTTTTTTAACTTTTTGACCTTCCCTTATTGATCAGGTTACAAAATGTACACCTTAAAAATGATAATGGCAAAATCTACAATTACCATGATGCAAGAGGAATTTGCGACTGGATCTGTAAAAGAAGGAACCTTATCTTCTGGGAAAAATGTTCACTATCTTTTTGCAAACACTTAAACCACAATTTTTTACAACCTAAGAATTTTTGTCTCAGAACTTCAGGGCTAAACATGATCTCCTACAATTTTTGAGATTTTAGGGTCTTTGGACCAAAATTTCTAAATTTTCATCCACCGTGAATTTGCAAAAAGTTAAGGAAGGTTTCCTCCTGGAAGACAATGTCCCTTTTCATGGATCCAGTTACATTTATATATAGACTTTTAGTCTGCCAAATGCAGTCCACCATCTTAAAAAAATGTTGTGATATACAGTGATTTTACACACTAAATTTATAAACTTTAATACCTTAACAAAGGCCTGAATATAAAACCTTATCGTTTAAAATTATGTCAAAACTTCATAACATTAAATCATAAAAAAGACAAAAGAAAAGCAGCTTACCTTTGAAGAATAAATGGCTGATTATGGAATGGGGCTAGATACCCGGATACTACCCGGGCGACAAATTCACGCAATTCGCGCATGTAAGCTGATGGATTGGTTGACCCTTCATCCCTAAAAAAATTTCACACAAATAATAAAATATGCTTCTGAAAAAACCTCTTAATACCTGACCAACGAAATAATGCTCAAATTCTTTGTAAGTTACTGTAAGAAAGAACTTACATCTTCTTACTTACATTTATTTTTACCCTAACACTACTACAATGTAGCATTAAATTTTGGAGATAACAATATTATTATATAAATAATTTTGGATAGCTGCACTGTTCTCTATCAAAAATTGACAATTAAGAAAGACATTACTCACGCTGAATAATCTTCTTGGTGCATGGTTAGAATTATTGCTTCAATGGAATCAGTTATGCTTGCTAAAAGAGGAGTCAAAATTATTTTCTCCAGATTTTCAGCATTGCCAAAAGATTTTACAACTTCTGCAGACGCTGCCTCAGGAAAACTTGTTGCCGTATTAGCCAAAACTCTTCGCAACTGAGAAATAAGATAGAATACTATGTTTGCTATTGAGACATTCAGCTTCTGTCCAGCAGTAGGTGGCTCTGAAGGAAGAAATAAGAATATTGATTGAAAATTCGATGATATTTAACAACAATAAAAAAAGGTAATGATTCAAAAATAATAAAAGAAAAAGAAGTGGTAAAAGAAAAAAAATCATGGTATTTAACAACATTAGGAGATCCAGCAGTGTGGTTTATTGGTAAGTTTAGTAGTTACTTGAAAATTACATAAATTTTTTGCATGCACATATCAAAGTTGCAGCTTAAATGCCCATGTGCAGCTGAGGTTGTGGCGTGATGCAGTGACTTCCGATTGGCATCATGTGGCGACACAGAAATTTTTTTATTAAACCTAAACCTAGATCAGCGGATAATTTTCACAAAAGCAAGTTTTGATTTCTACTGAAATATTTGGAAATAGAGAGAATATTAACATTTTCATAGAAGGTAAGTCAAAATTGAAGAATAAAATCCTGAAAAAGGCAATCATCAGATTTAAAACGGAATGTGATTTTTAATCTAGCGAAGCCTGAATTTGAAAGACTCTAATCAGTCCTCATGAGGGAACTGACAAATCAATTCATTTAATCACTATTACTGTATTGATATAATCTAAATGCCATCAGGGTTTTTCGTGGGAAAAATTATTGAGGAAATTTAAGAGCTTCTTGTCAACTTTGTTTCCTACCAATTTTTCAAATCTTACACAACTATGGGTCCAAATCATGTAACACTCACCAATGACTTGAGTAGCCTCGCCAGACGCACACAGCATTTGTTCACTTTTCAAGCAAAACAATCTGACAGCTTTGCCTATATTTCGAGCCACTGTACATGATAGTGCCTCATCAACTAAGGATACACTCATTTCACTGAAAAATGGCAAACAAGGGAGTTGCAATTTTGGGATGATGGGGAGGGGGAAATAGACCAGGCAACATTTCACAAATAAAGGGATGCTGAGGGTACTTAGTGATTTTAAATTAGGAATTTCATTTAAAATCAACATATCAGAGAATAGATTTTAAAATTGTTTCTATGAATGGCAGAACAACAATTAGAAAAGGTGCATTAGAGTAGGAAAAAAAAATTCCGATAATGAAGATACCAAATAAAAAGTCATGAAGTACTACAATCAAGAGACATATTTACTTTATCAGAATTCTCGGTAAAAACACACGGCAATGCATCTCTTTCCAATTCTGTTGAGAGAGTCTGACTTGAAAAGTCCTTTTCCTCAACTTTAATCGATTTTTTGTTGAATTTAAATGGCACTGAGGTTAGTGTTCTCTAGTTCTTTAACAATGAATTTTTCAAAAGTATCAAGGTATCAGCTCAACCCTGATGACTCAAGCCCCAGCCTGGAGGACTCTTTAAAGTGCTTTTTTATGGACAGGTTGCTTCAAACATAGATAAAAGCCCTCTTTGGTATGACTGCATAGTCCGTAGGTAACAAGTCACCTACCCATCATGGACAGCATTTTGCAATAAGGAACCACAATTTTTGGCTCATCTGTAAAAACACTAATGTACAAAGAAAAACGAATGGGATATATGTTGTTTCTGAACTGAGACAAAAATTGTAGTTGTGAATCACAAAATGCAGTCCATAACTGATGGGCTTCTCCCTATCCGCCACCCTGGAGTGCATCCTGCACTCTCTACAGCTCTCTTATTGGTCACTGAAAAGTTGATTAAGAATTTATTTTTTTGTAACAAGTAAGAACCGTTACACCACACAAAATATGTATGGCTCAACATTACCTGGTGATGACTCTAATCAAGGAATCAACTTCTTCAGTTGAAGGGACGGATTCGCCTGCAAACATTTGATGAACAGAGTTAAGGAGCCGAGCCACGGAGTGAGTCAAGTATGCGCTTTCAAATTGGTGGCCAAAATCATGTCTGAAAGTTAGTGAAAAAATTCAATGGGTAGGGGAAATCAAAATTCCAAGATTCATTGACAGGGTTGAAAGACCTTAATTTTTCTGCGAAATGTTCCCATTAGGGAGAAACTCCACATTCAGAGCTTTTCGAGTAAAAAAATTCATATTCTTAAAAAAAAATAATACTCCATCCAAAAAACTTTAAAGATATTTATATATTGTTGTGACACCTTGAGGGGAACATAGGAATTCACATAATTAATCGAAGTCCACACCTAGGGCTATGGAAGCCTGGTTTTCCTGGTTTAAATCAAGTTTCAGTTTTTTTCTGCTTTTTTCAGGTGAGTTCAAGCTTTTTAGAGCTTTTGGAATAACTCTCGAATTGAATCGAGTTCACATACTTCCAAGTTTAAATAAGCAAAATTACTTTTAACACCAAAAAATGCATCCTTGATTTGCCTGCGAGTTACTTCTGTACTTCAATTCTGTTTTTTTCACTATTTTTTCCTGTCCTAATCAAATCTTGCAACACATATGCACAGCCTTATCGATAATTAATGAACTTTTAAGTTCATGTAACTTTTATCAGACCGATCACAGTGGAAATTGAAAGAGAAATTAAGTATTGAGAGATTTCTTGTCACCCAAATAGTGAAAATTTCAAGATATATCTCCGAATAATTAAAGTATGAAACTTGGTCAAGAAAGTTACAACCTTTGAAAGAGAAATTCCTGCATGTTGCGGGTAAAATTCATATCTCCTGTTATTTAGCATTCTTGAATGACAAGTGAACTTCATATACAAAAGACGGTTTACTTACACAGAAGGAAAGATTGCTGCAACATCACAATCAATGGTTTCTTTATCCGGTTGACATTGTTTGATCAGCTTTTTGTGGAGATCTAGATGAAGTCTCAATAATTTTGGATATTCCCCTTCGAGAGCTTGTTTGATAAAAGTAGACCCTAGAAAAGCATTGATTGATCACTTAATTGATGTAAAAACATACTTTGTTTAAAAAAATTCCATAACGAATCAGCGAGGGACCAAATGATTGTTTCCAATGGAGAAATTTGTTTCATAACGAGCTGCGCTTAACAACTGTAGTAAATTCCAGAGACTGAAAATTTCCTTCGTGTCATTAGAGACAGGGTTGCAACAGAATTTAGAAAAAAAAATCCCTGGCATTTCCCTGATTTCCCTGAAACATTTTGGCAAAATTCCCTGGCAGTTGAAGATGTGACAGATGGTTGAGAAGGCATAATTGAAAATAGTTTTCAGGCAAAATTTGTTGTTCGAAACCTTAAACCCATTCTAGAAAGCAAATGAAGGTGATATAACAAATTTTCCCTGAAATTTTCCGGTTTTCCCTGACTGTGGCAACCCTATAAAGAGAATGATCACTGTACTAGCAACTTACATCCAAATTTTTAAAATTAGATAGGAGAAAAAAACAAGCAGAAACCGACCAATTTTTTCTGCGCCCATCCCAAAATTATACTCTGACTTGAAATTTCAATATACCATGGAAAATCTGACTCTGGTATTACTTCCTTCATTTTGAACTTGAAACAGAGAATTAGGTATCAATAGCTATGTTCATGCGAGCCTCTTAACCTAACTTCAATCGAAACCTGAGTTTGAAACCAGGGTTCAAATCACGGCATAAACGATACGGAACTAACGAAATGTAGGTTTCCGAAATTTGTGTTTGAAACCTTATTTTACACTAAAGACTAGGTTTTCGCACTCCGCATAAACGAACCGGAGGTTGAAATTAGTTGAAATTCGACTTCAAATGCGATTTTCAGGTGCGCGATCGGCAATATGGCGGATTTATTATCATAACGTTCGTAAACAACTGGTGCTTATCTCACGATTTAGCTTTAATTTTGCCATTATTTAACATTTTTACAATAATAATTTTACTTTAATTGTTGCTTCAGCACTTTTACGTGATTCCTTCAGTTAAATGTGGCTTATTTATCCTTATTTAGCTAAACGTAGGACGTTATTTTCTAGTGAAGGTGTTTAGTGTCAGATGGAATCCAGGCTTATTACTGCTTTTTCAGATAATTCTTGCAACTCTAATCAACATTTTATGACCACAGAAGCAAAGCAAGCAAAGAGCTTTACAGGCTACAATTGAGTAATAGCCTTACCTACCAGTTCATCATCTGCGGAGAACTTTTTTACCGTTTCCACACGATTTGCCTAGGATTTCAAGATAAGGCACCCTGCTTCCCTTTAAGTAGTGCACCGAATTTTTTCATTTCAATCTACCGATTAAATCTAAAATCTGATCCAATCAGAGCTGCATAGCTCTTGAATTTGTGTGTTATCCGTGTACGTATTTCCTGATTGTCCTACTGGAAGTGTGACTCCAGCCACAACCGTGACCTGCTGACTTATTTCTTTGATCCAATCTCTAGTAAATGATGACTCAAATTCTGAAGCCATCATTTATTGAAACTAGTTCAAAGTTATTGCTCCAAAGTATCGTCACTCTTCTCATACTGATGCAGAAGGAAGGAGATTCTTCGGTGAGTGCTCTGTGATCCAAGATTTTCAATTTGAGATAAGAATAAGGTTTTTAGTGAGGCGTGTAACAATTTTTGGTCGTTGAACCACTTGTCATAATTGAGCTTTGGCGTTAGAGATGCATCAACTGTGGAAAGTGGCTCTGCCTGTGCAAAAATATCTTGTGACAGCAGTGAATGTTAGTAAATGCGCTTTACAGATAGACTGAGAGCTCCAAATTCCAATCTTCCTGAATAATTAAATTCAGAAGGATTTTTGAATTGAGTTCATATCGAATCTCAGTGGGAGAATAATATACAGTGTAAGCGAAAGAACATCAATGGTAAGGTTGGGTTTGTGTCTTAGGTTAGTGAAATGCAATGGCCGGTTCTGAAATCTTGTTTGTCAGTTGCTCTTTACATGAGTCACCTTTGAAAATCAAGTTTAAGAAAAACACACATAGGTAGGCAAACAGTGGTAGGTAGCTTGCCTATTTTCTTCCTGACTTGCTCATGGACTGGGAGAGCAGTCGGAAAGAGGGGTGAGAAACAGGATTTCAGCGCGTGTCTCTGGGAATGTGGAAATTCAAAATTTGTGAAGCGTCACCAGTTTGTTGAGATTGTCACCGTCCGTTGCCTCAAGAGGATTTAGACGCTTCTGCTTCAGCGATACATTGTTGACCTATCAATATCTGCTTATTTTGATCATATCTTGAAGGAGGAATTCCCATAAGTATATCCCGATTCTTTATTTGTTTCACCACAATAATGGCAGACATACAATCTTTACGACAGCATGGAGTGAAGGTGCGGTGCTTTATTGGATTAGCACTCCTACACTTTCAATGCCTATATCTACCTATTGTAAGATCATTAGAAGCTCAATCAACAACATGATGAATTTCTGCGCCTGCCATAATTATTTTTAAAATGACTAAAAATTACCTATGGCAACTTTTCTGAAGTCAGAATATAAGCTCGAGCATGATTTGGAGGATTGTTGAGATTAGGTATTCATTCAATTTTAAAGATAAACGTAAAATGATTAAACATCTACTGTCATTTTTCCAACTGTTGCTCAGAAAGTCAGTAAAGGCTTTTCTAGTGAAGATGAAGCCTCCGCTTATATATTGTGGAAAAATTGAACATACACAGGATAAAAGAGAAATACCTAATAATTTATTGAATCAATTCATAGTGGAAAAATGAAGTATAACTTGTGAAAATGGCGCCAACATGAAATTCAAGTTCAATCGAAAACATGCGCATAAACAGCGCCAAAATCGGAAAGTTTGATTTCCCGCGAAAGTCGGGTTACAGCGCCCGCATAAACCCGACGGAGGAAACTTGCATTACAAACTCGGGTTTCGTGAAACCCCGGTTTCGAGCCTCGCATAAACGTAGCTAATGATATTAGATTTATAGAACTGCTGGTAATACTGACCTTGTGAAGCATGGGATAGCTGTTTATTCATTATCTCATTCACCCGGGGCCAAAAAGTGGCAGCTGTTTTTGACACATTTTCCACTGATGATGTAGATGATACAGATACAATTGAAATTGAAAGGTACTTTGTTAATACTGCTTGAAGCACAGCCATCTGAAAGCATTTTTAATTTTAATGAGTCTCTACAATAAGTAAAAAGTATGTATGCTGAAATTTTTAACCTCAACACCCTCAAAATACCAAAATTAAGATCAGTGATGCATAAAGTTGCTCGTCTGCCCTTCTTGAAAGTCCTTTCCTTCTTAAAATGTTTAAAAGTGATTGATGCCTTTTTTCATTTGTTCTATTAATTTATGAACTGCCGCAGTTTTGCTAAAATTACATGATTTTCATTGCAATATTTCAAAAAAAAAATACAATTTTTACACTAACGAACTCCAGCTTTCCCCCTTTTTGACACAACCGTGGTTGCAGGGTCAGGAAGTTTTTGCAACCCTGATCCAGGTTAAAATTTGTTCATAATATCAATTCTGCAGTCAATTCCGCCTATACTTGACACTATAGAAAATCATCTGAAATTCTATTCCTGAATTTAGACAAAATATTTTATGGGATTTGAATAGGCTTTTCAAACAATGTAAAAAAATAAGGCAAAAACTTCTTCCCTGTATTCAACATTTCTTAAGGTGGTAACGACCATCATCTTTACACATCATCAATCCCAGACGAATCGGATGTATCTTGATAATTGATCAATTTGTAACAAGTCCATATTCTTCATATCAAATCCCAAATTTTGGAGGAAAAATTCGATTTTAAGTACTTGGACGAATTGTGAAAATCGAAGAAACGAGCAATGACAATTTGAGGAAGTATTTGAATCATGATACATAGAGAAAGAATTATTCCCTTACTTCCACTTGGGGAAAACTTCGCTAGGTACTCTTTGCTGATAAATTGTCTATAACTATTGATGTATAAAGCTTTGTCTCACCTGAGCACAAAAAGAAAAGACAACCGTATTTAAAAAATTTTCCCAGGAGGACCATAATTTTGACCGAAAATTTGCAATGTTACTGCCTGGAAAAGTGCTACCAGTGACTCTGCCGGGTCCACCTGCAAAGAATAAAAGAATTTAATGGAAGTGCTGTTACCAAAAAGCAGCCATCAACATTTTATTATAATTATTCAATGATGAAAAGTACTATTCCTCTTTTCATAGCATGGAGTTCTTTGCCTAATTGCTGGGGTATTGATGGTTCCACTGGTCCTGCAAGCAGAGTTAAAGTTCCAGCCAATACAACTACAACCTCAATTTCATAACTTCAGGCAAAGATAGCATAAGGACTAAACAAATTGGAGGGAAACCGTAAACAGTGCATGCAAAAAAAGTCCTTTTAACAATTTAAATGTTACAAAAAAAAAATCAGTAGACTTTTTAACTTTTGTAGTTACTAGCCCAAAATTCAGCTTTGACAAAGCTATGAAATGGCAATTTAGAACAAATCCCTTTGATCTACTTGAGTTAGACTAACAGCACATTAACTTACGACGAAAATATTTTGTGAGAAAATCTTAGTGAAAAAATACACCTAGATTGACAGATACCTCTCTGTTTAGCACTTTTCTCATCGCCTGGAGTCTGAGTCAACACCTGAATATCCAAAGCCTTTTTAGCACCATTTTCAATATCCTTTAAAGCCTGCTCCACGATTAAGTTCAGCTCCTTCTCAAATGTTCCCAAATGCAGTAACACTTCAACTGCTGTGCTAACCTGCAAGCAAAACATAATAAATGAGTAAGCATTAAGTCTTTGAGACCAGAAAATCATGTCTAAACTTTACATTCCAAGAGAAATTTAAAATTTCATGACATATAGAAAAACGTAATACTCAGATAAAATGGAAAAAAATTTGAGTGCGGTGATGAATCTTTTTATTTTACTTTAAATTTTTACAAATTTAAACCGTTGTAGACTTGAAGTAAAAATCTAGAGAGATTTCATTTAGTGTGCAATTGCAACTCATGCAATTTGCACTGACCATTTGCATACTGAGAACTATTTGCATATCTGCCATTAATATTGGAAAAACTCTTAAGATCAATTCTGAGTTTCTGATCTTTTAAAAATACTTGACTTTAAAATCAAAACGGTAGGCGAATGGTACTTCATCTTACCTGCTGAAAATTATATTGCTGTAAACCTTGACTTAATAGCTGCTTAGCCTGATTTTGAACTCTAGCTATTTCTGATTTGATCAATTTTTGATCAGCTTCAAATATGCCAAGACCAGATAGATCAACATCTTTACTTAATTCAACTGAAAAAGAAAGAGGAGGGTGATACTTCATTAATAGCATTTACAGGACTAAAATTTTCAGTTACGGATGAATTTTAGTGGTTTCTGAGCCATTAAGTGTTTTAATACGACTTATTTGACTCCTAAGAACATTAATGATATTTGAATTCAATTGATTTGATTAATTGATTCTTGAAGGAGAGATTCGTTAAATTACTTTGTGAGTGCCTGAAGACAAACATTGCAACGGAGAAATTATAGTCAAGTTTGAATGAAAATTTGATACCTACGTAAGTTTTAGACAAAATAAGCTGAGAGTAGTTAAAGAGTAACGTTTCAACACTAACATTATTAAGCCCAAAACGTAGCAACTTAAAACACTGAATGATCTTTTCTCCATACTACACCTCTTGAAATGCAAACTTAAAAAGGTCAAAAGTCCAAACTGACTTAGCATTTATAGGAATTTATGGTGCCAAAATGATCATAGAACCCTTTTCTAAGCAAAACGCTGATGACTGAATTTCAAGTTTGACGGCCCTCTTCTTTTGGAGGTCATACGTATACTTTAACTAAACAAAAAAAAGATTTGCAATAGGCTACTGTACCGATTTCATTGATGAAGGATGCAGATTTTACCAGCTCTTGACCTGGTAACTTTTTTGTCAACTGCTGAATCTGAGCAATTCGTCGGAGTAAGTCTGAGGTATCGTGCAGTCTTGACAACATGACAGTTTGTGTTTTAATTTTATTGAAAGGCTCGACAATTTTCAAGCGCAGCCGATCGACTGAGGCTAGTAAACACTGAAAAAAAGAATACCAAATCAGAATGATCAAAATGGCAAGATGGTATTATAATGTAGACAAAAGATCTTGTCCATTGGAGATTAAGTCTTTTGTCACTTTTCATTTTCCAAAATCAGCTTTCACCTGGTGTCAAAGTGTTTGTGATCAGACACCTCTGATCTTTTTAAAATATTTTCTTTCTAGGATGAAATTAAAACATTTTCCTGTCACCCAACATACTTCTCATAATCTAAAGTGCACAGAATCTGTCTCAGTAGAGCACCTTCTTTTAGGACTCCAACTAAAGTTCAGCCTAAAGTGTTAAAAATGTAAATCTGGCCCTGCTTGAAACTTTTGAGGGAGTTAGAAAATTTCAGTACGGGGTGTCTACTAAAACAGGCTGACCAAAAATCAGTACGGACTATTTCCGGACATTCCATAGATTTCAGACTGGCAGACGCCCTGCGGTAGAAACGTTAGGGGGATTAGGAAAATCAGCCTTGGGGAAAAAGCGTTACATTGCAATCAATGATGAATAAATAGGTTCCGGTTGAAAATGTTAAAGAAGTTAGAAAATTACCCAAGATCTGTTGAGGGGATTAGAAAAATTAGCCTTTGAGGCAAAAGCATTACATTGCTAGAGAAGTGGTCTTTTGGAACTTTCTACACCACTGCTTCAAAATTCTAATGTTTAATTAATACTCAATTGAAGTTTACCTGAACATGTGACTGCATGATTGCTAATATTGATTCTAATTTTTCTACCCAAATTGCTTGAGCAATCAGGTCTTCATGTTTCTCGCACACCTGCTTGTTTATCTCTTTGTCTAGCAAACTGATTCCTGTAAAAAATCAAACTCAATAAATCGAAACAGAATTACATTCACAATAACAGCTGAATAAATTTTAACAATAGTTTTGAATTCAGAATAGTAAACAGGTTTCTCACAACATTGCAATTTTTGGACAGTTATTAATGAAATTAATCCTTACCTTGAGCTAATTTTGCTAGTTGCTCTGAAACAGCAAGCATCTGAAACGACACTCGAGCAGTTTCATTTTCATTATCCTGACTCTCAAGAAATTGACTGAGAAAAGCTGAAACAAAAGGAAATGTCAGTATAGAAAATTTTATATAATTATCATTGTTATAAGAAATCGTCATTTACCTATTTAGTTTCATACAACATCCATCCTGGACAGACACAACTTGGAATAATTTGAAACAAATGTACTTGTTACAAGATTTCTTCCAACTTTTGTCTGGTTGTGATTTCTCATGTGAGTATTAGATAGTCATAATTTTTATCCAGAAAAAAACTCTTTAAAAATTTTGTGGAATTGGGAAGAGAAATCAAGACCTCAACAAATAGCCTTAGACAGCACTTTAGGTATGAAAAATTGTGGAGTTATAAGTAAATGGCTCAACACAGAAGCCTTGCATCCAATTTACTACATTGCACCATACATTGTCATATCGGCTTTGTAAGTCCGCAACCACATATCTCGGTTTGCAATGTCGCAGACTTCCTGTCGTACTTTATTTTTCAAATGAAAAACTACTCAACAGCAACTCTTACAACTGCCGTGATTTTTCTTCTCAGTGCCAAGAGAATTCTACAAAAACATCAAGGAATGATGTCGATTTGTTCTCCTTTAAAAAAATAAAATAGGTGTGGGGATTTTCAAACGCCGCAAACAAGATACATGGTTACGTACTTACACCGTTGATATGTGATGGATATCATCATAGAATGACATCCTTCTTTTAATTACCTAAGTCCTTAATATTAAAAAATAAAAAGTGTGATTTCTTGAAAATTGCCTTGCTTTAATTATAAATTTTCTCAGAAATTTAAGAAATGAAGGTAGTTAATTTCTAGCCCTGATTGATAATTCTCTGGATAGGAGCGGGCCGAGACCAAAAAGGTGACTAGAAATACTGGTCCACCAGGTCTTGAACCAGACTAGATTACCTAGATATTAAGGATACCTAGATAAGAAGGAGATAGGCCAGTCTGTAATTACCCTTCATATTCTTCCGCCCCAAAGGAATTCTTTTTAGTTTCCCTCCCCACATGTTCATCCCGGTCTCTTAGAAATGGAATAGACAGTACTCGAGAAACCGGATATCAAAATAGCAGTTTCGGTGTTTACTGAAGTGATTTTGCTCATGATCCCCTTGCAGGACATGTAAAATGTTTTGCATTTTACTAGCACTGAACCTGATGAAGAAGGGAACCAAAACTAAAATGTAATATGATACCAACCATCTTCTTTGAGTTGCTTGCTGACGACTGCTGATGAGGCGCTCTCAGGAGCCATTTTAAGGGGTTGCTACACTCTCATAAAAGGATGAGGCACCGGAATGAGCAATTTGCGTTTGTTGCATTCAGTAGACACATAGCGTACAAAAAAGTAGATTCAGAAATAAATTACAATCATGGTACGATTTGATGCCGCAGGGAGGAAAATCATCCACAACGCAGTGAAAAGAATTCGGAATTCTGGTGAACTCAGTAGTCATTGAAGGCTTAGTTTCCTTTTCCCATTACCACTGATTATTTTTCCACAGCTTTACATAATCGCTAGCTTTTCTTCACTTCAATTATCTATAATTTTCTCGCACTTCAAACTATTTCACTGATTACTTATCACTTGTCGGCGTGTCGTGTCCTAACCTAACTTTGTTGTTTATTTTGAACTTACAGCAGTGAAACGTAACAACCAAAAAATACACCATCGAGCCTGTAACTTCAACAAGCTGAAACTCGACTGAAATTCAAAATGATATTATTTTTGGGCTTAGATGAATATGTTACTGCATATTAATAAAAATTGCGAGAGCTGACGGAGTTAAATGGAAATCAACGTTCGCCATCAAAGCCTAATCAAAGCCACGTGTAATTATAAGTTGATACACTTGTATCGTGGGAAGATTTTCAAAATTAATGCGCCAATTTTGAAAAAGCGGGGATCGCAAAATGTTGCGTGTAGACGGCCGGCCCTTCCACCCGCCTGCCACCCGGTTCGCAGGTTTTCTTCAGTACTTCAGAACGTTTGTGTTTTTTTTCTTTTCTAAATCCTTGGTAATCTCAAACTTTTATGTGCAGATGATCAAGTAAACTTCGATAGCCCACCATCATACAATTTTTAAGTGCAAAACTGAAAATAACTAATGTAGAGATCTTGAAATTTACTGCAGTAGAACAGTGTTTCAGAATATCTCTTCAATTTTACATTGTAAATATTAGGTGACTTCATTTTTTTACAGATGGTAAACTTCAAATCGACAGTGTAAGTTGGCAACCACATAACTCGGTTTGCAATGTCGCAGACTTCCTGTCATACTTTATTTCTGAAATGGAAAACTTCTCAACGGCAATTCTTTAAAACTGCCGTGAATTTTCTTCTCTATGCGAAGAGAATTCTGCATAAACTTCAAGGAATGATGTCATATTCGTTCTTCTTTAAAAAAATAACATAGAGGCGGAGATTTTCAGACACCGCAAGCGAGATATGTGATTGCGGACTTACGCCATCGATATACTCTTGCAATCCATACAGTTTTTAAAAATTTAACAACGTGCGGATTAAAGTAAGACTTGAAGGGATAAAATTACTCTTTTAAGAAGTAAATATTTGAAACTAATTTGGGTGATTCCAAGATGACAGGAATAGCTGAATTTTGCAACACCTTAATTTTTTTTTTTTTTTTTTTAAATAAAAGTGCGCCCATTGAAACCAAATTTCACGATTTCATTTTAAAGGTAATAAACTTTCTTTTCCCAACTTTGGTTCGCAATAGTGCGATTTAAGCACATTTTTTAATTTAGTGCAAAGTTGTGATGATTAACAAGCACGTCATTAAAGCAGGTGTCAACTCCTAACACTGAAGATCCCATCAGAAATGGCAAGCTAAACAAGCTAAGGGTCTGATCATTCTTTCTGATTTATTACCTCAGTTTTCAATCGTCTTGCTCTAAGATGTTATTGTTACTCCTGTTATCATGAAATCACCCACTCAATCTTCTTTCAAAAACTAGGCAGTTGCACAATCTTTGTAATGTACAAATAGGTATGTAATTAGATCCTAAATTAATGCAGGAAAACAAACTGTCTTTCATCAATCAAATTGAAAAAATTCTACATAAATTACATAAAGAAATTTCGGAGGTTTCTCAGAGGGTCACTAAAAAGTAAAGATTTTGCAAATTATCAAGAAAATATTCTAAAATAAAACAAGAGAGACAAAAGTATGAAAAAATACTTTAATGGTATAAAAAGAGTGTTGAATTTGTTTAGTTCAACCCCTTATCAACAACTAAATTTAACAACAAAAATAAAATAGGTAAATACTGAAAGAGGCAAATCACACTGAAATGTACGTACATACTGTTCTTTAGACAGGTAGACTTGATTTAGAATTATTTTTTTTATTGACGCTTACTTAATTAACTCCAATTTAGTTCTCATATCATCTAAAAGGAGCACAGCTGTCCATTTCTGGTCAGTTATGTGCTACAAAATATGAAAGTGTACAAAATTAAGGCTGAAAAGATCGATGAATTTCATTTGCAAAGACTGTGATGTCTAAAAAAAATTAGGATCTTGATAGCTATGAATGTAACTGTGGAAATAATGGTTACTGCTTATCCTCAAAGAAATATTTAATTTATAGTGATATGGTGGGTCTGATACAACTTTCCACTTGTGAAAATAATATTTAAAAGGTTCATTTTTCCGAACAGAAGTATAATGAATTATTTTCATTTCAATTTGAATTATTACTATCCTCCGGAGGATGAGAAAGCTGAGCTCGTAGTTCTCGGATCTGTTGATTCTTCTTATCAATGATTCGTTTCATATTATTATATGCTGCGGTTTGGTTAAATTTCTGCTCAAGCTCCTGTAAAACGAAACAACACATTATATTGGTTTTCATGATTTGCATGTCATAATGGGATTACTATTTATCATGACAAGATTTGCACCATTACAACAAAATTGAAATGCAGAGGTGCAAATAAATTTCCTTTCTGATGCAACCAGGATCCTGACATATGTTTGATCTGTATTTGCCTTTTAATTACTAAATTTCACTCGTACAAAACCAAATTCATGGTCGTTCCTTAACCATGTAGCTCATTTATATTACTGTAAGCTCTCGGACCCTCTAAATTTTCATTTTTCATCACGTTCTACTGGGCCGATTTCAATGATTTTTGCAGCTATCGACAGGTCCTATACCCACTCAGTAGCCCACTCTACTCAGATTTTGGAAATAAGACCCAGTATTTTGTATATTAGGTGCCAAAGTTGTGAATTTTTCCATTTAAAGAATGCTTATCTTCATTTTTTGTCACAGTTGGTTCTAAAGATCTACTTAGCTGATTTGTATGATTATTGCGGCTATCAATTGGACCGCGTTAAATAGAAAGGAACCAAGTCACATCTGCTATTGCCAAATTTAATTGGGCAATTTAATTTCCTACATGAAAACGGTTGTACAGATTTTTGTGCAAACAGTAAATTTTCTCTATATTACGAAGCAAATTCCTTAGAATTTTTAAAGGTATCTGCACAAACGCTCTCTCATAAAAAATTAAATTGATCAGTTAAATTTGACAATAGCTGATGTGGCTTGGTTCCTTTCTGTTAAACGCGGTCCAATTATAGGAGATAGTCCCTAGATGAGCTCTCTTTAATTATATCAGCTTAAGAGGGGCCTGCAAAGTGGGCCTCAGAGGGCGCATTGCACCCTTGGGGGTTGCGCTGTGTAGCAGCCAGGGGGCATACCCCCCTTCCCTAATAAATTGCTTAAGGTTTAGATAGACTTTATATTAACAGGAACAAATATGAGTGGAAGTCTTCTTTTGTCCTAGTTCTATATTCAACGAGGAGGAACCATGTCCGATTAATTTGGGCTTTATCGGTAGTCCAACTTTCAAGATAGATGTAACCGGCAGGAAATCTGTGGTGACTTAAAATGCAACAGCTTTGTACATTACAAGGTTGACGACTACGTGATGAATGCTTGAATCAGAATTTGCGAACAAACTATACCTGCTCAGCAAGAGTTAGTTGTGATTGTACAGTTGCCATTTCTTCTTTCATTGTGATCAATTCTGCGCTCAACTGTTCTCTCAAAACAGCTTCATAATCTCCCAGAAGTTTTTCAGTGCTTGATTGCTACAAAAAACCAAATGATGTAGGTGACAATTACAATTACACGCATGTCAAAAGCAGACAGCTGAAGATAATTAATCTACATGGAAAATAGCATGTTTATAACGTTATTAACAATAGGGAAAGGTGGCAAAAACATCAATTGGCTCATTTATTGGTCTACAATGACCAAAATTTTGTTTCTAATTGATCATCTTGTAACTCGTTTTTCTTGAATCGTCAGTAGGTCTTCCATTGAGGTGCTGAAGAAGCACATCACCTTTCCTGATGAGTGAGTATTGTTTGCACTATCGCTCAATATATTGTTCCTTTGATTTCTGCATTGTCTTGAAAAATGAAAATTGTACATACTTTCGCTCCAATCGTCCAAAAATATGCTCCTGAATATAGAGTTTAATCCAGTGAGAATCAAACTGCCTAACCTCACGCAGAGTTCAGATATATTATAAAAATCCAGATTTCATCATATCTTGCAGATTATAATAATGATTAATCATTTTAAATGATTGCAAACATTACATAAAAACCTGTGACAAAAATATTTTATTTATTTAATTTTTCCCATTTTAGCTTTACTATAAATTCAGCTCTTCCATTCTTCAGCTCGAGAGTTCAGATGAATCAAAGATGAGCAAAAGAAATGAAAGTTAATCTGATTTGGTGGGTCAGAATTTTTAAATTTCGCCATGCTGATCAAAACCGTCAAAAATAATGAAGCTAGCCTCAGATGAGAATAGGCTACTCAAGTACGTACCTTTTCAATCGGCAAGCTTTCCGTCGATGTTTCCTGATCTTTTTTTGGTTGGCCCCCGAATTGCTGCAGTTTGTGATCATTTTCCTTTATAATCTCTTTGTACTTTTCATTTGCCATCATAAACTGAAACAAAAAACAAGCAAACGGTCTCAATGATTATACGTTGTAGGACAGTCAAGAAATCAATGCTAGATATGAGTCATGTGATATTTATGTAAAAATTTGTCAAAGAAGAACTGTCAAACTGAGGCTTAGCCTATGTGTATCAGAAGGCCAGACGGTTAAATGAAAGACATTAAAAGGACATAAAAGTTGTGTTTCTTAATGATCTTTCAAATGGTACAATTAGTTTAAGATGTCAATGAAGTTTACTAAAACTTAGGGAAAAACCTGAAAAAAGGCAAAAATAGATAAAAAATCCGTCGTCCCTCCCTTTCAGTACCCTCCAATAAGTGATGGAATCCTAGTTTAGAGCTCAAAATTAATAATAGGTAACGCAGAAAAATACGTAGGATCAACTTTAAGGTTAATAGGAGGTAGAGGAATTGATCTTTCAGGATTTAGGGCTGAAGCTCCAAAGAGGGTCACTTTTTGAGAAAAAATTTTACAACTAAATAAGTCTAATTTTTGTCTGTAAAACAAACTTTTCCATATTTCTTGTGGCATTTAAGTTGACCATCCTCTGGAGGTCGTCTTAGGGACTTCCAGATACGGGCTCAACGCGGCTTCGTCGGAAGGGATCTCCCCCTATTGGTAGGAAGGGCTCCGGCCCGGTGCGATAGACCAATACCCGCGCACAACCAAGTTGACCATCCTCTACACTTCATTATGCTAACATTCTGCATCTTAAATTTAAGAAACTTACGTCTTTGTCTTTCAGTTCCAATGAGGCTTGAAGTTGATTGTTGACTTCTTTCAAACGCTCTATCTCGAGCCGTAAAAGTTCAACGGATTTAGAACTTTCATTAATCGGCTTTAGTCTTGTTTTCTCCCCACTAAAATTATCTTTCTCCAGAGATTTTACTATCTCCAAGAGTTTCCTGTGAAACAAAAGAGGGTCCTCGTTATATTTGTGAATCCGAAATGAACTTGAAGTTTGGATAACTTTGTCCGGATGGTAAAATATTTAAAAACCTTGCCATGTATCTAAAAGAAAAAGACCCAGCACATGAGTTTTCGACGAAAATATTTGACTTTGGGGCCATTTGTTTACTTTTCATCGAGTGATACCAATGGAAAAAAGTTTCAAGGTATTTTTTTTTTCTCAGCAGAATTTTTGTCAGCACTTATTACTTTTCCATGTGATAAATTAGGCACAATAAAGCCATTGTGAAACCACAAAAATTAACTGACAAAAACAGAGTCCTTCTTTTCTGCTGTAACCCTGACAAACTCTGGTCTTGCCGCTAATAAGCATTTTAGAGTGTTTTCACAGTATGTAAACACAACTGATTTAATGTTCCTCCTTCTTTCAAAAAGCTCTTAATTATTGAAAAGATAGACCGGGGTATAGAGAATGAATTTTCATACCTACTTACTTATTTTGCAATTCTGAGAGATCAACGTTCAGTCTTAAATGCCATTGCTGAGCTTGCGTGAATAATTGTGTCAGGAGCAACACATTAATGTGAGAAAAGCTTATCAACTCTGCTTCCATCTCTGTAACTATCAAATTTTGGAGGCTTGTGATTAAGTCTTCTACCTCTTGCTTTGTGTACGTTGAGTCCAGCAACCTGAAATCGTACCAAAAAAATTTTAAGAAACGCAGCATTCTATTATGAGAGTAGAGAGATTATTCCTTGCAATAAAAGAGAAAATACAAATTCAACAATGGAAAATCATGCAAGCATGGCAATAAAAAGAGACATTCGATCTATCATTTTACACGGAAAATTCAAATTTTAGGTGTCTCGGGAGTTTATTCTTTCTACTGAACTTCAGGAGGATTACGCTCAAAATGAAGTATTACAGTTTTAGATCTTTTTTTTGGTTTCAACAAAAGTGGAATCTGCTTACACACGCCCAGATTAGGAGGGGGGCACTTGGTCCTCCCCAAATCTGGCACGCCCCAGGGAGAGGTTCCAATCCTACTCTTGATCTAGATACCAATCGTGGTCTGGCTGATAGTCAGGTCTTCAGTACAGGCTGGGGACTTATGGGTCTTTGAATTCAAATAAGTGAGGCTCTAGAAACTCCCATCATTCAAATTTTGGCATGTTTCATTCTGCCATTCTCGAAGAAATTCTTGCTAACTTTATGGTATGAGATTTATAGTGTTTGAGTAAAAAGTCTAACTTTGCTTGGAAAATGAAACCTTTGTGTAAGTTAGGTACCTATCAAATTGGATGCTGATGGTGTGCATCGATCTCCTTCCTCACTCACACATTGCCTGACTCAACATTGAATCCATGAATAAAACCAAGAGAGACAAAACAAGAAGCAGCTCGCCTTGAATATTTGTCTTGTAAGCATAGATTCAAGAGTCAATCACATAATGAGTAAGTGAGAGGGAAGATTTTAGTTGACGTTACTGAAGGTACATATTAGTGGTTGGGTACAATTGTTGTAATTTGAAAGGTAAACATTTTTAAAAAATGCTGTTAGATTTTACCTCGCATCCAAGACATCTTGAAATGAGAGCTGTACACTTTTTAAATTTTGCTGACGGTAGTATCGACTAAACTTGAGATAGCTGTTCAACGTACTCTGATGATGTTCATTCAGTCCTAATTCACTCTGAAAAAAAGAATCAGCAGATGTGAAAGTAATGGTATAAATACATGATGACAAAATAATTATAAATTAATATGTGGTGTACTATTGTTAGTTTAAAATGTGGCCAATACAGTGGGTGCTCCTGTATCTACCATAAACCTCCCAGACAATCTTACTGTGAACTACAGAAAATCGGCAATGTGCAGGAAGATAATTAGGGTGGATACAAATTTGATGATTTATTTTATGACACTTTCAACACGTGCAGTGATAAAGGCATTTAAATGCTATTTAAAAAAGAGTGACACAAATTATTTGAATGAAATATCTCAAAAACAAGAATAAAAAAGTCTATTAATTACAGAATTGGCGAAAAAGTAAAAACCGGAAAACTCTAACACAGAACTTCTCTAGTAATGAAGGTGCCTTAATTCTAGAAACTTAATGAAATTGATTTCTAAAACCTACCATGGTAATTGTTTGTTTTTGTTTGACCAGCAAATGAAGTATAAATTCATTCCAAATAAAGTCACTTCACAACTGCATACGTTAATTGAATGTTGTTCATTGGTTGCCATGGCAACGATGCAAAAAACACAGAATCAGAAATCCATGAGCTGGGAGGAAATTGCTTCTGATACTACAATCTGATTCAATCTGTGCCAATTGAACGATCAGACAAAGGGATAATTTATTTTCAAATTTCTCGATTTGGATACGGCTTCAATTAAGATGGTTTTTTTTCTGTAATTCTTTCTTTCTATTTAAACTGAACAATTACTGATTTCCTATCAAAGATAAGAGGAGATTGCAGAGAAGACAAAGGTTAGGCTCTATTTAAAATGTCCAGCTAATTTTTAATCTTCATGTTCTCTGCTAATATTCTTGGTAAATCAAAAGATCGCTATGCCAAAATATCTTAACGCAAAGGGCCCTATTTTGGAGCGGCTAAATGCAATTATCAATTTCATTTAATTCTTTAAACTGATGGATAGTTTAACAGATAAAATTTCTTTGTTAGGACATCAACTTATAGATAAAAGCAATCAGTAACAGTTCAGAAGATAAAAGGCTCTGATAAATTCCCTGAATTTTCCCGATCACAGTGGATTCCCTGATTTTCCTGGTTTTCCAGACTGCCATCAACCCTGGAAAACAAGCCTCATGAAATTGATTCCAATCCACAGGCTCAAAATTCTGAAGATTAGCTTTAAATTGGTTTGGACATCCTTTGAAAGTAAAAATTTTAAAAGTTTTCGGAGGTGTTAGCCATCAGATTTTATACCAATCTTTGAAGCTTTGGTTGGAGGAGACGTTGATGTACAGGAGTAACAAAGATTAGAGAAATTGGACCGGTTGAAAGTAGTATTATCTAAGTATTTTGCTTTCATCAGAGAATGTACAGCCAAACAATTTCAATTTTAAGCTCGAACATTTCAAACACTTTTTCATAAAATTAATAAAATGAATTTGAGATAAGTTAAATGAGGCGGAGGCAATGATTCAACAGATTCTCAGAAAATATATATTCCAAAAAAATCAATTATGGTTCAACACAACCAAAACTTAAAAACAGAAATGGAGTCGTGGCAATATAAAATTGAATTTAATGGCAAATAAATAGAACTTGTTAGAAAAAGACTTAAGAGACTTGAGAGACTAAAGAGAGAAAATACAGAATTATTTCTTGCACACATTATGCAACAAAAGTTTGTGGTTACAAAGATGCTTGGTAAAATTTTGAAAAATTAGATTTCCGAACTTTTAAGTCCTTCATTATTAATGTGAGTTCAAAGTGCAAAGTACTCACAATATTGAATTTAGAGTAAAAAGAAGGTAATATTAATCACTAGCCTTTGATAATGGGATTGATGGTTCTAAAAACTTTCATACTTTTAGTGTTGAATAAATAAACCGTCCCAGAACTCAAAATTAAGTTAGGGCTATTTGTACTTTTTCCTCTTAAATTTTCTTTTTTTTCTGCCTGCAAAATCTGAATTAATAAAATATGATGTATAATCGACAGTATACTAAAATAGGGGTGGCTTTTAACTGCATATTTCAAGAATACCACATTTGCAGCTCACTCGGCGTCAGTCATTACAATAAAATGTGATCGCATGGAGCAAATTGTTTAAATGTATGCTTTATGATACTTTTGGGATTAAAACTAAAATTTTAATTTTGCTCATTAATTAACAGAAAAGGTTGACTTTTAATGATATCAAAAATATAAAAAATTGAAAGCTATGTATTATTCATGCTAAAAGGAACCATAAGAAAATTAATTAAATGAAAAGTAACTGTGTGCATAAGATTTCTACGGAACATAGATCCTTTTGATTTCATTTCTTTACATATGGATCTTTTTAACATGATTAGTTCAATTTCAAACATAACACATACAGCAGAACACGACACATTGAAAATTTCCAACTTCAACTCATTGAAGAAGAACTGAGCTAATTTGATCTACATATGTATGTTTGTGTTGGTTTGTTTTTAAATAGGATGTTTAATTTCATTGATTTTAATGTTACCAATAAAAACTAGTATCTGATCTAAAAGTTGAAGTCGAAAATGTTCAAGAACTCTTTCTAAATAAAACTCAAAACAAGTCTTGAGATGTTTTAATTCTTGCTATGAATGGCAGTCCAACCATCTTAAAGGATGTGCCTTTAAGGACTAGATAGAACTTTCTGATCTTTGTAGTTTGTGATCACAGAAAACATTAAAACATTAAATTTGATGTTAATTAAAAGAATTATGGCATTAAGTTAAAGGAAGGGTGGCAGTGAGAAGTTCGTGATTTTGCTGCAGGCATTTGAATGTCGCACCAATGAATGCTAACACAATGGAGAGAAAAAACAGATTTCATCGTTTTCGGCCTGTGCCCCTGAATTCATGCCATTTTTCAAGAATGGGCTCTCTTTTTTGCCATATGTATCGATTTCCCCACTGATACCAAGCTCTGCAACAAACCATACAGAATTTCATGTTACTTCAAATTTAAAAGATGCCTTACAAATCTATTTCCTCTAATTCATAAGCTTTGAGATTTTCGTAACCCTTCAATAATCAAAGACTGTATTTTACTTCTTGATGGGTGTCCAAATTTCCTGAGATTCTTGACTTAACACTGAAAAAAATAAGTCAAATTTTCCTGAGTCAAAATGTTGAACTTATCTTCCGATCTCCCTTGAAAATTTTCTGAAAATTCATTCGATTAAAGGAGGTCAGGCGTTTCTTCTTAGTTGAACTTATTTCCTTGGAGTTAGTAATATTCCTGTTCCAGCTTGTTTTTCATTATAAAGATGAGTTCTTACTAACTAAATTTTTATTTGTTCACTGGATGCTATTTAATAAAAAGGGGGAAAAATTGAAATTATCTAGACCTGCTATTTCTTCTACTAGCCTATGACTTAGAGTCAGAATATCTGCCCCCCCCCCCCCCCCCATACAAGGGAATTTGACAGCAATTAAGAACTTATCATTATTTCCTCAGTGATAATGATTGATGATGACTTACATTCCAAGAAGTGCACCTCCGAGATGAGCTGCATGATCAAGGAATTTCCAGCTGAAAATGAGACCCGCAGCATCAAAAGCCATTATCGCCTTGATTGCCTAAAAAATACGAAATGAAATTAGACTATTATAAAGGAGTCTATTTTTTGCTTTAGAGGTTTACTTGTGATGGTCTATAAGAAAAAGGACCATAGCCCACGGAGGCAAAATATTTTGTAGAATGATTCTAGTAGTTAGATCGAAAAATCAGATCTTGAGATTTCCTCAGAGAACTTTCTATAGTGTCCTAAACAATAAAATGGTATACCACTAAGTAATTCCAGTGTGACCTCCCCCTTCGGCCTTTCATCCATCTGAGGTTTTTGTAACCAGCCACTATGTTTAATTGTCTTTATCAAATTCTTACTTGTCTTTGATTGCTTACCTTGGTATATAATCATTTAATCTTACTATGTCTTTTTCTTTCTTTGAGGTCACAAATTTAAAAAAAAAAATAAAATAAAATAAAATAAAACAAGTTGGTTTTTGCAATCGCTAGCGATAGCAATATTCGTCATGGGAACTTTTGCTTCTGGCATACGAAAATTTTAAGGTAGGTACAGTTCGTTTGTAGTATCTTCAGAATTGAAGGGGCTGTGTAATTTTGTGTCGACACCTCTTTTTTAACATTTTTAATTTTTTTTTCTTTGCGTACAAGAAAGCTGTTATTTACCAATTATTTATTTTCGTTGGATTATGTATGGTTTTTGGAAGTTAACGCATTTAACTTTCAGTTTCGTTTTTTCGGCATAAAGTATGATATTTTTACTCTACGCATATGCCCGAATACGCATCATAACGACGGTGAAACTACCAAATCACGTATCTCGTTTGCGGTGTTTAAAAATCTCCGCTCACATTTTATTTTTTTGAAGTAGACCAAATCCATATCATTCCTTGAAATTTTCACAGAATTTTCTCCGCACGAAGAGGAAAAATCACGGAAATTTTCAAGACTGGACGTTAAGTAGCTTTTCATTTAAAAAATAAAGTATGACAGGAAGTCTGCGACGTCGCAAACCGAGATACGTGGTTTGGTAGTTTCACCGTCGATAAGTGACCTATGTGCTTCCTAAGTTGCCATTTTTTTCATTCAAATAGATGTAACCGAAATGTTAGATGTGTACTACCTATACTACTTTCATGTCATTGCTTTATTTATTTATTTACTTTTTGCGTAGGTATATATTGTTATTTTTTGCTGAATTTTGGAGAAAATATTGCTTTAAGAACGTGGAATGTAAATTAATTTTATTGAAAAAAGAAAATACCATCATTAATTTGGGCGAACAGAGAAAATATACATCAATATTTGGGTCAACATCTCCCTGATTATATAAAGGATGAATATATTAGTATTTCTGTATCAAAAAACTTAGCTTTTGTCTTCAGAGATACGATGATTCTAGTCCCAGTCAATTTGTTTTATTGAAAAAACAAAAAAACAAAAAATAAATAAAAAAAAAAAAAAAAACTGAAATGTTAGCATACTATTTTCATGTCTTTCTATTTGTATCAATAGGTACTTTTTGCTTAACTTACGAACGTTGAATGCAAATTAACTTTATTGAAAAAAGAAAATAACGTCATTAATTTGGGGGAACATGTGGCTGATTATATGAAGGAGGTATATTCCAGTATTTTTGTTTAACATATTAACTCACGAGAAAATGTTCGTACATTTATCATCTAGTATTAATTATTTTTTGATGATTGGTCTAAAACATTCAATACAACCATTAAAAATTATCTCCCATCGCCGGGTATCGAACTCCCGATCACCTATTGCCCGCACCTTATCAAAAAAATGGGGCGCCTCAGTCGACTAGGCTATCACAGATCCGCGAAAGGATGGGAAAAAATAGCATTTAAAAGACTCGGACGATGGGCGGGACTTATCACAAGAGTTGTCCTTGAGCGATTCGGCGATTCGCGTCTTCGTAGCTTCTGGAGAAATGAGCTAAGCGCCTTTCTCTGTGAGACATTGTTTGCCTATGCTATCATGTGTCTCAAGGTTCATATCAGTAGGCATTTGCCATCGCGGCAGTAAGCTGAGGCAATATTTCTGTATTCATGGAATAAATCAATCAATCGAGTTCCGATTTTGGCTCATATATCCGTAACGGGTCCTCCAGAGCAGTTTTCCACCTTGCACAATAGTTATAATTTCTTTATTTCTATTTGTAAAATTTGAGGTGGGATAATGGCGGCTTCTCAAGAGAAACGAGGTAGGCGATCTTTTGCACCAACGAACAGAAAACTGATGGCGAAAAATAACCAATCAGAACCTCCCAAAAAAAAGAATTTGCCTAAAAACGGAACTTCGTGGATCTGCGCAGATTTACCAGTCAGACACGACATCTCAAGGTGGAAAAAAACTCGCTGAAAGCGAATTTTAGCAATCAACACAACTTGACGTAGAGACATGATTGGCTAAAAAATACAACGGTTTTTGATACATCGGAAAATCAACCAAAAATCGGAGACTGGGCGAAACGCTCAAGGTCGCAGAGGTATAGGGAATCCCATAGCGAAAGCAACGGAACGATTGTAATATCACGGGGAACTCCGTTCCCATGACAAAATTTAATCGGTTTATCTCACTTTTTTGGATGATGAATGAGAATCACATAAAGGTGTACTGAGATCCGACAATTTAGTTGTTACCGTGGTTGGGGTTTCATCACAACTTACCTAAACTTTTTGTTTTCCGAACACTTTGATCACAACACTGGTTCTAGTCATCAATAATTTATTTCAGAAAAAAAATCATACAAAGAAGATATTGGACAGGTAAACACCAAAATGAGAAGAATTGTTAGTTTATTTGTAGACATTCTGCAAATGTTACGATACTGGCACCGATTATAAATGTGATGGTTACTAAGAAAGCTTTACTATTTATCTCAAATAACTTCATTCTAAAATAGGGTTGATAGGGTTCATGGGTACAAAATCATTTTATTTTTAATTAATGGTCCCAGAGTTAGTTTCTTTGCTTGTTCCTTTCTTTTTCTTTTTTTTACTCACAAACTACTTTTTGTAGTGACCAAGACCTCTGATCACATAGAGTAAAGTATTTTTTTCAAATATTTAACAGGTACATTTTAACCATTTATAGCCATTTTAACCATTACCATTGACTATTTTAAAAATTCTTGTTTCTTAACTCCTTCCTAGCTTTGCTGTATTTCTATGTCTAGAAAAAAAAACTTTACTTACTGCGCCAGCTTGGAACGTAAAAAAGGGCAGGAACAAAATATAGAGTTTCTCTTCAGGATTATGGAAACAGATATAGCTAACCATTGCCATGATTGCTCCAGACTAGAAAACAAGAAGGGTTTAATTAGATTAACAAATATATAAATGAATAAATTAATAAGAAATAGTTAAATTACAAAAAATTCATTGCTTTGAAAGCATCTAAACACTGTAAGGTACAGTCGGAGTCCATTGAATTCTAAGGGAGGTAAGCCTCAATGACAATTGCAAAAATATTATACATTCCAACAGGGCATTTAAGACTATTTGCAGGAGAAAGAACCTCAGTATTGTGTGAAGGAAATTTTTTGAGGTGAGTGCTTATCGACGCATGGGGGCCGTTCAAGTGTTACATGAAGCACTTTTTCCGTTTTTTTACCCCCCTCCCCCTTGTAACGCACTGTAATGCTGGCTCAAACCCCCCCTCCCTCCTAAGTGCAGTATGTAATACATGAACGGCCCCATAAGAGCGAGGTCAAAGAAACGAGATACATAAGGTTCTAGGATTTAGGCAGCAAAGAACGAACAAATCGTCCATCTATGTACAAATAGAAAGAGAAAAAATGAGAAACAATTGTAAAAATTTTAGACTTACAGCACCCAGGGTGAATCCAGAGTTCTTAGAGACAATTTTGTAAAAGTAACTAGCAAATGATGACACCACTCCAGAACTCAAGTACAAACCAACAAATTGCTCTTTGCCTAATGTATGACATAAAACTGCAACAAGGAGAGAGAAAGACACAGTTCAAATGAAAAACACAAGGAAAACCAATTAAGGATCAATTGAATCATTTGAGACTAGATAAAACGACACCACATATGTCTTCATTTTGGTGTTTCAAAATCTATGCTCCTAGTTTATTTTTTCGAAAAGGAACAAGTCAGCCTTGTAGCTTGAAAATTATACAGAATATTCTACTAACAGAGAAGAAAAATAAGGGAAGTTTTCAAGAAATTACGTTGACTAGATCTCCAGGGGAAAAATAAAGTTTGCCTGGAAATCTTCAACATCGCAAACAGAGATACATGGTCTTGCATCTTAGCCATTGACTTACTGCTCTTTTATTGTTGCTATTTTGAATAAATGAGACAAATTTGACTATGTTGCTTAATGAGTCCGTTCATAAAACTATATTGAACTAATTTAGAAGAAAACTCAATTTACAAAATTTTAGCATTACTGCTCTTTTCGGTAATACCACAGAATAGACTGAATTGTTTTATTGCTTTCATTGAACCTTGTCCACATGAGCTCACTTCAAGAAATGTCGGGCAAACTTTTGCCAGAAACTTGATACAATTCAGCAATAACTTGTTCCTGGAACCTCCAGATTGTGGAACTAATTAGTCCAAACTGCCCTCGTATGGACAAGGCCTTTGATTTACAATACATGCATTTAATAATCCATTTTGATAAAATGGCATTAAGCGACAGTAAGCTACGCTGACTGAAGCAGAGAAATTCAGCAGCAATCAACAGAAATAAAATGTTTAAAGGAACAATTACTTACTATTAGAAAAACTATGAAGGACGAACATATTTGCAGCTAGGTGAATGATCGAAACATGACTGAACGATGAGAGGAACATGGGCCAGCACAAATTTTCTGAAAGGAATATGTATAGAGGATCCACTTATAGAATGAAATTTGAGCTGCTCGTAAATAAGTAAATATATTCATGATAAAAAGTTAGGCCGGACTTGACAAAAAAGTTGAAGCAATGATTCGCACTTTTATTCTACCTCCAATCTGACTTCAATTAATGGTAGAGAATGATCCTGGAAGAGGCCATACAATTTTGTATTTGTAAAGTGAGAGAAAAGAAAAACAAATGCAAAAAGCAAAGTGTAGAGTAAGCTGAAGTTATTACATTGACAGCTGTGAAATACTTTAGATAAATTCTAAGCATATTTTTTAAAATATATTTGTCAAAGGCAAAAAATCAAATCAGACATTTTGTTAAATGTCTGGGCAAAGTGTTAAAACTTCTCACTCGGAATGAAATTCTGACTCTTCTGCTAATTTTGGACATAACGATCACATATTTATCTTCATTAATGGGAATTAATTTTTAAAAATTTGCATCATTCTATGGTTGCTATAATGATTTCTGGCCCAGAGATGAACACTCATTTCAAAAGGTTCATAAATCATTTTATAAAATACACAGTTTTTTAATTTTGACAGTTAAAAGTATACAATGGGCATTTTGAAAAGGAAAATACAATGATAATTCGTAATTTGATGACTTTTTACTTTAAAAATATTGAAAATTCGAGAGATCTTTGTACGAACACACAAAACCTCGTTAAGTTTGACTATCTGCCTAGGCATTTGATAAAATGCCTGATTTGACTTTTTGCCTACAACATATACTTCCAAGGTTGTAGATAACTTCAGAGAGCTGCATAATTTTTCTGGTAATAAAAAGTTTGAAAAAGAAATCACCACAAGACGTGAATCATTTGAAAGAGTAGCCTTGAAAATTTTGCAGAAATGAGGTGAAAGAAACAATTTATTACTTCGAGATGGCGTTGAAAGGAAATATTTCGCCATGGTTGGTTGGAATCTGCGAAACCTCCAAGCAGCAAAAACAATACAGTTAAGGGCGCAGATTGGAATGAAGACTTTTTCTCCCTCAGTCCTGTTCCTCCACCAATGGTTCAATTCTTGTCGAATTGTTCCCTACGAAAAACAGATAAGTGTGAAGTGAATGGTTCAGATGTTAGGCTTGAAAATCAATTGCCTATAATGTATAGGCATACATTTCAATTGTTAGAAAACCAAAACTGTCTGAAATTTTACTCTGTCTAATCATCGATTCATAAATAAATCTGTTGTTTGCTAAGGCTAGAAGAAGAAAGGGTGAAGTATATTCAAGTAATTCTGGGTGTTACTTCAACACATTTTGGAGGATATCATACACGTGGTTGGACTTCACTTTCAATAGGAATCAAGTAACCACTACATAGTGTACTTTGTTAAAAAAATTAAGTATTTCACCAGTTTGTTTGGACAACTTTGAATTTTAATATAACTGTTCGCCATCAATATGGCAAGAAGCCAGAAGCATTTTTCAGTATAAATCGGCAGATTCCGATATCCATAGTATCCAATTAACCTACAGAAAGCTGCATAAACTCAATTGCAAATATTCAAAGGACGACGGACCGGTCTTATGGGAAAAGTGGGCCCGGTTAAATCGGCTGGCGTTTTGATATGTTGTAGGTCTTAACCTACTGATCAAAAGTGTCAATGGGCATTTCTCCCTATCTCGAAGTTTTACCCCCCATTTTGGGGGTCAAAGTTGCCGATTCGGCGTATTATTGGCAGTTTTGACACCCGGGTTTATTGGTCGCCTATGAGATTCTTTGATGGTTTCTTGAGTCTTTTGTATCCTCTGAATAGGCTAGAGACCATCCGAACTCAAAAACTGACAATTTTGCCTTATGGGTAGGGGGGGGGGGAGTGTTCACGCCACCGATTTCAGAGTCGGCGAGCCGCATTAAACCGATTCTTTCGCCATGTTTTGGAGAATTTTTTATGCAAATGATTGCGACTGCATCTAGAAAGGTCGACTAAGATGCAGCTCAGAATATACCCCGGGCGGGAAGGGGGGGGGGGGTGCGACCGAACTCGAGCAGCGTAACTGGCTTGCGCGGGACGGATCAAACCGATCCTTCTATTATGTTTTGGAGAACTTTTTTGCAATTGACTCAGGCTGCTTCTCGAAAGGTCTACTAAGATGCAGCTCAAAATATACCTCGGGGGGGGGGGGGGGGGGGGGGGGGAAGCCGACCGAACTCGGGCAGCGAAAGTTGCCCGAGTTTGATTGTTGATCGGTTGATGAGTTGATTGGTTGATGAGATTGAGTTGATAGGTTGACCAATGATTTTGTCATGTTTTGGAGTTTTTTTTTTTTTTTTTTATCCCAATGAAACAGACTGCATTTCGGAAGGTCGACTGAGATGGAGCACGGAATATGCTGTATGAGAAAGGAGGCTTCTCAATCCGCACCCTCCCTCGCAATAGGATATCTCAGCATAGGTCAGTGTGGCACTGACACTAGTGGAGTGACACTTTTTAACGTGGCTAGGACGATTAAAACTTCATACCATTTAACGCATCATTCAATTTTCAGCATATCCTGATGCATTTCAGAATTTCGACGAGGGGAGGGGTTATTTGCTTTTGAAAAGAAAAAAAATTGAAAAGAAGAAGTACATGACCTTGTTTTTTTCTTAGATTTTCTGACTACGTAAAAAAATCTCAGCGAGCTCGCCTCACTTTCTGCACTGAGAGTTTCCAGGATTTGATCCATTACTTATGGAGCTCCAGGAGAAAGAATGAAAAACCCTGAACTCGTCAAATACCTTCAGAACTGATTGCATTGCATATATTGCCTTTTTGCGAATGCTTTGCTTTCTTCCTCGCCTCTCTTGACATTGTTTAATGCTCGATAATAATGTGCGATTTCATTTAAAAAATCACCTAGATGATATATTTCTGAAATCAACCGACGTTATATACGTCTCAGCCGTAGGAATCATCTGCACCATTAGCTTTCGCTTATAGAAATATTGGGCTCAGTCGGAAATGCGTGTTAGCTAAAACGACCCTCGGAATTATGTATGAGTGATGGTGGTGGTAAAAAATGCCACTATACTAGTGTCAGTGCCACACTGACCTATGCTGAGAGATCCTATTGCGAGGGTGGGTGCGGATTGAGAAGCCTCCTTTCTCATACAGCATATTCCGTGCTCCATCTCAGTCGACACTTCGAAATGCAGTCTGTTTCATTGGGATAAAAAAAAAAAAAAAAAACTCCAAAACATGACAAAATCATTGGTCTGATGCAACTCGCGAGAGCTAGTTTCGCTGCCCGAGTTCGGTCGGCTTTTCGGCCCAGTTTTCGCTACCCCCCCCCCCCCCCCCGGGGGGGGGAAGGTATATTTTGAGCTGCATCTTAGTAGACCTTTCGAGAAGCAGCCTGAGTCAATTGCAAAAAAGTTCTCCAAAACATAATAGAAGGATCGGTTTGATCCGTCCCGCGCAAGCCAGTTACGCTGCTCGAGTTCGGTCGCACCCCCCCCCCCCCCTTCCCGCCCGGGGGTATATTCTGAGTTGCATCTTAGTCGACCTTTCTAGATGCAGTCGCAATCATTTGCATAAAAAATTCTCCAAAACATGGCGAAAGAATCGGTTTAATGCGGCTCGCCGACTCTGAAATCGGTGGCGTGAACACTCCCCCCCCCCCCCCCCCCTACCCATAAGGCAAAATTGTCAGTTTTTGAGTTCGGATGGTCTCTAGCCTATTCAGAGGATACAAAAGACTCAAGAAACCATCAAAGAATCTCATAGGCGACCAATAAACCCGGGTGTCAAAACTGCCAATAATACGCCGAATCGGCAACTTTGACCCCCAAAATGGGGGGTAAAACTTCGAGATAGGGAGAAATGCCCATTGACACTTTTGATCAGTAGGTTAAGACCTACAACATATCAAAACGCCAGCCGATTTAACCGGGCCCACTTTTCCCATAAGACCGGTCCGTCGTCCTTTGTTCAAACTTTCTTGGCAGATTCTCCTCCGCAGGACCTTCGTTTGTAGAGTGTATTTTGTCTACTCCTCTGCGATCAGGGATTAAAATGAGAACCTGCAAAACTGTGAGCAATGCTTTCCTACAAATGAGCAAATTACTTACGCTGCTGAGAAAGAGCCAACTCTTCTCTTCGATTACAACTTTAACATTTATCATTTTACCTTATTTCCTCTCCTTCATGATTACTCACCTTTTTTTCAACGTGTCTGGTAAATCCCCAGGTCCAAGTTTTCGAATCAATATACTTAGTTCGCATATTTTCATACTGCCATATTGTGGCACCAACCAAACATGTTGCGCTAAACTGAAACAAATTAAAAATCGAGTTCAAAGCATATTGCCATTACGTATTAACATTTTTTTTACTCATTATTCAATTCCACTTTTTTCCATTTTTCATTAAAATTTAAAAAAAAAAAACATAAAACTGATCGCACAGATATTATACTGCATTGAATATATGACTGATTGCTCTGGTAATCATAGAACATTTGCATTCTCACCTTACAAAGATCATGCCAAATGATTAGCCGACTTTTAAAGAGGGACGTAAGATTGGCCATGTACTTTCTTGCATTCATTTGCAATGGGAACTCGAAAGCGGCAGATTTTCCGTAGAGTTGTAGACCTCTGTTGACAACTTTGGAGTGAACTCAGATTCACACTCTGCTTGTATCAATTGTGATGGTTAAAACACAACAAAGATCACTGATAAAATCAGGCTCTAAAATAGTCATCTGTTCACTTTTTATTCACACGCAATTTTTTATCGACATGTTTTAATAATAAAAGATTGACCAAAAGTGAAAGTATAGATATTTTAAACTATCTACTGTGCATAATCATTAAAAGTAAGTAAGGGTCAGCAAATTCAGAGCATGTTTAGATTAATAATAAAAAAAAATAAAAATAAAAAAATAAATAAATCTGTCATCAACTTACACCAATTGTGTAAATAAAAGGCTTGAACAGGCGTGAGAATATCATTGGTTCTGAGCCAGGGTCGATTGCAACCTGTTCCACACCAGCATACTTTGGTGTTACATCTCTGCGAGCTCGAAAAGGGCGATAAACAGATTTTTGTACATTTCTATAGTCGACACGTACTTCTCCATTCCTAAGAGATCCAACACAAGAGCTTAGGAGTTCTCTCTGCAATCTGAAAGAAACAAAATATGTACTTTAGCAGGTAGATGTAGTGGAACATAGATATGTTACGAGTTTCCAATTTCATATATTTTCGTATGGAAGAAAGCTGAGTAACATTAATGTTCTAGAATTTCCTCTGTTTTTTTTTTTTTTCCACAACACAAAGGATATTTTAGAAGTTTGAGACACCAAAATTTAGATGTGAAAATCATGAACTTTTGACAGCAATTTGCATCACAACACCAAGTTCCTGTATTCCTTCATCATTCTTCTGAATTCTTTTAATGTGTCTGGAGTTATAGAGGGAATAGTTTGATTAAGGCAAGATAAGATTCATAATTTTCCATGGATCGCAGAAATACGAATCTCCATTTGCAGCATTGCAGACTTCCTGTCATAAGTACTTAAAATGCCACGATGAAAACTACTGCATGTCATTTCTTGGAAATTTCAGTGATTTTTCTTCTCTTCTTCAAGAATATTCCATGAAAATTTCAAGTCACGATGTTGTTTCGGTTTCCTTCAAAAATGATGGAGGAATGGAGATTACCAAACACCGCAGAAGGGATACACATTTTTGCAGTTTCGCCATCGATATTCAGTCTGAAACTGATAAGTACAATAAACAATGACTGCAGCAAACGCACAAAATACCCCATGAAGAAAATACCTTCAGGATAACCACTGGACAAGCTTCTAACTTCAAAAAGGAGCATAAGTTGCTGCTATGTAATAGATTTTCTAATTGGTAAAGGAACTTACCGCAAAGATAACTCCTTCACTGTGAAGTAAGCCATTCAGAAAAATCACTTCTAATTTTCCACAAATAAGAAGAGCATTAATAAAATTGAAAAGGATGCATTAATGATTCTAAGATTATTAAATCATAGTGAGAAGATTTGCAAGAATGTCAATGTGGTTTTTTGATCGTGAAAAAAAAAGGATAACAAAAATGATATTCCATACTCTCTGAAAATGTGATAAAAGATAGGTGATGGAAATATTCTGTGTTGTTTTTAATATGGAGGCCTCTCCCGAATCTCATAGTGTTGCAGTTTATACATAGAAGGTATGCAATCTCATAACACGTTCCCTCATAGACGCTATTAGTGCAACGTCACAGGAAAGCGATATCTATCGATTTTTTCACATTGGTAGCATTGAAAGAGGTTATGCCAATGTTATTGTTTGGATCCAATTCGATATAATGGAGAATCCCTATGATGACGTCGCCACTAATAGCGTCTATAGACTCTATTAGTGCCACGTCACAGTCGGTATCGATTGTATCGAACTGGATCCAAACAATCAAACATAACCTTACTATTCAATATGAAACTAAAGAATTTCAGAGATAATTCGCCCAGTTTGAGAAAAAAGTTGTGTTAGAGACAGCTCTTTTAATCGCGGAACGTTCCCGCATTGTTAAGTTGACGGGATAAAGCAGTTTCAGAAAGGTGAAAATACCCACGAGGGCCACCATGATTTAGGCCACTCCTATGCCACTCCAGTTTCTTGGCTTTTGACAGTGAAATTCTGGGAGGGAGGTGTCAAGATGAGGTTATGTTTGATTGTTTGGATCCAGTTCGATACAATCGATACCGACTGTGACGTGGCACTAATAGCGTCTATAGGGTCCAGGTTTTTTACAAATTTTGAGCTCATCTTTGAAAAATGAGAGACAAAATTCATTGCAGTTCCGTGAAATTTAAATACTAGGAAAATTCATGATTTTCTGAAGAGGCAAAACTGAGGGAACTTAGGTCACGTCGCTACAATTTTTAGTACTTATTAAAGTGTACTTATATGAATACCGTGTAGTATACATACTCAGGGAGTGACACGCCCTCAGACTCTCGTTTGTTCACTCTGTTTGAATTCTTCATCTGTAACATTGTTGTTGTCAGACAGAATCGTTTGCCTCGGCTGGCTTTGTTCTCTCTCCTTGACTATTTTAGAATAGTTTTCATTGATATTGCGTCTGTTTGGAAATCTCCGTGCATTCCCCATCAGTTATCCCAAGTGACTAATGTCCCAAGTATAATTTTCCTTGGAAGTAATTCTTGCTAGTGAATTTTTTCGTGTCTAGAATGTCGGCGCGTTCACCTAACCTCTTTCTCTGAAACTTTCCCCTGTGTCAATTTTGATGCTTCAATAAGTTTCCTTTCATTCAGGTAGTGATATTTTTATTTATACGTACCTTCAATCCATCTTAGTTCGTCATAGGATGTAAGATCCACGATCTGTTAGTAGACACTAAAGTCTCAGCACAGACAACTGCTTACTGTTAACTGATGAGTCTGTGAAAGCAGGTATTCCAGCGCCGTTGAGTTAGGCAAGAGTGGCTCATTTTTAAAAGTTAGACATTCTTGGAGGAAAGGAAATCTGTTTGAATTCACCATGTTCATAGCAGTTTGAACCAACTGAGAACTATGCCCAAGCTGGGAAGGTCTAAGATTGCATCCAGGCTGCCGCAATGCCAACCGTACTCATGAAAAAATTCCATGCTAATAAGGTTGAATCTAATTGAAGAGAGGCTTTTGTTAAACTTTAAATCAGACTTATGAAGAAGTGTGCCAATCTCTTGAAGCAACTGATTGAGTTTTGCTGTCTGATGTAAGAATGCTTTTCATGTGTCTCGAACTGGCATGCTACCTCAAGGTGGATTCTCACAGATAGTCACAACTCGCACCCTCTTGTCACATGAAATCTAGCACGTTCTAATCATTGGGCTAAGCAGGTGCACTCTACGCACAACCAGGTTTTATCATGACGGCTCAACTTCAAATGCGGCCCTGTATATTTATTCACTTTAATGTCATCCGATCCTGTATCGCAGGATAAAGGAAATTATTGACAAATCTCTGCAGAAGGTAGACATTTTCAGAATTATTTTCTCGAATGAAAAATGTTGAGTCTGACCTTTGTGTTTCTTTTTCATGCTTATCTTTGCAATTTGGCTGACAGTTTCTGTATCGAAACTGAGAGTTGCATAGTGAGACAGCATAAAAAATTACTTCCTGTTCCCTAATCCTACGTCAAACACAATGTCGAAATCCAGACCAGGTATGGAATAGCGCAGTGCCGTCTATCAAACTTTACTTCTAAAACACTCCTATAGAAATTTCCTCATTGCACTCAACTTGGTTGGTGCTATATTTTCACACATTAGAAGAATAAACAATGTGTAGATACACACCATCAGGTACTATTCTGATACATTTTTGTTTTGTTTTCTCTAGAAGAAATGGGCAGCAACCAGATGTACAGCCTCTCCTGGGGTGATTTTGGGTCATCTCTAGCATCCACTTTTCAAATCCTTCGAGGGCAGGGAGAACTGGTCGACGTTACCTTATCAGCGGGTGGTCGAATCTTCCCTGCCCACAAGTTGGTACTGAGTGCAGCCAGTCCTTTGTTAATGGAATTGTTGAAGGTATATGACTATGAATTGTTTAGAGGAAAAATGTATTTAAGTCTCATTATTTTAAAACTTCTAATTAATTGTTTTACTCTTTCATTCATTTTTTACTTCTTTTTCTTCTTTCTCCACAGAACAATGTGAACCTAGAACCACTCTAACATCCTGTATAATAGTATCCTCAAGATTAGGTGTTCAAAAGAACTCAATGAGCCTGTTGCAAACTTTTGCTAGAACAAACCTAAGAGTTGTTTCTTAAAGATAATGCCTCAAAAATAACGATGAGCGCATTGGCAAAGTCTGAAATGCACTCATAACTTCACAATCTGCATAAGTAATGCAAAGAGGAGTCATTCCATTGTCGGCAATATTCATCATGACGACGCCACTCCGCCAAAACACGTGTGATGGGACGAGATAACACCTGACTAGGATAAGACCAGATAACAATCGGCGTGTTTACGTTCAAATTTTCCTCGTCCGCCTTGAATGACCTTAAACTCTCCTCGAATTACACACGGAGCTGCGGAAGCGTCGGCCATGATGAATATTGCCGACGATGGAGCGACTCCTCTAACAAAATATTCACCTATGCCATAGTATGTTATTGAAGCGGGAAGCTCAAAAAATGGCAAATTTCTCACACAGATTGTGAAGTTATGAGTGCATTTCAGACTTTGCCGATGCGCTCATCGTGAATTTTTAGGCATTTTCTCTCGGAAACAACTCTTATTTTTGCTCTTGCAAAAGTTTCCAACAGGCCCATTGATGCAAGGATTAATGAATGGAACATCAATAATGCATAGATTCTACTACTTTATTCTATATGGAATGGGAAAAAGGGTTTCAGATTTATTTTGTCGATCTGATCAACTAGTCAGATATTCTGTTCATCAACCAGTCAACTATTCGAAGCACCTTTTGCATCGTCGAATCGAAAGAAAAGCAATTTGGTCTCGGGCAATCTTCACACACTTTACTTTCAGACTGCTATATCTTCATCAATTTTTGTTCAGATTAGCTGGTTTTCAGTTGAATGAATACACCAGTCAACAAAACAGTAGAATATTTTAAAATAAGCGTTATTTTGCGTATACTTAAATGAACAATATCTTGATTTCAGAGCACTCAGTGTCAACATCCTGTCGTAATGTTAGCTGGAATCACTGCTTCTGATTTAGAAGCTTTACTGGCGTTTATTTACCAAGGAGAAGTAAGTGTGGATCCATCTCAGTTGCCATCTCTGCTTCAGGCTGCGCACTGTTTAGACATTACAGCTCTATCCCCCACCATTTTGTCAACAGATGTAAGTCAATATTTTCAACTCCTGTTCATACCTCTAAATCTGTCAGTATTCTATAAAATATTTGTCTGTTTTCTTGCATTTTGTAAACTAATTAGCTGAGTAAAGTGATATCAAGACAGTACAAGAACATTAACAAGAATATGAATTTGATAGAAGAGAAAAGTTAAAAAATGGGTAAAACAAGGCTAATAATACTAATATCTTTAGAAGGCTGGACGTTTCAAATCTTTACAGGCTCATTTTTAGCTGCAAAATACAATAGAAATCATTAAAAAATTAAGTTACGACTTGATCCCAGTCATTATCATGCAACCTCTCACAAATTTTTTCACTCTATTGTATCTGTACATCAATAATCAATAAGTTATTTTCTCATTCAGTAGATGATCTTAATTTTTTTTGTGTTTCGTAGAAGCCAGTTTTTGTGAATCATCCACCAGAAGTTGTTGTCACACCCAGCACGGTAGACATGTCATCTGTCTCAAATACTAGTATGATGCACAGTGATGAGAGTAGTTCTGCTTTACCTGTCCGTAAGCGTAAACAAGTAAAACGGAAAAGCTCTGAGCTACCAAATACCAGCATGGGAGAAAAATGGGCCCGAGTAGGAGAAGAAAATACTGATCCTGTCCAAGCCTCCATGTCGGATAGTATGGTCTCCGTAAAACATGAAGGATCGGGGGAAGAAGGAGGTGAGTCAATTTTCTTTTATTCACGTGTGATTTTCTGCGGAAAAGGAACCTTAAAGCCCAATTCACACTATAAAACTTTTCATCCAACATAATTTAACGAAAAGTTGGATGGAAAGTTGGACGCCAAAAAATTTGATTCAATTACGGTAGCAGTGTGATATCGTCATCACGGTTCGCGAAGATACAGCTTTGGCTCATGTCGGTCGGAAGATTTCGTTCTAATTTTTTGTTCAAGTTTCTATTCAATTGGTGCTGCCAGTTGGATGGAAAGTTGGACGAAAAGTTGAATGTGACATCACATTCATATTTCTGTCCAATTTTTCAGCAAATTGCCATTTTCTCTCATCAGTATCACACTATCCAAATTTTTATCCGACAAGTTTTATCCAAGAGTTGGATGAAAAGTTTGATAGTGTGAATTGGGCTGAATGTAAGGAGGCAAATTTTTCAAGGTCAGTAATTTTGTCTTAGAATTTGAAGGAAGGGTATTGCTCTCTTGTATCCCCACGAATGAGTTTCAAGTTTAACAATTTTTGCATAAGTAGAAGATGTATACCTAGTTACCATTCAATCTGACCATATTGAGTCCCAAACTTAGTAAATCAAAACTTCGAGTCGGTACATCTCAATACTGAAGGTTCTTCATTACAAGCTTCATAACAACAGTGTCATTTGACATTTTTAAGTTCTTGAGCCAAAATGTCCATAGAATTAAACCAAAAGTAACCAAAATTAAACGAAACAAACGGGCAATGGAGGTAACAAACTATGAGCTAAATAATGAAATTAAGAAAGCCAAAACTAAAAAGGGTCGAAAGGCCAAAACTGAAATGAGTCGGAATTTAGCCTTGAAGAAGGGGTGGGGGAGCCCCAAAACGCGTCAACAATTTTAATTTATTTTTGTGAGTTGGAGTTTTTTAGTTTCGGCTTTCTTTATTTCTTTGTCCATAGAACACTGCTCTAAGCTGTACTATCAATATGTATCTCAATTTTGAAATTTTAGGGATTACTTAAGGTTCCTTTTTCCATGGACAGTTAGATACAGTAAGACCAAGTAAAATATTTTAAATGTGAGTAATAATAAGATCAAAACTGATCAATCAATCCAGAAAGTAAATTGGTTGAGCAGATTCTAAAAACTGGAATCTAAATAAATGTATTCAATGACTTGGTTCTTCATTCAGCCTGAGAAGATATACCCTCTATACTGTCTGTACAGTTTCTTATCTTAAGAGTGAAAGTTCAAACCAGAAAGTGAGTTCAATAGGGTTTCTTGTGACCTGAAAAATAGGTGTAAAACCCCTGAAAACACAAATAATTTTGGCACTTTACAGTAATATATGGCAAAATGTATTGCCTCTAATGATTCTTTTTTTATTTTTTCCCTGTTTGTCACTCCTGAATTTGTGTTGCGTGGTTTAAAGAAAAGTTTTTTGATTTAGTATAAAAGGACAGTCAGTGTGGAAGTTGCTCTCTAATGAAAGAAACAAAAACTGTATCAAGTGGTGTATTAAGTGTATTCAGTGGGTAGCTTTATTAGGGGTGGGGGATTCAATTGGCATGATGCGTATTCTGTCTGTGCAGCGGGGCCCCCACCCCTAAAAGTTTTGCGGAGTGCTTCGGATCAGCCTTGTGGTTGTCCATTGTGTGGTGCAGTCATACGTCAAGCGCGCAATTTGAGAAGACATCTACTGACAGCATGTAAATATCGGCTCAACAACCCTCTCGAATCAGTCACAAGTGGATCAGAACCGGAAGTTCTCGAGTGTATGTTGTCGCCCCTGCCGACTTCTTCACTCTCTCCATCTTCTTCCTGTTCATCTCCGAAAACAATAACGTCTTTAACTCAGGTCCCTCCGTAAGTGTAACTAATTGTTTCATCCAAATATTTTCCTTGTCAACTCTGTTTTCTTCATTTATGACCAAAAGAATATTTATAAGTCAAATCGAGTCTATTTTTTTTTTCAAAATTTTTGTTACCATTCCAGCATAAGAATTTGTTTTGAGGAGAGTTTCTATTATTTACAAGAATTATTTTTCCTTTGTTTATATGTGGATTTAGTTCCTAACTGAGGAAAGTTAAGCATTTGACTATTAGTCAACAAATTCTCGATCTCTTCAGTTGAGTCTTGTCTTTAATGACCGATTGCTTAATGCTTCCCTGAAGTTCCTTTTTTATTAATTTTTATATCCTTCCAACATTTTTAATTATATAATTTTCTTTCAGTTCAGTATTTCTCGGCATTTATGAAAAATGTGTATCAATTATGGATCAATTCTGATACCTTATGATCTGAAGTTTACAAAATCATTCAATCTGATTATCTCTGATATTATACATTTCTTCATTTAATGTTTTATTGTTAAGCATCTCTCTTGCTGATTTTCTCAGCGCACCTATGCATTAAACATAATGAGTTTTGTATACTTGTTTAATTTTCTTACTTTTTACAACTTTGCAAAGTCCGTGTAAAGCTTTTTATTTTGCTTTTGAAGAAATGTGCTTTCAGTGATGAGTTTCCTTCGAATTCCAGCTGATCTTTCACCATGTTAATAAGTGTTTCTCCTGAAGGAATATGATGAAACTTTGATAAAAGCATTTATGATAGAAAATACTGTTTGCAACCTATTTTTCTTCAGGTTTTTTTGCAACCCATTTTTAATTTTCTCCCACTATTTTGTTTCCCAGGTTTTTAATTAAAATATGTATGTTTCATTTCTCTCTTTTGCATGCTTTTTTAAGAAAGCCAATCTTTGAAAAGTATCAATTCTTTTTCAAGTCGCATTGATTCCATATAGGAATGTTCTCCTCATCTCTCCTTCCTTGAACTTATTGCAGATTATGTGAACTTATAAACGTAAAACTGCCGGGAAGGGGGGGAAGGACAGGAAGAAAAGTACCTATTAGTGCATTTGTTTGGTAAACTTAAAAACATAAATGCTCAGGAAAATTAAAAGTCTTGGTTTTAAATGTTCTCATACTTTTTTCTCTCTCCTGCTATTCCATAGATTGTGAATCTTAAGCAATGTTCACAAAATTTTCCTATTTTAAGTATATCAATGATCTCATACTTTGTACCGAAACCTCACAAAATGACTGTGTTACATTCAACTGAAAACGGTAATCTCACAGCCGTTAAATTCTCAAATCTAATTTACACATTAAATCCGCACAACTAGATTGAACGAAGTAAAGTTTTAGAATTTGATGCTTAAAGTAAGCTGGTACACCAGGAGTTATCCGCAGTATCTCCTCATCTTCTCAATTTTTTTTTACTCGTTTTGATGTAATCAGTGTTGGTGGGTATGTTATTATCAATAGAATATTCTGATCCTAGATGATCCTGAAAAATTTCTCTTACCTCAAGAAACTAAAGTAAACGCACTCTTGCAGCTTGTTCATTACTCTGCAAAAAGCGTGACATCATTACGTACAACCAAATAAACTTATATCCCAACATTTTAGTTCATTCTTACTCAGCACTGCACCAACCTCTTAAGTCGTTTGTACTCCAGAAAGTTCTGTATGCTTGCCACTTCTGGTTTTAATCTGAATTACTTAGTCTTATCTTTTTCAAATGATACAAGGAAAAAATTGTATCATTGTTCATGGCTCCTGCAGAATTTCTGCTTTGTCTCAATTTGTTCCTGATTGAATTCTTTTATTTTCCAATTTTAGCATAGTTTTTGCTTGTAAACACGTTTTTTCTTTTTGTAATTTTCTGTAAATTTTGTACAAATGTGTGTGTTTGAGTATAGTTAGATGTAGGCCTCCAAAAAAAAAAACAATGATGAAATATTTTGAAAGTCCTCTTGTTTTGTAAGTATGTATTGAAGGTTGCTTCAGCTAACGAAAATTAAAAATAATTCCTCTCTACGAATTAGGTCAGTTGAACTTATATTTTCCTCACCAAAAAAAAATACTGTCGAAGCGTTATTTTAAATCTCAAATTCATTGATAACTGGCAAGGAGAGGCCATGCAGTGTCCCATCTAGAAGCTGATTGGAATGTGGCCAAAAGTATCTGCATGTAAAAATATTGGACCTCTCTTTCACAGATTTTGAGATAAAGCCCTGGAAGTTCCAAAAAAATTGTTCATAAAATTGGCAAAGAGGGCCGCTCGCTAAAGTAGCAAAATTACGCACTGCGTTTGAGTCAAGAGTGCCAGGATTCAGGGCTCAAAAAAGAGCGAAGTATGGTTCCAGTATCATTGAACGTAGAAAAGTTCGTGCCTACCTTGATCAAAATCTACGAGGGACACTGGGTGACTGCCTAATGGTAATTAACTTAATTGTGTAAAACGAAAAATCGAATTGTCTATGAAATAGAGTTCGGTCAAATAACGCTGCAGTAAAGATTAAAAAACTCCATTCTTTGACTACTCACTTAAAATGAAGTGATAAGTAATATTATTACTTACTCATTTCCAGTTTGTTGGCATTTTTGAACGATGTTGGTATCATTGTTGATTTGTCTTTGTGATCATCAAAATTAGAGCTGAAGATTATTTTTTCAGCTGAATAATTTTTTTTTGTGTAATTTTATTGTACTTAATCATGGTGCAATGTTTTATTTTTTGCCCCAATGTTTTTTCCTCTTGGCAAAACAGCAAAAGAGAGTGAGAATTTTTTAAGACTAGAAAGTTTTTATTTTAAAAATTAGACGGACAAAAGTATTGTCTCATAGAACAAAATTGAAAGTTTGAATTTTGTATTTTTAATTAAGTAGATCAGCTCTCTTGAAGTTTTTTCTTACATATCTGCTCGCAAAAATGTAGGAAGGCATCAATATATTTGGAATACACAATTTTCTTTTTTTTTTTTTTTTTTTTTTTTTTTTTAGATTGATCCTGTCAAAAAATATTGTAATCTAAAAGTATGAACTAACATTTTCAGTGGACTTCCCATTGGCATGTTCTCATTTATCTAGTACTGTGTGTCATAAAGGAAACAATATCTAAGATGAGACATGAATTTTTTGTAAGTTTCGCCATAAATTTTAACCATAAAATGACCTGCCAAAAAAGGGTTTGTTTGAGTCTTTCACGTGTGAGTTAAATTTTGATTTTTAAGAATGCAAATATTGTAAAAAAATTTTCATATAATTTATTAAAATAATATTTTTTCCACCCGAGTTTGAATTATTTATTTATTTTTACATGGATTTCTCTTTGGATTCAGTATGTGAGTGTACTGCTCTTTTTGGATCTGTTATTTCCTTCTCAGGGATGAACTACCATAGTCTGTGTGTCTGTGTGTCTGTGTTTTTTCCCCCATTTTTGGAATCAGTAAACTTACAGTTCCAGAGAATTTAAAAGTGAATTTTTTATGCACTCTGTCATAAATACCTCATACTTTTTTGCGCACAACGTCTCATCAGTCGAACTTTCTCCTACTTAGTTAGCTGCGAACGCGATAAGATGTGTGAAAAGGGACCTTACCTTCCAGGAGAAAATTTGCCTTACCTCTTTGCAAACACTTAAATCACATTTTTTGACAACCTAAGAAATTTTGTGGCACTGTGGGGCTAATATATCCTTCAACTTTTGAGATTTTGGAGTCAAACTTGCGCCTAAATTTTTAGATTTTCTTCCTCCATGCATTTGCAAAAAACTAAGGAAAATTTTCTCCTGGTAGATGAGGTTCCTTTTAACTGATCTGATCACATATTACTTCCAAACTTGGTGGAGGATTTCCCAAATAATGTTCAGAGTTTGTAGGCTAAAATCACAATAAGATATGTGTCATTTGTGATCGCTTAAACAGTCTTTAAATCCCCTTCCAGAATTTCCAAGTTTTTGAATATCCTTCATTATTCCAAATTGCCCAATGGTACTTCAGAGTCATTGAATATTATAACATTGGGTTATTTTGTCAATTGATTTATCAGAGGACTGGTCTATCTCTCTATTACCGACTTCGAAGATTACCCAAGTATCAATCTGCTTAATGCAAAAGAGAGAAGTTCTCCTCTTAAGATATTCTTCAAAGTCATCAACATTTTTCTGCACTTTCGTGAAAGTACTTGAACATGTCTTTGAAAGTCCTTGATACTACTTTGTAGAACTCCTCGGAAAGTCAGAAAACGATTATGAACTCCAATTATCCATTCACCAGCTGAAGTAGTTAAGCTTCTTTCATTGGCTAGTCTTCCGTTTGTAAAATTCAAACAGTGCAAGCTATCAGGGATCAATGATTACCCAATGAAATTAAACGTTTTTACAGATTTCACAGAAAGGAGTTAACGAGCAACAAAATTTAGGCCCTGGACCATAATGCTGGCTCCAGCTTTGAAAGAATAATCAATTTCTTGACAGGAATCCACGGGTCCTCTGGAACAAAGACTTCGCAAAGTCGACTTTGTTGATTGCACCCATAGAAAAAATGAAAATGTTTCTCTGAGAGCCACCAAATGTTTCTTGAATGTTTCCGATCGTTCCGAATGATGACTTGGTGTTAAAGCAAGAAGATATCTTGGCAATGCTGAATAGTATCTATTGCCCAGATGTTTATAGCTGGTACTTTTTCAGTACTTTTAATAAATTGTATGCTATTTTATTCTGTATTTCCATCGAGTTTGTAAGGATTCTTGAGAGTTATACCTGTTCTAATCATTCATTTAATTTTTTTGTTTTGCCTGGCTGTTTAGGTGCTAAAAAGTTAGTGTCTGATTTACCTGTGGAATGCTCAGTGTGTGGAGTGATCTTAAGGCAGTCCAGAAATCTCAGGAGACACATGGAACTAATTCACTTCAAAGTAGGACCGAAGCTACCTCGTGGTCGAAGGAGCCTCAAAGGCAAAAGTTTAATGTCTTTAGAATTGAATACTGCAGATAATGTTAGTAATAGTGAACAAAACGATGACCCTCTGGCAGTGAGTGAAAGTGAGGTCAAATTATGCATTTCGAGTAACGAAGCACAAACGTCACCAATGGTTCACTCGGCCATCGTATCCCCAGAGCCCTCCAGTTCACACTCGATGAGTCAGTCTCCACATCCTTCACCAGCTCAAATAATTCACACTTCTAGATCGTCAAGCACTGATCAAAATCACTCGCCTCTTCCTACTCACGTGTTAACGGCTCCAGTCGTAACACAACAAATTCGACCACATCTTATAACACCGCAAATGTACCAAATACCAACTTCCGCCCAATCACAAATTGAAATTCACCACACTCAAAATGCTCCTGTTACAATATGTGATTCACTTCAAACGACATTTATTCCGACTCAGGCCATGACCTTCACCACACAAGATTCCAACACTTTCCGGCAACAGAATGAAATATTAAGAGGGGCTTTGTACTCCGACACAAGGGAACACTGTCAGACTGAGTAGAATTCTGATTCTAATTCTCATTTTTGTTCCTTTCTTGTGCAATATTAATTAAATCTGAATGTCACTTATCTTGTGGTGATAAATGATCATTTATTTTTTAGACGCCAAAGAGGATTGATTCCTAGGGGAAAAAAATCCTTAAGTTGTTGTAATGAGATCTTTTTTTAAAGCTATCATATTGTGTGCTGTAATGCATATTAAAGTTTCTACACCTATATTTTCTCTTAAAAGTATAAATACTGGTTTCAAAAACCGTGAAGAAAATTTTTCTCATTTTGAACCTAAAAATAAGTCAACCTTTTTTGCATTCCCTCAACTCTAGAAAATTAAGTAAATTTGTTTTGTTTTTCTGTGTATTTCTTCCTGTGTAAGAATCGGAAATTGATGACAAATTTGAACCTGAATCCGAAAGTTCTCTAAATTTGAATCTATCAAACAATTAATTCTACCACTGTGCTTAACTTTAATTTGATAAGGTGCATCATTTTAACATCAGACATTTTTTTTTGAGTTTTTAGTTGTTCAATTTGTCTTATTTTATATCCTCCGATTTTGCATTATTTTTTGAACGAATATTTCTTGGCAGAAGTTCAGATGATTTTCAGAAATGTCCCTCCTAAATATTCTACATTTTATAGATTTGGCGCTGTCAGTGCTACTGGACAAGTTAGTATAGGGAACAGTTGCTGCAATTAAATTAGATTCGCAACGGAGGAGGCCTCAGAAAGAAGGGCCCATAATAATAGTCTGAACAAGCTCATTTCTCCGAACAGCCGCTGTCTGGGAAAACAGCTGCGTAGGTACGAATATTACTACCTACTCATCCAGATTAAGGGGACAGGAAAAACACACTCGCCTAAGTTTCATGCCACCTTCAGGAACTGTCCTCAATTGTATCCTGTATCAAATTGTTCTCCTGGAATCCAATAACCCATCAGAGATCCATTTTTTTTTTTTTTTTTTTTTTTTTGGCTAATTTTTTTAAGTTAAAACGATTTGAATTCAAATTAAATTTCTTTGGTAATGTTATCCTCGTGATTTAAAATATAAAGTCATCAGTGATTCCTTTAAATCTAATTCATCTCATTTGATCGATTTTGGCTTGTAAAGTTTTCACTGCACATTTCCAGAACAGAAGGAAGGATCATCAACATAACATTTGACTGAAATTTTTTCCCCCTACATACTGTTTGGTGACAGTGAACGTACCTATTTTTAAATACAGCTCCTTGGTTGTCAGCAGATTCTAGACAATCTCATCTTACTTATCATCAACTTTTCGCACTGTTAAAAATAATTTATTTTTCAATGAATAAAAAATCTTTGAAATGATCAAAATCCAACGCAGTAGAACTGAAGTCTTATTGGACAATTAGCTAATGTAATGAACAGCTAGATCCAGTGTTTTTGTTTCGCTGTAGGGTCTCAATTTAATTTTGTTACATTCCAATACTTCCTTTCACGTACTTATTTTAAAGTTTCAGCATGTGTAATTAGCACAAGCATTAACGTATAGATGGCCTCAGTTTTACTTGAGAAACAACAATTCAGTTAGCTTTTATTTTTTAATGTGATTAATATTCTCAGAGTAATGCAAGTTAAGTGTTATTGTTGACAAAAACAAGCTCTAAATACGTTGATTTTTTTTTCTCACCAAGTAAACTCAGAAATTCAGGAAATAATATCAGCCCCTATAAGTTGTTCCCTTTAGATAATCTGAAGTTTAGTTTCAGTATATCAAAAATTCAGTAATTGTGATGTGACTTACCCTCGTGCATTTGCAGTTGAGCTCAAAACCATTGTAAGTTTGATATTGCCATGTTGTGAACTTTATTTCTTCCCAGGAAAACCAATCAATACATTATCATTCTGTCTTCTCTACTTTTAATTTGCTCTGATTTTACTGTTACGGGTCCAAACCTATATGAATTGGTCAAACATAATAGGAAGTATCCTTTAATAAGCCATTGCCTCATTGAATTGAAACTTCTTTATCAGTAATGAAACTGAGGGCATTTGCACGTCTATAAGTCTATTAAACTATATTTGGCCTCAATTTTTCAAAAATATCTTTGGCCCTGTTTTCCTCCTTTTTTCTGGTTTCTTGCTGAATTGCTTTGAGTAGAAGTAAAAAGAGAGACAAAGAATTCAATGTAGTTTGCACTCATACCACCATCACTCTATTTGTACACACTCATTGGAAAGAAGTTTCTCCACATAGGATTTTTTTAGGCAATTCCTGTATTCGATTGAATCCACTCTTGTAAGGTCACCAAATCAGAAGTTCAACAACTACAAAAAAAGCTGACCAAAGCCTATGCTATCTACAAAAGCTGAAATGGGAAAGGAAACATGTAGTAAAAAAGGTGAAGGAACTTCATTCCTTGAAACAATCAGCATCTTTGTCAGAAAAAAGGAAGTTCAGAAGACCAGAATTTTGTGGGTCATTAATTGTAGGATGGACGAATCTCATTTTTTCAAGTTGCATCAGTTATTTGTGACACTCACTATTCCAAGCTTTTAGAGATTCGATCAATCTTTTACCTCAGAGGTTAATTTTTCCTTATATTGTTTGCGTCCTTTTGGAGTTATGCATGGAAAGAAAAAAATAATTTGTCATCAATTAAGCTCAAATCTGTCAGTCCTGAATTACCTACTGCCCTTGTGCCAGTATAATTTCTTATTTATTAAAATGTAAATGCAGTCTGTTACGGATCATACAGGCCTACTTAAGTTAAACCTACACTTTGACTCTTATTTTGTTTGTTACTTAGTATGTATGAAAATAATTTATTGTTTCATTTGATTAATCTAAGATCTGTAAAAATGTATTTATTTAAATAATTACCTATATTTGATCAAAATTTTTGAAGTTAGTTTACATCTCTTCTTTATTTTCTGGAACATTTACTTTTCAGCACCTTAAGTTTTAGGTAATTGAAATAAAGGTATGCTCCTAGAATAAGAACCACCCAAAATTGACAAAACACTTAGTCGCATTGGTTTTTTCCCAATTTCACAATATTCATTTCTCATTGGTCTGCATTTCTCTTCCGACATTGTCAAACGGGTTCCAGTCATGCAAAATTTAATCTTATTGGTCTGATTTTTCGCCTGGGACAAACTTCCGACAAGACTAAATCAAAAGCAACGCAACTGAGTGTTAAGTCAATTTTGAAAGCTTGAGTAGGGGAAGAGCATACCCTCGTTTGACTTACCTTGATCTAACTTTCCCTGCATAACATAAAAGGAGCATGAGAATGAAATGAGAGTTGAAAGTCATCTTTAGAAGTAGAGTTTATTAAATAGCAATAGTAATCCAAAGAATGAAAGTACTAGACACAGTAATGCTAATAAATTATCATGATAAAGTAAGAGTAATATTAATTCTTTTTAAATATTAAATAATGACGACAGCAAAAATAATAAGAATAAAATAATGATATTACGTAATAAATAGGTCAACAATTTTGAAATATGAAACATTAAATGAACGCGATCATTGCCCGGGAAAAATTTTGTACAAGAAATAAATCAACTGATACTTCCCCGATTGATACATATTTACAACAGATATAATCATATAAAATTTAACATCAACAAATGAAACTATTAATACCTTTAAAGGAAAATGAAATGAAACAAGTAGTTTCATAATAAAAAACAAGGAGGGAAGGAATAAAGAATTGATAATATCAATTACAGTAATTTAAAACAGAGAAGGAAGATCTGGTAGAAAAGCATATAAAAACGAAATACATTTAACTCCCTCTTCTTTCAGAGATAAAGTTTTAATAACTAACACTGAAACTAAATTTGCATTAGCTGCAATAGATAAACGAAGTACACAAGTGTCCTGTGCACAGGAGAAGTCTTTTCATGCGATTAAGAATATGCCTACTTAAAGAAGAGGGAAGCAAGCGATCCCATATGTTAAAAAAATCTTGTCGCGGCGAAAACAGTGACAACGAAAGGTAGAAAAGACCCATTAAGAAAAATATCCACACACTTGGAAAACTGTTTTACCTCTGTCGAGTGTTGTTCCGTGCATTCACTTGACAATTTCAGATAGAAAATCTATGAAAAAAGTAGACTTACATCAGATAAACCTGAGAATTGAAGAATGAGCCTTTGTTAGTTCAAGGAGAAGACATTTGTAGGAGTATCAAATATTAACGATCCAATACGTATTTAGGTAGTTTAAGAGTGATAAAATGGATAAAAAAGAAGAAGAGACTAACAAATTCTGAACCAAGTCTACCGCATAACTAAAAAAATTCCCTGTACTTGTCGATTAAAAATGTATCTTCCAAGACAATACTAAGCTAATTTGTCCAATGAATTTTGAATACAAAATCGAGCAGGTACCAGTCCTTTTTTGGACAAAATTCAATGCGTTATGGATGTACTTTGATATTGTATCTTCTCTACATTATTAGTGCTAAGAAGAGAAAGATAAATAGGGTAAGAGATAGAGATACAAAACGGAGAGAGAAAATATGTATACGCTTCATGGAAACCCGACTTTCCTTGTTTTTTCTTTGTTTTTTTTTTCCAACATTCGAACATGTAATACTTCTGCAGTATTTTCTGTTTAAGTCAAACAGACAAGGGGGCTGAAGGGCTTGCAAAAGGTGAGGGAGGAGGGGTGTTTTCCCTCCCGCACTACGCTTAGGGATTAATCTACCTCCAGCCCAGGCTCTTTCTCAATTCTATGTAGACTAAAACTGGTAGGAAATACATACATATAAACACTGTTCTACAACGATTAGATGTAATTAGTAGGCAAACAGAGCTTTAATTTTCATGCACATCTATTACGAGTACACAAAAATTCCACAAACAGTCATTGTTCCATCTAATTTAACCATTATCTTGTCAGCTACTTGACCGAGCTCAGCCTTCACTGAAGAATATTTTTGAGAAAAATACAGTCCTGTTAGCGGCATGGACAAAGAGATGGAAGTAGACAACACGAAAAAGAAATCACTTCATATTTGGTTTCTTCAAGTCCGATAGTAGACATTTTTGCATTAAATTTCTTGATTTCGTAAAAATATATGCGTAGTTACTGATCCACTTTTATTCCTTTTCATCGAAATGGAAAAAAAATGTAGCAAGCCGCGGTGAGAGAGCTTGATGTGTAGCTGAATGTTGTCTTCTGAGATTGAATAGATGGTCACATTAGACAGGCAGAGAGTGGTTGCTGAGTTTGTACACAGAAAGTGCTAATACACTGTTATGTTCAAACGTTTGAAAGAAGGAGAAAAACAAAAAATCATAGTTACTTAAACAGAAATACTGATTTCAAAATAATAATCAATGTGAAAACAGAAAGACTTATAAATAGTTTTCACTCATTTCTTTCCTATTCATATGCTCGAAAAATAATATGATTGATAGACATCTAAAATGGAGGCAAATACATGTATATGGAATACTTGCATCAAGAACCAAGAGAAAAAATCAATGCAGCACTGCATCTAGGATAGGGGGCCGATGAGGTTTTCAGAACGAAATCAGATGAAAATCTTTCGATTGTTACTTCTTCTTTATAAAGTTCAGAAAATTTCCTATTATACCGCTTTTCTATCAATAAGTAAGAGTTTGCTAAGAGCTTTACTACTCTGTCTCGACACGAAGTATTGCTCAAATAAGCTTAACTTCATTTCTAGTTGCAAATGCTGTCTCCACATCTTTGAACAAGTAATCATTTTTAATGCGTAAAAACCATTATTGTTCTAATTTTCACAAAATTAAAACTACTCATAATTTGTTCTTTTCCGAGGGAATACTTAACCATTCTTGATCGTGAGTTCAAAAACAAAAAATATTTGTTTTATTCAGGTGTTTTTTTTTTTTCAAAAAAAAAAAATATTTCAAGCGTTACTGTTTCTCATCAATAATGCAATAAAAGTAATACACACTGAGAGGTCTAGTATTATTCAACAGAAAAGATGTTTTATCTTTGATCATGACTGGCGATCTTACATACCTCCATTAAGAGGAATAGATAATAAAAAATTATCATTGGATTGCTTCCATGAGTTACTGCCGATTGCAAATGTCTTTCAGAAAATTTAAAACTTTTCATCAGTCACGATAACAGTTTTTTCTTCTTTTATTGGAGGGGCGCTTGCAAATTTTGATCGAAAAAGAGATTAGGAGCTGATTTAAATAGAAAGGAAAGATGCATGGCCTGGCGCATTAATTTTTTAGGTATTAAACACAGAATAAAACAATTTGCAGAAGAGTTTAAAAGGAAGGAACAAAAAGTAATGAAATTTCGTACATTTTTCAAGGGTGGAAGCAAAATTAAACCGACTTCTTCCAACATTGTATATATTTGAATTTTGATCAAAAGCATCATTTTATTTACCTGGCATGTATGATAATATTGAGCATTGTGCCAAAATGATTCACTAAAAATAAAGCACCTCCATCTCTCTGGTCCGAGAGCCAAACGCTATTCAATGAGCAACTTCCGACACAAGTTTTCACCAATTAAGACAATAGGCGTAAGGCTATTGTTTTGAGTGGTCGCAGTCAATAAAGCCAAAAATGGTCGGCTGCCATGTTGTAGCATGAGCCATAACATGGCAGACAACCATTTTCCATGTAAGTGCAAAAAGTGGTCAAAACTGATGACACGAGTTTGTCACTAATTATTGTCTAGCTCTTGGGTTACCCTATTGTTCGTGAAAACATAAACTCACTGTTTTGAAAGTTAATAATTGATAAGGGGAAAAGATTAATGGATGAATGAGAACAAATTATTATATCCTACAAACTTCTACTACATTTTAAGCATTATTTTTGTGTAAACTCTTAACTCCATTCAAAGATAAGTGATTGCAAATTTACCAGGGCTACTCTGGTAGCAGATAAAGAAAGTACTTATTTAACAATCATTGCATGGAAAAAATAAACCTGCAGACTCAACTGCAGAAACCACTCGAAAATTAATACAGTCGATTTCCTAGACCCCAAGCTCGAAACATAGCAGTAACCAGACAATATACTCTCCACACACTAACATATGAACTGTCTTGATGCATGCGATTCTTTAACTTGTAGGAGCATTCTGTTGAAAGGGAAACTTGTGAAGAAAAAAATTATTTGATCTTAAAAATTGGAGGCCAAATTTTGCAAACTGCACTTTAAATGCTGCATAATGTCAGCCCTTTTCATCACTTATACACTTATTTATCAACAAACAGGAGGAAGCTCTGTAGAGGTTAACCTTAATCTTGAAGCCAAAGCATCATAATTCGATAATGCTTGCATTTTCCAAGTGCTCGCGACAAGATTAAAAAGAGAATCACTGATATCACTTAAATTAAAGCACAAGTTCTAATGCTTTCAGTGATTTCATTTTTTAAGTAGATTGTTACAAAACGCGAAAGAACTTCTTAACCACATGATTGTTAATTTTTACGGAGCAAACATGAGCGCCATAAAAAATTAATGAAAAACATTGGATTTGAATGACTGACACTGATTTCACATGGAAACTATCCTGAGTCAATAATTGGACGTATTTCTATCAAACGGAACTAAGCGCCAATTTGAGTTCCTATTGAGGAATTTAGAATCCCGGATAGCGCGTTCTGTCAAACGGACCTAAGCGCCATGGAATTGCATTGCGAGTATAGGACGGAATAAGCCGGACGCCCAATTCCGCCGCCAATCCAAGCCCCCCTCTACCTTCCTCACCCTATGGCGCTTAGGTCCGTTTGATAGAAATACGTCCAATTGTCCTTGGTAATTTAAGTATACACAATTTTGTAAAAAACGATCAATAAATGTAAACTACCAGTAATCACCCGTTATGAGACCTGACATCTTCTGACCTTACCTACAGAATTGATTGATAGCCTATGACCAGATCTGCTCAACAAGATTTTAATTCAGTATTAATCTGCTTCCTCCAAAAAAAAAAAAAAAAAAAAAAAAAAAATTGTTTCTGCAATTAGTCTAAACGATTATTACAATTCTCTAAAATTCTAGATATTTAAAGAAAATATTCTAGAAACACGGCTAGGAAAAAATTTAATGCCAAGCATTTTCCCTTTGATGGCTAGTCAGCTGCACGGAATTCAACATAAACAGACACAGAAAATACAGCAAAAATCACAATAAATGATCCATTCTTTTTAAGTTTCAGCTTTTAAGATAGTATGGATTCCAAGTAAGTATTGAATCTTAAGTGATTTGAAGATACAGCATCTTAAGCGCATGTACAATCTGTTTTGTCCAAGTCAAACATGATAAATTTTTGGTATCATACACAGGGATTCGAACAGCAGAATTCTCAAAACCATGAAAATAAGGACTCACCTGCACATAAATTAAATTTACAAGAAAAAATGCCATGCAAGTGAATTCTTATCTACGCAGCTTTAAACTTTTTCTTGTGCGGTTCTTGATGATTATTTTATGTTCACTCCTACTTGATTGCTGCCAACAAATAAAAGCTCATGTAAAATAACGCAGAGTGAAATGCAATGATCCAACCTCTGATACTTCCTTGGCATGTTTATGGCGCCTTTGATGCTGTACCTTTAATGACAGAGTGAACTTTACAGTTTTATTTACATAGGAGAAAAGTTAGATTGATTGTTTAAATGATGAGGTTTGATATCAAGATCTTCACAGTGAGATTGGTGCATGAACGATAAGGCAGGCATTTGACCAAAACTTTTGGAACAGTTTGCAACTGTGCATGGGATGAAATTGTTTTGCGGAAAACCACTGTATGGAACGGGAGATACAAATCTATTCTGAATTATTGGCCTATTTAAGATGCCCTGGTTAGCAGAGTGGTGGAATCGGTTGGGATTGAAATCAACACAACATTGTTTGCTGGGGGGAAAATTTATGCAAGCATTGGTGTTCAATGGCATTGGTGGTCTGAAGAAAGTAGGAAAAGGAGGCGGAGGTCTGCTGACAGGAACTGGGTATCGGTAAACTTTGCAGCAATCAAGATAGTTCCGAGGAACCTCGGGGGCTCTTCGAGGAGGTACTGGTCGGAAAGATTCTAGGTTAACTGGAGGACACTCTTTGCACACAGGACTCGGACTTAGGAAAGAATTAGGAACTGAGCTGGGTAAGTTGGGACAAGCCATATTTTTGTCTAGAATAGGATTGCTTCTATCTTGCGGAAAACATTTTGTTTTTTCAAGCGAGACAGGACGCGAGTCATAGTCAAACTTTAAGCTCAAATTAAAATTATCAGGAATACGTGGCACATTACCATGTGACGACTCTGTTGATTCGTGCTCCTTATTCTGATGAACAAGAAAAGGGCTGGATGAAAAATTGTCTACTGGATGAGGTTCTGAAATTTCGGAATGGATTCTCTCGGTAGGTTCTTTCTTCAAAAGTAGTTTAGCTAGGAGAGTATCATTGGCGTCGGACTTGGGGGAGGGATTAGACACAGGTTTGGGGTCAGGGTTACTTTCAGTGGGTTCTGAGGTAGATGTATTGAGATTGGGGAGCGGTGAGGGGTTCGATTCCAAAACCGAATTTTCAGAGCAAGCCGTAGGTCATTCTTCGTCATCTTCTAAAGTTACACGCCTGTACTTCTTGGCAGGCTGAGAGCTCTCATCATCATCACTTGGGATATGGTAGTCGTCGTCCCGATCATCAGATGTTCTGAGTCCTTCATCATAAGCATAGTCTGGAAGCCACTTTTCCAACATTTGATCCAAAAATTCTTCCAGGCTCTTGGCATCACTGTACACTTGTGATTCTTTATCGTTATACTCATAAGCGTTTTTGAAAACTTGCCTGATATCTCCAATGACTTCGCTTACACTTTTGTAGCCCGACTCACAGTTAGGATTTAATTTCGTTCTGATCATGTCTAATGAGATGGGCCTCTTAATTTTTTGGTAATAATCGGCGCAGGATTGTGGGACCAGCTCTCTGAAGTGCATGCTGGGATCGTACTGGCAGTATAGTTCTAAGAGAATTCTTTCCATCAATTTCTGTTCCCCTGGAGATAATTTACCTTTTACTTTTTTACTTTTGCAGTTTTGAGCTTCGGCCACAAAATTAGTGATATCAGTGCAGAGAAGACACTGCCATGATTCTGTCTCCCTGTAAAAATTTAAAAACCAAGATTAAAACTCAACATTTACGGAGACGTGTCAGGCTCAACATTTACAATATTACATTTTCGGTCATCAACAAGCAAAGTGAGCTGCTGAGATAGAGTGATACTTTAATTGTAAAACCAAAATCATACCTAAAAATTTAGGATCGGAACAATTCATTGGCAACAATTCACCTTTTGAAGATTTCATTACTAGCTCAGTTTCCTATGTGTTAATTCCCCAACAAACAATACATTGATGAGGCTCTTTCAAAGGGGAAAAAAGTTACTGAATGGATATCTAAGAAACATATTTTCCAACTTTAACAAAATTTCTTAATTATTGAGTCTGTCTATATCTATCTTAAAGAACGCTTTGAGGCAATAATGAACCACTAGACTAGGTACGAATTTATGCAATCTGATACATGTCCTTGAACCAGAATTTCACGTAAAACAAGATTCGCACAACGAAAATTACTGAAACCAACTCCTAATGAAGATATTAACGTTTTTATTTCACATTGGTTACTAGGAATTTGAACTGCCCGTTCACAAGAAACTCAAAGCTCTACGTGAGTCAAATCGCGCACTGCAACGGTTTCAGCAAGCTTCTCAATCGAGCAATGTTCTGTTCCCACCATGTGTTGTTCAAACTATAGGCAATTTGCTATGGCTGAGCCAAAGCGTCAAGATCGAGGTTGTCAGATTTTTATATCACACAGATTGTCATGATAACGTTTAGCGCGCAATGTGAATCACGTGGAGCATTGAGTTTTCATGAGCAGATGGTTTGAATTCAAGCATTAAGAATCATTGAATACCTTCTAAAGGAGTTGATTGCGGTAATTTTCGTTGTACGCATCGTGTTCTACGTGAAATTTTGGTTAAGTAACATGTATCAGACTGCTGAAATTCATACCTTGTCTAGTGGTCCATTGTTGAAAAAGTCAAGAATTCTTTATCTAAGTCTTTAATTTACTTTTAGTCCTCAGCCCAATGTCTTTCCAGTCTTAAAAATCGACGGTGAAACTACCAAACCACGTATCTCGTTTGCGGTGTTTAAAAATCTACGCTCACATTTTATTTTTTTGAAGTAGACCAAATCAATATCATTCTTTGAAATTTTCACGGAATTTTCTCCGCACAAAGATGAAAAATCACAGAAATTTTCAAGACTGGATGTTAAGTAGTTTTTCATTTAAAAAATAAAGTATGACAGGAAGTCTGCGACGTCGCAAACCGAGATACGTGGTTTGGTAGTTTCACCGTCGAAATGTCTCTTCTAGATTCTCCTTTTGTTTTTATTTTTCTATCTTCATTCTTAATCTTTGCTAGCTGCTGAATTGTTGAAAAATACCCCCTTTCGCATGTCACTAGTCTCTACACCTGCCTACCATAGCTGATGCCAATCTTATAACCAAAACATGAAAACACACCCAAATATTATGTCAGTAATTTTACACTCGATTCAGTATGCAGAAACTTTGGCTGAAAATAATCACTCCTTTCCTTATATTCTCTGACGACAATGGAAATCCTTTGGGAAATTTTCCAGTGATGAATTGTCTGGCAGAGAATCTGAGACGATGAAATGTCAATGACTCGAATAGTGTAGACAAATCATGAGTATCTGTTAGGGCTGCTCAGACATTGAGAACGAAGCGAACGAGTTGAAATCTCACCAAGTTGTTTCTTGTATAAATCAGAAACCTGCTCAGTCATCAATGTGGTTCTGTTTTCTTCTCACATAAAAAACTTAGAGTCGTAAAACTTGGATCTCTCTTAGGTTGGCAAATTTTGTTATACCGAGAGAAAAAAATCTCATCTGACTCATTAACTGTAAGATTCCGACTCTGAAAAGTTTAACTTTTCCCCCCCCCCTCTTCTTTGATTTCTCATTGATTTGGTTTCCTCAAGCAAGACATGAGAAAAAGTCAAACTAAGAACTTAGTAGGTCTTAGCTACCTACCAACAGTCCCTAAAAATAAATTATAAATCAACACCGTGGCACTTACCCAGGGATTGAGCCGAGACTTGGGATGTGACAATAGATGTGGAATACTTTTGGGCAATTATCACAGCAGACCAATTCTCCTCCGTCCATACACACTGCGCACCAGTCCTCGTTAGGATCATCTTTCTGAGAATCATTTGATCCAGTTGCAGCTCCTTCGGACAGAATAGAACATAGTAAGTTTAAAGAAAATCCTTCTGGGAGGCAAAGTGTTTTGTATTTTAAAAAGGATTTGAAGAAAAAAGAGCGATCCATAAAATACGTTACAGTCATATGTTTGCAGTCAATATGATCTGACATTGCATTATGTTAACAAAAATTGGCGCAAAGCTCAATGTTTTTAAAGTTTTAAGATAGTGGTAACAGATCTCCACTTTTTGATGACAGAGGGGTGCACAGAAGTTCAACGTTATTTTTCAAACGTTCAAATCTGAATGGCACATGTGTGATCAGAGGGGAAGGGGTTTGGATTTTAGCGAGATATAATTTGTCGTAGACCCTAACTGCTAAAAATATTAGTGATGGTAAGAGTAGTAATGTCTCTTAATATCAAGATCTGATGTGGAATCCATAAATTCCGTCAGAAATAATAATAACTGTCTGACTGTTTAGATAGAAGTTCCTGTCAAATTTTAATTTTTCTGTAATAAAATTGAAGAAGAACATTAGAGGATAAAGGAACATTCAGTGTTGCAAAAGTGACTCGATTGATTTTTTGTGGAAATATAAGTGTGCAATTTCTATACAAAATTTTGCTTATTTTTGCATGTGATCAGAAATGCCCTACAGTTTTTTGGCAAAAATAAGGTTTACAAGTGAAAATTTGGCAACATTGAGTTGCGGTTACATACGTATTTTTGTTTGAGAAACACTGAATTAGATGATCGTATTGATTTGAATTTAAAATTGAAAAATCACATTAGGAAAAGAAGCGCAACTAACTGTTCATAATCCATATGTTAAAAAAAGAAAAACTCTGCTAAGTTTTCTCAGGAATTAAAAGAGTCGGAGCTGCTTTTTCTTGTTCAATAACCACTTGCACATGCGCTTTTATCAGATCTTTCCATCAGTTTGTTAAACAGGGAAATGAATTCTCAGTGACAAGAATACAACCGAGTAATCCTTAAAAAAAGAAGAAAAAACAAAACACCTACCTGCAGAGATATTTGAAGTAGTGGGCCTGTTTTCTCCGGGTCCTGTTGAACTATCGACTAAAGATGGGGAGTTTCCATGCTTGTTTGATGAGCTTGACTCACCTTCTGGTATAATTTCTATACCATTGCTGTCTAATTTTGCAATTGTCATCATCAAATCAGTTACAGAATCCTGCAAATAAAAAGGGAAATTTCATAGCCTCATATGAAGTGAAATGAAATTTTTCAAAAGAGGGCAAATTTTTAAAAAATTCTAAGGGCACTAATTATGATCCTTGGGGCCATGAAGAATTGATTCCTTGTTTGACAAGGTGACTCCTTAGTGGAAAGAGATTTTTAAAGACATGGCAACTGGAAGGTAAAAGATAGTTATGCCCATCAATACACAGGTGGAATGTAGGAGGCCTTTGGAGATAAAGTTCGGAAATTTATCGAGTATATTCATATATTTATCATCAAGACCTTATGTGGCGGCGCGGCACTGTCCAGTCAATAGGGGGTAAAGTAGAGACAATTTCTGAGGAAACTTTCTGATATACTATTCTTATGTATTTTTCATCGCTGAATCCGAATTTCACATTTGCGAACAAATCTGAGGCGAGCCAAAGCCGCCATCTTGAAAAAATGGCCGAAATTTGCGTTTTTCGGCCGAAAAACCGAAATAACTCGTATATTATTGAAAATACGGCAAAAGTAGTTATTTTCTAAATTAAAGTACATAAAATTTCCATTCAAAAGAGTCCAAGATGATTAAGATCGGATGATAACAAATGCCGTTACAGCGTTGCAAAGTTTCAGGCAAGTATTGAGGTTGAGCAATTTTCGTAACATTCCCTGCAAAAAGAGAGCTTTCAAGGTAATTAATCATTAAATCGTAATAAGTGTAAGTATGAATTATAAAAGGAGTGCAATTTTGAGTTCTTGACTTTCAAGAACGGCAGTGGATAAGGAGGAAGGGGTCCGGTATGAGCGCAGCTGCAGGGTCCTCCGTTCCTCACCCATTTTCATGGCCCGGGTGCGCCCGGTCGGCCTTCGTTCTCCGGGTTAGAAGTTTAATTTGAGTTGTAAACGATGTTATTCCAATGAAACCTCTCTTATTATTTCGGGGCATAACTGCTAATAAAAAATCAGATTAGGAACCTCAACATTTTTTGTCGTACTCTCACCCTTTACCCTTTTGTTGAACTTAGCAGACAGCATGCGAATTCCACATTTTATGATATGTTTTTTACATTTACACGGTGTGTAGATAAAATTGACGACAAGAATCCTACTTATGTCATAGATGTCCGTTTTTTGCTCCATCGAGTGATTTGGAGACAAAATGAGGCATTTTCATTAAGATGCAACAACCACGTGTCCTACGTAAAATCGAAGTATGTTCCGCTAATTCTGTGATCGTTTTCGGCGGCTATCCCAAGGATATTATAAGATGCAGCACGAAAAGACCTGGAACATGGCGAAGAGGACAAGCTTCATCAGTGGAAATAAAATTCCATGAAAGTATGGTCCCAGTAACATCACGAACTAATTTTCTGAAAAGCGGTAAAAACAAATCCCGTTTGATCCAAAGGCTCATGAAACGTTTCAGGGCTGAAACCATGTCTGTGTTTCAAGCAGAAGAGGTCACTGACACAATCAAATAGTTTCAAAGGCCTTGGAAACGGCAAAACAGGGCGAAATTGTTGTCATTGTAGGAAAATATATTGATCGTCTTGTCCTCCTTACTGCTCAGTCACGTAACGTCAAAAATGCTTTCCCTCTAAAATCCGGCGAAGGTGAGACTCTTTAAATACTTTTCAACCGAGGCAGCCTTCAAAATGAAGTGAAAGCCGAACACGTACTGTTCATTCATGCCATTAGTGGGTGTGACACAATATCACCACTCTTCAGACAAGCCAAAGTTAAGTTTTTAGCAACCCTGGAAAACCACTCAGCCAACTCAGATGGTTAAAAAATCAGCCTTAAAGCAAGAAGAAATTTGTAAAGCAGGAAAATAATTTTTACTCGGATCGTTTGGCTACAAGGGTGAGTAGAAAAAAAACTTTGGCTGAATTTAGGTATGAAAGCTATGTACGGACTTTTTTCTACGATGTACAAAATCTCGCTTGTCTTCCATCTTCAGAGGATGCTGCCACATTTCATGCTCCTATCCTCAAGCACATAGCAATGGATGATCATCAAGAAATACGCGTGTGACTGGGGGGTGGCAGAATGGCAGAAATGGCCTCATCCCCATCATCACCTTGGAAAATCCCGCTACGGGCGAAATTTTAAGCAAGATCTCGTGCAAGTGCATTGAAGAAAGTCGCGGCGCCCGCGGTTTTTGGAAGGAAGGCCTTCATTGCAGTCTTATATGCGAGTATTGCCATGGCTCGTGCGAAAATAGTCAATATGACGCACTTTTAAGAAGAAGAAGAAGGGGATGACGTAGATGATCCAGAAACGCTGAATGTTCGGACAATGACTATGACATGCAGTGAAAGGAAGAGATTGACGAGGATGGAACAAGAGGCAATGAGGCGAAGGGGGAACCATGACATGGTGTAAATGCATTATAAAATATGAACATCGTAACTTTACGCATGACATCTGCTGCGATAAATAGCGAGAGTGGATTGGGTGGAAGTTCGTGCGACTAAAAATTTTGAAGCTCCTCATCTAATTTTTAATAACTCCGAAATAATGAGAGAGGGTTTATTGGAACAACATCGTTTTCAACTCAAATTGAACTCCTCATACTGCTGATTGGATTACAGCGGTCGGCGCGCTTAAACTTAACGGACTCAAAATTTAGACCCACTATTATATTTTTGACAAGCTAGCAGTGCCTGTCTCTTTGGCTTGATGGCAGCTATTGTTGTTATCAGCAAATATACCTATACGTAGGCACATCAAGTTTTTTTCCTCCGGAAAAGGTGCCTGTGGAGGACAGAAAAACTGATAACCGGGGAACGAAGGCCGACCGGGCACATCCGGGCCATGAAAATGGGGGAGGAACGGAGGACCCTGCAGCTGCGCTCATACCGGACCCCTTCCTCCTTATCCACTGCCGTTCTTGAAAGTCAAGAACTCAAAATTGCACTCCTTTTATAATTCATACTTACACTTATTACGATTTAATGATTAATTACCTTGAAAGCTCTCTTTTTGCAGGGAATGTTACGAAAATTGCTCAACCTCAATACTTGCCTGAAACTTTGCAACGCTGTAACGGCATTTGTTATCATCCGATCTTAATCATCTTGGACTCTTTTGAATGGAAATTTTATGTACTTTAATTTAGAAAATAACTACTTTTGCCGTATTTTCAATAATATACGAGTTATTTCGGTTTTTCGGCCGAAAAACGCAAATTTCGGCCATTTTTTCAAGATGGCGGCTTTGGCTCGCCTCAGATTTGTTCGCAAATGTGAAATTCGGATTCAGCGATGAAAAATACATAAGAATAGTATATCAGAAAGTTTCCTCAGAAATTGTCTCTACTTAGCCCCTATTTGTGCTCTATTGACTGGACTATCAGTAATGCGCGTGGCGTGCTGACGCGCCCGCTCGACGCAATTCCAACTTCGGCCGCTAGTTGCAGTTCGATCGCTCGGTTCCCTACCGCAAAGCTGCAAACCAGCCTCTGGTGGGGAGTCGGCGATCGACTATAAATAGTGGCCGGAGCATAGGCCGGGCACCAGTATTTGATCAAGATTTGTAGAAGACCCACCAGTCGTAGTCATCGGCCAGTCCCGTAAATATCAGGGCTGAGACCCGAACCTTCGCGGCTCAGACCCGTGCTTCCATCACGCCCCGGACGCGTTCACAAACTCGGCTCAGACCCGAATCCCCCCCCCTTCCCCATCTCATAGCCCAATCTTAGATTTTAGAACCATATATATATATAAATATGTGTATGTGAAGACAAGAAATGAAATAGTGAATAAATATGTGTCAATGAAGCCCTCATAGTTCATCCTTATCAACAACCCAAAAAAACACCCTCCTTACATTGGTGGAGGCGCAACGATCCCGGACCACACAACAACATCTCTACCAGGCTCTACCCCCCAGCACCAAAACGCCTGCACCAGCCCCTGGAAAACCAGCAACCACATGGAAAATTCCGAAGAAACGAAAATCACCAGCCGAGTTGTTCCTTGACCTAGGCTTGGACCTACCAGACCTGCTATCTCCACTACATTCGCCCGTCAGCGCACCTCCGCCACCTTCCAATGGACTTCCACCGGCCATAAACACTCCGCCATTCTCCCCACCCCCGATTCCGGAACACGCCGCTAATCTCTCCACAGCAGAATCACCAGCACCTCCAGGTACTTCAGTGGCAGCGCCCCTACCTCTTTATGCCGCGCCCTGCCAGACCTCCTTCCCTCCTCTAAGTCACTACCCACAATCAGCCCAATTTCTGTATGCCCTCTCCTCCCTGCTAGGCCCCTTACACTACTCTCCAGCCCAACCTGAATATTTTCCATCACTTCAACCCACACTGCTCCCTGAACCATGGGTTCAACCATACACCCCCACCCCGCTGACCGCTTCCATCCTCGTCCACACAGGATTCACTGGACCCACACGGACCAGCAGAAGAGCTGGAAAACGCGTACAGCGCAAAAAACAGCGTTACGCAACTTCGTCAACCCCTTAAGTGCGCCATTCTCTACATTTTTGTACATTATATTTCATTACTATTATTGTGAGGCAGCTCCGTATTCAGCGCCCCTCAAACTTGCCGGCTGCTTTTAAGCGCCCCCCCTAATTTAAGATGCACCGTAATTTTTTCTTTATGTGGCAGCTATCACTAAGCGCCCTCCTAATTTAAGATAGAATGTACTTTTTTCTGAGGCAGCTACCATTAAGCGCCCAACTAATTTAAGATGCACCTTCTTTTCCTTCATGTGGCAGCTATCACTAAGCGCCCTCCTAATTTAAGATAGAATGTACTTTTTTCTGAGGCAGCTACCATTGAGCGCCCAACTAATTTAAGATGCACCGTACTTTTCCTTCATGTGGCAGCTATCACTAAGCGCCCTCCTAATTTAAGATAGAATGTACTTTTTTCTGAGGCAGCTACCATTGAGCGCCAAACTAATTTAAGATGCACCGTACCTCTTTCTTTCTGTGGCAGCTATCACTAAGCGCCCTCCTCCCTTCAGATAGAATGTACTTTTTTCTGAGGCAGCTACCATTAAGCGCCCAGCTAATTTAAGATACACCGTAATTTTTCCTCATGTGGCAGCCATCACTCAGCGCCCTTCTTATTAAAGATAGACTGTAATTTTTCTTTCCTGAGGCAGCTACCACTAAGCGCCCTTCTACTTTAAGATAGAATGTACTTTTTTTTCTGAGGCAGCTACCACTGAGCGCCCAACTAGTCTAAGATATACCATAATTTTCTCTTATGAGGCAGCCACCCTATAGCGCCTCCTACTCATGCCGGCCGCTATTCAGCGCCCATGAGTTAGCTAGACTCATGCTATAAGAAGCCCCCCCCACCCCCATCATTAGCACCCCCTTCAAATGTTCACGTGGCAGCTTCCATAGTTAGCGCCCGTTTTTTCACCCTCCATCTTGCCTGGTTGTTCGGCCTTTTGAAATTGCTTCGCAATTTTGTTAGGTGCGTAAGGTGTGGCGGCGCGGCACTCGCACTCAGTAATGCGCGTGGCGTACTGACGCGCCCGCTCGACGCAATTCCAACTTCGGCCGCTAGTTGCAGTTCGATCGCTCGGTTCCCTATCGCAAAGCTGCAAACCAGCCTGGTGGGAAGTCGGCGATCGACTATAAATAGTGGCCGGAGCATAGGCCGGGCACCAGTATTTGATCAAGATTTGTAGAAGACCCACCAGTCGTAGTCATTGGCCAGTCCCGTAAATATCAGGGCTGAGACCCGAACCTTCGCGGCTCAGACCCGTACTTCCATCACGCCCCGGACGCGTTCACAAACTCGGCTCAGACCCGAATCCCCCCCCCTTCCCCATCTCATAGCCCACTCTTAGATTTTAGAACCATATATATATAAATATGTGTATGTGAAAACAAGAATTAAAATATTGAATAAATATGTGTCAATGAAGCCCTCATAGTTCATCCTTATCAACAACCCAAAAAAACACCCTCCTTACACTTAAATTCAGATTTTTCGGCCCAAATTGACAAAACTAACTCTCCTGAAAAATTAATCTCTGACCCCTTTAACGGTTTGTCGGCCTTCTGTGGTGTGGTCACTGTAGCACTTGCTCTATGATTGGGAGGTTCTGGGTTTGATTCCCGGCCAGGTGACCCGAGTTTGATGGTCTCAAATAACGGTTAGCTGAGGCTGGCTTGAAGAGGGAAGGAGGGGGGACGTGGCTCTAGGGATGGTTAAGCGCAGGATTATCCCTTATGGAATACTTGAGGTGTTAAAAAAAAAAAAAAAAAAAAAAAAGACCACCTATTAATTTTAAAGATAGATTAAACCAGAGGCTATGTTACCTTCATCATCTTATCTAAACTGGAAGAATCATTGCTGAGAGTGTTAACAGGTGACGGAGTTTTTGGTACAGAAGATGTTACGGAGCCTCCACTGGCTGCAGGAGTTGCAGAGGGAGTTGAGGAACTAGTTTTCATTGAGGGCGGTGCTTTCAGCTGGATTTTGAAGGAATTATCGTTTGGAAGGGAGCCCATGGAAACGAGATTGGGTGGTTGCTTGCAACCTGAGTTGGACGTTTGAGGTATATGCCACGATGGCTGTGGAGATTGTGAGCCTTGGACTCTTTGTACAAGTTGCTTGGCAGTGTGGCTGTAAGACCCTGGATGCCGCATTCCCATCATTTGTAACTGTTGTTGCTGGTGGTGTTGCTGTTGCTGTTGTTGATGATGCTGTTGTTGTTGCTGCTGCTGTTGTTGCTGATGATGATTCTGTAGAAAAATGAAATTCAAACTTAGAAGTAACTTGGGATAAGAATTGAAAAGATGTTTTTTAACCGGGTGACATACTATGGCTGACGAACATATTGCCCATCGACAAACTGACGATTTTGCGGGACGAAGAAAAAACTTCGCCATTTTGTAATTTAAAGATTAGATTTGCAATTTTTTCATGCGTTACAGTGTCATTACAGTGTCATTGCAGCGCTCCCCTATAGAATTGGAAAAAAACTAAAATCATCAGCTTGCATATTTTATACTGTAAAATGTGGTAAAGTTGCTAAGTATATTTGCCAAAACTGTCAGTTAGGCCGTATTGTTTGTTAGTGCTCGTATTTTATTTTCTAGAATCCTTCTTGGAAATAAACACCTCTTTCCTCTGACAATATTCATAAAAGGGAAGATATCTGGTCGATTTCAGAAACACTACACATAAACTGAGTACAGGAATTTGAGCTGCTTCTAAAGTTCAATGTTAATAATGTTTTAGATGAAGAGTTTTTAATTTCATGATACCAATTTAAAGGTTCAGTCAAGAGGGTTACTGGACAATAATTTTTAACGTTCTTTTCATGGAAAAATAAAAGGAAAGCATACTCTTCAAGTAGTTCTATGATACCATTTACGGCTGATAGATAAGGAGATGAGAGCTACAAAACTTAAAACACAACATACCATGTAATTATTAGGTTGCACTGGTACATAGCGGACAGGAACTGCTGGTTGTTGAAAAGCAACATTTTGGTTTGGTATTCTATACATATTTACTGGCATTCGAGGCGCATAAGACTGCTGTTGCTGCTAGAATAGAAGAAAAATTAGTTAAAATGCTACTGAGATACATCCACAAAATTTTAAAAAAAGAAGAAGAAAAAAAGGTGAACAAGCCTAAACAATTTGAGAAACACTGTACCTAGAGCCAGGATGCTACAAGCTGAAGTGAGCTCACTTCCAAGCTCTAAGATACCATAAAATAATGAAAATAAGAGGAAAAATCTTATCCAAGTTGTTATCATGCAACTACTGGTAATAATGATAACATTGATAATGTTGATAACACTGATAACAACTGACATCAGGTCACCACTTACATTTTTATTACTTTGTTTTATTCTGGCTGCTGAAAATGAATTTGTGATACATAGTTGTTAAGTTCATGTATTCTCTAGTATTTTTAAAATAATTTTTGCCTTATTTACCTATTTTTTTAGTTCATTCTCTAACATTATCCTATTCCGAGGTTCAGTGGCGTGGCGTGAAGGATCGATCATCGATATATCGCCATTTGGAGCTATGGTAAAGAATCCATTACTAGGGTGTTCGCTGCAAACGCCCTGATAATCGATCTTTTTTCATAGGTTTGAATGACGAATCAATCGATATATCGCAAAGCACGCCACGCCACTGCCGAGGTTACTTAGTTCGTGTATTTTTGTTACAATTTAACCCATTCGCAAAGTAACATTTCTTTTCTTGCATCGCCCAGGAACACAGGCTGATTTAACTAAAATCAGTAACTTTGGATAACTTGCACAGGGTGCGCAACTCGTTACTCTACCAGTGACGCATTAACCGAGCTTCTAAAATTTTTACATTTTTCAATTCTTTGATGTATTATTGGTATCAAGATGAGCGTGTCACTCCTCTACGCAAAGATACCAACAAATTACTTTTGAATTTTTCAGCACTACTATCTCTTGCCCTATGGACAGTCACAAATTAATGAATAATAAATAAATTGGTTTACGCAGAGAGAAAACACTATTTAAGAGAAGAAATTTCGGAGCATACCTGTGGGTAGTTGCTATTGTGACCGAGGAGCGTTTTTAAATTAGGATCATTCATCATTGCGTTGTTTGGATGTGTGGAAGAGGTGACTTGCGATAATCTGTTTTCTCCATTAAAATGTTGCATTCTCATTTGATGGCCTGATACATTAGAAATACAACAAATGTTAGAATATTAACGTGTGATGTAAAAAATTTGACAATGATAAAACTAGCCTAAAGAAAATTAAGCCATCTAAAAAAAATTATGCAGCTGAAAATTATTTTAGATTCACTATTCTTCCAATCCATTGTTGAATCACGAAAATAAAGTAAATGAATACTTGAATAATGAAATAAAATCTTAATGTATTCTTACTGAGTATTTCTTTGCACACCATTGAACCTCACGAGGTCGAAACTGGCATAAGTTGGAAACTCGACTGACTTGTAAATATAGCCCGTTCTGTTTTTTCGCCCATTTACACAATGCTAAGGAATTCCACACAATTTGGAATCTGCAAACTCAAGAAACCCTCTAGTTCGTGACATTAATTGGTTCCAAACTTGAAAAGATCTCTTCATAAGCTCCACTAACTTATAAAAGATTTCTTATCTCCATTCATCCATTCTTTGTGAATTCTTTCTGCACCCTTTTGCCCTTACTCTCATTCTTGGCTGTCAGCACAGCAAGCTGTGTGCAGGGCTTAAGTCAAACACTATCGGAATGTGGGGAGATACCTGGAGCTCCAAGATTGCAAAAGGAATTTTACCTTCAGGCAGCATTTAATGATTTTCATCAATATTGCTGAACTTGTTTTACAGGTATTTGTCCCTTCAAGTACAATTTTTCTTTGTAAGACTTAGGAGTATCTATTCTTATTATCGTTAGACTTAAGATTTCTTCTAACCCACAAAACAACTCACAAGGCGAAAGGATATTCGTAAGCATGTTCTACCTGGAGGAACTTGTTGACTGTTTCGTCCATGTTGAACTAGAGTAATATTGCGCGGTATCTGTGGATGGAGTTGCGAAAGACTATGCAGCGGGCTAGGTTGCCTGTGCGGTGGCGGTGGGGTTGGCTGCTGTCTTCCGCTGGGTGGTGGAGTTCGCTGCTGATAGGGAGGGAGAGAGCCGGGAGGTAAAAGGGGAGCAGATCTACTCCCTGAACTGGATCCACCAGGCGCAGTCATGTTCTGATGAACAACTTGATTCTGTTGAGGAGGAGGTGTTGGATAAATAGCACCAGGTGAGGGTGTGTTCGGATGTGGGTAGACACGACCATCAACCATTATTGAGCCCATACTGCTTACGGCTGTGAAGAAATTATGAAAGTTCTATTGAGTAACAGTACAGTTAGGTCTAGGAATGCTAAGGTACTCACTTTTATACTTCAAAGTTCGTTTAAAGTCCATTACAAGTTATAAGCTTGAACAATAGCTGAGGTATGACTGTACCAACAAGTAACAAGCTTTGATCTATTTATGATGTAATGAAGCATAATCATTGTCAATTTTAGGTGGGTTAAGGCAGATTTCTTTTTCGAAAGAGGGGATGGACATCAAATATGCATTTTTCCTATAAAATGCATTGAAAAGTTCTTTTAACAACATTTTGATGATTATGATAATTTATGATCAACATGTATTATTTGTTAATAGAACGCAAATCACGAAAACAAAAGGGCTCAGTTGAATCAGGCAATTCAAAAACACGTCATCTCTTCATGATGTTGCTGTTTTTTTCTTTTCATGTTTGTTTTTTTTTTTTCTTTTAAACTACTGGCCTGCTGATCAAATCACCTTTTTCAGGCTCTGTGTGCCTTTCCTCTACAAATGAGGATCTACAAATGATAAGTGCCAAACCGGATCAGTCAAACAATTAACAAGGATTTTTCAAAACAATTAGAAAGCATGCTTTCAAACTACAATGAATGTAAATATTAATGACTGGGATGACTCCTTATCGTAAACAGTTTTAGCCTGTACGTTAATTTTTTATTTAGTATAGCTTATAAGTTTTGAAAAAGTTCTTTGTTCTTTATAAAATTAAAACCAAATAATTACCTTTTATTAGCTCAGGGATTTTATCCAGAACTAAATTAATACGCACAGGAATTTCTGGGTTAGGTATATCAGCTCTCCGACTTTTTATCCTTTGTAAATGATTTATGACATTCCTGAAAAGAAAGAAATCACAATTGGATCAATGAATGTTTGACACAGGCACAAAAGAGTCTAGGATGTAATGCTGGTAAAACAAAAAGTACATATACACAGAGATCTCCTGGCAGTGTTGAAACACAAGAAAAATTTTCTGCGACCAGAATAAATCAGAGGTTAGAGATGAGAGATACTACAGATAAATGTGGGTGAGAGAGGAGACGGTAAGAGATAGTATTTTTGATGTATTTCATGGACCCAAAAATCTATCCCAGCACTAAATATTATTCAATTAGTTCTGATGAATTTCTAAGATGTACTAAGTATTGGATTAGAATACACAACCATTCCTTCAAGTAACAAAACAGTGAAATTTACTCTACAGAAACCTAGAGTCAAATTAGCCTGGTTCTCTTAACAAAGCTCAAAAGCTGCAACATAGTCAGAAGGCTCTTTTCATTTGGATGGGATTGCATGAGGTAGTTCCAAGAAATTTGCACCCGGTTTATGCCTAATCCTCACAGAATTAGAAAAGAAAGTAGCACTGGCTGATAAAAGTTGGACCATTTTAAAATAAGTTTCAGATGAGAAGAGACGCAGAAGAGTGTCATACACAAATTACTTAAGATTAAGTAAATTTTAATTATGAAAATTACTAATACTTACGTTTTAGAAAATAAAAAAGCCATATCACTTCCATGAGAGAGAGCGTTTGTGACAAATTCTATACAATGATCAGTCAAAACAGAGAGTTGCTCCAGATCTGCTTTCTTCTCGTTGAGTGTCATTTGCTTTGATTCGCATATTTCATTCAACCTTAGAATTAAATTCTTACCCCTTGCATTAATTACTTGAGTTAATCTGAAAGAGAAACATAGGGAGAAAATTAATAGATGAAATTGATACAATACGTATAATACATTGATATTTTAAGCATAATGTAAACAAATGAAATAAATTAAAAAAAAAACAAAAAAAAAACGGAAAATTAAAAAATCAAACTCATAGGATTATTTTTAATTTAATTTTGTGAGTTTGAGTTTTTCAATTTTCCAGTTTCCTTTATTTCATTTATTAGCTCACAATTTGATACCTTGGTATCTCATTTGTTTTGTTTCTTTCCTTCGGTTTCATTAAATGTAAACAGATCATTGTCAACTATAAATTTAGGGGAGTTCTCTTAAATGAGGATATTTGTCTCCTTAATTTTATTGTCCTTCTTAAAGGAAAACCGTAGAAAAAGGGAGTCTGTTGGAGCCTCTGGTTGAAAGGGAAGATTTGCTGTTTGTGGAACACTGAAAACTTATCCATAGTGGAAAATAAAAGAAACTATTATCAAATTGAGTGAGCATTACTTACTTCAAAACCATTTGAGTAATTTCTTGAAACAGTTGTTTTTTCTTTTCTGCAATTAAATTCTGACGGTCATCAATAACTTTCATTGCATTTTTGAGAAGACGACGCTTATAGCTGAAAAAATTGAAAGGGAAAGTAAAAAAAACTGATGAGGAACAAGTGCTTTCTACACTAAAATGATTGTTTTTTAAAAGTACAAGGGGGAATCATACGTGGAGATATATAAATATTAAGAATTATAGTTTATCTTCTATAAAAAAAAGAAAAAAAAGAAGTACAAACAGAAATGTATGTTCAGTGATTATTAAATGAACGGGCAAAAAATGTCATTTTAGTAAAATGTCCATAGATTAAAAATTGATGATATCGCATGAACTATCCAGATCAAGTTTCCAAAAACACTAAATCTTTAGATCGATGTGGGAGAAATTGGATGCTACCAAATTTTCTGCCATAAAACACTTATTTTTGAAAAACATTAGAATGTTTTCTTGTGCGTTTTGGATACACTGGATTCATTCATGAATAAATCCAATGGGAATTTTCAAAAGAAAAAAAAGTTTCCCGGGATATTTGTATTTTACAGGGAAAAGATGACATCGCTGGTCTCTTGGCAGGGCAATTCTACTGAGTACTGTAAATTTTCCTTCTTTCGCTTTTTGCTACTTTTATGAATAAAAATACTCAACTGCATTTGGATTAAAATGATAATATTAATCGAAATTTCAATAAGTTTAAAGATGTATATTTACCTAACATCAGATAATAAGACAGAGACAGTTTCCCTTGTGTCCGCAGCCATTTCATTGATAAATTTATATTTATGATCTCGGTGTTCAGTTAGTTGACAATCTCGACAAGTTAATCTATCACAGCTTTCACAAAACAAGGAGAGCCTCTCCTGAAAAAGAAAGAAAGGAAAACAAATTGAAAATTCATATAGAGCTACTATCCAATTAAGCCTTCAAGATTTGAGCTGGGCTCTTTCAAAGATAAATTTTGGCTATTAAGTTTTTATTTTATCTAAATTTTTCATGGGGAGTGAAAACAAGGGAAGGGGAAGCAAACAAATTTAATCGCTGGTAAGATCCACCACCTTATCTTATTCTAAGGTTTCCAAATTATTGTAGGCAAGCCTCAAGAACATTTATTGCCAAAATCATCACACAAAATGTATGAATTCATCATCCCCCTACACTCACTAGACCTACATAAAAAAATCGTTTGAAGAGGTTTTCTTCCAAATTCGAAGTAAATTAAGATAAGCTTAATATGAGCTATTAAAAACCAACACTTCAGAATAGGTGCCCAGACACCTATTAGATTTGCCAACAGATCTACATAAAGGGAACTTATCTTCCAGGATAAAATCTTCCCTAATTTTTTGCAAAAACTTGCCAGGGTTTTCTACAACCTGAGAATGTTTGTCTTGAAACTTCAGGACTAGTTTCTACTTCAATTCTAAAATTTTAGGGTCAAACTTAGGCCAAAATTTCCTGTGTCAGTCATTATTTTACCATCACTAATAATTCCCTTGTTTCTGAATTTACAGGATTACAATGCACACTTCCAATGACAATGACTTTCGTTTTTAAAGGATCATAGTGCCTCGTTATGTTCTGAAAAAGATGACCTGTTTGCACTACTTGTTTCCTTTTCAATACTTCATGGATAAATAGATAAATGAAGAAAAACAGTAAAATACACCTTACCTGCACATGCACAGAACAAAACAAGCTTTTGGGCAGACATTTTTTAGGTAAAATTAATTCTCCTAGATCACCCTCTTCTTTGGGTTTTATTGTATGTTCTTTTGTAATTTTCAGTCTAAGGTGAGCCTGAAAAAAAATAAGAGCTAGAATTAGAGAGACTTTGTGATTAAAAATAGAAGAAGAAAAAATTATAATTAAATTTTTAAAAGCAAAAACTTGATCTGGTCCTATGATCAAGTTCAGTTCAAAAATATTGATACGTTAGCAACATCAATATTGTTCTTAATTTTGGAACCCTCTGAGCGCTGATGACTGGCTAAACTAGAAGATGATAAATCTGTTTACCTATAAATTACGATCTCATGACTCCAAAAATTGTTTGAGAAATATGTTTTTTAGGTTTAGTTGAAACAGTCGAGTGAAAAATTTCGGTTCAAAAAATGAGTAGGAACATGATTTGGGCTGCATCTGGTGTCAATAGTGCATCCTTGCTATGATTAAATTAGCTACAAAGCGCTTCTGTTGAGAGTTTTACAAAACTTGACAGTAAAATTTGCAACGAAATTCACAAAAATACATTCACTGACAAAATTTATGTTTTCTCTTGCTACCTTCATACATAGCAAGGTAGGGTAAATCAAGGTTAGGGGCGCGTAAAATCAAATAAATTGGACAATTTCGCCCATTGTTCAGGCCTATACTTTTTAAAATTTACTAGGATCATAAGTGAAAAAGGAAAAATAAAAAAAGTACTGTTTTTAGAGATTCAAAAAACCTTCCTGACAAAATACATAAGATACGTGTAAAAAAGCAAAAATACTTCAGGGATGCCACAGAATTTAGAAAATGAAATTGCCTTACATTTGCCTGATTTCCCTGACACAGAATTGTGAAATTCCCTGACATTGAAGATATGCCAGGTGGCTAAAAATACATAATTATAAATAGTTTTCAGGCAAAATATGTTGTTCGGAACGTCAAAATTGTTTTAGAAAGCAAGTAAAGATGGCTTAAAAATTTTTCCTGACATTTTTGTCTTTTTCCATGACATTCCCAGGTTTTCCCTAACTTTTTAAAATTCCCTGACATAACCCGGTTTTACCAGTATTCCCTGACTACGGCAACCCTGTGTCATATACTTGAAGCAACTTAGAGATCCTGCGGGTTTAAGTTGAAAAAAAAAATTGGATGAGAGGAAAGGGGTGAAAATTACCTGTACACAACTATCGCAAATATATTCCGCGCATTCAACACACCAGCTTGTAGCCAGTGCTCCAGACTCTGAGTCGGAACAAGAGGTACATTTGAGATCATTCAGTCTTGCAGCTGCTTCAGCAGATGCGCCATTCTCTATTGGCAGTACAGATGCATTTTCTATGAGAAAATGATTCTCGGTGAGGTTGTCCGCAAAGCAACTGATTTCACACTTCGGACATTTGAAGAAATTATTTGGCTTGTCACCTGAAACAATTGAAAAAACACACCATGAAATTTATGAACAATAAATGATTATATGAAATTGAAGAACAATAATTGGATTGCATTTTGTGAAAAGGAACCAAGAGCATTCCAATGTTGCAACGATTGTGCAACTTACATTCTTTGCAACAAAATTACTGAAATCGTCAAAAAATTAAATTTACGAGGGTAATTTTCGTTTCAAATTCATAGTTTATTCGAAGTTAAGATAAAACTCGTTTAGATGATCAGTTTATATTAGCACGGTAAAAAAAGTTGCACAATCTTAGCGACAGTGTAATGCTCTTGCTTCCTTTTCGCAGAATACTATTCAATTAATACACCGATAAACCTTGATTTGTGACAACAAATACATTGCTGTGAAAAACTAACAGCTCGCGGCATCATACATTTTACAAAAATATTATAAATTTGTTCATTATCATGGTTTGAATATTTGAAAATCTGATCAAACATAATTGGCGAAACATGTCTCATAATTCACCCCTCCCCTCGTAATGTTGACTCCTGTGTGACTACGTCTTTAGGTTGAGATGGAGTTACAGCGTACATCGATTTATCTCTTTTAATGACGACAAGCAAGTTTTTTAGTAAGACCTGCAATAGTTTTCCTAACCACCTCCCGACAAATTCAGCACATTATCATCATAGGCGTTGGTAGGAGATGTTTTGGAGCGGGCGGGGGGAGAGGAATACACCCCCAAGAGAGTTGTAACCAGTGATGCAGGAAGTTCTTACCTTCCCATTTAAAAAAAAAAAAAAAAAAAAAAAAAAAACCCTTTTTCAGGAATTTTAAAAAGGTTACTTTACCATGATTCTGTACATATAAATTTCCGCGATTTGACAGAAACTCGTGATTTTAACCGTAGCTTTGTAACGATATTTTGCTGGTTTTCTTATTTTTTTGATCTCAATATCGAAGCCTTCTCAATTTCACAAGCGACCGATCGCGACTCGCCCGGTCGTATGGTCGAGAAGTTTTTGCACCCTTCCAACCCAACACTAGCGCTCAATACCACTATGTGTGCAAAGAGCCGACCCCCCCCCCCCCCCCAGCAAAAATTTCTGGGGAAGCCCTTTGCTTAATTAGATTACGTAAACGGCACAGCATCTGCCACGTGTAAATTAAATATTTAATTAAACGCTGCTAAGGCAACGGCACTACACTACCGATGCTTCCAATCGCTCGCCATCACGACGCATTTAAATCAAAAGGAACTATATCCATTGTGACAAAAGCCGTTATGCATGGTACTATAATGGATCTCGGGGCTCATGTCAGAGCAAATATAGTTCCTTTTTATTTTAATACGTTCAACTTGTGAACACAAAAGCGAACCCCACGCCCCACGTGCAAGCCAGTGGCGTGGCGTGAATTGCGATATATCGATTGTTATGCCATTTAAACCCATGGAAAAGGATCGATAAACAGGGCGTTCGCAGCGAACACCTTAATAATCGATTCTTTACCATAGCTTTAAATGGGGAAATATCGATATTTATCGAATCACGCCACGCCACTGGTGCAAGCGTGGGGAATCTTCTCCGTCCATAGTGAGATTTTCACAGAGGACCCGCTGAAAATTACGACCACCCCTCGTCAGGCGCTGTAAGGCAATTAACGGATGAAAGCGTGCGTGCAACGCTTGAGGCATATCTACGCTATTGCAGGCGCTGCCGGTATTGTCCGCCGTAATTAGAATTCGCGACGTCCACGTGGGCTTTTTCGGAGCTAATGTCACACGATCGAACTGCGTCATCAACATATCAGGGTCAAGTGCAGTGTTCGAAGCTCGCCTTTGAATTTTAGGAGCCATGTGGCGCTTCAAGCCTGATTTTTAGGCGCCATTGAAGATTTTTTAGGGGCCAAATTGACATTTTGCCTTTATATTACTGCGCATTTAGTGAAAAGTTAGACGCAAGATGTTTTCGGAACAAAACTAGTAGAAGCTGTAACTTGGGGAAGACAAAAGCACTAAGAATGAAATCGTGAAGAATAGAAAAACCAAGCTTTCGCTTGTAGTACTGAACATTCTGAGTTTTTTTCAATTCAAATAGATTTGTTTTTCTTCCTTAATGTGACTTCCTGTGAAAATCCAGATTTTTAGGGACCACGTTGGCGCAGAGCTTCATTTTTTATGCGCCATGACCGACTTTTTAGCCGCATTTGGCGCGTTGGCGCCTGTGAGTTTCGAACACTGGTCAAGTGCTGGGGTTGGTTCAATTTATCGAATGAGCCAATCACAACGACTGACCTTGATAATTTGATGGTTAGGTTTGGTCGTGTGACAAGAGCTTCTGACGATCGGTGATCCAGGATCCTAGGTGGCCGCGACGATCGGAACCTTTACTTAGAAATTATTTTACGCGAATCGAATTCCTGATTTTTTATTTTTATAGATCGTATACTTTGAAATAAATTTTGTTTTTGGTTCTAATACTTTACCTGGATGGCGACTGGAAAAAGACATACAAGTTCCCTGACTTTTCATCGATTTTAAAGAAAAAAGAAAGAGGGTAGTGCAGAAATGATGGACCGATCAACAGACGTAAAACGCCCTACGCCCTACTAAATTTTAGTTATCGCCCTACGTTTCACTTTGTAATTAACCTGATGATGGCTGACACAGCCGAAACGGCCATAGTAGTTTAAGTTTGGCAACCGAAGACAAATTCACATCGGGCGAAAAAGAGATGTAAGTGCTATAGGTGCAACCCGATAAAGAAAAAAGAAACAGAACCAACTTAACTTTTCACTTGAGAAACCAAAAATTCCAAAGTCAACGTCAAATTCCCTCGAGTTTCCCAGTGTTTCCCCTCAAAATTCCATTTCCTGAATTTTTCAAAAAAGGCTAAACTCTTAATTCAAAGGGATATTATTCCTCTATCCTCCCCAATGGTCACACCTGGTTTTCAGCTTTTTAAACACACTGTGATCAAATCAAAGGCGATCCTGCGGGGGGAGAGATAATAATTTTGAAAAATCATCAAGGAGTTGCCAATTTATCAATCCTAAACCTAACCTATTTATCACGAAAAAACCTAACTTCATTTCAAAGTTGCCAAATTTTCCCTCACATATTGCATTTTTAACCTGTGGTATTTCTAGCTGAAAATTTCACTGATTTTCTTTCTGATCTCATGCAAGAGTAAGACAAATTGGATTGAATTTTTCAACGAGAAACCACCATCTCTGGTTCTTCTGTAAAGCACCTTTCTGCACACGGTAACCAATGGCATATCTATTGTTTCTAAAATGAGCCACAAATAGTGGTTCCTTATTGCAAAATGTAATCTAATTTTAGGCAATAATTTCACCGATACATTCATGTAAAAATTTTAATTGTTTGAGTTGATTCCGCAACCTTCGAATGGAAAATTCTTCTGTCCCAAAAACAACCAATCCCCCCCCCCCCAAAAGGTCAACGTACTGACAAGATCTAAGTGACCCCACCGATGAATTAGCGTGAGTAACATACTTGACAGCAAAGGTGCCTCATGCTCAATCTTGCTATGATCGAGGTATTTAGGTGAAGGCTTCGAAAAGAGACTTTAATGCGTGACTAACCCAGATGACGGTCTGAAAATTTCGAGGTCAACGACTTGGCCGCTGGCCGAACAAATCCATAAATTAAACATAATACTTTGGCAAAAGCTCGCGGCTGAATTCGAACGAAGCCTCCAAGGCTACGAAGGGGACAACCCACTTTCAGATAGCCTTACTGCGACCTTTGATAAATATAAATAATTATAAACGAATGCTTAAAGAATGAGCCAAGATAAATGGATGAATGAATCAATGTATTTGAAGATATTTATTGTCATGTGGATGATCGGCTTCATAGGAATCGCTTTACTTTTATCGCGGATCAGATCTGCCTGGGCACTTCATTCAAAGAGGTCTAAACAGGACATCTTAATCTGGAGTAAACGGAGAGTAAATAGGGGGTTACTCCTTGGTCGCTACGCGGCCCGGCCCCTGACAGAAATTCTGCGGCTTCGCGCTCACAGGGCTGCGGGAACCTGAATCTTAATTCGGAAAAGTTGCTAGTATCGTAACGGAGAATTGATGGCAGGGCTCACGCAGAGAATATTGTTAGACTCCTGCAGATGCAAAAATGTCAAGAAGTGAACAGTTGGGGAGCGCGAGAACCTAAAAAAAATCAAGTGCTCTTTTTTTCTTCCCTTGATGGGAATAATATCAACTACCTACGTGCCTCAGACCTTGGCATCGTCTCAGAATTCAAAATGATAGAAAACTGCTGTCATTTAAATGACAGGATAAATTTAAGGGGGTGGGGAGGAGAGATTGAGATGATTTTCGCGGCAAAAATATGAAAAAATCCAAATGAAACGCCACGTTCAAAAAAGTTTGTATACTTGAGTTCTATGTACTGTTTTTAACTGAATTAAAGTGCGTGTTTATTTCAACACATGGCGTGAAAATTTTTTCGGCAACTGCTGCTCTTTGAAGCGATTGCATTCGACCAATCGAATCAATGTAATCAAACATTTTACATCGACTGACACAAGTAAAACTTAAAGGCAGTCTAGACAAAACGCATTTTCACGGGCGGGAAACGCTAGCTTTATGGAGCGAGATCACGGTATGTAGGTTCATTTGAATCCGATCTTGATATTCTAGTTTCAGTGACCTCTAAAATCTTCTAGTTTGTAAGTACCTCCAAATTAATCATTGAGCGATTTGCTCCGAAAATATTTGACTCAATCTGAACTGAACATTATACCGTCATACCTAAAAATTGTTAAACGCAGTTTAACAGGCCTCGATTGTGCATTCTGCAGAAACTGCGACTACACGGGGACAAAGTATTACTGAACCTTAGTTCACATTTAACACCAAACTTTTTCGGATTAGGTAACCGATATTTCCGGTCATAGGAACGGAGTTCTGATTGACTGGGCCACAATTCGGTTTCTGAGACCGAAAACTTCGGGATTCAATGTGAATCAAACTTTTCTTCTTCATGAGATGGACGCGAGGTGTTTCGAACAGAAAAATGCGGAAACTGAAGAAAATCGGTTTTTCAGCAGAAACGAAAATGCAACATAATGGCTACAAAAACCGAGAAAAATGAAAGGGAGTAATATGCTACGCATCTGGTGTTTCCGCGTGTAGTGCGTATAAGGGTGGTTTCACGATAACTGGAATAGCTTTGTCGCCGTAACAGACGACACATTTCTTGGTCATATTTTTAGTAGTAATGATAAAAACTCGAATTTTTCCGCAAAAACATACACAGGATTACGCATTATAACGTTTTCTAATGATTTATTGCTTTACTTCTTAATTAATACCATGTAAATTCCGAAAATGACCTGTCTGTTACGCGGTAAAAAGTGTGCGTAACAGACAGCACATTTTCGGTTATTCATGTATTAAAATTGAAAAGTAAAGCGATAAATCTTTGAAAAGCGTTATAACACGTAACCCTGTGCAGGTTAATGCAAAAAAATTCGAGCGATTATCATTACTGCTAAAAATATGACCGAAAAATGTGTTGTCTGTTATGGCGACAAAACTATTCCAGTTATCAAGAAACCACCCATAAATAAAAAATGTCCTTTAACCCTTGAAAGTGATAACTTCCTTACTCGAGTACAAAAACCGCCTTCAAAACAACGCGTATGGAACTTCACTACGACCGTGTATGAAGAGTTAGTTCTCACAAAATTGAAGGGGCCCTTTGAGGAAGTCTGTCTCAGTTCATGCCTGATAAGGACGCAATTTCGGAAGGAAAGGAAAGAAGAAAGGAAGGAACGCAAGGAAGGTTTGTCGAGGGTTTCGAGCAAAAATACAGTAAATAGAAAGGGTGTGGATTATTCTTTCGGGTAGTTATGCAAAAAACCGTCAGAGAGAAAATGTATACAGAGATCTCGCAATTCCAATTCTGGTGGTATGCTCGGGTGAGGCAAAAGTTATGTTCAAAGATGAACCCTATTTTTTGCCTAATGATAATTGAACAGCAATTGGTTGAGCATCTTATTGGCTTAATGATAAATCACGAGTGTCAGGTCAAGCACTTTTCAAACCAAGTTTGCCAAATTAGGCCTTGCATGCAAAATAGATTCCTCGACACGTTGCGATGGCCAAAGCACGACCCCACGTATCTCCTCTGCGGTGTTTAAAGATCTCTGCTCCTCTTTTATTTTTTCATAGAGAAACAAGCCAATATTACAGCTTGTTCGTACAAATTATTCCCCTGGAGAGGACAAATCAAGGAGATTTTAAAAAAATCACGCTAGCAGCTTTCCAAAGAAAAAATTATGTATGACAGGCAGTCTGCGGCGTCGCAGATGGATATGCGAGCTTTCGCACTTTGGCCATCGATTAGTCATCAAGAATTATTAGGAGAATTTTAGTGTTGACTCCCGAAAATCACCTAACCACAGGAAGGAATACATGGAAGAATAGGGAGAAGCTAAAAATCGTCCACTTTCTGGCTCGATTTGATCTGGCACGATTTCACATTAGTTTTAGAAAATCATTCTGCAAATCAAGGTCTTAAAACTTTGGAAATCTTTAGTTTTTTTTTTTTTTTTTTTTTTTGTTTTTTTTTTTTTTAAACCCTAAACTTAGACAACTCAAAGTTTTTGTGGGGGCTGCGTCAAATTCGGATCGGGCGTTAGATTTTAGTCGTACGTCAAGGGCATCTGGGAGCTCTTGAGCGTCAGGGCACTTTAGAGAGACCAGTGGCGAGGCGTGCTTTGCGATCTATCGATATTTCCCCATTTGAGGCTGTGGTAAATAATCGATTATTAAGGTGTTCGCTGCGAGCACCCTGTTTATCGATACTTTTCCATAGGTTTAAATGGCCGATCAATCGATACATCGCAAAGCACGCCACGCCACTGAGAGAGACCACGCAATGTATCGTTCTTCTAGGCCAATCTGCCCCCGTGCTTTGGGTCTGGCGTAAATGATGATTGATGAACGTAAGCATCCGGTGAAAAAAACTTCCGCTCATCATGACCGGATTTATGGGGGGGGGGGGGGGGGCTGCAGGCCCCTCGCGGCAGATTCCGGAAGGCGGCAAATTACAAAAACAAGGAAGAGATTTGGAATTTTTTGTTTTTTTGCCTTCCGATCTCATTACCAGAGACAGGATCTAGAGACCCCGCACTGCTATCTTCCTTAGAGTATGATAAAAAATTACTTCCTGAGGTCAATGCTCTTTGCCTAATGTCGACTGATAACCTACTAGAAATTTGAGCAATTTGTTTAGCAATGCTGACCTAGGTAATCTTGCCAGAACTCGCCGAAAAAAGGGCTTACTCCGACATTCATCCATCATTCTTCGGCGAATCTTATTGGATCAACAAGTAGTTCATCGACCATCATGATCGAAAAAAGGCGTGGACCCCCAACACTGGGAAAAAAACACATTGGATCTAGAGTCCAGACTCTTGAAAACATTGACAAGAAAAAATACTCTTGATTCAATCAGATTTAAGCTTAAATCAAAAGGAAATCCGCTCAAATTAAGAGGCTTGGTTCTTGATTTAAGCTTAAATCTGATTGAATCAAGAGTATTTTTTCTTGTCGATGTTTTTAAGTCTGGACTCTAGATCCAATGTGGTTTTTTTCCCGTGAAACTTAACTATTGCTCCTACATTAAATACATAATGTTTCTGCTCGTTTTTCACGATTGGAGAGAAAATAAGAAAATAAAAAAGCATCATCACTTTCGAAATTTAGAGACGGCAAATTGGACTAAATTTCACAATTAGGAGCTGCAATTTCTGGTTCAGTTTAGAAACAACGTATCTACCCTCAGTTTCCCTAGGCAAATACATGTTTTAGTGGATAAGCCAGCGATTGTAGTTCCTATAGTTACCAAATGTAGTCCAATTGACGTTGGTCCCTCGGCGGCAAAATCGTAAATCCGACCCCGCGCGCGCTCAGGGTCGAGAGAAACCAAGTGGCCTCCCCAATAATGAATCCTCCCTCCTCGTTCTAAATTGGACAGAATTAATCAGAATCAGTCCCACTGCACTTTGCGTTGCCTAATTTATTTCCATTTTTATTCTATTTCACCGAAAACGAAACAACTCAATGCCTCGAAACTTCTAGTTGGTTTGTCTCGGATGATAAACAGATATTTATAAAATTTCAAAGAAGAATGCTCCTCAGTTCTGCCGTGCTAAGGAAGAATGCCGCATGAGCCTTCGGACGTTGCCGAGTTTCCTCGGATGAAAACCGAATTTACTTGGAAAATTGTGAATACTATTTTCCAAAAATTTCAGATAATTTCGAACGCAATTTGTTTTTTTGACAACATCCATGCATATTTTGACCTGATATTTTCAGATATTTTAAATTAATCAAAAAAACATGTTTGATCAAGGAAAATTTGGCAACTCTCGAATGTTCATACGGCGTTCTCCTTTAGCAGAGTTCCCCGTTGTCAAAAAAAAAGGAAAAGAAAACAGCAAAAACGCAATGTCGTTAGGGTTATTCTGGTCACAGCCGTCTCATTGATTAATGTAAATTTTGAGTTCGCTAAAAAACCAAATCCGTTTGGAGTTTCAAAGCAGATCTACTACAGAACGGACTGAAGCCAGATAAAATTCGAACTGATCATGGCACAAAAGCTCCATATTTTCGCAGTCTTCCTACTAGAATTTCATGTTCAACCTTTAAGCGTCCAGCCCACTTACAAACTGGGACTCTCAAACTGGCACCAATTCTTCTATTTCTCAGCCATTTCTGCTCGGAATTCCTTGAAAATTTCAGGATCTGATCTGTGATGTATCTCGAACACGACGATCTTTGAAAGGCAACAGTCAACAGTTCCATCGATGAGCCTCTTTGAAGCCCTTAGTTTGAAGGTGGGCTGGACGCGCGGTTTTAGTGGTGCGTGCGATTTGCAGACAGAACGAGCCACGGACAGATGACCCTTCATTAGAACCCCAGCAATGCCAACTAACAGGAACTAAACGAAAATAATTGTTATACTTCCAAGGTTAGAGAAAGCGACGTACCAATCGAAACGATGATACGACTACTAGTCTTCTCCTGTCGGGTGTTTGGCATAGCTGAGTAACTAAAGGCACTTTTAAGCTGGTTGATAACTAGACTGACAGAAGCGATCCATCTCTAGTTGTTACCTTTCGCATCGCTTCAATTACGATTCTGAAAGGGTCTAAGACGGAACCAGTGGGCTGATTGTTGAAATTTATAGACAAAGCTACAGACAAAGAGGACGTAGGGGGTATGGAACGATCCTATTGGTTGAAATGTGTGGTTCTCGTAGACTAAGGGAGGAGATGATGGACTAACTGTCGGGTTCCTCGTGGATTGCCGTTACTTAGTCTATTACCTGCCTCCTTTGTCCAATGCAACCACCAGCTTCCACCAATAGGTTCCCTCCATATCCTATTTGTCATCTTTGTCTATCAATTTCAATAGTCGGCCCTCAGTGGGCTGATTGTTGAAACTGATAGACAAAGCCATAGACAAGGGAGACAAAAAGGATATGGAGGGGTCCTATTGGTGGAAGCGAGTGGTTGCAATGGACGAAGGAGGTAGATAATAGACTAGCTAACGGCGAATCACGAGAGACCCTTCAGTTAGTCCATCATTTACCCTCTCAGTCTAAAAGAGCCTCCCAAATTAACCCAATAAGATCACTCCATACTCATTATATGCTCTTCGTCTATCGCTTTGTCTATCAATTTCAACAATCAGCCCGAATGATTCATTTCGATTCATAAGAACGTAGAGTGTATCCAATCAAAATAAATACTTTTAACCAAATACTTCGAGCTATTAATGCAATTACTTTCGTTTAGATAGGCACCAAAAAGTCCAAAAACGTGTTTCGGTAGATGAAAAGCAAAACTTCGGTTGTTTCAAACGATTTATAAAAACGGCTTTCGACTAGAACCTTTCGACTGGCTTCTCTAAAATCTGCTTGAAGCGCGTTGGCGCCGTTGGCTCCCTCCTACTCAATGCAATTCATTTACCGTTCCTTGGAGAAAAACCAGGGTGTCTACTAAAACAGACTGACCGAAAATCAGTACTTTTGCAGTACATTCCCAAGAAATTCAGTACATCCTCAATAGAAAATTTCAGTACTTTTTTCAGTACATCCATTTGACGAAAGTCGAGAAATTTTAAAAATAATGTCTCGCTCAAATTGCGACAAAAATATGGATAAAAATCCGGACCTGTTGCGGAATTTCCGCACTTTTTCAGTACTTCCGGACTACCCTTAAAAATCAGTACTATTTCCGGACTTGTAGACACCCTGATAATGGTAATTTCAGGTTTCTCTGGGGTCTCGACATTACGACTACTGTTGCGTCTGAGCTCCAACGAAATAACAATGCATGTATCTGTTTGCCTGATAAATCAAACTCCATACGTGCCAAGGTACAATGTATATGTATCTACATCCGTTTGCCTGATAAATCAAACTCCACTTTGTAAAGGCATATTAGCTGAGCAAATCGGGTTGCAATGAGCGCAATTAAAACTATAAACTATACAACTAAAAGAACTGCAATCGCGAATGCCACGCGGATCCTCGTGCAAACAGAAATCCGTCACCTGTGTTTGCTCAGCCGTTCGACGACGGACGAGACAGAAAAATAATAAACAAGCCAACGGCTGTAACACAACATAAAGCTGCTGAAAAAGAAAACAGGCCTCGTATAAAATAAGTTTCGCACGGACGTTGTTTGACTCGAGTTGTCGTTAAGTGGGTAAATAGGGCAAAACATTGCGAACAAAGTCCGCGGTACTTTCATGGTATCCTCACGCCGGACATGAACATTGCTTTTGCCAGACAGACTGAGTAAGGAAACCTTGAATTGAAGGGAAGAATTCGATGTGGCAGCCAATGCTACTAATGCTGATCGTTGAAATTGATGGCCAAGCATAGACGAAGAAGACAAAATGAAACAGAGCCATCCTATTGGTTGAAATGGGCGTTTTTCATGTACTAAGAGGAAAAATCATGAACTGACAGGAGTTCTCTTCTAGGCTGCCGTTAGTTAGTCTAATTCTTACCTACTGTGTCCATTGCAACCACCAGTTTCCTCCAATTGGATCACTTCATTTGTCCTTGTCCAATTGACCGATTCCGTTAATATCCTAAACCTTGAAGACGAATGAAGAAGCTTCAAAGAATGGCTAAACTTTATTTTGATCTACTGTAACTCATACATACATACATTCGAGTCGCTTTACAGCGCGCCCGGGCGCTCTGCAACACCCAATCGCCATCCTTGCCTATCGATCCAGAGGTCGTCTGGTAAATGGCATCTTGTGATTTCATCTTGAATGCCACCTATCCACGATTTTGCTTGACATTCCCTACGTTTTCTCTCAGGAGGAACCCAATCTAGTACCTTCTTAGGCAACCTATCATCTGTCATTCGTTGAACATGACCATACCAGACAAGCTGTTTGGTCATAATATCATGCACGATGTAACTCAACGTTGTACTGTAACTCAACGTTTTTTTAAAAAAAGAAAGGTTGCATCCTCTCAGTTGAATGAAAGCCGATTCTTTCTACTTTTGAAGCCGCATTTCAGTCGAATATTGTTGTCAAGTGAGGAGGCCATTTGTACCGAGACCGAAGTGGAGTAGGGTGATGAAGAGTGATTGAAGAGAGTAGTTGGGCGTTCCATCATCCATCGAACGAAGCGTCAAGTCTACGAAGACAGGACAGGGATGACACGCTTATCATCGATGTTTTGAGGACCTGCTCGTCGATTGAACTGTGTATTTACAAAAAGGCTGAAAACTCTTAGCCTTGCCTTTTCCCATCCATCACGACTTGGAGGCTCTTGAATTTTGGGCCCTTCCCTAAAAACACAGTTCAATTTTGAAGCCCAGCCGGGCGTGTGCCACTTAAACTCAGTTTGGTTTCTCCTACGAAACCTCATTAGTAATAATCACTGGAAAAAAAGTTTCTTGGATCCAGAGTCCAGACTCTTAAAAAAATCCACAAGAAATAAAACTCTTGGATTCAGTGGGATTTTTTCTTGAATCAAAGGTAAATCCACTTAAACTAAGAGTCTCATCTCTTGATTTGAGAAAAAATCCGAATTAGTCGAGAGTATTTTTTCTAGTCAAAGTTTTTAAGAATATGGAATCTTCTAGATCCAAGATAATCTTTTGTCAAGTGATGGGTGGAAGTCTACTGCTCCTTTTTTGACAACTTTTTAAAACTCTAATACACTGGTACAGGCTGTCAATCCCCTTTTAAACAACGATTCTTCAGTTATTGGCAACTTTTAAGAAAAAAATTCTACGATAGGTCGACGATTTCCGGAATCAGTAAGTGGAAAATTCCCAACACGGAGGTGAAAAGTTGATGATTCCAAGCGAAAATTCCCTGATAATTCCCAGTGTTCAAGGTTGTTTAACACCCTGGATTGCTTGAGAAAAGAGAATGTACGATCAAAAAAGAAAGAAAAAATCAGGGCGGTAACTTGAGAAAAACCTGACTATCTTATGGGTTTAACAGCATTATTGTGCGAACTTGACTTGACTTTTTCTAGAATAAGTTGCTTGTCAATCGTGATTAGACGAAAAAAAGCGAAACTAGCGTTAAAACCCCAACTTACCGTTTTTCTCGCCTATTAACGTTGCTTAGATTGTTAGTGCGCAGCCTCTACACTGTAAAAAAATGCAATAGTGTATTTTCTTCGAAAAATGCAATAGTGTATTTTCTTCGGAAAATACACTAAAAACTCCGGCCGTGGAAGCCGTACTTACGGGCTATGTAGACATACCGTCCGTAAACCGGGCTCAGAGGTCGGAAGTTCCGGACGTAGCACGTGGAGCAATCGAAGCTACGGCTCCAGCATCCGTAAGTTTCAGTCTCTGAGCCTGGAACGGGCGGTATGTCTGTGTAGCCAGTTTTTTTTTTCTTCTTTTTTTTCTTTTTTTTCCCCCCAGTGTAATTTTTAAAAAATGCAGGTAGTACAACTGCAGTGGGTACGATATGGACCCCGGATGTGGTCACACAAGGGTGCTCGCTGCTAGGCGATAAAATTCCGATCTCGCGATTACAATTGGACCGCGCTTGGCAGAAAGGAACCAAACCACAACAGCTATTGCCAAATTGAACTGGGGAATTTAATTTTTACAACACAACGTTTGTGCGGATTCCTTTAAAAACTTTAAGGAATACTCTTCGTACTATACAGAAAATTCACGGAAATTTGCACCAAAAAACGCACAACCGTTTACGAGTAAAAAATTAAATTGCTCCAATAAATTTGGCAGTGGCTGATGTGGCTTGGTTCCTTTCTGCTTAACGCCGTCCAATCGAACTGTCCCTCCGTTGTGATCGGAAGGGTGACAAGGGTGGTCCGACTCTACAGGGGGGCGTTGTTCACTCAGGTGTGTCGGGGTGTCTTTCCCTTCATTTCGCGCGGAATTCGAGGCACTCACATTCGAGAATAAATCGAAAACTCGGGTTTCTTTAGTATGAAATCAATGCCGTAAATCGTTTCGGGGGTGTGCATTTTGCCTACCTGGCAAGGAGAGAAATACTGCCGTGCATGCTAAAAAAGAGCACAGAATGCGGATCATCTACTTTTCAAGAAAATCGACGGAAAAAATTTCCCTGAAAATATTTGACGAATAATTACGTTGACGGAATGATTAAACTGAATCCTTAACTTCGAAATTCCGTATCTTTTTCTTTTTTAAAAAAAAAAAAAAATAAATAAAAAATAAAACGTTAACTTCCTCATTTGTTATTTCTCTGACGAAAAGATGTAACTATATTTCAAGTTTGCTAAAATTCCACTTGAAGATTGGCCTACTACTGCAAAACTGAGGTGCGTTTAAAACAAAAGAATTTAATTGAATTTTTTCTTTAAATTGCACGCAAAAATCAGTAAAAGTTTGAACAGAATTTACATTGTCATTTTCTAGTAAAAGAATTTGATTGTTTCAGTCAACTTTGCAATCTTGGAATAAAGTTACGTTCCTTCGTCTGGAGACCGACGAATTTTAGAAAATTCTCTGACTTTCAAGAAACAGAGAGTCTTCAATTATTTATCATATATGTATTTATTCAAGTTTCAAAGTTGCTTAGTTTTCTTTTTTTAAAAAAAAAAGAAGAAGAAAAGAAAAGAAGAAAAGAAAAGAAAAAAGTAAAGAAAAAAAAGAAAAAAAGTAAAAAGAAAAAAAAGAAAAAAAGTAAAAAGAAAAAAAAGAAAAAACGTAAAAAGAAAAAAAGAAAAAAGGAAAAAAGGAAAAAAAGGAAAAAATGAAAAAAAGGAAAAAAAGAAAAAAGGGGAAAAGGGGAAAAAAAGTAAAAAGAGAAAAAAATGAAAAGAAAATTAGGCGACGTCTGATGGGGTAGTGTAGTTACAAATTAAATCCAATTGCTCTATTCTTTCAACTGACAAACACCCCCCCCCCCCCCACCCCATCATCCATCGGCGTCCTGGAGCGATAAATCCTACACTAACACACCCTTGAAATCCGACCAATGAGGGCCCGAGTTGGAGGCGGGAACCGGTCATGCTAGAGCGAGTTAATTTATCGCGGGTTTCAAGGTCGGGTGGAAAGCGCTGGCGTCACTTCCGGCCGCGTCAGCGCGGAAGAAGGTGAACAAGGTGAACAACACAAAAAACTCGAGCGCGGAAGGTAAACCGATGGGCGTTGGGTTCTATGATAATGGCCGGGAAATAAGCTCGGGAACTTGCGATTCCACGCGGGGCGGAGGGCTCATGAATACGCATGCGCTTGTCGCCTCGAGAACTTCCATGGTACACGGAAAAAATGAAATTGCTGATTTAACAATTTTGTAGTTAAAAATAGTGACTGCAATGTTTCACACTGGAAAAAAAACACATTGGATCTAGAGTCCAGATTATTGAAAACATTGACAAGAAAAAGGACTCTTGATTCAATCAGATCTAAGCTTAAATCAAAAGGAAATCCGCTCAAATTAAGAGGCTCGGTTCTTGATTTAAGCTTAAATCTGATTGAATCAAGAGTATTTTTCCTTGTCGATGTTTTTAAGAGTCTGGACTCTAGATCCAATGTGTTTTTTTTTCCAGTGCAATGTAGATTTTACAACAAAAAAATGCCACTTTAACCACCCCTGTGGTTGTAGTAAAGTGTGCCCCACTATTGGAAAATGTACATTTGAAACATTGCAGTCACTTTTTTTTAACAATTAAATTCTTAAATCGGCAATATATTTTTTTCCATGTTTTCACAGCCAGAAAAATGACAACCGACATCCTTTAATTCAGGGTTTTTCCGGCCAACTAAGAACTAAGAATCGTGAAAATTCGAAAAAAATAGGTCCATTTGAGAAGATGCCTTGACAAATGACAACAATCGTCAATTACATATTTATACTTGAAAGGATAGATAACTTGATGGAATTTATAGAACAACCGATATTCTTCAACTCCGGTTTAGTATGGGCAACTGGGAACTATGGATCGTGATAACCCAAAAAATACTTGAAGTAGGTAAGTGTTTTTTTCGGGGAAGAAAGCCTAATAGTATTGGTCAATTACGCCTATATTCTTGAAAAAGATGGACGACGTTCACGGTTAGATCAACGAATATTTTCTAACATTCGAGTTCGTGCCCAGCCAACTAGGAACTATGAATCGTTAGAATCTGTAAAGAAGTTTCATTTACACAATTATTTAACAAGTCAGCTCTACAGCTTTAGTTCATTGCACCTTTTATAGATTTGAAGAATATGATAGAGAACTCGATGTTTTCAGTTAAAACAACGAACATAGACTCGGGTTTTCTTTCGGAACTATAAATCGTAAAAATACAAAAAATAGTTTATTTAAAAAAAATGGGGGGAAAAGGGGAAAAAACATATTTTATAGCAATAATTTACACCTTCATAGGTACTTGAAAAGATGGGATTATCAAGGGGTTTTCTTAATCGAATGAAAATTCACTCTATAAAAGTTCAAAAGGAACTCTTAGGGCGTCTATGATTAGGGGGATATATTATTCCAATTGAAAAAAATAATATAATACGCAAAAAATGAAAGATCAAGGCTGCCAAAAACAATGAAAGACGATCTGAAATTCGAACCGCTGTGTATACTTTATGGCACTCGAAAATTGATTCGCAAATAACGCGAATAAATTCAAGGTCGAGACTGAAAGGAGGCAATCATGATTTTTGTAAACGTAATCCTACGTTAGAAAGAGCTATTTAGGTGTGTACACCTTTGGCAATACACAGCGACCTGATCCAGAAACAATTCAAAGTATGGCATCTTGGGAGCGCATTGTTATTATGCTTAAAGGTATTCGATTATGAAATTCTTTTATCAGCCTCTATTGTGAAACTGTGCTGTCGTAATAAGAAGCTACTGAAGATAGGGAAACTAAGCTACAGCCGATGAAAGATTGCTCAATTTACATGCAGTATCCTCGACGTGATCAGGTGGTATTCTCATGGACTGGTAATCAGTAAAAAATCCTATAAAAGTATCTTACGATGACCGTAAAGCCTGCGTAAAGCTGTCCATCAACATGACCTTTTCTCTTTTTCTCATTTTTTTTTGATGACGTTTGTAACCAATATAGTTGCAAACACAACAATACAGAAAACACAGCAATAACGGCAAAAATATGATTGCAACCATAAAAATTGCGGCTCCATTTTATTCAGACTTATATGAAATGGGGTAACATGGGATTATTACAGTAGGTGACAGAAAAATATTCAGAGTCAAGGGAAATATGAAATGAGCGGGCTCAATTACTTAAAGGAGATTGGTTTATTTTTAACAAGCGTGCGATTTTTTTCTGGTGCCGCAATCAGACGCTGAATTTAGCACCTGAATGTGGAAGTCAACAATCATCGCCCAACGGCTGAAATTTAGCAAATTCGAGTTATTTTCATCCAGATGTGTATCAAATCTACTCGAATAGTTCAGACAAATTCAAAATTGGTCCGATGGTTGCTGAGAATCGTTGCTGAATTTTGCGCGTCACGCGCAAAATTCAGGCATCGGGCCGATGACTTCCACATTCAAGCCACATTCAGCTCCCACATTCAGCGTGTGATTGCGGTGTTAGGTTGTGCACTTGGCGTATTGGATGAAAAATATCAAAATAAAGAAATATTATACGAACACAGAAAAAAAGGATTGGATGACTTCGACGCAGCAAACCCAAATTGAGGTTGCACTCCAACTTATTGATGCAGCGCCAGCAGCAACAGCAAGTTAGGTTAATGGGGTCGAAATCGCCCTTTTTCGGTGTATAATAGACGATAACCCCTTTTCGAACAAGTAGATGGCGGCTGGCGGTGGCTAATGAAGAGGGTATATCATAGTACTTTGGCAAAGATTAGACGAATCAAACAGAGGAAAGGGTGGTGTGCTTGGAGGTTCTTTTTGGCCTATACAACATTTAGAAGGCGCTTTTTTCAATTAGCCGATTTTTGTCAGTTTCCAATACAGCGATTATGCAGAAAAGAGCTGGTTCCAACCCTAATAGTGGCCCAAGACCCGATTGTTATTAGGTTTGAGCATTCAGGCGCCGTAAGTTTACACGAAATTTTTTCGGCAATGGAATCTGGGACAACTTTTAGATCGAAGTATGGAAGTTCAATGACCCCAATTTATGTTGTTGAAATAGAGGATCGTATTAATTTGAAACATGAACAGCGATGTCCTGAATCAGACCGACTAAAATAGTTCGTTGCCCTCCTAACATAAGGATGTAACTACACAGCGCAATGAACTGTATCGTCCATATAACTCACAGTGCTTTTTCGGACTCATCTCTAAAGTGTAGTTGCGCCTTTTTGTCAGCCAAATGACGAGTTACAACGTTGCCTAAATTGCTCTCGCTTTAAGTTTTTAATGATTGTTGGGAAATTAATCATCATCATAGAGAACTTTCCGAATATTTTCAAGACTTCACATTGCTCATTTTTCGTCTAAAAATGATGATTGTATATGATGATTAATCAGGCGACAAGAAGGACTGACAGTCTACCCTGGTAAAAATAAATTGTCCTTATAGAGGTAGATTTTATAAGGATCAGCGATCAGTAGCTCAGTGGCGAGGCGTGAATGATCGATCGTTGATATTTCCATATTAGAAGCTCTGGTAAAGAATCGATTATTAACGTATTCGTTGCGAACACCCTGTTTATCGATCCTTTTTCATATGTTTAAATGGTGGATCAATCGATACATCGCAAAGCAAGCCACAGCACTGGCTGGGTATAAGTCTGAGGAAAGGGAGGCAATCATTTCTTGCTCTGATGTAATAACTAATTAAAGAGAAAATACGCGGAAAACTCATGAAATCGATCTTCTGTCGAACTTTATGAAGATTGCAGCTATAAAGCATTTAATGGCTAATTGACATAGAATGAGGCGTCGATGATTCACATCCGCTACTTTAACTTCAGGACTTCATGAATGAATACATGGACGGGTTAAAATTTTAAGGATCAGCTTTAAACGAATTACAATAGTTGCCTACAGTGGATAAAGCTTTATAATTCCTTCTTAGTGCGTTCATGAAAATGATTATTAAAACGATGGAAAATTCAAAAATAAAATATTGCATTCAAAATACCACTGATATCAGAAATTACAGTTCATTTCTGCTATTAACGCGGCAAAAGGCGAAGGACATTTTTCTTTTCTTTTCAACGTTTTGCATTTGCTGAGTGCTTACAATATGGTTTGGAACTGTTTGACATCTGACTTCGAAGTTCGTTTCCACACTTTTCGTCGTACGAATGTTGAATTTTCACACGGAATTTCGAGACAGAGATGCATAAAGAAATGCCTTTAACGAGACACTGTCTGCAACTCTGCACGGCGCATTAGCACAATTTACGTCTTGCAATGGAAGATAAATAAGAAAGGTGTTAATCATTCTCTTGAAATACAGTATGAAAAGAAATTTAAATCCGGACACACCTACTTTCTGCCATTCAACGCCCAGAGGAAACCCAGAGGAAGCAGTACGAATGCTCTACAGTTTCTATGCGCCTGCCTACACTGATGAAAATATTCTTGTTCTTGTGTTACTTTTGGTTAATATAGGAAGTGAAACACAAACCGACCCAAATTTTGTGTTGATTTTGGTACAGTTGCGATGAATTTAGTACAGAAAACGATGAAAAGACTGGGAGACCCCAGATTTTACCGAAGCAGGGTGTCTACTAAAACAGAATGATCAAAAATAAGTACTTTTACAGTAGTTTCTCAGTTCATTCTCAAGAAATTTAGTACCTCCTCTAACAGAAAAATTCCGTACTTTTTCAGTACCTCCATTTGACGAAATTAGAAAAAATTTCAAAAAATTGAAATTGCGACAAAAAAGACGAAAAATTTAAAAAAAAATTCCGGACCTTTTTGCGGAATTTCCGCACTTCTTCAGTACTTCCGGACAGCCCTTAAAAAATCAGTACTATTTCCGGACTTGTAGACACCCTGCGAAGGCTTCAGTTATTTTGTGTTTCACTTCCCGTAATTACCAAACTTTTGTGGTGAATTTTCTCTCTGTGTATTTTAACAAGCGGTTTAAAAGGCTATCAGAAACACAGATGATCACGTATCGACCATTTTCAAATAACCTCAGTTTGAATGCAAACTAAACTGTGTATGATACCCAGCAATTGGACGCATTTCTACCAAACGGAACTATGTGCATTAAGACGTGAGCCCTGAGACCCATAAGATTACATGCATAACAGGGCTCACGTCATAATGCACATAGTTCCGTTTGATAGAAATACATCCAATTCAACATCCGAACCTCGCCTACCTCCACGCGAGAGCGAAGCTCATCTTCGGCTTAAGTGGCGGAACTTGGCGATCTAATTTTCATTTCCGGGCAATTTCAAGTCGCAAAAGTGTCCTCAACGTACTCCTCAAGTTGGAGAACTTTCAAAGTTGGGGAGAATGTTGATTGATGATCTCTTCGAGAGCTGAGTGGAGCCGTTGCGCAATGCGCTGTGCTGTTAACAGCGTCATGCGACTCTTAATAAAGTAAAGTACAGGCCCTTACCGGAATTTTGATTCCACGTCCACCGCTACAAAACGGTCGTATTTGAGGCGGCTGATTGTTGAATTTGATAGACAAAGGGATAGACTAAGGAGATGAAAAGAAAATGGAGGGATTCTATTAGGGGAAGCGGGTGTTTGGAATGGACGAAGGAGGTCAGTAACAGACTAACTAAGGGCGACCCACGAGAGATACTTTAGTTAGTCCATCATTTTCTCCCTTAGTCCTGGTCTACACATAACAACCACCCCTTTCAATCGATAGGATCGCTTCCTTATCGCGTCTTCTCCTTTGTCTATCGCTTTGTCTATCAATTTCAACAATCAGTCCGCTGAGAGGGAATGGACTTAGGTTAATTAAGCGTGTCAGGATGAAAAGGCAGAGGAAGAAAAAGAGGAAAGGGAAACGGAGGAATAATATGAAATAGAGGAAGAAGGAAAGCAAGGAGGAAGGAAAGGTAGAAGAAAAAGGTAAAGAAGACGAAGAAGAAGAGAAGGAAAAATAAGACCCTGTTTGCGTTAGGAACATCAAGAGCACATGCTTCATTCCTGAAATGGCATTAACTGACTGCAAAGTATCGTTCATGTATGAGCGGACCTTCGGGGTGATTTTCATTGAGAATACATCGATGGCTACAGTGCGAAATCACGTATCTCCATGGCTGTGTTTCAAAAGTTTCGCTCCTTTTTAATTTTTTCGGAGAGAGAGAGAGAGAATGAGAAGAAAAATTTAGGAAGTTTTCAAGGAATTGGGTTGACTAGTTTCCTGGTGAAAAAATAAAGTATGACAGAAAGTCTGAGCCGTCGCAAACGGAGATACAAGGTTTTGCACTTTGGTCATGGATAAATATAATTCAAAGGATGTTATAACCATGGAGAGTTCTCTGATAGACCCTAAGCTCCGTAAGAGTACCTTTGCTTCATAGACCCTAAGCTCCGTAAGAGTACCTTTGCTTCAGGGCTCGTCAGGTGGTGGACATACGTGGTTTTAACATTCACCGATTACTACTCGTTCGGTTCCTGACACTGAGAGTATATAAAATCACCTTTGTCCAGCCTTAAAACCAAAGAGAGTGCTCTAATAGGCCCTAAGCTCCGTCAGAATACCTTCGTTTCAGGGCTCGTCAGATAATGGACATTCGTGGTTTCAACATTCATCGATAAATACACGTTCGGTTCCTAACACTTGCAGTGTATAAAATCACCTTTGTCAACTGCAGCCACGTTCCCACTCAATGTATGTAACACCCGCATTTATCGTCAACGTCACTATGTAACTTCCTTTGGGTGTAATTAAGTTCACCCATGCGGGTAATACAGTATCTTCGGCGAGTAACGAGGTAGCTAGACGAGTCACGTAAAAGTATCGAGGGCAAGGGCGAATTGCGAACCGCAGCGTAGCAGGAACGCAGGACAATCGGGCGTATTTATGCTAATAGGACCTATGTAACATCTAAAGCCTATACACATGGGTCTTTTTAGCATAAATACGTCCAATTAGACCACATTTTACGAAAAGGAACCACTATTTCTAGCTCATTTTAGAAACAACATATATATGCCACTGGTTTCCTTATGCAGAAAGGTGCTTTTATGGAAAAGCCGCAGAGATAGTGGATGTGGAGCCTCGATGAGTAAATTATTATTTTTCGCCTAATCCTTAAGAAGTAAGAACTAAGTTTTTTCCTTCTTTTTTTAAAGCTATTTTAAGAACTTTAAGCAGCTACGACCTTTCACACCCGATTAGAAGCTAGAATTTAAAGTCGCACATAATATATTAGTATAATTTTTCATGAATGTATTCATGATTCATTCAATTATTCAAAATGAGCGAACGGGGATACAGTTTGAATTCATCCGAGAAAGAACTTGATGGAGCAATCATACTATGTTAGCGGAATGGGGGCGGAAACCCACGTTATAAGTTCATACGTAGCAATGGCTACGAGCGCGTTAATTGCAAAACAAACAATTGAGCGTTATTAAAAGGCGTTTTTCAAGGTTTTTATTGAATGAAAACATACGATAGGTTGGCCTTCGTAACAGGAAAAGCGAGTTACGAAGACTGTCCAGCAAATCGGAAAAATTATCAATTTTGGACAATGTATTCCGGCATTATGATCTCTACAGTTTGAGTCTAATATCTATCTCCATTGATGACTACAGAAAATGCACGGTCAATAAAAACGCCTTCACGCTGTCGATAGGCAAAAATGACCACAACAGTGTACAAATAGTCATCTCCAAAACTACAGATCTGTCCATATCTATCTACACGCGACTTGCTCAAGAGGGCATGTAAGTCTGCGCACCTTCGAGTGATCGCAGAGGCAAAACAGACCCCAGCCGTGAACAATTATCATCTCTTCAGTTTTAGTTTCTATCTTAAGTATATGTGGCTTATTTCAAAACGACGGAAAGTGTACGAGCAGTAAAAACGCCTTCACGCTGTCAAATAGGCAACGATGATCACAACAATGTGCAAATAGTTATCTCCTCGGATTGGGTCTTATATCTAGCCTCCTTGAAAACTACAAAAACTGCACGGTCAGTGAAAACGCCTTCTGTCAGATGGGCTAAATAGACCTCACCAGTGTACAAATAGTGATCTCTACAGGTTGAGTCTAATTTCTATCTTCATTGACGACTACAGAAAATGCACGGGCAATAAAAACGCCTTCACACTGTCGAATAGGCAAAAATGACCACAACAATGTACGAATAGTTATCTCCAAAACTACAGAAAGTGGACGGTGGGAACGCCTTCATGTTGCCGGATAGGTAGAATAGGCCACAACAGAGTGCGAATAGTTACCTCTTTCTTTGGCTTTGGAGTTTCGTGTGGTATCCTCACAAACTATAGAAGGCATGATCCGAAAGAGGACCTTCCAATTATTGTCGTATAAGCAACAAAGGTCATTTTTAGGTTCATTTCCGAACTCTAATTCCGTTTAAATTGTACACTATCGGTTCCTATTCTCCTCAGAATATTATGTTGTCGACCTTGTCTGAATGAAGATCTATGATGAAAAAAATGTTTACAACACGTGGTTTACACAATTGGTTTTAAAATTAGAAAATACGTTTAGCTCATATGGTGTAACGCATTCTTTTTTTTCCATTCCCTGATTTTTCCTGCTTTCTACGAAAAAAAGTTCCCGGTTAAAATCTAGAATTTCTTATCATTTTCTGGTAGCTCCTCCTAGAAAAAACAAACACGTTTAACGTACATAATTCAATTGTATCAGAGTTGCCACAGAATTCAGAGAATGAAATTCCCTGATTTCTCCGTCGCGGTTCAGTAAAATTCCCTGACAATTGAGGATATGCCAAATGCTTAAAAAGACATGGTATGAAATAATTTTCAGCCAAAATTCGTTGTTCGAAACGTCAAACTCTTTCTAGAAAGGAAATAAAGGCGACTCGACAATTTTTCCCGGAGATTTTCGTCATTTTCCCTGACATTTCCGGCGTTTGCCTGACTTTTTCAAATTCCCCGACATTTCCCGGCATTCCCTGATTGTGGCAAGTAGAGACAAGAGACCCTTCACTGGCCTCTTGGCAACAGGTTTGGAAGCTTTTACTTTCGGAGATTCAGCACTTCTTATGGACAATAAATTATAAGGAAACAACCGTCATCACTCCCTTTTTAGCTGTTGACCTACCTACACGGTGGATGATGAGTTTCGGGTGACGTCATGAGCCAAACGACTTGTTCAGCCCTGCATAGACGATCAAATTCCGAACCAATTCCGATCAAAGTAGACATGCTGATGACTGGTGGTCACCATCTACACTGAGAAAAAACTATGGCTTTTAAACCTATTAGAGGTAAATATGGAACACCACTAATAGTAGTACCTCTACATATAATAATAGCACATATACCTTAGTTATGGTACCTGTACCTTAATTAGGTACAGAGACCTTAGTATGGTTCACAGACCGAGAATCATTAGTTTATTTACGACTATCATATGTGTTCCATATTTACCTCTAATAGGTTTATAAACCATAGTTTTTTCTCAGTGTACCATCAAATTTTGACGGGCCGCACTTTTTTGTTCCAAGTAAGATCAGACCGGAGTACCACCATTCATCATTTCCTGCCACAGGAAACACTTCTGCCAAGTTTTCATTTTAAAATGGAGCAAATTAATGAGTATGAGACTGGTGACTCCCGACACTTTAATGCTACTTTGATCGGAATTGGTTCGGGAATTTGATCGTCTATCGAGGCCTTTCGCAAAACGAAACTGCCAACACGTTGGTAAACATCAACCATGTAGGTAAGTCGACAGTTCAATGTTGAAGTCCCGAAAGTAAAAGCTTCCAACATAGCCGCGATACGGGTGGAGGGTCTCATGTCTCTGGTGGCAACCTTGTTGTATCAAAAAAAAGCCCCATTAGATGGTTAAGCCGATCAGAAAAAGATCTCCCAGAGTCTCTGCACCTTTGGATCGTGCCTTTGGCAAGTAATTCGATCAAAGGCGCGGCTGCGAAGTTCTCGACTCCACCCTCTTTCTAGATCTCATGGTATTCCGCGCCGGAACGTCGCGGGCGGACGACGCGCGAGCGAAAATCCGACGCGAACGCCGGAATGCCGGAAGAGGGTCAAAAATTTCGATTGCCCGGAGAAGAAAATCTCGTAGGTTCAAAGCCGATCCGGTTTTTGCAGCCTGGCGCAATGGCGAAATGGGGGAGAATAATTAATTTGAGAGAAAGCGGCTCCGGCCCAGCTCGAGGCGACAGCAAAAGGCAGAGTGGAGGGGGAAGGAGCCCGACCCGGGGGGGGGGGGGGGGGGAGGCATCGCGGCACGGAGACGGACAAATCATGCGGAAGAAAGTTTCCGAGAGAGACGGAGCATGCGCCGCGGAATAATGATACCGATAATTTTGACGAGGAGAGACCCATTTTGGAAGTGCTACGGCTAATGCTGCCATGCTAAGGAAGAACGCCGTATGAGCCTTCAGACGTTGCCAAGTTTCCTTCGATAAAACCCGAATTTACTGGGAAAATTGTGAATGTTTTTTCTCAAAATTTTCTGACTATTTTGTACGCAATTTAATCTAAAATATCTGAAAATTTTTAGAAAAAATATACATACATTTCGTCAAAAATACATGTTTTATCTGGGGAAATTTGGCAACTTTCGAATGTTCATACGGCGTTCTTCCTTAGCACGGCAGTATGGCGAACCCGGTGGGTCGTCTCAAAAGTGTGGTGGATGAGAGCCGTTGTCGCTGAAATTTTTTTTAATTTAAATTTTGGGCGCCGACCAGGGCTGCGCGGGTCAAATGAAAAATATGAAATATTGAAAATTTCCATGCACTGGAAGAAACACACATTGCATCTAGAGTCCAGACTCTTGAAAACATTGACAAGAAAAAATACTCTTGATTCAACCAGATTTAAGCTTAAATCAAAAGGAAATCCGCTCAAATTAAGAGGCTGGGTTCTTGATTTAAGCTTAAATCTGATTGAATCAAGAGTATTTCTTCTTGTCGATGTTTTTAAGAGTCTAGACTCTAGATCCAATGTGTTTTTTTTTTTTCCAGTGTGAGATATTTCATGGAATCTCACGAATTTGTGAAAAATATGAAACATTTTTAGTGGCTGAGTATGCAACACGCACTACAAAACGCCAAAAAGAAAAAAACCAGTCGCCTCTCATTTAATTTCACGTTAAATTTCGAAAATAGGTTTCAATGTTTTTCAAAATGTCCTGAAATTTCGTGAAATATTTCACATGGAGTTTCAATATTTTATTTTTCATAAAAAATTGCAACCCTGCCACTGACCCGCCGAAGGGGACCGAGGGTAAGTTTTCAAAATAATTGAGTTGAGGTGATTCGGCATGAGTTCTTGCCGTGGTCAAGCTGGCGTGCGGTCTGCGGTGTACCGCATTGATTAGGTAAAAAATCTAGGTAGGCTTTGACTTTTCAGCCAAATACGAACTATGGCCCTAGCGCAAGAGCCTGAAGAATCATTATCGATCAAAAATAACATTGCGGAAGTTGGCGAAAAATGCAAAGTTCGTCCACGGAATAAAAGGTTGTATTTCGATGCAGTTCGTTGTAGTTGCAGCTGACCTTTGTATCGAATGCGACACTTCTTTCCAAGAGCAACCCTACGTCATTTCTCTGAAGTTTGCAATTATTTTTTGGGTCAAGAATGATTCTTTAGAGAGGGTTGCCGTGATAATTTCTTCTTCTTTAAAGTCCCTGATTCTAAAATTGTCTAATTCCAAGACTTCTTGAACTGCGAACAAAGTTTCCACCTAATTTTTTTTTCTTTAAATACGCTGACTTTTGCTGAACTCAGGACAAAATTTCCTTGTTTAGAGATCAAATTATGGAAAATGACATTCAGTAGCTGCGTATAAGATCATAAGCCTTAAAAACGACCAGGAAGGGTACAAACAGTTGGAGGATTTGTAAAATGTTTTAGTGATTATAGATGTGTCAGAAATACCCCGACTTTTCTCACAGATTTCTTGACTTTCCCTAACTTTTCGAGGTCGTCGCCAATTCCCTGACTTTCCCTAATTTCCCCGGTTTTTAAGACAGCCGGCAACCCTGCAAGACTCATGCACAAAGACCATCGTCATTTTTTGGTCTAAAAAAGTCAAAATTTATCGAGATTTTCTACTTAATCAGTGCGACATTGCCTCATCGTCTTCCGTAGCATGGCACAGTAACCTTGCGATAGTCAGAGTGTCACGAGGCAAAACATCCCCTTGGAAACCCTGAATCAGCTATAACTATTCTATACGAATGCGTGAAGCAACGATTATTTTCGGGAACTCAACATTTTCTGATGGACAGCATCTCTCATCTTCGCTTAATGATGACTGATGTGCACCGCGCTGAGGAATTCGCTGGGCAAGTTTGCCAAACAGTGCCCTGCTTCTGAAGGAGATTACCTACTTGACACGGTTCTCATCATTCATCATTAGGCGCAGATCAGCGCTCATCCCTCAGAGAACTTTCCCGCGACCCTGGATTCAATAACGTAGAAAATAGCTTCTACGTTACAGGGAAACCTAAATGTGAGGTCTCTATGATTTATATCGTCACTTGGCCAGTTTTTCTATTCGTAAAGTTCTGAACTAACTGCGAACAATATGCATAAATATTGTAAACGAGTTTAATAGAGCGCCTACTTTATTTTAATTTTGGATGTTCCTAATACTGTGAAAGCTCGCTGAGTCGAATGTGTATAGGGACCGACAAAAAATTCGACTTCAGCGGCATTTCGTCTTAACCGCAGTTCGAGTTAGCGAGCTTTTACTGTATTATCCTGGTAATTTAGACAAGATTCCCTGATTTTCCGCGCGAATAAATTGACACATGTTTGATTTGAAAAAACAACACAATTAATTGAATACAAAATTTGAAAAAAAAATTGAAGTACTCAGAAATTCCTGATCCATGATCCTAATGTTTCCTTATAATATCGATTTTCCATGTTAAGCCCCGGTTTTACCGAGTTTTACTGACGGTATAGATACCCTGTATAATTCTTTCTACATCAAAAATTGGAGTTTACAAACTCGACCAAAACACCGAAGTTCCAGCGATCCGACATGAACTTCGCATTATTTTGAGCGGATGCTTAAAACCTATGTCTGCTAATCCCTTCAATCTTTCCTAGGAGGGGCTCGAAGCTTGCCTAAACGAGGTAAAAATGAGCAGAAGATTCAAAACCTACGTTTTACTCATAACGCGCGAAAAAATGGCTGCGTAACACGATAAGTTCTTCGCTGTGTTTGGCAAAGAAATTAAGCTCAATTCAACAGACTCAAGGAAATCAGCTTAACAACAGCATCAGACCTTGCCTGAATCTCCAAAGTTGAAAGTCAATAAGTATATAGTCAAGTTCTGCGCTAAAGAATTAAACGCAACAGAAATCAGGCGACGTGAAATGCAGCTGGACTGATTCCATCTAATTTGAGCGACATAAAATTCGTCTGAAAAATTGTGCTACGGCACTAACATGTTCTATGAATTATTAAGTTCGAGAGACGTTCTTCTAGGGATTCTTCCAGCCGAAATCAGCACAGAGAGCTTTCATACTTAAGCAGTTTAAGAAACGACAGAGGGAGGATTTGGCTCGCGAAGAAAACGAAAGGAGAAATTATATTAGTTCTTCTATAGGGTAACTATACGGTGACTTGTACTCCAAGGGTTATTACTACCCGACAAACCTCACGCAAAGAATACACGATCTAATAATTTCGCTGAAGCATGAGACGACAGCTTTCAGACCATTAGCCTAGGAGAAAAATTATTATCGTCAGCCACGAGGAAATGATAAAAATAAGTCGCTCACAATGACAGCGTCTACAGAAATTGCAATTACAGAGAAGGAAATATGTACTTTAATCAAAAGGAACTTCCACAGAATGATTCCCGAGGAAAATAATCCGGAACTAACTGGAATTATTTTGAAAACAAAGAAAGACTTCTTCATTTCTTTCTAAGACAACTGGAATTATTTGTTCTTAAATTAACTTTTTTTCTATTGCAGGAAATATTAACAAGAGGTTCCTTTCGATTAAAATGGATCTTCATCTCTTCATCTCTCAACTTACACGTCATAATGTTACACTAAAAGAAAAAAAAACAGGGTATGGACATTTTGATGTTGCCAAATTGCTTCCAGTTAATTACGAATTATCTGGAAAATATGGAATTTTTTCCTTTGAATTGTTAGGAGAATTTGACCCACAATGTAATCTCACAACTTTGAAGGAGACATTTACGACTTTGGACTCCACTGATTTCGCTGTACGAATGCACCGCGCTTTCAACTTTGAATATCTGAATCCATTACGCGTGTCCATATTGCTCGAGAACCTCGTGGACCCTCCTCCTCCTTCACATGGAATCTATTTCAAGATCTCAGGTAAAATTGTCGGGGCTCAAAGATTTAATTTTATGGTTTGCAATTTGCTAAGTGCTTTAAAGGATGGGTCTGCACTCAATACAGATTATCCGACTATCGGAATCTGCCAACAACCTTGACGCTGGTTGAGATTTTTTCGTGCAAGAATTTTCTCATTTTTGCCGCAAGACAGTGACGATTTTTGAAAGTTCTTAGAGCTTTTTTTCTTCCATTTAAACGTATAGGAAACAATCGATTCTTGGTCCTAAAATCGATATTTTTAATGGATCTAAAAAGAGGAACAACCGTGTTGCCAACTTGCAAAATCTCCACTGCCTTACGGTCGCTCTTCAGCACTTTAAAGAACGCCTCGATCAATATAGATCGATCAATAGTTTCTGGATTTTAGGACGTTCCTTGAGAACTGTAGAGCATCCATCAGCAGCTATGGTACTTACCGTATTCGAGTACTAAATTTGACGGAGAAACGCTTCAAAATACTTTGACACGTGAGTCTCCTTTCGGGAAGGTTTGTAAAGCTAATTCAAAATGTTTCTCGGTCAAATCGTCTGAGCTAACATCTGACGTACTATAGCGTGATAGGATGCTTGGAAATTCTTAAAAGATGGCCTAAAATTCAGGAATTATCGATTCATTCATCGACCAACTATCGAATCGTGCGGCTAACAGTAGGTTCTGGAGAACCATTTTAAGAACGCAAACTTTAAGTTCTGTTTCTGGTTGATTTGAGAAAGTTCATTTTCATGCTAAAGTCTGCCATTTCTGTTGCAGGATTGGTACTTTAATCTGAATTTTCTTACTTTGATATATCTCATTTGCATCGCGCACTGGAAAAAAAACACATTGTATCTAGAGTCCAGACTCTTAAAAACATCGACAAGAAAAACTACTCTTGCTTCAATCAGATTTAAGCTTAAATCAAGAACCAAGCCTCTTAATTTAAGCGTATTTCCTTTTGATTTAAGCTTAAAACTGCTTGAATCAAGAGTCCTTTTTCTTGTCAACGTTTTCAAGAGTCTGGACTCTAGATCCAATGTGTTTTTTTTTTTTTTTTTTTTTTTTTTTTTTTTTTTTTTTTTTTTTTTTTTTTTTTTCAGTGCGGGGTTTTCACCTATTTGTATGAAAAATAAATCATTTTGAAATTTAGCGGGGGGGGGGGGGGTATTTGCCAATTCTTCAATTTAACTCCTTATAGCGGATGAAATGCGACAACTTTCGGAAGTTCTTACTACTTTTGTCCTTAGCGTATCATGGTGCTCCTCTGTACCTGCGTACCTGTATTTCCACATGAGCCTTGGAAAGCATGGAGTTATATGAACAACAGGGCTCAAATGGACATTGTGATACACTCTTACGTCAGAGAGGCGACGAACAGAGCTAGGTGTACTTCCCCGTAAGAGTTATTTCAGGAAATTCGAAGGTGGTCGAGGTTAATTAACTGAACGTAATTGTTATCGGTACAAAATTCGACCACCTCAAACTGAACTGAGAACCATTTCTCCTCAGAGAAGTTCAGCGTTCCATGACTCATTCGTCGACCTCCGGGATTATTCTCCTTACTTTCAGTTGGTTGTCCCGCAAGAAAACTATAAATTGTTTTCGTTACTGTTAGAATCAAAGGAGTTACGCGTGACACAACGCCTGAAGCGCTTTGCGTTTGAATTTATCGTCTGTTTGTGTCGTGGGCAATTGCTCAGCTTGGATCGCCTTCATTTTTTGTGATACTCTACGCTTTGTCGCGGCGCTAGTTTAGTTGCCTGTGCGATCCGAGCTCAAATTCGGGTCACGGATTTCGCTACACGCTTTTCTGAGTGTGCCTGTTATTACCACATTATTACAGAGGAAAAAACGACTGATCACATTTCAAGCAAAATAATTAGTACTCTAATAATGTTCCTTTAATTCTGAATTGTGTGCTTTCTATTTGTTCACTAGTGCGGCTTGCAAAATTCCGACGATTGTTGACTGCCTGCGAAGTATGTCTTGACAACTTAGAACGTAGCTAGAGCGATTTTCTAGGGGTGCCCTAAGCTCCCCTTTCCAAGAATACACTGTCTGGGCCTTTCCAGTAAAATTAAGGGGGGGGGGTAGAGTTGGAGGGTCTCCCTGTAAAATTTGAGGAAACTGACCTCTATAAGAAGTATTTTTACGCCAAAGTTGTGACTCTACCAATAATCCTCAAAAAGCATCTCAAAGAAGTTCCTACTTTCTACGGCATGTTGCAATGAAGAAAAGGGGACATGTACTGGTTCTAAAGGTTTCCTCTGTTCTACCGATTTTCTAAAGAGGGAGGAATCAAATGCTACTATTTCAAATTCTAAGGGTCGCATAAGAACTACACCGACGTTGACGCGTGTCAATGCGCAGAGAACTTCAACAGTTAATATATCAGTAATACAGGAATGTTCTAGATTCTTAATTATTATCTCTATGGGTCTGCCGCTTGAAACATGTATAATGAAACGATAAAATTAATCAAAACAATAAACAAATAAATCAGGCTAAAACTCTCGTACCTGTTTAAATAAACTTCCCGTTAAGAGACGATTAAGGGCACCTCTTCTTCTCAGTCATCTCCTATACGCGAGGGGAGATACCATGTGTTATCCACTGGTTTCATACCCTATCGCGGTGTGACTGATTCTTGCAATTTTCTAATCGATGAAAACATTTCCAAAACGAAAACTAACATTGATGGTGAAACTGCAGAAGTGCATGGCTACATTTGCGGCATTGCAAACTTCCTATCATACTTTATTCTCTATATATGGAAAACTACTGAACGTCATTTTTTTAGAATTTCAGTAATTTTCTTTCTCTTTATGAAGTGTATTCTTGAACAACTCGAGCCGCGATGTTGCTTCGGTCTCCTTTCAAGCAATAAAATAAGAGCGGAGATTTTGAAACATCTCAACCAAGATACGAATTTTTGCAGTTTCGCCGTCGATACGTAGAGTACGTTTTATTTTGGACAAATTTCATCCACAAACAGGGTGTCTAGTTTTTTTCATTTTGAAAAATCCTGATTTTTTACTGCTAAATCCTGATTTCATAATTTTTCCAAATCCTGATTTTTTGCGGAGAAAAATTAACGGACGGATGGCGGATAACTAACGGAAAATAAGCGGACGGCCGACTTTTCTCAACTCCTGATTTTATGAACGATTTTCCCTCAAATCCTGATGAAATCGGGATTAAAAACTGATTGACCTCAAATCCTGATAGAATTGGGGAAATCCTGATGCTACACTGGAAAAAAAACACATTGGATCCAGAGTTCAGACTCTTAAAAACATCGACAAGAAAAAATACTCTTGATTCAATCATATTCAAGCTTAAATCAAGAACCAAGCCTCTTAATTTGAGCGGATTTCCTTTTCATTTAAGCTTAAATCTGATTGAATCAAGAGTATTTTTTCTTGTCAATGTTTTCAAGTGTCTAGACTCTAGATCCAATGTGTTTTTTTTTTTTGTTTTTCAGTGTGGACGTCTTGACAAATGTATTAAAACCTCGAGAAAACTCAAGAAAAATTGAAAGCCGCCATAAAAAATAGATAAACGAAGGCAAACATTTGAACACTTTCAGAGGTTGATAAAAAGAACTCTATTGAAGACAAATAGAGAATTTCCAAATTCAAAACGAAGATACACGTGCAGATCCTCCTCCATGACTTTTCCACCTACTGATATTATTAGCATATTTCTCAATTACGCAAAGATGATCTTGAAGTGCATCCTACGTTCACTACTCGTCGCTCCTCTGGCGTAAAGGCGTACCTCGATTCCCATGTGAACCATGTTTTACCTAAAAATACATGCTTTCGGGGGCTCATGAAGAAATCCAAAAAACCCTTACGCTGAAGGAGTGACGGTGTATGCTCACTAGTCTCGTCCCACAGCGAGGATGCAGAGGTGAAGAATTTTAGCTATTTTATTCCTACACTGTTTACATAACGTCTTGACAAAAATTGTTGAGAAAAACAAATACGGAGTTCGCAATACCTATTTACAGCAGATTTCTTGTTTTCTCAAACGGTAGGGCATTTTGGACGAGAAATTAAGAACGAGGAAGGACTTTGCGCGATCGAAATTTGGAAAGCGTCCCTTTTTCCATCCGAAGAAAAGTCTGAGTGAAATGTAATCTATGAGATTACACTGGAAAAAAACACATTGGATCTAGAGTCCAGACTCTTAAAAACATCGACGAGAAAAAACACTCTTGATTCAATCAGATCTAAGCTTAAATCAAGAACCAAGCCTCTTAATTTGAGCGGATTTCCTTTTGATTTAAGCTTAAATCTGATTGAATCAAGAGTATTTTTTCTTGTCAATGTTTTCAAGAGTCTGGACTCTAAAGCCAATGTGTGTGTTTTTTTTTTTTTTTTTTTTTCCTAGTGTTATAAATTTAGTTTTGACTTTTTTTCTTTTTCAAAACGCTGAAAACCGGATCAACCCTGGCTCAAACCCGATGTTTCCTTTCGTGTGTCAAAACATGCCTCTTCACGTTTCGCGATTTTCGATCATCAATATTTAAAAACTGACGTAATATACGAAAATGACTCACCGAGCCTATTGCGATAGATTTGATAATAAGTGCTAAAAATGTAGTAGTATAAGTGCTAAAAGACGTCACCATGGGGCTTAATGAATTGTGAAACGTCGAGTCCCGAAATAGCGTCTTGTTACTTCATGACATGACAGTTAAGAAAACTTTAGGATGTATCCCCCTTTTTTTACAGTTTCTGAGAATTTCTTGATGATAATAATGTTTTCAACGCACATTCATACAACTGGGAATTGGAAGAAGAAAAATTGATGAATCTAAATGAAAGACCGGTAAGTACGGAACAGTAGCGCGGCATGAATGATCGATTATCGATATTTCCCCATTTAAAGCCAAGGTAAAGAATCGATTATTGCGGTGTTCGTCGCGATCACCCTGTTTCTCAATCCTTGTCTATAGGTTTAAATGACAGATCAATCGATGTATCGCGCAAAACACGCCACGTCACTGGTAAGTAAGTGAAAAAATGACGACAAAGCAAACGCGTTCGCAACGAGAATATCGACGAGCCGACACCGTCTGATGTGTATTTCCGGTTTGCTTTCACCGTGAAGTCAGGATACCGGAAGTGACAGCGGCGACTTCCGCTTCCGTATTTATTTCCGTGCATACGAATGCCCGTGATTTCCGGAACGAAGGGGTTCTTCTTATTCCAGTAATTCACCCAGGGCCTAGGTACAAATCGTAGTAAAAATGCACCAAAATAAAACACAAAATGCATTGAATTCTTCGACGCGGAGTTCCAAGAACATTTGCAATCCTTCCTGTCCCCATTGACTTTTTTAGATCATCGGTTGGGAAGTTTCTAAGGAACTCCGGGGAGTCAAAATTTGCTTTGGAAAAAATAATTTGATCATTTATCCTGAATTTCTTTTGGCTTTCGAACGAATTTCGTTGGGTCACTGTTTAATAATGTGCGGTTGTTAATAACGCTGAAGGCGTAATTATTGCAAAATATTGAGAAAAATCGATACCTTTAATTCGCGTGGACTCATCTATCTGTTTTTTAAAAGAAAAGAAACGAAATAAATAATAAACGTAAAGATAAAGAAGGAAAAGCTTCTATTATATTTGATTTTTTCGAACCATTACTGATGATAAATACGCTAATGATTTTCTAGCAATCACGGCTTCTTAGCATAGTTGGAGGACAGAGGGTTCAAGGCACGAATAGGGTGCACTGTGCGGTTGCTATGGATATTTCTAATTCGCCTTCACTCTCCGAGATAGGCCAAACAACATCCTTCGTGCAGTAATGGTTGCTTACTCGAAGATTTGTTTTGCGTCGCTGGCAAATTTTGTCTATTTGACTTACGTTTTGCAATTAGGAGCCACTGTTTTTGACACTTTCAAGGAACTAGAAATGGGCATTTCCTTCCAATTATTTCCAATTATCCCCCTTTTCCCAAAAAAGGACCACTATTTTCTTCAAGGAAACAGTTCTCTATTCTACGCGCAGAGGACGCCACTTCCTTCTCGGAACCATCCGTTCATCATGAGTTTCGGCCTACGTCAAATGGATCACATTTTGCAAAAAGGAACCACTATTTCTCGCTCTCTTATAAAAGCACATATCTGCATAGGGAAATCAATGTCATGTGTGCTGTTTCTAAAATGGGCAAGAAATAGTGGTTCCTTATTGCAAAATGTAATCCAAATGAGACTACGCACTTTTGGAATGTGACAGACGATTCGCCATGTTGATTCGAGTATATTCTTACAATGCTAAACTAAGGACAGTCTGTCCTGTCGCACTTAACAGCGCGTACACTTATTTGACGTGGGCTCTACTCCGTAAACAATTTTTCAATACTTTTCCCAGATTTTCCGGACCCGAGGACACATCCTGATCTGAATAACTTTGAAGCGGTCTCAAGCTCAACATGCTCGCTTGAAGAGGATAATTATTGTTCTTTTCTCTGCATCGTTTCATCGAGTTTTCCAGTTTTCCTCCTTCTTAAAGTCGCACAGCATGCAACGCAACCCCGCGTATTAAAGACCATGTGGGAACGAGGCACGCGAGGGCACGACTGCCGTGCTCAGGAAAAACGCCGTATGAACCCTCAGGCGTTGCCAAATTGCCTTTGATAAAACACGAGTTTCCTGGTAAACTTATGAATATTATCCTTCTGATTTTTCAGATAATTTTGTTCGCAATTTCACCTGCAGCGCCTGAAAATTTCAAGGAAAAATAATCATAACGTTCCGCAAAAATAAACATTTTATCGAAGGAAATTTGGCAACTCTCGAATGTCCATACGGCGTTCTTCCTTAGCGTGACAGACGAGGCCTGCTTATAACTTACTTTTTCTTTTGTTCGTGGAAAAAAAGTAACGCGGGACAGATTTCTCATCTTTACAGATAAATCAGAAGCAAAATCGAAATGTCGAGGTTCATACGCGGCCCATTTCCAATTCTCCTCTTTTTGCGTATCATTTTGGGTAAAAACTAAATCCGTCAAAAATAAAAAATACGTAAATAAATCTATATTTGTACTTCTAAACATTAGGTCTTGAAAAAAATTGGAGCTTTAATGGAAAACGCCCAAAAAGAAAAATCTTTAACCGAAATAAATTTCATGAATATGAAACTACTGCTCACTACGGGAGAAAAACATTCGAGTTTCAGTTACGCCTTTTATACAACACGTGCAGGGAATCCTTTTTTTTTCAGTAAACATGGTTAAATATTTTGAAACGATCTTAACATAGGAACATAATCGTCCTGAGATTTATTTCAGTCATTAACTTTAGTAAAGTTTACCTACACCAGAAAAGAAAGATGAATTGTGACTTTCGGCAATGTGGTTAAATTTATTCCAATAAAATACTTTGATTTTGCAATAAACTCATTTCAGCTTTCAATCCACTTAAAAAAAAAATTCCGGCCATGGAAGCCGTACTTTCGACTTTCGGGCTATATAGACATACCCTGCGCGTTCCGGGCTTAGCACCCGGAGCGATCGAAGCTACGGCTTTAGCACCCGGAACTTTCGGCCTCTGAGCCCAGAACGGACGTTATGTCTATATAGCCCGTAACTTTTTTTCACTGTCTAATTCGATCTGAAGAGGGTTTGCGACCAAGGCTTCTAGACGGAGGTCTAGAAGCTGGATGGAGATCCAAGCGGTTGAAATTTGAGTCTTGAGGAATGCTCACTGCACGATTGATAATTTTCTTTAAAGGTCGCATAAATAAAGGTCATCGATGCAATCGATGAACTATGACCTTTGTGGGATTGTGATCTTTGATGACCTCCTTTCTATTGACAATGAGAAAAGCTTTCAACTATGCCTGGAATGCTGCTGAAACAGAGGTCACTGGAGGCTAAGGGTTATCAATTTTGAAACTTTAAGCTTATCTGTGACACTATTGGAGTTCGCTTAGGCAATATGAAAACTCAATTTTTAATCATGTATGAGTATTTTTGAATGCTTGTTTCATGGGAAAAAAAGAACCTGAACTGTCATGGGAAAAAAAGAAACCTGACTGTTAAGTGACATGTGCTCTCCAAAAAACCTAGCAGCGATTTTTGATGACGTGAACCAGACATTTATTAGTTCCAGACGAAACGGCAATGGACTTCATTTCGCATTTTCGCGTTTTTTGCGAAAAACACGCGATTATCACGCTGATACGAGCCCGCTTTCCCGTTCTCAAGGCCTTTTTTCGCGGCCTTTTCATTTTGTCACGCGACATGGTCTGGAAGATTCAATAGCCCTGATCTGGACTGCATTTTGTGATGAGGAACCGACATTCCTTGCTCGTCCAAAAAGCCCCTATCTTAGTGGGAAAAATAGGGGCAGATACGTTGTTTGTAAATCGAGTCAAAATAATAGTACCATATTGAAAAATGTAGTCCATCTGGCACAAAACCTCCAAACAAGTTTTGAACATCAAAATCAAATTAGATTCAAGTTTACCAAACATGGGCTTGATTGCAGATCTAATTGCTTAAAAAATTGCTCAACTTATTGCTCGGCGGCAGATAGGCAGGTATTTTCAAGGCTGACCGATGGAGCAACGAAAGTAAAAGTTTTCACCTGGCGCCAAGAGGTTAGCGGGTGGTCCCTAGTTAACAATAAGGCTACTCTGTGAGGTGGGCTTTGCTAACGAAGACTGTCAAAAATAGCGTCTATTAGTGTGGTTACTGGAAGATACTCTAAGAAGTTTTCTTAACCCGTAAAAGGGCGGAACAAGAACAAACGGCAAGCATTCTCTCTTCCTGTGCTACAATAACTGCAGTCCACGCATCAGATAGGGTGTCTACTAAAACAGGCTGGCCGAAAATCAGTACTTTTACAGTGCTTTTTAAGTACATTCCCAAGATATTCAGTGCCTCTTAAACAGAGAAATTCAGTACTTTTTCAGTAGGTACCTCCATTTGACGGAATTCGAAAAATTTCAACAATTCGAATTTCGCGCTCAAATTGCAACAAAAATGACGAAAACATTTAAAAAAATTCCGGACCTTCTTGCGGCATTTCCGCGCTTTTTCAGTACTTCCGGACCGCTTAAAAAATTGGTGCTATTTCCGGACTTTCAGGAAATTCCGGACTTGTAGACACTCTGGATAAAGCTACACTGCCGTGCACGCCGTATGAGCCTTTGGACGTTGCGAGGTTTCCTTCGATAAAAACCTAATTTATTGGGGAAATTGTGAACATTATTTTCCGAAATTTCCAGACAATTTTGTACGCAACTTGATCGAAAATATCTGAAAATTTCGAGGAAAAATATGCATTTATGTTGTCAAAAACATATGTTTTATAGAGGGAAATTTCGTAACTCTCGAATGTTCATACGGCGTTCTTCTTTAGCACGGTAGTACTGTACTCCTGCTCCCTAAAGAGTATGCAAGGTGAAGTTCTCAAGAATTTCTTAGCTTACTAAGACGGAATAAGGCGCCAAAAACGGCAAAGCATAGATTCGAGTCGAAAGGTTTGTAGAGGCTCTTTTGTGAAAGGCGAGAGGGGAAGATCCTTGCATGAGGGGCTGGAGTTCTTACATTCAGCGGGGATTGTCAAATTAATTGATCCACCCCTTAGAAACACAATGGCGCGACTGATTTTTTTCTGAAGTCAACTCCCGAACACAATGGGTTAGTTGCGCTTGTCTCAGAATTGTGTTATGATGATTGATTCTAGTAAATCAGCTAAAAATAATCCTTAAGATCTGCCCAAACAGCAACAAAAAAAGACATCAATCCGGGAGACACACACTTATTGCAGACAACGTGAAACTGGGCTGAAACCAAGGGTGTTACTACCGCGGTATGGATGACGCCACAAACCGGATTCTCCAAAGCGCGACATCTCGGATAATATTGAACGTAGACAGTTCTGTTTGTAAAACAGTCAATATATTTTTTTCTTTGAGTTATTTAAGGCCCTTCATCCATTTGAGGATTCTGCAACCTTGAATGCGCATCGGGTCAGGGTTAGTGTACATCCATGCTCCAAGCTTTCAAATTTTCAGGGATTAAGGGCGAGTGGAATCTGTTTCTGCAGGTCCACTCTGATCGTCAGTTCAATGAAAAGTCGCCACCACCGGAACTCGAACACGGGACCTATTGGCCTAGAGTCAGACGCACTGACCACTAGGCCAACCTGGCCGGCTAGCTGTCAATTCTTTCGATAATCTACAAGAATCAAGCACCAAAACACGATTCTAAGACCAGCGCAACTGACCCGTTAAACCCGCAAAGTGAAAGCGTGATGGAGGAACAGACCAGTTTGGCAGGGCCCACGTCCATTTCCGATAAAATCCCTGATGCAGAAAATACCCGATCTCGCGATCCTACACGTACAGGCAATTTTGAAAATGATGACTACTTTTTCTGTTCTCAATTGTAAAAATGGGGTGAATCGCACATTTCAACGGAGGATCGGGAATTTCGTCATAAAATCGGACGACTGGTTGAACGGAAATTGGCAGTATGCCGTGAGGCTGAAATGCCGGATCGCCGCAGCGGGCTGATAGTTGAAACTGATAGACAAAGCTGTAGACAAAGAAGACATAAGGAGTCTGTAGCGATCCTATTGGTTGAAATGGGTGGTTCTTATAAACAAAGGGAGACAATGATGGACTAACTAATAAAGGGTCTCTCGTGGGTTGCCGTTAGTTAGTCTATTATCTACCTTCTTTGGTCATTGCAACCACCCGCTTCCGCACCAATAGAATCCCTCCATACCCCTTTTGTCTCCTTTGTCTATAGCTTTGTCAATACGGATTTCAACCATTAACCCGCAGACGGTCGGCGTTTTGGAACTTTCCGCACCCTCCTCGCGGCATAAATTGATCTTAACACGTGGCGTGCCACGTCAAAGGCTTACAGAACTGATATCTGTGGACTGATTATTGATGTTGATAGACAAAGCAATAGACGAAGAAAAAAAAGAGAAAATGAAGGCGAATATGCATTCATCAGCATATTTAGCTCCTTATTTTGATTTTCGTGACGCCAAAGAATAAAGGCGCCGGTAAGAGGACACGAAAACAATTGAAACAAGAGATCGGTTGCAATCCGGTAGAGGTAAATGTTTCTCTTAATCCACATAAAAAAAAATTATAAAAAAAAATAGAAGACTTGGAGGGAACCTATTGTTCCTTGGGGATCGCAATATTTCTGTTGTAAAAGATACCACATAGACCAGATACCAGATAAACACGGTACAGCTCAGACCAAGACTCCTTCTACGACCGACGTTGTCAGATGTAACTTGTGCGGGAAACATTATGTGCGGAAAAGTTTATCCCGATCTTTGTGTGGAAATGTCAAAATCCCAGAGTTTGTGCGGAAAATGCATACTGCCCTGTAAGCAAAAGGGGCTAACCCACATTCGAGCATGAGCTGCGAATCGATTGTTGAATCGATATCGAATGATCCAGATCGACAAATCCCTATCTTAGCAATGCTTTATATCGATCAAGGTCATCCGATATCGATTCAACAATGGAGCCGCTGGTGAACTCCCATGCGACTCACGCATGTCGAAATGAAGATAGACTTCTATCGCTGAACAAGTTCCCAGTTTCCATAGAAGTGAGAAAGTTGTTGGCTTTCAGTGCTTCACCGGATCGGTGCAGACTTTCATGGAACTTTCAATCAACCGAAACTTTCATCGAGACCGCGTGGTGGGAGGTGAAGCAGGTGAGGGGCGAAAAGGGGGTCTCTACATACAGAGGTGTGAAATTTCACCAACTTTATTTCTTAGGTATTTCGTAAAACGTTTATTAAGATGGTAGGCAGTTTCTAAGCTCCAAAACTAAATTCATAGTGAATTAAACTTGGATTATTCTGGTCTAAATTCCAAATCAAAAGCTTTTTTGGGAAGGGAAAAATCTTGTTTTGAAATTTCTGAAATTTCACTTCTCTGATAAATGGACCGCTGACTTCAGCAGAAGGAATCAAGCCACATTGGCTATTGCTACCTTTAATGGAGCTGTTGCATGTGTGAGGGATTTGCGATTTGACCATTGATTCTTATGTAAAAGTTTGCGAGAAACACGATGGTGCCACTGGTTTTCTCTGAAATCATCTCCCAAGCTCAAAAAAAGCTCTCAAAGTGAGGCCAAAATGGAGGGGATATCCCACCCTACCCTGAGAGTCCACCTCTACATCAAAACAAACTCTCCATGCAAAGATAGGGAGCAAATACATTAGCAGGGTTGCCGTGTTTTCAGTTTTGGAGTCCCCAAATAAAGTGGCAACCCTGCTAATGTATTTGCTCCCTATCTTCGCATGGAGAGTTTGTTTTGATGTAAAGGTGGACTCTCAGGGTAGGGTGGGATATCCCCTCCATTTTGGCCTCACTTTGAGAGCTTTTTTTGAGCTTGGGAGCTGATTTCAGATAAAACCAGCGGCACCATCGTGTTTCTCACGAACTTTTACATAAGAAACAACAGTCAAATCGCAAATCCCTCACACATGCAACATCTCCATTGGGCAATTTAATTTTAACTAACGGTTGTGCGAATTTTTGTGCAAATTTCAGTGAATATACTTCATAGTGCGAAGCAAATTCCTCAAAATTATGAAAGAAACGCGCACAAACTTCCTCTTGTAAAAAATTGAATTGCTCCGATAACTTGGGCAATAGCTGATGTGACTTGGTTCCTTTCTGATAGGGGCGGTTCAAGTAAGTACTTGGGGCGGGCTGCGATTACGAATTCAGCCCCTGAAAACTTCCGGGACTTCATTACTTATCTGAACAGACTATTACCGTATGGGGGAGAGTTATTAAACGAGCTGTTTTCATCTCCTCTTATCGCTGATTTTCTGAGGGAAAAACTACATTTGTCACCGGAATTCAACTGACTCATCAACAATGAATCCCGGGCTCAGTTTCTAATGAAAATGCTTTCCACAAAATTTTTCTAGCGCAAAATCTCGTGAAATCGTAAACAATTCAAGAGAACTGTTAGATATAACTTCTCATTTCCATCGATAGAGCATGGAAATGCGGCAGAATAGAATCGAATTTCACGACCGGAAAAAAGAATTTCAAGATCCTGCAACAAATTTTCCTAACTTTTCAGGGCTGGACAGTTTTTTCCCCGAGTTTTCTAGGTTTTCAAAGACTCTTCAAGAACTCCTCACTCTGTTTAATCCTTTCCATCTGCTTGTACGGATAGAAGCTACGATCTCTACGCAAGCATGCAGATGAAAATCAATTCAGAGCTTTCCAGTATCTTCATTCGACGAAACTTGAAAAATTTGAATTTCTAGCTCAAATTGCTACAAAAATGAAAAAAATCCGGACCTTCGTGTGGAATTTCCGCACTTTTTCATTACTTCTGGACCGCCCTTAATAAATCAGCGTACTATTTCCGGAAATTCCGAACTTCTCGCGACCCTGATTGTTCTTCGGGAGGTTAACAGTCAACGATGCCACCATTGAGCCTTCTCAAGAGCTCTACTTTGCTCGTGTTACACAGACTTAAGGCACAGGAATGCTTCCACGGGGTTTTCACCTGGAATTTCACCTGCCTCCAGTAGAGGTTGGTGGACCTCTCACCTCTTGGAGGTGAAGGAAAATGCTCCCAGTCCCCGCGCCGGGTCAATCACCGCCACCGCAGCCTCCACCACGACCCGACGACCCCACCCTCGCCCCCCTCCCCGCCCCGCGGAGCCGGTGCCCCCCGGCGCTCATCTCGTCTGCGGAATCTACCTTTCTGGCGCGCCGCCATCTTGGTCACGATTTGTTAGCGTCTCCCGGGCGCGGGCGCGGCTCCCGCTTATTCCCGTCTCTCGTGGCTCTAATCCAGTTTTCATCCCGGACTTTTCCCCACCACCGAGTGGCGTCCCACTGCAGCGCCCTCGAGGAAATCCGACCGGAAGTAAGGCAACTCGAGTGACACTGTAAGAATAAGACTGGTCAGGGTGTCTACAAGTCCGGAGTTTCCTGAGAGTCTGGAAAAAGTACTGATTTTACAGGGCGCACAGTGGATCGAGTCTATAGGAGGTCGGACAAAATTTGGAAACTTTAAACGCTTATGTCTCCGTTTATACGAAACTTTGAGGTTCTAAAAATTGTTTCAGTGGTTTCCTCGTTAAATTTTCTACAAGAAACTCTCCTTGAAATTTGGGATGTGGCTAAATAAACATCAAAATTTGCAGTTTCAGTCAAAAATTTTAGGTCCGACCTCTCTAATTGACTCGATCCACTGTGGGGCGGTTCGAAAGTACTGAAAAAGTGCGGAATTACGCAAGAACGTCCGGAATTTTCGCCATTTTAGCCGCAATTTATGCAAAAAATTCAAATTTTACGAATTTTGTCAATTGAAGGTACCAAAAAAGTACGGAATTTTTCTGTTGAGGAGGTACTGAATTTCTCGGGAATGTACTGAAAAAGTACTGATTTTTGGCCAGCCTGTTTTAGTAGACACCCTGCTACTAAAACAGGCTGGCCAAAAATCAGTGCTTTTCCGGTACTTTTTCAATAAGTTCCCGAGAAATTCCGTGTACCTCCTCAATAGAAAAATTCAGGACTTTTTCAGTTTGTCCATCAGACGAAATTCGAAAAACTTAAAAAATTTGAATTTCCCGCTCAAATTGAAACAAAAATGACAAAAAATGAAAAAATTCCGGACCTACTTGCGGAATTTCCGCACTTTTCCAGTATTTCCGGGCCGCTCATAAAAATCAGGACTATTTTCGGACTTGTTAACATCCTGTTAGTGTACCTTAAAAGGAGCGCGTGGCTGTCATTTCGAGGAGGATCCTCCACAGCTCCTTGCACTGTTCCAAATCGGGGGGGGGGGGGGGGGGAATTCGGTGCAGGAATCTACCAATGGCGAATCGCGAAGAATCGACTATCGATAGGTGTATTCCCATTTGAAGGTATGGTGAAGAATCTATCATTTAGGTGTTCGTTGCAAACACCCTGTTTATCGATCCTTTTCCGTGGGTTTAAATGGAAAACCAATCGATACATCCCAAAGCACGCCACCAGGGTGTCTACTACATCAGTGTGGCCAAAAATCAGTACTTTTCCGGTACTTTATCAGTACATCCCCAAGAAATTCAGTACCTCCTCAACAGAAAAATTCAGTACTTTTTTAGAACTTTTATTTGAAGGAATTCGAAAAATTTCAAAAATTTGAATTTCTCGCTCAAATTGCAACAAAAATTACGAAAATTCCGTACCTCCTTGCGGAAGTACCGCACTTTTTCAGTACTTCCGGACCGCCCTTAAAAACTCAATACTATTTCCGGACTTTCCGGAAATTCCGCACTTGTAGACACCCTGCTGTTAGTCGAATAAACTGAATCAATTTCAAGCTGTAAAGTGGGCTTGTATCCGTCGGGAAAATAAAAAAGGAGCAGGGATTTTGCAACACCGCAATAGAGATACGCTGTTTCGCACTTGGGCCATCGATATAGATCTTCCTAAAGAAAGGAGTTATTACAGGAACGACGCAGTGGCGTGGCGTGCTTTGCGATATATATATTGCTCTACCATTTAAAATGATGGAAAAAGATCGATTAATAAAGTATTCGCAACGGACACCTTAATGATCGATTCTTTACCATAGCTTCAAATGAGGATATATCGATATATCGAAAAGCACGCCACGCCACTGGAACGACGGCGAATACAGATTTTATATTAGGACTCGAGATGGTAGCCAATAATATCCTCATAGTCGGTGCATAGAATCTGGAGAAGTCCTTCTGTGCGGTCCTAATTGTAAGTTCCAAAATTAAGTCCGGGGCACGAGTATGTGAGAGCCCACTGACTGAAGTAATGCAATAACAGTTACACCTTAAAGGGTAGGGAAGGAGCTCGGGCGGTACAGAATACTGCCGTGCTAAGGAGAAACGCCGTATGAACCTCCAAACGTTGCCAAATTTCATCGGATGAGATACCAATTTATAGGGAAAATTGCTACTATTTTTCTTCCAATTTTTGATATTATTTTGTGCGCAATTTAATCTAAAATATCTGAAAATTTGAAGGAAAAATATGCATGAATGTTGTCAAAAATTCATGTTCTATCTGGGGAAATTCGGCAACTCTAGAATGTTCATACGGCGTTTTTCCTTGGCACGGCAGAATAGCCCGAGCAGCGGAGATTTTTAGTCGGGTTGCTATTCGCGAAAATACCAATTTCGAATTTAAGTAATTCTTTGATTTATCTTTCGTGAGGAAGAATCCGACACAGCTCTCTGCAAAATCGGGAAATTGGAATTTAAAAACTTCTATTGCTACCGAAAAAATAAATAACGAATTCTGAGAACTCGGGAGGGTAGTGCGGATAATGAATTCTCAACCTTCTTCTGGATAACTTTTCTAGGCTCTCAACGACAAATCTTGATTCTCATCTGTAGGCATAGCTGAAGCTTTCTTCTGGAGTCAGCCGGGCCCCTTTTCCACTACCAAGGGATTCTGGATTCCCTCAACACAAGACGAGGGAGGGGTCTAAACTTTGCCACTCCTTAAAGTCGAAAGTGATGAACCTTCTATATTTATTTTTTTTTTTAAAGTACATCCCTCAGGATCATCTTCGTAGCGTTGATATGAAAAATAAAGAAAAAAGGGGGGCATTGCTTCCAAAATGTACCCTTCCACCTATGTAATTTTACCATAATAGATTGTGATTCCCGGGGCTCATGCCCAAAGAAAGCCAGTCCTAAATACAAGTTAACCTGCTGCAAAAATAAAAATCTCTCCCTCATTTACACTTAAGTCTCAAGTGGATTTTGTTGGCGAACACAAGTCCAAATGTATGAATTACTAGCAAGGTCATAGCTGAGATTGCAAGTGTACAGGGGTGAAATTCAAAGAGAGCGGTGTAAATTGAACTTCCGGACCGAGCTTAAAGAGGAAAGTGGGAAGTAGCGACTTCAGAGGTGGTGTAAACATTGACTGCCATGTCAGTTTGTGACATCAAGTTAACTAACAGCAGTGCTTGAAATCTAGCTAACAGTGGATTTGCTCACTTAAAACATGACATCAGCTTCTATTCCTCTTTATGACTGTGCTCTGATCAGTGCTGACATAAAATACAACCTAGGCTGCACAAGTGCCTCTTTCAATGTGACAATAGGTAGGTAACCCAGATCGCATGCAACTCTAAACGCGAAATGGTGTGGATCCAGCACCATTCCTCCACCTTGTAACATTTATAAGTAAACGCACAAGTTGTAAGGTAGTTCAAATGACGTCTAACAACTCTGACCATTTGTTATCAGGTAATTCTGTTTCCAAATTCCTGAACAGTTTACTCAAAAAACGCACCTAACAGATCAGTGTGCCGCCAGCTAAGTACATAACCTTAATCTTCAATACAGAGACCAATCAACCCTGACTAGTGTCTTGAGCTTCAATCACTGTTCTAAAGTGAAAATGTTATCAAAAAGATTGGACAAGTTTCTTCCTTGTATTAATAGATGATCTGTAAAATATACATTCCAAAGCAACCATTGACAACAGGCAGTAGATTGGCCAATAAGTTTGTCAACTTAAATGAGTGTCAATCAATTTGATTCCAGGAAATTTCTTGTAGAACGGCTCTTACAAGTCTGCATTTTATGGTAATCTTGACTTTGAAGCAGACTGGAATAGCAAGTCACAATGCTTCGAGAAGAAACATTATTGGGGTAGAACTGGGGAAAGAAAAGGATAGACAAATGTCACATCCAAAACTTGCACCATTCAACAGATATTTACATGCTAGCCAATGGGCCAACTGAGGATTGATGCATTAAGACTGATGTGACTTTTATCTATTCTTTTCTTTTCCCTGTTTTAACACAATCGTATCAAGTTATACCTGCCAAAATTGGAACTCCAGTCCATCATTCACACATCTCATGCAGAAATTATGCTTATCCATCTATAATATTAAACGAGCTATGTCAAAACAAAGATTACTCACATAGTATGTCACTTTCTGATGCTAGCTGCGACTCCCGAACTTTTGCTTCGATACAATTGTTGCATGCAGAATGTAAACAATCCAAGAGTTTTGGCTCTTCCGCAGAGCCCAAAATTTGCTGGCAAAATATACACTTCGTGGTAACCCATGGGTTAGAGGGCTGTTCCGTTGTGGGCGTTGTGGCACTAGGACTTGCTTCTACGCACTCATTAGGAGTTTGCTCCTGATCAATTTGTTGACACTCGTCACTTGTGTCCTCAATAGAGGCATCTCGAGTATTTTCAGTTTTCACTATGGGAACCTCAGCGGTCGGAAATTCACTTTCAAAGTCGACTTGGTTTTCCATTTTAAATTAAAACTGACAAAAACAAACTTAATGTCACTACTTAGGGTTAGTGACTCCACACCACAAGTTATTAAAATCTGCCATTACTTACAGAGAAGCAATGTGCCTGTAGCAAGTGAAAAACGAGCGAATACGGGAAATCTATGCTGTTGTCGACCGAAAAAGGTTCATTATGGGATCCGCCCGATGACACAGATTAAAACCTACACTGAACTCAAATTAGAAACTCAATTCGGTAAAATTTTGCCTGCAGTATGATGTGCAGAGATGAAAAACACAACGAATTCGGAGCCTCGATGAGACTCAACACGTAGACTTATGGCGGGTGTTTTATTTCCAACCATTAGAAAATTACTAAAGAATTCACAAATAATACAGAAAAGGCTAAAACTTTAAGATAATTAGGAGTTTTCAGGGATTCAAAATAGACGGCTGTTCAATTTCCACCACATTTACAGCCCGTGGATGCACTCGCGTACTTGCATAAGAGAGTGGACTCTCTCATTATGAGCCTGAGAGTTGTTTGAGAGCGCATGACCGAAGGTTAGGCAATGAGCTTTACAGTCACCTCTCACAATTTTCACTCTATGCAGCATTGCAGCAAATGCAAACAATGCAGAATAAGGTTAGGGTAGTGTTTGTTATCATCAATTTTTGTGTTTTTTCTGGTTTTTTCGAGACTTTTTCTTTTCTAGTTTCAAGTGGTGCAGCGAAATCACTACAGTAAACTTATTGAAATTTCTAAGTGCAGTTCTTCTTAGTTATCAGGTACCAAAATATGTGGTAAATGTAAATTTTGTGTTAATTTATACAAGGCATAATGGTAGTTCAGGCGGCTCTGGCAAGCACATTGTGCAGGGTTACAGGAAATCTCTTTTCAAACAATTCAGCTTTGAATCTACAACCAAAACTCCTGAGTCTTTTCAAAATCGCTGCTGCCTCGTATAAAGGTGAACCCTCGCATTTCATGGATTTCAACAAGGTTGTATACCCACCCCAAGAACCTGGAGAACCGCCAAGACCTGCTTTCATATGTCATCAGAAAACCAACGTCAAGTATCAGCCGAAAAAATTGTATGTCTGCGCTTGTTTGATTCGTGGAATGACGGTAGATGAAGCTCTCAAGCAACTGAAGCAAGTTCCCCGCAAAGGCGCTGTTATTATCGCGGACACATTAAAAGAAGCTAGAGACCTTGCTGTGACTGAGCATAATGTGGAATTTAAGAGTAATCTTTGGGTTGCTGAATCTTTTGTAAGTAAGGGTATTACGATTAAAGGTGTGAGAAAACATGCTAAAGGGAGGCATGGTATAATTTTTTATAGATATTCCCACTATTTTGTACGTTTGGAAGAAGGAACTCCTCCAAAGGATTATTATTGGGACTTGCCAAGAGATGGCCCCTCTGCACTTGAGAGATATGTTGAACAGCTCCGCGCTCGTAGGATCATAAATTCTCTTTAACTCTCAACAAAAGTCAAGTGTATTCAGATGTTCAAAAATGTTATTCTAGTGATAATTGGGTTTTGCATTTCAACCTAACTTTCATTTGCTTGTTTTTGCTTTTATTCTTTGTAGTTTTTTACTTGGTTCAGAACCTAACTCTCAAATAAATAATGTAACATGTACCATGAAGTTTTTAATGACTTGTCCTTGTAGTTGATTCTTTGCAAGATACAAAGATATTGTAACCGCTAGATATGCAGTATGGGCCTACTTATTGCAGGGTATCTGGACCTGTGAGGGGGTACATGCGCCTGGTGGGTAGGCAGCGCGTTTTACACAGAGGCAAACTCTTCCATAAGAAATGCCAAAGAGTATGCCGCATGAGAGTTCGCCTCTATGTAAAACACGCTGCCTACTCACCACCCTCCCCTCCTATCAGGTTCAGATTACCCTGCCCTAACTGCATATCTAACCGTTATAATATCTTTGGCAAGATATGCCGATGACTCTAGAACAGAGGAACTTCCTCTGCTTGCAGTGTTATAGAAATTCAGTTTTGTTCTATGTTTCGACCATAGGCGTACCCAGGTCATGTTGTCAGGGGGGCCTGGCCGCTCCACCAGGGGGGTTATGGAATACCCTCAGTTCAGAGGAGGGCTCGGAGGGACTCCCCCCAAAAATTTTTGGAATTTAAAATCTATTTGGATGCTTGTCTTTGCCATTTAAACAATGATGATTTTAAAAACTTACATCTTGTTTGGAAGTTGGTTTCTAGACTTAGCGTTGTGTAATTCGTTTATTTTCTCAAATTTTGAAGAGAAAACATGTGACGTAGTGCTTTGATTCATACATGCTCTGTATTGAGTCCAATTCCATTGGGAAAGCACAGAAGATACTTGTGAGCACTTGCTCCCTTAAGTGCGGTTTATGAGTGATTTTATTGACAAGTAGTAAGCTGGATCTGAATTTCATGTAAACAGATCGATTTTTAAAAATGTGTCTTCATATTTGATGATACCAGCATGAAAAAGGTCAGCTAAATAAGGAACACGTCAGGATTGAAAATTTTATAGTGGACAAAATGAGAATAATATTGCGACTCGACCAGTTCAAGAACAGCAAGTGTTGGCCAACATCAGATGCGCTATTCAAAGAGTGCCCACAAATAAAATCAGGGTGGGTCTGCATCTGCAGCCTGATTCTTGAAAATTTGTTTTTGTCGACTGTTCAAGTCGAAATTAAGGAGGATGGAGTTATGTGATTGGTCGGTGCTTTGACAAGTGACTCTTGTCTTGCCAATAAAAGGTGTAAATAACGATAAGTTGAAGGCACCTCTTGAGTTGCCGATACTTTATTCGTCCTTTATATGCACAAAAAGACGCAATCCGAAAGTCATTGACCAATCATATGATTCCATTCTCCATTTTAAAGTGGAAGATCAACTGAAAAGTCTCTAAGCCATATAAAGCAATTGGGTGGAGTTATGCCAAACAGTCACATCTACATTGCAATGTTTCAAAATCCCATGAACTATTTAAATATTTTGGAGGAACCAACCAACATTTTTGCATCAAATTTTGTAGAGATAATCTCCATATGGGCACGAAAAATTGCCACTATTTTTGAGAAGGGATATTCGTTAGTTTCCTTCTAAGATATTAAAATTGGAGATGAGATTTTGAAACAACACAGTATAAATGTGACCGCTTTACTGGCCCCTATCCAATGGACTCTTGTGAAAACAAGAAGAGCAGCCTATATTCATACAAAGAGAATTATAATGGTAGATGAAGACTATCAATTGAATCTTTTCAAAGAAATTAATTTATTTTAAAAGAGAAAACAAAAACAGTGAAGAACACTGAGAAAATTCTCGGGCTCAGTATAAAAGAAGGTTCTTTTTTATGATAGTATTAACCATCTTGCAGTGAAAAATAAACTGATTGGCGGTTTAATAAAATAGAGAGTATTGCATACTGTTTGAAGAATCACAGATTCAATGCTAGAACTGACATATAAAATTGTTACACTGTTTATATCCCAGAGGAAAATTGAGGTAAACTCTTTTTCTGCTGCATGCAGGAGGGGTGTGGTTACAATTCATTGCTGCCACACTGCCATATTTAATTCTCCTGCATTTCAATTTTTCTTCTCTGGTTCCGAGTCTCCAGTACTGGAATCTTCCTCCGACTCCTCTGATTCATCAAGCTCATAATCATCATCATCTTCATCGGAATCCGAATCTGTGAAAAATGGAAAGACAGTCATGACATGAACTGAAGTTATCACAGTAACAAAGTTTACAGAGACGTTCAATTTGGCTTTACAACTTGCTCGACCGTTTTTAATGTTAAGATTACTTGATACACTAGTTCAAACGAGGATTTTGCCATCATATGAGTGTTCTATTAACTGCTTGCAACTTCACCCAGTGACATGCGCAGAATGTGCCCAAAAATGAGGCTTTAGCAACCAAAAACTCAGGGTCCAGGCTAAAAGTAGGGTTTCAACCCCTATAAAATTGTAGATACCTCCTAAAAATTAGACCTGTCAGCCAAGATGACTCCTAAAATTTTGCAAGTGATGAAATCAAGTCTATGTGTGATGACTTTCCATATCACTCCTGAGGAAGTAGGCACAGCTATCAAAAGATCAAAGAGCCTCGAAGTGTCTGAACTCAAGAACCAGCAAGAAGACTAGCTAAATCTATCCAATGCAGAACTGGCAAGTTTTTCACAAGTATTAGGAACCTAATGGAGAAGTGCATAAGAGGTGGTGAGGTCCCAAAAGAATGGAAAGAGCCATTGGTACTCATAAAAAGGATCAGAGAGATAACCGCAGAAACTATTGAGGTTAGTGGATAACAGAATCGTTGAAAAATATCAACAAGAGAATTTTGAAAGCCAAAATGGAGGAAGGAAGGAAATCTCATGGAGCCAAGGAAAGGGTGGGGCTTGAAGATGGTAGATCGATATTTGATTATTTGCCTTGGGTCATCCAAAATTATTGGGGAAAGAATAAAAATGGGACAGAAGCTGCATTCGGTGTTCCAGGATCTTCAAAAAGCCTATGATCATGTATCTTTGCTGAGACTCTAGAAAGTCTTGGAAAAATCTGCTTTTTGTGGCGAGCTTGTCAACACAATTAAATAGTTTACTAGAATTTTTGGAAATTAAGAACATTCTCTTTGGCTTACTAGCGCACTATTTGACATATGTGCAAATATTCGCGCCGTGACAAATAACGAATTTGTCTGAAAAAAATGTGTCTGGTGATCCCTAGATACCAGCTTGACGGCTTGCGTAGTTAACTTTAATCCTTGGAATGCATACATAACTGCAAGGACAGTCAAACCAGCATCAGAGGATTTTCTAAGACAGTCTTAACAACCAGGGTTGCTATCATAGCATTTCATTGTTTTCTGTGCACAAGTATGATCAAATGGAACATTTTTAAGAAAAGTAATAACACTCATTTGTCGACTTTTGTGACATTTGCGAATTTTCGCACTTAAAAATGTCATTTTAAATTATTCGTCATACTATTCATAGTTATGAATAATTGACTTAAATTATTTGCTATTCGCTCCCTATGAAAAATTCACAGTTTGCACAGCCATTCAGCCCTATCAGGTCTGTTAAAATCTCGAGAGGGGTGCGCATGCAAAATGGGAGTGCGTTAGGTAATAGGGGTGGAGAATGACATTGTCACATCATGCACAATATCAGATCCAAGCGCTGGTCTGGTATGGACATGTGCGGACAATCGGTTGCCTGAACAAGGTTTCGATTGGCCTTCCCAGGGGGCACTGCAAGGACATCCCATGAAAGGCTGGCGCAAGGTGTGGTGGAGGAGATCAGAACATGTTAATTGCCTGATAATTTGTGAGAAAATTGTGGCCAATGGCGATTGGGTGTTGCAAAGCGTGTTGTTGCCCTGTAAAATCAGCTATTGTAAATACTAGGAGTAAACAAAATTATATCTGCGAAAATTTTAAAGATTTTTCTTCATGAAAGAATGGGTTTAGTATTTAATTCATTGCAAATTTAAAATTGATGAAAATTCTTCCTGCAATGAGAGAAATCTGACAATGCCTAGCATACAATTACAGTAATTATCATATTTTTAACTCTTGCAATCCCTTGAGTTGACACTAACATTAAATAATGTATACAATATCTTACCATTTTGACTATCACCACCTTCATATCCACCATAACTGGCACCAGCACCATAGCTGCTGTAATTATCATAGTCGTCATCATCATCATCATCACCATATCCACCTTGGCTCTGTCGACCATACTTGTGACTTCGAGCTGCAAAATAAGTGTGTCAGTGATACAATTTTAAAATTGACAGATGCTAAGGATAACAAGAACTGCAGAGAAAGTAAAACGAAGCATAACTGTGGAATGAAATACTGAATTCACTCAAGCTTCATGCTAACTCTCAAATTGTGCCCGAAATTGAAGCTACACAAAAAAAAAATGAAAGTCTATTCAGGACTTTCTAAGAGAATGTTCCCAAATACCTTTTTACGGTCTATGTTTCTACTGAAATTAATCTGATTAAATTTAAATTAATTAGATACAAAGAAACTTGATCAGATAAGATGATCATTAAATTCTAATTAAGTATTCATTGAGAAATTTTGAATAATAGTACAATATACAAGTACATTTTAATGTCTGGTCGTTTCTAGATTTTTTGCGGGAAATCAGTCAAGAAACATAAAAACCTGTTCTTTTGCTACAGACTCATATTACAACTTTGGTAGTAAATTAGAGGGTTGGTTGGTAGTTGGTGGAGAGTAATGTTTCGCCTTGCCCTACCAACCGCATCAGAATACTGAGCTTCAATCTCTTTTTCTGTCTCTTAACACACATATCTGGACATAATCAGAGAAAGTGAGAGTATCTATGTTTCATTCAAGTTCTACCATATAATGGGATTTAGTTTTGGGAATTAAAATTCTTTGACTTACATTTCCATACCCTAAAAAGACACCCCTGACCAGGTAAATGCTCTCGCAGTTACAACTGTGCTACTGTTACTGATGCTTCAAGCAGATATCTTCTGTACAATGGGCCTGTTGCAAACTTTTGCTAGAGGAAAAAGAGTTGTTAAGAACTCATAGAAAGTGTCTTAAAAATCACGATGAGCGGATCGGCAAACTCTGAAATGCACTCCTATCTTCACAATCTGCCTAAGAAATTCGCGTTTTTTTAAGCTACCCGCTTCAAAAAGGATACTACAGCACAGGTGAACATTTCGTTAGAGGAGTCGTTCCATTCAATCCCTGCTCAGCATGGCCGACACTTCCGCCAGCAAGTTGAGGAAAGCCCGAGGTCAATCAAGGCAGACATCTATCAACGCGAGAAAAATGAGAATGTAAACACGCCGATTATCATCAGGTGGTTAGAATCATCGTCCCGTCACATGTGTTTTGGCGGATTGGCATCGGCTATGTTGAATATTGCGTAGTATCCTTGTGAGCAGGGGGGTAACCTATAGAGCTGTAACTGGTCAACTTTCTGGGTCAACTTCTGGTCTTCTTATTATAGGTACTCTAGATTCAGCTACATTTACAAAAGATGAGCAAAGGACCTAAGGAGGATGACCTAAGGACCTAGGAGCTTGAAGTTCTTATTTTGTTCGACTGGAGCAATCTAACAAACGATTTCACAATTTAGTGTGAAAAATGTTAAAAAATGTTAGGTACATACTGGACATGCTGAGGTCTTTAGTTTCAGATGTTTCATAACCACACTTGGGGCAGGGTATTGCTTTATTTTTCTCGTACTTGAATCCTTTCCTGCGGACATGGTCTTCGCAATAACAAATTTTGCACTTCAAGCATGTGTACTGACCTAATTTGTTGCAAGATTGGCCTGAAAATTATTTGAGAATATGAGTCATACAATTTCATCAGACTAAAGAACAAAAAGATAAAATTGAAAATTTTAAAGTGCATGCACTGAGTTATTCACAAAAAGCGAGAATAACCCAAAATAGATCCTCCTAGAAAGTCTAAAAGTGTGCTTTGATTTACTGTATAACATTTTTACAACCTGAATGGATGATGGCAATATTTCTAAATATTTGGTAATTAACAGGGATATCTGATGAGAATATTATCATGCAATTTTGAAAACTGCATTCTGGCCAATGTCTGATCTATTTCTGCACAAAAAATTGAAAATATTTTGACTATTAGAGAATTAAAAAATAACTTGAGAGAGTTACTTGAAACTTGATTGAAAATTTAGACTTAAAAAAACTTTAGATATGATGAGGAATTGAATAGGAAAAAATACTACTTCTACCCACAAGAGAATGTAAAAATTCAAAAAACATTTTTCTGCAACAGGGTTCTGAAATTCACTATGTTTCCTGTTTTGAAGCAACATTTCATCAAAGCAAAGAGATGTAAGAATACCATCAACCCTGCCAATACCACCAATGAGGTGAATTGTCATGAATGCTGTGCATACTTTAGGGTCCTACCGTATTGATAAATTAAGACTTTTGATAAGTGGGTGGTATCTGTTGGTGAGGATAAGAGAAAACTCTGGCATATTTGGATTGCATTTTGCAAAAAGGAACCACTAGCATTGCAATGGTGCTAAGATTGTGCAACTTCATCCTTTGCAATAAAATTGCGGAAATCGTGAAAAACTATGAAATTTAGATGGTAATTTTTGTCTAAAATTCACAGTTTTTAGCTAGTAAAATAGAAACTATTAATGGATAATCGGAGTTTTCCTCCAAGACAAAAGAAGTTGAACAATCTTAGCAACATTGCAATGCTAGTGGTTCCTTATTGCAAAATGCAATCCATTTGTTCTCACACATCACAGTTGTTAACTTACACTTGTAGTTCTCGGACTCTAATACTTGACAAGAAGCTTGGTGTTCAAACTGATCATCCTCACATAAAAACCCTGAGCAAAATGAACACTTAAAAATTCTGCCACCATGATCCCAGACACCTCTCTCGCACTCCAGACAGTTCGCATCGGCTAAAGGGCAGGTGCAAGCATGAGTTGTTAGGCACTTTCTACCATGGCAGACCCAGGCCTCACAAAAGTCACAAATAGCTCCCTAAGAAAAAGAAATTATTAATGGTTAGAATGGCAAAAAAATAAAGCTTAAAGAGAATAAAAGCTGTAGGTGGATGGAACCATAATCAAGGTGTGTTCACTTCCTAAAAAATACTAAAAATCAGTGATGGGATGTACAGTTGAACAGCAAAAGGGACCCATGCCCCCTTCCCGAGGTTTTTGAGATGATTTTCTTATTCCCATTATCATCATTTTTGTGTTCGGACAAGAAAAATAGGCACTTGATTAATCTTTGCTTGTCACTTCAAAATTATAACAAAATATGTTGCAAGGTATTCAAGGAAAGTTTTGTGGACCTTTTAACTTTTGCTACTACTACTGTAAAACATCACGTTTTAGATACACACATTTTGAGGGGATAAAACAGAATAATTAATAGTTTCAAAAAATTTTGTAGAACTGGGGTAACTTCTTTACTAGTAGATGTCTCCTCTGTAACTTTTCCATATTTTTTCCCTAGTTCATGAGAAAGAGAAAATAAGAGCCTCCATCACTTAAATAAGAAAAGTGTGTTTGGGTTGCTGGCACTTCATAAAGAGATTCAAGCGCTTTCCTCAAAACTATTTCATTAGATAAAACCTATTTCGATGATTGACTTACCACCATTGCTAGACCAGTCGTGAATACACCTGAATGTTTGATGACACAGTCTCCAGTCTTGCTCATACACTTAACTTTTCCGCAGTTTGCACACTGAGGAAGCCGCTGAGTGCTTGAGCAAAAATAACAAAAAGCTCGATTCTTTTGTTTTCTGCAGGCATAAAAAAAAAGCATGATACCTAATTAGTGACTTTTGAATAAATTACTCTTCTTTTAGTTGCTTCCTAACTCTTGCAGATTCTGTCCAAACAATAATTTTAATTTGAAAAAGGGCCCCTACTGGCTATAACTATTGAATATTTTTTCCATTTCCTCTTTTGTTCTTTGAGAAAATAAGCTTTTCAATTTTCTAATAACAGATGAATTGACATTAACAAAGGAATCACTAGTAATAACAAAGATTGTTTGTGCTTACACAAAGAGAGAATCATTACATCAGGAGCACTGTTTTTCCCCCTCCTTATCAACTGATTATATTCACCTGTGGATCAGGAAAGTACAAACTTGTTGGGCAAAATGAGTCTGAAAAAGTTTAGCAAAACTCATACAACTGTAACAATATTTTAGTATGATCATTGATCAATTCCCAGGTATAAAATTCAAATTACTTTCATTGCTTTCCTGACTGTGTTGGCAATGGATGTAGCAATTGTACTGCTTTGTCTCCCTCCTTAAAAAATAGGAGGAAGAAAGCAAAGCATCCACAAGACATAAAGGGTTCTCACAAGCTGGTGAGCAATGAATTGGTTATTTTGAAAGGAAGTGATTCATGGGCTCATACGCACCTTTTGCATTTTTCACACTCCTGTAACAGAGAAGAATAAAATATTAATTGATTGATATACCCATAGAAAAATGATACGTACATTTGCATCAATTTAATCAGAATAAGCGTGAGTAAGTAACTACATATTGCTTTGCCAAATTTTCACTGACTTTTCATTTTTTTGACAGAGACATAGAGTCAAGAGAGAACTAGAAAATTTAAGTAATGCCTTTAAAGGTTTTGTAAATATGCTGAAAATTTTAAAGAATATACTCAAATAATTACAAGCCTCAATGTTGCTTTTAGTTTTCTAATTAGATGAAATAACAGAGAAAACTAGGGAAAGTCTGACTCTGTTTAAATAAACCCATTTAGCTTTCACTTAAATATGATTCATCACTAGCTTACACGACACAGGATCTAGAAAATGATTATAAATGTTCCTGAAATTCAATGGGGGTAGCAGTGTACAGCGATGTTCCTTTCAATTTAGATTGTAACAACCCTGAATTTAGCTCAAAGGCAAAAAGGCTCAAAGGTTATAAGTAATATTTTATTGATAGTAAAAAGAACCGTTAGAGCAAGGAATTTTGCCTGTTTTGTCAATTGGAAATAAGCATAAAAATCCATGGAAGTGAGGTGCTGGTGAGCACCACCGACATATTTCATCAGAAAGACATCCTCCCTCAAGTGCATCTGAGATTAGCCTGGCGTTTAAAGAGTTGAAAGAAGATTTTCTGCAAATTACTCCGTTGCAGTGATGGCCTAATTTGACTAATATACTTAGGGCTGTACTTAATTTCTTTTGATCTGAGATGGTTATCAATACAGTAGCCTATTGCTAATTTGCTAAAGTAATAAGAAATTATGTTAGGGCTCTTCTCAGAGATAGGAATGAGACTCTTCCAACACCTGGTGAAATGAGCTCAGGTTATGAGAGATTTGCCACATGCCACCAACAGGCTGGCAGAGAGAGCAAGAATTAACTCATGTACTCAAGAGTGTATTTTGGTCTTGATAGGGTAGAGGAATAATCTTTCAGAGGCATAAAGAACCTGAAATTGCCTGGATAGTAACTCTTGACCACCTGCATGAGGTCTAGTTAATTTCTTCCTTTACTAGATTGTCATGAGATTACAAACCTGTATAAAAATCAAGCAATCTGAGACAGAGAAAACGAAAAACAGCCTAAGGCACACGCCGTAAATTTTAATACAATCTTTAAAGTATGTTGTTCCAGACAACTTTATAAACAACATTAATTCTGAATGTGACGCTTGGCTTCTACACATGAATCAGCAATCAGGGCGGTGGATAAGATTCATAAGACCAAGAACGTGTTGCTGTGTTGACTTTCCTTAGTTCATTCTAATTTCTGCACAAGAAGAGTTAGATATAAATGAATGCTGTTAAAACATACCATTGAAGCATTACACGGATTTTGAGCCAGGGAGAGGTGATCTTTGGCGCTTCTGATTTCTTTTTGACGTAACTTCTGCTTCTCTGCCTTTTTGCGTTGGCCTGTCTTCTTCTTAGGCATGTTGATATCTACAGCCTTACTGGATGGAAAATTCACTAAAAAATTGATCTGATGCGAGGAAAAATTAAATTATTCCTCAAGAATGCCTGCTGACTGTCCTTGGAGTGGAGAAGATCATTTTCATAGGATCCAAAATATGGAGCTATACAATTAGTAAACAGTAAATAGTACTGAAGTAAAATGAAACGTGAAGGAATGTAAAAAAAAAACTACCACGTTCACATTGTAGAAACATATACGAAAAATAATAAGGATGAGTAATATCACTTACAGCTACCTACTACTACAACGACAACCGCTACAAGAGAATCATAACCTCAAAACTCAATTGCTCAAAATCACTCATCATTAAACAACTGGCAACCTCGCGGTTGAAGTGTTTCTCTGATAGCCATATGACAACAATGCTCTTGAATGTTTGTTTACTTCCCTTATCTCGCGGCTTTTAGGATCGCACGTGACTTTTTTCAATATTTTGCAATTTTTCCATTTTACTTTTTGGTAATGAGGAGAATATTCTCAGTATGATACAAGTAATGATCGAGTCAGTAAAGCCATACGTTTCTTTTCCTTTAGTGAGGTGTCAAGTTTGGTTTCAAGTGACATGGAGTTTCATCGTGGAATGAGGCTGTTTTTCTTGAAAGTTCTGATTCTAAGGTAAGGAAAGCCAGAATTATGTACTTTTCAATTATTTTTTAGTTCCACTTAACGCTTCAGTTTTTAATGAAAGTATCAAGTATTCAGTATTTTATTCTTGCCCTGATCAGTTGGTCAAGTCAACGCATTTAGAATACCTATTACTGCATTCAATAGCATTTCCAAATTCTGGCTGCATGCTTTTTCTGTGACAGTAGATGGCGAAGCTAGAAAAATACTCATCATGCTTGCTGTGCTTCAGAATTTTCATCTCTGCCACACTTTTTGCAAGACTCTTTCATTTAAACTTTTCAGGGAAATTAAATGCGAGAGAAGGTGCGGAGAAAAATACAATAAAGTTTGCGTGAAAATAATGATCAGACATCCTCCTCGAAAATCAATTGTATCTACCAGAAATTCTGCGTAGCACTAATTAGTGGACCATAGATGGTTGTGTCAAGATCCCACCAGACTCGAAAACGTCATTTGGATAATAAAGTCCGATACGTATACCCACCCTAAAATCTCACGAAACAGCATTTTGCGTTATGGAGAACAGGTGGTAAGATGCGTTTTTGAAGCATAAAACATGTTGATAAATTCCATTGACGAGCTGAATGGAAGTTTTCAAACTACCGCAAGCAACTCCGCTAAAATTGCCTACCAGCTTATTGAAGGCGAACTGGTGCTAATGAGCGCAACACAATGCGCAAATTCAATTGAAAAAGATGTTCAGAGATGTCGTTTATGCTGGTGTATTCCAATGTGTGGTGCTGTCAAGAGAAAAATGCCCTAGAAGTGTGCATTTCTGCAGAATGCCTATCTTTTTTTTCAAATATATTTTATTATTTAACGTAGTAATGCCCACCCGTGCACAGGCCCGCCACATCCCTTCTCGGGCCCTGGTACCAGTTTTAAAGTCCGGGCCCCAAGCACGGAGGGGGGGGGGGGGTCCGAGGGGCATCCCCCGAGAAATTTTAGAATTTATACGACAAATCGGACGCATTTTGAAGCTTCCATAAAAAAATTTTCCATCAATTTCTGCGGAATAATTATGTTTTTTTTTTTTTTGTCTACTTTCAGCACAAAATACTTGCGAATTGTTGCATTCAAAACATCCGGAAATTCTTTTTTTTTTGGGGGGGGGGGGCATATGATACTATTTTCAGTTCTGAGAGGGTCAGGCCCCCCTGGACTCCCCCTTCGTTTGTCTTTAGCAAGGGACTTGAGCCATGAGCCATTGAAGTCGAGGATGCCCAGACTGGAGACTCTTAGCATCTGACGACGGAAGAAAATGAAACGCAGTTACTAAAAATATCCATCTGTACTGAAAATCTTGAAAATAGATAGAAATTTTCCAAGAAGTATACTTACTTTTTTGAAAATTTAAGAAGAATTCTACAGTGCCCCAGCGTGTTTCTGAAAATCTATTCACCTTTTACGAAATTTTTAGGGTAAATTTTTCACTTTTTTTTACGAAACAAGGGTTGCACGTGAATTCGTAGTGGTTTTTCACGGGTAACAGGGGCCCCCTCCGGGGACCAGGGACCCAGTATCCCCCCCTTGTGGCGGGCCTACCTTCATGCACGCTGGGCTTGTCGATTTCCTTTGACATTTTTACAGTGGTGAATGCATAGCTGAAGTGCGCTACAGCTAGAATTGTATAAAGCAAATGGGTAATTTTTACAGGAGGATTATAAATAAACAAGTGGTTAGAAATGAACACAAAAGAATATGAACGATGCAAAACGATAATCCGGGTATCGGAACTTGGCTGTTTTGAAAACGCCTTCAAATGCGGCGTGATACCTCGCGGATTCCGGAGAGTTCAAATAGTTGTATCATTGCGCCGTAAGAATGTGAGGGAAGATTTAAATGGAAATAGCCTCCATGCTCGGTGGGCATGTCGATTTCCTTTGACATTTTTACAGTGGTGAATGCATAACTGAAGTGCGCTCCAGCTAGAATTGTATTTACAAATGGGTGGTTTTTCTACGAGGATTAAAAATAAACGAGTGGTACGGAATGTAACAAAAGAATATGAACTATGCAAAACGATTATTCCGAAAACGGAACTTGGCTGATTTGAAAACGCCTTCAAATGCGGCGTGATACCTCGCGCATTCCGGAGAGTTCAAATAGTTGTATCATTGCGCCGTAAGAATGTGACGGAAGATTTAAATGGAAATAGCCTCCATGCACGCTGGGCGTGTGATATTTTTTGATATTTTTGCAGTGGTGAATGCAAAGCTGAAGTGTGCTCCAGCTAGAATTATATTAATATATAATATATTATTTTATAAAATATATAAATTAATAGCCTACCCGTGCACAGGCCCGCCACATCCCTTCTTGGGCCCTGGTACCAGTTTTAAGGTCCAGGCCCCAAGCACGGAGGGGGGGGGGGTCCGAGGGGCATCCCCCGAGAAATTTTAGAATTTTTACGACTAATTGGACGCATTTTGAAGCTTCCGTAAAAAATGTTTCCATCAATTTCCGCGGAATAATTATGTTTTTTTTTCTACTTTTAGCACAAAATACTTGCGAATTGTTGCTTTCAAAACATCTGGAAAATTTGTATTTTTTTTTTTTTTTTTTTTGGGGGGGGGGGGATAGGGTGTTTCTTATTTTTTAAATTTTCGAAATCGAAGGAGGTCCTGGTCTTAAAAGTTGATGTGTGGATAGATTAGAAGCCCTGTGCAAGGAAAAAATTTTAAAACAATTTTTACCCGGTGCTCAAACGACTTAAGTGACACAGGTTGAAATTTGAGGTTTTTAGACAAAATAACACTGTTTTCTAGTGGAAAACGCCGAGTTACGGCCCTAAAGGGCGAAAATTTCGTCCGTTTGGTCGTATCTGCAACACAAAAGCCGCAAAACACCCGAGAAAGGCGCGCGCAAGGAAAGACACTTGGGGCAAAATGGACGCGCCGCGCCGCAGCGCAACGCGCTCGCGCGTCCTCTGCACTGCCCAAGCGACATGCCGCATGCCGCACACACGCACTAAGCTTACGCTGGCCCGAAAGTTCCCGTACGTTGCAATGTATCATTATGAATTGACCTAGATACACACTAACATTAAAAAAAAGGTTGAAACGTATAAATACATCTAAAAAACACATTCTCTTAATATGATATTGGCTATAATGTAGGAAAATCAATTTCAACAAATTAAACAATTCACAGTTAATCAACTAAATCAAATAATCGACAGTTTACTTAAAGGCTAAGAGTCTTTAAATGTTTATCCGACTATTTTTAATATATTTGGATGGTTTTATTGACTTTGGCTGTGACTTATAAGAGATCATGAAAATAATTGTCTTCAAATGTGACCCTAGACATCAGTTAAATTGTACGTTCTGGCGGATAGGCGGATTAGGAAACCCTAAATTGTGTTTCATGTTGTGAACAAAGACTCTTTTGGTGTCCGATGACAATCTCTCATCAATTATGCCAAGGGAACCAAACTTTTACTTACATTGGTACCATACGTGGCCGGATAAATTACGGAACGCAACACTAGCTGCTGTAGGTACTCTCATTAAAGCTGCGAAACTTCTTGAGGTCTGCGATGACCTCCAGATCATTTTTCGGGGTCATTTTTTATTTTTCCAATATGGCAGATGTCCGCCTCAATATGTACCTCTACGCTGAAGAATGCCCGGTAATGCCAGTCCTCTTCACAACCAACACTACAGCCTTTTTTCAATATCATGAATTTGCCATTTTCATTTCTAGACTCTTACCCAGCCCCATGGCTATTTACTTCCGAATATTTAGAGGTTAAAAAAAAGTACAGTAAAAGCTCGTTAAGACGAAATACAGTTAAGACGCAAATCCGCTTAAGACGAAATTTTTTCGGTCCTTTGATACTTCCATAATTGTCGATGTAAAAAAAATTCATGTTTCGTCTTAACGAGCTTTTACTGTAGTTAAGTCATAAAAGTTGTTAATGATCATGCTGCACGCAAAATTAAAGTGATGCCCGCGCACAACAGGAGGATAGGTAACATCGGAAGGTGATGGAGATCTTGCATATGTCAGGAATTAGCGATTTGTGTACTGATTCATATGTACAATTTCGCGAGAAACACGATGGTTTCACCGGTTTCCTCCGAGCCAAACTCCAAAACTGAAAAAAAAACTCTTAAAGTTGATGCTGTAATGGAGGGAATGTCCCATTCCATCCTGAGAGTCCGCCACTGTATCAAGTCAAACTCTCCACGCAAAGAGCAAATAATACATTGACAGGGCAGCCACTTTGTTTGGGGTCTCCAAAACTGAAAACATGACAATCCTGCTGATTCATTTCGACGTTGTAAGTCAGCAACCACACAACTCGGTTTGTGACGTCGCAGACTTCCTGTCATACCTACTATACTTTTTAAACGGAAAACTACTCAACGGCAATTCTTTAAACTACCGTGATTTTTCATCTCTGTGCAAACAAAGTTCTGCATAAACTTCAAGGAATGGTATCAGTTTGTTCTCCTTTAAAAAATAACATAAAGACGGAGATTTACAGACACCGCAAACGAGATACGTGATTGCGAACTTACGCCGTCGATTTGCTCCTTATCCTTGCATAGAAAGTTTGGCTTAATACGAAGGACTCACGGGAAAGCGGGGATATCTCCTTAAATACGGCCTTAACTGAGGGAGTTTTTTTAAAGTTTTGGGGTTTGTTTCAGAGAAAACCATACTGAAACCATCTTGTTTCACGCGAAGTTTATTTACAAAGGAATCAGTACTTGAATTGCCAACTCCCGATACGAACAAGAGCTTCTTTTCATGATCTCTTATAAGTCACAGCCAAAGTCAATAAAACCATCCAAATATATTAAAAATAGTCGGATAAACATTTGAAGACTCTTAGCCTTTAAGTAAACTGTCGATTATTTGATTTAGTTGATTAACTTTGAATTGTTTAATTTGTTGAAATTGATTTTCCTATACATTATAGCCAATATCATATTAAGAGAATGTGTTTTTTAGATGTATTTATACGTTTCAACCTTTTTTTTAATGTTAGTGTGTATCTAGGTCAATTCATAATGATACATTGCAACGTACGGGAACTTTCGGGCCAGCGTAAGCTTAGTTGCGCTGCGGCGCGGCGCGTCCATTTTGCCCCAAGTGTCTTTCCTTGCGCGCGCCTTTCTCGGGTGTTTTGCGGCTTTTGTGTTGCAGATACGACCAAACGGACGAAATTTTCGCCCTTTAGGGCCGTAACTCGGCGTTTTCCACTAGAAAACAGTGTTATTTTGTCTAAAAACCTCAAATTTCAACCTGTGTCACTTAAGTCGTTTGAGCACCGGGTAAAAATTGTTTTAAAATTTTTTCCTTGCACAGGGCTTCTAATCTGTCCACACATCAACTTTTAAGACCAGGACCTCCTTCGATTTCGAAAATTTAAAAAATAAGAAACACCCTAGGGGGGGACATATGATACTATTTTTAGTTCTGAGAGGGTCAGGCCCCCCTGGACTGCCCCTTCGTTTGTCTATGGCAAGGGAGTTGAGCCATGAGCCATTGAAGTCGAGGATGCCCAGACTGGAGACTCTTAGCATCTGACGACGGAAGAAAATGAAACGCAGTCACTAATAATATCCCTCTGCACTGAAAATCTTGAAAATAGATAGAAATTTTCCAAGAAGTATACTTTTTTGAAAATTTAAGAAGAATTCTACAGTGCTCCAGCGTGTTTCTGAAAATCTACTCACCTTTTGCGAAATTTTTAGGGTAAATTTTTCACTTTTTTTTACGAAACAAGGGTTTCATGTGAATTTGTAGTGGCTTTTCACGGGTAACACGGGCTCCCTCCGGGCCCCGGTACCAGGGACCCAGTATCCCCCCCCCCCTTGTTGCGGGCCTGCCCGGCCCGTGCAACATGAATTGTTGAAGCAAGAGTATTGACATAACTCGTAAATCTTGTAGAGGAAACATCTCCAAATAAAAGGTCGTTTGAACATCCTAAAGAGGAAACTCTTTTTAGTTATTATTTTAGGCAAAAATGCTATCTCACTTATTTCGGAGGTCGTATCATTCAATTTTATTTTTGGTGAATTTGACTTAATTTGTAGTACATCTTGACTGTCAAGTCACAGTTTTGAAGTTCATTTCGCGCTTTTACGACAATGAACAATTTTTAAAACTTATCAACAATTTTTTGCTATTTTTTGCGTAAATTTTACGAACCTAAGTATTGCGAAAAAAATTCTTAAAATGGTCGTCTAACCATTGACGGATCCAGCAAATTGGCAACATTGTCTTTTCTCCATTTAAACCTATGAAAATATATCGATTCTTGGAGGGGCCAGGTGCTCCGATAAGAATCCATTACTTCGCATGGGTTTAAATGGAGGAAATCCGGTGTTGCTAAATGGCTGGATCCGCCTTTGCGTCTAACTCATTCATTCAACAGGTTCTTTAACTCCCAATAAGGGGCTTGGAGGACAAGGCGCATAAGTGCAGTTTTTGCTACTTCGAGAAACACGTGTTTGAAGTTTCGAAATTACATGGAGCCGTATGGCAGAAAGAAAGTTCAAACTGACTTTTACATGCTTAAAAATTAGAATTTGGGAGCGAATTTTTCACAGAACTAGCATTAAGTATAGGCTTAATTGAAATCATGTTCATATCTCAATGTTTTCAAAAACTGCACTTATGCGCCTTGTCCTTCAAGCCACGCAAATACAGTCCATGCTACTATACACATACAGGGCCGGATTTTTCTACTTGCCGCCCATGGGCCGCCTGTATTTTGCCGCCCCCTTCTCATACGTTTTGAAACATCAAAAAAACCATCAAGTGAACGTGCCAGCGGGGGAGGAGTGCATAAGACGCGTTTACTCGTGTTGAACACATTTTTTCGGAAAGTCCTGCCGACACTACTAGCAAAAGGTTACGGAACTTTGCGGGAAAGCCAAGTTTCGTAAACCTATTTCTAATGGACAAGGCCTTCCATTCATAAGGAATGAACGAACAAATTATGAAACAAACACAAAATTTGGTTTAATGATTTTAACTTCCGCCGCCGCACCGACCGCACCGTGTTTGGCGCAATGCGTGAAGTATTCACGCAGTCTTGTAGGCGCTATGCGTTTCACGCTGACCACAATAACCGCACTGTGTTTGATGCAATGCGTGAAGTATTCGTGCAGTCTTGCAGGCGCTAATATGTGTTACATGCCGATTGCCGCGCCGAGGGCTTCTCCTTTTCATCTCAAGTCCTCGTCATCATTTCTCCCCAAGTCGCGCCGTTCCAGGCCAAATTGTGTGTTTGGTTCCTCTCTTAACTCGACTAATTAAAGGTGCTGTCTCTTGTGTCACTGAAAGACGACAAAATGAGAAATTAATATACTCTCAGGAAATGAGAGATTTTGTAGCCTTTTCCCTTTTTCTAATTTTTCATTCTAAATCCAATTTTTTTTATACCCACATTTAAAAAAATTGCAAAATTTGCCGCCCCCTAGATTTGCCGCCATGGGCCGCGGCCCATGTGGCCACCCCCTTAATCCTGCCCTGACTAGATATATAGCGAAATACAGACCAGTCCCAGCAATCCATGTTGCGTATTTTCTCATCGATGAAATGAAACAATCAGCGTCAGACTATTATTAGGATAATGGATACATGCAAGAGGTCAGTTACATGGCGTAGCATTGCTGTGACCGTACGGCGACGAAGATTTCTATAGCTGCTGTTCGTACGTCTCAAAAATACGCACGTCAGAAGTGTAGCATAAGATTAAGAGCCCGCTCGCATTTTAGACTCAGCAGTTTGAAAAGGACCCGTGCGTTATGACACTGATTTATAACCTCGAAGAAAGTGACGATTTCTCAACGCGCTCGACAAAAGCACCTGAGTTTTTCGGAAAAGTGTGATTATAATATAAATGGGCGAACAACCTCAGTGAGCGGTAATGACTCTTTTTGTCCTGTGAACGTGACTTGAAATGTGAGGAGAATCAAGCGTAATTGGTAACACTCCGCCAGCAGGTTTTGGTCGGTTTTCCTTCTACGATGACTTCAGTCTGTTGGACTGTTGAGGCTCTTCGTTTAAGAAGAATCAGACTCGGTTCGAGGGATGCCATTTTAAAGTAAGCTCAAGTCAGCAAAGAACGCAAGTTTAACATCAGGAATCGTTCCTTTGCAAACATATTCATTAATGAGCTCGTCTCGTCAGCTTCAAAATTGTCGAACATTTTCGTCCTGAAATCCGTTGAAAATTGATTTTTTACCGCTGAGAGCTTTCGTTGACCATGTCTAATTTGTTTACTTGAATAACGCACCTATGCAATCCTGCTCTGCATTAATGGATGAGAACAATTTTGGATTTTTGTATATACTGAAGACCCTCTTTAAAAGTTTGAAATTCTGACCATCCCAGCTCTAGAAAGCAAGTTTGGCTTTTGACTAAATGCAATCCTTCTCAGGTTAAGAGGATATTTTAAAAAAGGCTATGCTTTTTATGGAAATGCACACTATTCGGGGCTTGTTTCGTTTAACAGCACCGCGCATTTGGAACAAACCAGTATAATCGACACCCTTAACTTTTTTTTTTTCAATTGCATTTGCGTTATGTTCATTCACACCAGTTCGCCTTCAATTAGCTCGTAGGCAATTTGAGCGGCTCAGGAGCAGTAATAGTTGCCTGCAGGAGTTTGAGCAATGGATCACTCGATTAGTTGGGAATTTAAGCGTTCTGATAAATGTCTCATCTTCAAAATTTCACTTAGAACATGTTTTCATCATTAAAAGCTATGGAAATGTATCGGCTTTTGAAGGGGCCAGTTGCTCCGACAAGAATCGATTATTTGACATAGGTTTAAATGGAGGGAATCCGGTGTTGCCATATTGCTGGATCCACCTCTGCAAGGGAGCATGGTGAATTTCAGCATCATACCGACTTTTAACGCACATAAAATCTGTTCTGTTCATAATTTCGTTATTCCATGTTGGAAAACATCGCAGTTTTTGGTTAAATGAATATCACAGGGTTACCACAGTCAGAGAATATATACGCAGGAAAAACCGGAAAATGTCTGAGAAAATGACGAAAATGTTGGGAAAAATTTGTTATATCACCTTTATTTTCTCTCTAGAATGGGATTGAGGTGCCGAACAACAAATTTTGCCTGAATTTTTTTTTCAATTATGTCTTCTTAACCATCTATCATATCTTCATTTTATTGTCAATGAATTTCACCTAAATGTGCCATGGAAATGTCAGGGAATTTCATTTTCCAAATTTTGAGGCAACCCTGAATCATTTTGTGTAAACGCCTGCATCTCTCTCAATGATATTACGTATCCTAGTATCGTATTTTTAATATAGTTTAGTATACTATTCCCGTAATCGAATATCCGTAATTTTATAAAATCACATCTGTTTAATTGAGATTAAAATTATTGCAAATCCACACGTATCATGCGAAAAAGTCACGCATAACATTCTTTGCGTTGCTGTTCATCACTCTCATCATTTCCGAAAGACTCAAAAAACACATACAAGAAAGAAACTAAGGCATGCCTCTCGCTAGACAAGCGAGAAGTAGATTTTACTTTGTGTGGACGCATGGTTGCTTCGTCCAGTTTTGAAGGGGCTTTGAAACAAAGCGACAAACGTTATATAGGTTTGACTTGCAACCATTGTGGTAAGAAGTGTACAAGCTCTAAGTGTAAAATTCAGAGAGGCATATTCATGCTCATCCCCTTCTGACAATTTTACTCCCAGTCCATGATTAATCTTCGACTTAAGACCATAATTTGGTGAAACGACACTCAAAAATTGTCGTGTATGTCCTATACACGAGTTTTCGCCTTCCATCGCTACGTTAATTTGGCCTTTTGTACTTGTGTCGTGTCAGGCGGTACAACATATGAGCGGTAGTCAGCTCGTAAAAATGAGTCGTATATACGTACTGTAGTCCTGAGCAAAAACGCGATTCCATGAACTTTTAAGTACTGTCAAATTTCTCTTGGGAAAATATTTATTTTCGTGAAAAGTTCTGGGTGTTTCTCTCCAAATTTTTAGATTTTTTGAACAATTGACAGAAAAATTGGGAAAACACACACATATTTTCCATGTTTCTATCAAACAAACTCAGGCATCATCTGAAGGCGTTTTTTTAGTGCGGCTGTACACCTTCCTTCCGCGCACAGTGGTATTGAAGCAAAAAAAAAAGGTCGTTACCAGTGTTGCACCTAACAGCGTATCTCTTCGAGGGAAAATTGTGCTTGTGTCTGAGCTTTTTTCCTCTGTAGTGAGATATCAGCTTTATGCTGAATTTAACGCACGTTGGCTGAAAAACTCCAACTTACCGTCGTAAGACCCGTCGACCCATGCGTCCACCGCAATCTGTTCGTGTAGAAAAAAATACGACAAAAATGCATCCAAAAACGGTTTGCAGGAGGTAAGTCTATGTTACGCGTGGACTTGAAATCGCGGAATATCAAAATCTTGGCTGATCCTAATTTTGAGATATCGCATTTTGAAGGTTTCATAGTAAACGAAAGTTTTTTTACTGATTTTGATCAGCTTTTTTACTTATTTGTCCATTGACTCGCTGTTGATCGGTTCGCGTTTATATTTTTCGTTCGATTCATGTCATTCGAATGCAGGCTACCTATCATACTCTTTTTTTAATTGATTAACAATTCGCCTTCTGCTGCGTCTGCAGCAATTGTTTTTATAAACACGTCGTGCGTGCTGATTGCAGCTCATTACATACCTGACTCTCTGAAGGCGTTTTATGTGCGAAAGCAATTCGCCTTCACCTGCGTCTACAGCAATTGTTGTTACGAATATGTTGTGCGTGCTGATTTCAGTTCATTACATACTCGACTCTCTGAAGGCGTTTTATGTAGGCAAGTAGCGCAATCTGACGGAGAACGAACGAAGTAGGGATTGGGCGATTCATTCAATCTCACTTCTGATGTTCTCCAACAGGGTGCTCTACTTTCGCACATTAAACGCCTTCAGAGAGTCAAGTATGTAATGAGCTGAGATCAACGCGCACAACATATTCGTAACAACAATTGCTTGCTCTACTTTCACACATTAAACGCCTTCAGAGAAGTTGAACCGGCGAGACATTCCGACCAGACGAGGCAGGCCCGACCGTTCCTCTTCCTCTCGCGGGTATGCAAAGGCGTCGGTAAACAAACCACCGGAAAAACCCCCACCTGCCAGAAAAGTTAGTTTATTTTAGTTAATGTTGAAAAGTTTTTCGAGAATCGCCCAAATAAAGACCATAAAATACAGCTCTATTGGTAAGCGAACTTGTTTTTCAACGTGTATTATACGATTGTTTTCAATTCGCCTTCAACTGCGTCCGCAGCAATTGTTGTTGCGAATATGTCGTGCGCGTTGATCTCTGCTCATTACATACTTGACTCTCTGAAGGCGTTTAATGTGTGAAAGTAGAGCAAGCAATTGTTGTTACGAATATATTGTGCGCGTTGATCTCAGCTCATTACATACTTGACTCTCTGAAGGCGTTTAATGTGCGAAGTAGAGCACCCTGTTGGAGAACATCAGAAGTGAGATTGAATGAATCGCCCAATCCCTCCTTTGTTCGTTCTCCGTCAGATTGCGCTACTTGCCCACATAAAACGCCTTCAGAGAGTCGAGTATGTAATGAACTGAAATCAGCACGCACAACATATTCGTAACAACAATTGCTGTAGACGCAGCTGAAGGCGAATTGTTTTTGCGCATAAATCGCCTTCAAGTAAGTAATGAGCTGAAATCAGCACGTTCACAATTTCGTAACAAAAATGTCAGGGAAAAATAGTCAGGTCACCTTCATTTGATTTTTAGAATGGGTTCGACGTTTCGAACCACAAATTTTGCCTGAAACCTATTTCCAGGTATGTCTTTTTAACGACCTAGCATTTCTTCAATGGAGATGTTGCATGTGTGAGGAATTTGCAATTTGACTATTGATTCTTATGTAAAAATTCGCGAGAAACACGATGGTGCCACTGGTTTTTGCTGAAATCAACTCCCAAGCTCAAAAAAAGCTCACAAGTCGAGGCTAAAATGGAGGGGATATCCCACGCTATCCTGAGAGTCCACGTCTACATCAAGACAAACTCTCCATGCAAAGATAGGGAGCAAATACATCAGCAGTGATGCCGTGTTTCGATTTTAGAGTCCCCAAATAAAGTGGCAACCCTGCTTATGTATTTGCTCCCTATCTTTGCATGGAGAGTTTGTCTTTATGTAGAGGTGGACTCTCAGGATAGCGTGGGATATCCCCTCCATTTTGGCCTCAACTTGAGAGCTTTTTTTTGAGCTTTGGAGTTAATTTCAGAGAAAACCAGTGGCACCGGCGTGTTTCTCGCAAACTTTTACATAAGAATCTATGGTCAAATCGCAAATTCCTCACACATTTCACCGGGGGAATTTCACCAAAATGCGTCGGGGGAATCAGGGAAAGTGCCTACCTATATTCTGTGGCAACCCTGCCCATTCATCCTCTTGGCGCGAAAGTTGCGGTTGGCTTGACGAAAGAGCGAAGAGCGGATAAGGAACCGGGATTGGGGAACAAGAAAAATAAAAAGAAAAAGATGTGGGTGTTTTGGGAAGGAAACGGGTGCGATCCACGGAAGCGGGGCTTGGGGAGGGTGGCGGTGGACGTGGAGCGGCACGGGGTATTTGTAGGAGATAAAGTGTCGCCGGAAAGATTCGTTCAGTTCATAGTGCGGGAGTCGCGGGTCACGTCTGCGGGATCCAACGGCTGTGCGCTTTAGTGCAACGCGTGTTTGGGTGCATGTCAACGCCGATGCGTCGCTGAGTTTCCCAGTGGAATTTTTCCCTTTTTTTTTCGGGAATACCGAATTCGTCCGTCATGTTCTGGTCATGGATTGTTCTCGTCGTCGCATCCTCTTCTCTGCCGAGTTTTGGACACGCGCTCAAATGCCAGGTACGACCCTATATCTTTAACCATGGTGTCCAGGACATGGACAAACCGGGTATCACAGAGCTTGAGCGGGGGATGATAAATATCCGGAGGGATCGGGAATTTCTTAGGGAATGGGTAGGAGCTGGTAAAACCGAGAGTTACAGAGATTTAGCACACTGGAAAAAAACACATTGGATCTAGAGTCCAGACTCTTAAAAACATCGACAAGAAAAAGTACTCTTGATTCAATCAGAATCTAGCTTAAATCAAGAACCAAGCTTCTTAATTTAAGAGGATTTCGTTTTGATTCAAGCAAAAATCCGATTGAATCAAGAGCATTTTTTCTTGTCAATGTTTTCAAGAGTCTGGACTCTAGATCCAATGTGATTTTTTTCCCAGTGTGGTGTCCAGGACATGGATGAACCGGGTATCACAGAGATCAAGCGGGGGATGATGAACATCCGGAGAGATCGGGAATTTTTCCGGATCTGGAACAACCGGGAGTTACAGAGATTCAGCAGAGAATGATAGAGATCCGGAAAAATCGGGGAACTGTTAGGGAATGGGTGCCGAAAACCGGGAAGTTCCTCTCTCTCTGCTCCGAGATTCAATTCTTTTAAAATTGGTTTTTCGCTCGTTGACTCGGCATCAAAGATTTAGAAAAACCCTGGAACAGCTGCGGGAATTATAGAGATTAATCAGGAAATGAATATCCGTAGAAATCGGGAATTTTTTTGGGAATGGGTAAGATCTGGAGCACCCGAGAGTTATAGAGATTCGTCAGGGAACGATAAATATCCGGGAAAATCAGGATGTTTTCAGAGAATGGGCAGGATCTGGAAAAACCGGGAGTTACAGAGATCCATCAAGAAACGATAAATATCCGGGGAAATCAGGAATTCTTTAGGGTACGGGTAGGATCCAGAAAAACCGGTAGTTACAGAGATTCATCAGGGAATGATAAATGTCCGGAAAAATCAGGAACTTTTTAGGGAATGGGTAGGATCTGGAAAAGGGGATGCAGGAGTGTGTCTAAAGAGTCTTGTAATACGTTGTTCACCAGTTTTGGAATAGAAAAACATAAGCAAACCAACAAAATTGTAAATATTTCAACATGGAAGATAGTTGAAAGAATAAACAAGTTTTACGGGAGAGTGAAGGTGAATTCACAGCAAAATAGAACCATCCAACAAACTGAAAAAATACAGGTTTCACATTGAAATCTTTGCAAAAACGGAACAATCAGAAGCGCCCCAAAAGTACGTTTTAGCAGGATGCCCCGGGAAAAAACATAAGCTAAAAGTATCCCAATTCGAAATTTTACTGTTTAATTGATTCGACTTTATCGAATACGATATTTCGTGTTTGGGTGCTTGCAGCCTCAATCTAGGGTTTTTTACAGAGCTTTTTCGAGAAAATCCCGTTGAAATGTTTGTCCATGCGTAAACGTTCCTTTTTTTTTGCTTGATATATTAAGTGGACACAGTATTTCAACAATGTTTATTGCGCATCTATTTAACCCCCAAAATGTTCCTGTGCGTGGTTCATAACTGGTCAAAATCTCCCGTGAAATAAATGTGTCTTTTTTAAATTAACTGTACCAATGATAATCATAAATGATGCTGATGAGTCATCTTGAAAAGTGATGTATCTGACTCGGAATCAACCCCTATCGGTCGCAAGTTTACTCGAGTCGACGCCAACACAAATCCTTCCAAAAGTTCCTTTAAAAGTTCCAAAGTTAAGTTCACCCCTTCCGCTTCGCCCCCTCTCCAGAAAGTTTCTTGTTCTTGGCAGGTTTTTATTTATCTCCGTTATTTTAAGAATCATTGAAACGTCTTCGCTCTTAATGTATTCGTAACCCACACAAGAACTATCTGTGGATCTATTTCGTGGAAAAGCAGATTCAGAAAATGGGAAAAATCTCATATCACTCAACCGCGGATTCCCTAAGGTGATTCGTCAAGCTCAAGTGACGTGGTCGAACTGGCATGCGATATATCGCTGTGATTAGGTCAAAAATTTCGGCAGATTTTGAATTTTTAGCGAAAAAAAGGACGATAGCCCGCCGTGCGCATGAGCCTAAAAATCATTCTAAACCCACAAATTGGCAAAATGCCGAGAAATGAAGCTAATTAGCGGTAGGAAGAAACCTCGAATTCGATTCAGCTATTGATTTCTGTATTGAATGCGAGGTTTTTCCCCCAACTTTATTCTGCTTTCATTTCTTTAAATGATGCCAGGTTTTGGATTTAGAATGATTTTATTGGCTCTCGCGTTGGGGCTATCGTCCTTTTTTTGCTTAAAATTCAAAATTCAAAACCTGCCGAGATTTGTTACCTTATCGATTCGATATATCACATGCCTGTTCGACCTTGTCACGTGAGCTTGAAGAATCACCTTAATACTGAACAATGTCTAGATGAGTTCACTTTCTTGAAATTTTTAGACTGTGACCCGGGAAGAGGACCTCAAAGAGCGCGAAGCGCCTCATGGGGTCAACTTGCGTAGCGGTCGGGGTGCGTTCCCCTTGAATCAGTATACAGTGTGGTAGAAAAGTCTCCCTCTACCCTCTACCCTCTCCGCCCCCACCCCTCCTCGCAAATTTCAGGAGAAGACAGTCGCATTTATTCAATTTACTGCCGGTACGTACTAAGTCTCGAAGGTAAAATCGTAACAGTCATCTCTGGAATATTTAACCAGAGCTGCCAGAAACGATGGGACAAAGCTAGTTATTTATTTGCAAAATATAAGGTTTTATTTTCTGGAACAGATCACTTTTATAACCTCAAATTTGCACTATCATTTGTAAGATCTCCGAACCAACTGTCGGTCGCGATCTTCGTAATATTATGACTTTGTTGCGGGTTGCCGCCAGATCTCCCAAGGCTGTCAATGGATGAAAGTATAAACATCTTCCAACCCAGGAACAATTAACCTATGAAAAATTCGATCAAATTCATAAACTAACGGTTCAGATTTGAGATTGTTATATTGATAGTCCAGTAACACGTTTCGCAAAAATTCCGTAGTTTTCATCCCTGTGAACTTCCAAGCTAAGCTTCAAAAGTTGTTTCTGTTGAGCCTTTAATAAGTGCTGAGCACCGTAAATATGCTGGCTTATTTATTTCATACTCTAAATTTTCGCGGAAAAGCTTTCCACGGAACCATGGAATAGCATAGTAGAGATGTTTGTGATCGACTGTTATGCTTCGGCATGTCTTAATCCACCTTCCGCCAGCCATTCAACTTTTAATTCCCCAATCCCCAGTGTTTCATACCTAATCGTTTGCGAGATTATGCGATAAAATGCAGCTACTCTGAAACCAGACTTTTAAATGAAGAGGGATTTGAAGGAATTAAACCACGCACTGAATGTCGACTATCGGACACTAAGAAGAGTTTTCGAGATGAAATATGCCTTTGCTGAAAATCCGCATGAAAGGCTTGCTTAGGTCACAATTTCGGGCAGATCCCTGAAATTCCATGCTAAAACGGGGTAGGATGTTGCCGTGCTGAAATCACCAGTTTTTCTCGTTTTTACAGCTTCAATATATGGACCACCAAATAGGGTCGGAATTTAATGATATTATATATTTTTTCGTGCAAATATTTCGAGTAAAAAACGATTTGCGCAATGAACATTTCTCAAGTCTCAAGTCAATTCTTAAGCGAAATAACAGCACTTTTCAGCGGCGTGAGGTTTTGACTGTTTTCTTACTGGAAAAACCATCATTTATGCGAGTCAAATTGGCCATTGATAATAAATCCATACGCTTGGTATATTATGCGTGCGTTATTTGCGTTTTTCGCTCCTCTTTGATGCAACGCCAGCATCGTTTCTCAAAGAAGACTAATACACTCCCTAACTCGACCATTTGAAAAATGGAACCTTTGTTCAGCGCACCATTCGAATCTCGTACACTGTTAAACATTTTGGAGTGAAATTTGGTACCGGAGTCAATAAAGCTCCCAAACAACCCGACTGGTATGAATGCGAGGCATGATCCGCCCTTTTACTTTCACGAAGCGGAATCTACCGAAGTGTCGTACGCTATACTGCCGTGCTAAGGAAGAATGCCGTATGAACATTCGAGAGTTGCCAAATTTCCTTCGATAAAATGTTTATTTTTGAGGAAAGTTATGGACGTTCTTCGTTGAAATTTTCAGGAAATTTAGGTGAAATTGCGAACAAAATTATCTGAAAAATTGGAAGGAAAATATTATAAGTTTACCAGGAAATTTGCATTTCATCAAAGGAAGCTTGTCAACGCTTAAATGTTCATACGGTGTTTTTCCCTAGCTTGGCAGTGTAGATGAGCGTATTTTACTCCGCATTTATATCGCTCGATTTCTTTGGACACTGTATAGACTCCGAAGTGAGTCATGCGTCAAATTTCAGTCCTCGATTTTTAACAGAGTAGATTTTGGTTTTTAAATTAAACTTAATATTTAGAAAGTGGATTTTAGGAATCCATGGCGATCAGGTCGCTATTTTTCAAGAAAAATTTTAGGAAGACATTATACTCGTACGTAACTCTCATAATAATACCTCAATTTAGATCTTGAGCCATTTGGTGGGTTAATCGATTCAGTTCCGTTACTTAACCTAACCGAACTTTGTTGAAGTTAATGGTAACCCTGCGCGGGCAGAGCACACGTTGTCAGCATTACAGGACGAGGGCATGGGTTTCAGTAGGTCAGTACTTCAACTTTTAGTGGATCTTCCGAGGGAAAAATTGTTCGTATTGGATTGATCAGTATTGCCTGTGGAACTGCCAGTGTAAAAGCTTGCATGTGCAGCATTGATTCATAATTCCGAAGTAGAGAAAAATCGGGAATTCTTCCTATTCTCACCAGAAACTGTTTTGTTTGTAAAGCTGTAGGTATCCGTTGTCCGAAAATAAATAAAAATAGCGAAATTTAAAAAACAAAAATACTTTGGCTTTAACTTTCGGAGGAAAGTATAGTTTTTACGAATGAAGTCCAGGGAAAGTAAAAGTTCTATGCTTTAATTAATGTAGGAGTCTCCTTTAGAAAATTAGATAAATGTGAGGAAATGAGGAAATTCAAGAATTCTGGACTTTTCAATATTAGTTCTATAGAACTGCCCAGTTTTGGCCCACGCACAGGTCACCTGGCGTAAGACTGAGCCTATCACTTTACTATCGATTTCACATTTAAACTCACGGCCAAAAAGATTGACTTGTTCCTCCCCTTAACTTTTGACCGGTCGTAGACCTTCGGTCTGGGTTGAAGTTCTTCGCGGAGACTTGCTTTTTGTTCCCATAGTTTCAAACAATTTTGAATGCAAATTATTAGCGGAACGAACTGGCTTCAAAAATGAACACCGTGAACTCGATTCGCACAAATTCAGTAGTTAATTTCACCCATAAATTTGCGTTCCAAGCGATGGCCAAATTTTTTTTCTCATTTTTTCCGTCAGGTCATGGACCCTGGCCCGAGTTGAAATGCGCAGTTAACAAGACCCGTTACCTTAAAATTTAAACTTAATCTCGAATGCAAATTATCCGCAAAACTGATTATCTGCGAAACTGATCAGCTCCGAAGCTGAATGGCGAAGTCTCGCCTCCCACAATTAGTCCTAACGATGTTACAGTGACATTTCTCAGGACTATACTCGAATACTTCGCGGCAAATCGCACTCCTCCTTACAAACCGGTTATATCTTCGTACTATCTCTTCTTGTAAGTCTGAATCTTCGTTTTTCCATCGACGGGCCTCTTTAAAAATTCAGATTCTCGCTCGGCCATTGATTCGATTTATACTCCATCGCACAGTGGATCGAGTCAATGGCAGAGGTCGGACGAAATTGTAAAACTTTAAAAGCTTATAACTCCGTTTATAGAAAACTTTGAAGTCTTACACGGAGAAAAAAACCTCGTGCGTGGGACCCGAAGTTTAGGTCATATGAATCTCTGAAGTTTTCAGATTGAGCATCTAAACACTTGAGGTCTAGTTGTCGTGTTGAGGTTCGGATCACACATCTGAAACTTCAGTCCTCACATCTGAAGTACTTCAGATGTGAGAGCCGAAGTTTTTCGGGTGTGAGAACCGAAGTTCTTCGGATGTGAAAACCGAAGTACTTCAGGCGTAAGAACTGAAGTTTCAGATGTGTGATCCAAACCCCAGCAGCTGGACCTTAAGTGTTCGAATGCTCAATCCGAAAACTTCAGAGATCCATGTGACCTAAACTTCGGGTCCCACGCACGAAGTTTTTTTCTCCGTGTAAAAGTGGTTTCATTGGTTTCGTCGTGAAATTTTCTTTCAGCAACATCCCTTGAAGTTTAAAATGTGACGAATTAAACATCATTTGCGGTTCTAGCTAAAAATTTCATGTCCGACTTCTCTGGTTTACTCAATCCACTGTACATTGTTAGGATTTCCTTCGTCGCTTTCTTCGAATACTGAAACCGCAGTCGAGATAAATGTCTGCAGATCATGACGTTTGCCCTTTTATTTATATCACGTCCCTGACGTGAGGAAATGATCCGCCTGTGGAAAATTCTCCGGGAACTAATATGTGCTTGTCGAGGCGTTGGCCGGATTTTTCATTCGAAGAGGGGGAAATGGGTCCGCCCATCGAGAGGGAATGAATCGTGTGGAATATTCCTCAATGAAGTAATAACCAGGGGTTTCTCCTCCCTGGTGGGGTTTTCTCCTGCTCCCCCCCTCCTCCCACCCACAAAAAATTTAAAATAAATTAATAGCAGACGACGGTTGTTTTAAATACTATACATAATTACATATGTACTTGATTTCAAATCGGGAAATGCCGCCTCATACCTCAACTTTTAGGGCCAGTAAAACGGTGGCAATTCCAAGTAGGCAGTTGCAGATATAACGCTCAATTTTAAAATAATGTGGACTTACTGCTTTTTTGTCTGGAGTGGAGTACATTTTTCCGCACTAACTACTTTTTTACTCCCCTTTTGCTTAAATATCTCGAATTTTGTTGATGTGATTGAATCAGTCAGTTTACGTTCAAATTAGCCGACCTGGGAGAGAAACTCGATTTTGGAGGAGTTGTCAGGGAATTTTATAAAGTCAGGGAAAATGAAAAAAAGTGTCAGAGATAAATTGGCAAGGCGCCTGTATTCCTTTTCTGGAATGGGTTTGACGTTTTCGAACCACAAATTTTGCCTGTAAACTGTTTAAAATCATGTCTGTTTAAGCATCTGGCATATCCTCAATTGTCAGGAAATTTCACCAAAATGTGACAAAGAAACCAGGGAAATATCAGGGAATTTCATTTTCTGAATTCTGTGGCAATCCTGCCTTAAGCGATTCTTGGAGAGCGAGTCTTGACTCTACACATGTCTGACAAGAGGAAACTGTGCAAACTTCTTTGACGTCTTGAATTTCTCCTGAGGGCTTCATCATAGTTAAGGGATGTTTAAAGACCAACAATGAATATTAATTCCCAGGTATATTTCGTTGGATTATGATTATTTGATTGATCATGCAATTGACGCCTCGGACGCATGAAATCCATCCGGTTCTCTAGTCAAGGGCACAAGTGCCAAGTGCTGGAATCCGCGATTTCAGCATGAATTCCTGTGAAGAAGTGAAACCTAGAAAGAAAAAGTTTTTCGCATTGATTGCATTCCAAAGCCTGTTTAGAGAGCAGTAAATAAAGATGCGTGACTCTTAATGCATTTTGAACTGTGGCAAAGCTGTAATAGTACAATCACGAGGTGTTACCATGTTTTAGAATACTGCCGTGCTAAGGAAGAACGTCGTATGAACATTCGAGGGTTGCCAAATTTCCCTCGATAAAATATGTTTTTTTGACGATATTTATGCACATTTTTCTTTTAAATTTTCAGATATTTTAGATGAAATTGCGTACAAAATAGTCTGAAAATTTTGGATAAAAATATTCACAATTTTCCCAGTAAATTCAGTTTTTATCGAAGGAAATTTGGCAACGCCTGAAGGTTCATACGGCGTTTTTCCTTAGCACGGCAGAATAGTGTCTATTATTCTGCCGTGCTGAAGAAAAACGCCATATGAGCCTGGAGACCTTGCCGGATTTCCTTTCCTTCAATAAAGGCGAAATTTACTGGAGAAACTTTGCAAATTTTTTTTTCGAATTTTCAGACAATTTTGTTTGCAATTTGATCTAAAGTATCTGAAAATTTCGAAGAAAAGTAGGAACAACTTTCTTTAAAAGTACATGCTTTACGCGGGAAATTTGGCAATTCTCGAATGCTCATACGGCGTTTTTCCTTAGCACGGCAGTATTGCAATATTGATTCATTTAGAATTAAATTGATCAGCATCAAACATTATACAGTACCTATCTGAATCATACCAACATGCAGGAAAAATGCCCAGCAAAACCCTCCACTTCCTCGAGTAATCGGGTGGGCTGAAGCAAGGAACTTTCGCAAATATCACCGAATACTCTATTGGACTCCAAATGCACGTAGAGCTTATCAATTCAATTATCTTGTGGATTGTGTCTTTTTGCGGAATATATTTTTTGCTCTCCCCGTTCTGCCAAACACGTCTTTTTGTGCAAATATAACCTAGAAAAACCCCCCATGTTAAGCTTAAAACTATACAGGGTGTGCCAGAAGCCCCGCACCATCAGCACCAGGCGTCGTCCTTGTAACTTTTTAACAACTTGAGGTAGAAACCTGAAATGGGCCTGTTGCAAACTTTTGCTAGAGCAAAAATAAGAGTTGTTTCTTATAGATAATGCCTCAAAAATCACGATGAGCGCATCGGCAAAGTCTGAAATGCACTCATAACTTCACAATCTGCGTAAGAAATTTGCGTTTTTTTAAGCTTCCCGCTTCAAAAACGATACTACGGCATAGGTGAACATTTTGTTAGAGGAGTCGCTCCATCGTCGGCGATATTCATCATGGCCGACGCTTGCACGCAGTTCCGCGCGTAATTCAAGGAGAGTTCAAGGTCAATCAATTCGGGCGTGGAAAATATGAACGTTAACACACCGATTGTTATCTGGTCTAATCCAGTTCAGGTGTTATCTCGTCCCATCAAACGTGTTTTGGCGGATTGGCGTCGGCTATGATGATTATTGCCGACGATGGAACGACTCCTCTTACAAAATGTTCACCTGTGCCGTAGTATCGTTTTTGAAGCGGGAAGCTCAAAAAACCGCAAATTTCTTACGCAGTTTGTGAAGTTATGAGTGCATTTCAGAGTTTGCCGATGCGCTCATCGTGATTTTCGAGGCATTATCTATAAGAAACAACTCTTAGTTTTGCTCTAGCAAAAGTTTGCAACAGGCCCATTTTGTGAGTACTCCGAGGTCGAAGATGACGATTTTTGGGACCTGCCAAAACTCTGAGAGGATCCCTCTGAATAGAGGAAGAACCTTAGCGGTTACAGTGGTGGTGCGGGACTCTTGGATCACCCTGTAGGCAGATCATATACAGACAAATCTGCAATTCACCATCGATGTTTCTTGACCTGCCTTTGGTCGATGTTAAAGTTTACTGAGAGGGTTGACGTCACACGTGGTCTGTTTTGTGTGCTATCTCCGTTGATATGTATGTAGAGCATATTACCTCAGCACTTGCAAACATGAAGGTCATATTGTTCTTTACGAATCCGAAAAAATAACCAGCTGAATCAGATCGAGACACACTCGCAACCGGCTCAGCTCTGCGGAGTGAAAAAACGAGTTTCCAATTTTGAGGAACAGCCCTTCTCCCTCGGGACGACGGATGGAAATGAGCCTCGCTGGAATACTTCCGTGCTAAGGCATTATAAACATTCGCCGTATGAACATTCGAGAGTTGCCAAATTGCCCTCGATAAAACATGTGTTTTTGAAAACGATTATGCGTATTTTTCCTTGAAATTTTCAGATAACTTTGACGAAAGTGCGAACGAAATGATCTGAAAAAATTGAAGGAAAAAATTCACGATTTTCCTAGTAAATTAAGGTTTTATCGAAGGAAACGTGGCAACGTTAGAAGGTTCATACGATGTTCCTCCTTAGAGGGGCAGAATGCATCATTCTGGGTCTGGGTCATAAACGCACACTATCGGTCAACGAGAGGCCCATTTAATGAAAGGCACTCGTGAAGGACACATTTGGATTCATTTCTGCCAAACGGAACTATGTGCACTAAGACATGGGCCCTGAGATCCATAAGAATACATGCATAACAGGGCTCACGTCATAATGCACATAGTTGTGTTTGGCAGAAACACGTTCATTTTCGAATGTACGTATCTATATGGGTCAGAGCATCTGTCCAGTCGTCCAGTTCCGGTCGAAGAATCTGATTCGAATGATGGCGAGTTCACACGAGAAGTAGGTCAGTGGTCGGTGCTTTTCCCATCAATAACGGGCTTTCCGCCCGGCCTCTCGTTCGTGTACCAGAATCGCTCAAAATTATCTCCATAAACTACGTAGATGGTGATAATTAATCCGTCTGTTTTTTTTGTTCTCTTCCGTTTTTCATTAACAATAAGCTCTTTTTATTGCCGGCGAAAGATAGGTGTGTTGCTAGCCTAACGACCTGCTAAAGTTCCGAAACAAGTTTGTAGCTATGATTATGGTTTTCTACCACTAGGTGCTGCCCATGTTACAAGAGGAGAAAACAAATGTAGAAATGTAGGTAGACAGCCCTCAGACCTGTCTCGGAAAGTGGTGAAGCGTATGTCAAGTGTAAATTCGTCAGAAATCATATACATATTTAAAAAAAAGATTTCTTGTATATCAGTGATATTTGGATACCCATTAGACCGATTCTCACGATTTTTTTTATTTTTTGAAAGTTGCGTTGAGAAATTGCCGAATTCGATCAAATTCAAGACTTTGAAATTCCTCGATTTTTTTTTTTTTTTTTTTTTTTTTTTTTTTTTTTTTTTTTTATACTCATTTTCTACAAGCTCCAGACCTTGCCTAACAAGGCTGTTAATTAACCGCAGGTTGATTTACACTTCTGACTGGACTTTTTTTTAACTCTCCAGCGTAAACAAATACAAACGTGTTGAGGTGCGCACTTGAATTTTTTCCGAAGTGACCATGAAACGACTTCGCCGCATTCGTCTTTCGTAGATCAGAAAAGGTACAGCCCTCATTTTAGGACGGCAACGATGATGATCGACTCTTAGGTGCTGCTGTTGAGCGGTCAGTGTCTGCAAAACGCCTTCATTTCCGTGCGTATGCAACACGGACATCCACGGAGTTCGAATAGTTGCATCCAGGGGCTATAATGGAATTCGTTTGATATCCGTCGAATGCGACACAACTGAAGCGTTGATTGTGTTTTTTTTACACTTTAACTTCATTTCAGCGTTGCCTATCGCGCCGATGAAGTAAGCTGTTATTAATTTTCATCGCGACATCGTCAATTTTCCGAGAAGTGCATTAGTTAAATTTATCACATTGTTGCCGGCCTACGAAAATTTTAAAAAAAATTAGTTTTTTGAGCATGTTGTGTACTGCTTGTGCGTGTTTCAGTTTATCTCTAGTTCTTTCAAATGCGTGTAACGTGAGGAGAAATTGTGGAAGATGCAAGAATTTTAGGAAACCCGAAAGAGGAGGATTTTGGGAACAACGAGACCGATCATAAATGACATCAAGTAATTAGGGGAAAGGGAAGGTCTAGGACTACCCGAGAAATCCTTCCAAAGGAAGGTGTAAAGGGAAGTTGGAACCTGACACCGTAGAGAGAGTCTAAAAATGGGGGTAAAAGCTCGATTTTATTTCTGGAGGACTGCCCATGACTAGTTCCAAGGAGTCTCCAACATGGTGAGGGTTCATAAAATACGTAACGCTCTTAGGGGAGAGGAGTCGAAGCCTGCGTTACGGGTGCATCCACGGGGAATAAAATGTCAGGGATTATCCCTAAAAAGGATGTGTCCCATTAAGGAGGGTATTTTGGCCCTAACTTTGGTCGAAAATTGAAACAGCTTAGAAAAATGTTATGTATGGTCAAATCGACTCTTAATCATCTACCCTGTGAAAACTTGTCCTTATTTGAGGTGTGTTTGAAATGTTTTCGCCTGATTTACCAGCGCAAAGTAGTCAAGTTTTGCAGTTTCCTCGAAGAATTACTCATTTTCGGTCCTAAAATAGATTTTTTATGTATGAGCTCAAGCGACTACCACTTTCTCCTTTAAATATGTTGTAATGGGTGTACTGAAGATTAACATATTCGAATATGAACGTGGTAGTCGCTTGTGCTCATACATGAACAATCTAATTAAGGACCGAGAATGAGCAATTTTTCGAGAAAACTGCAAAACTTGACTACTTTACGCTGGTAAATCAGCCGAAAACCTTTCAAAAACACCTCAAATAAGGACAAGTTTTCACAGGGTAGATGATTAAGAGTCGATTTGACCGTACAAGACATTATTCTAAGCTGTTTCAATTTTCGACCAAATTAAGGCCAAAATACCCTCCGTAATGGGACACATGCTTTGGTACCACCCCAAGGTCAAGGCCGCAGATCCAGAGAGTAAACGCTCGCATCGGAGAAGGGTGTTGGTTGCCAAGGGCAGACGAGGGTGCAAGAAAGTCGGAAGGAAAAGGAGAGACCAGTGCTGTCGCGCTAAGGAAAAACGCCGTATGAACCCTCAGGCGTTGCCAAATTTCCTTCAAGAAATCACGAATTTTCGGGAAAATTTGTAAATATTTTTCCTCCAATTTTTCAGGTAATTTTGCTCGCGATTTCACCTGAAGTTTCTGAAAATTCAAAGGAAAAATATTCATAACTTTCCTGAAAAAATAAACATTTTATCGAAGGAAATCTGGCAACTCTCGAATGTTCGTACGGCGTTTTTACTTAGCACGGCGGAGTGGGCGGGAAAGTGCACGGAAGTGAAGTGTGGGTGTCATCGCATCGGTGCGGCGCGGCGCTTTCCTCGACGAAGTGAGTTATATCCGATTGGACTTGCAATCAGCTTTCCAACTTCCAGCCCATGTCGATTTCCTGCCTCCGCACAGCGTCGCGACGCCCCCCCCCCCTCCCACCCGTGCTTACGCTCCTGCTGCTCGCTGACCGATTGATAACGTGACGTCACCAGATCGGTCTCCATTCATAAACTGGGAACTGAAGAGTGAACTGGGAAGCGGAGCGCGCCGCAGCCAGCCGGCAGCTGCTGCGTCGCACAGTGGATCGAGGCAATTAGAGAAATCGGACATGAAATTTTTGACTAAAACCAAGAATTTTAGTGTTCATTTCGTCACATTTTAAATTTTAAGGGGTGGTTCTGGAAGGAAATTACACGAGAACACCAATGGAACCACTTTTAGAGCTTCAAGGTTTTGTATGAGCGGAGTTATGAGCGTTTGAAGTTTCGAAATTTTGTCCGACCGCTCCTATTGACTGGATCCACTGTGCGTCGCCCGATAAGATCCGGGTTACACAAGGCAGTTCATCTTTTTGCACCGCACGAAATTGCTCCGCTTGATTAAAAACCGTTTGCCTACTTACCTCCACCATTGCCGGATTAGTGAGCTGCGGTCGAAGTGGAGCTTTTCCGCCGGAATCGGGGGAAAATTCGAGGAACGCACCGGATGATCCGAAAGTGCCGTGCCATCGCTACAGGGTTGCCGCCGGCAGGGAATATGGGAAAACTCTGGAAATGCCAGGGAATGTAAGAAGTCAGGAAAACCCTGGAAATTTCAGAGAAAATGACGAAAGTGTCAGGAAAAAATTATTAAATCACCTCCATTTGTGTTCTGGAATGAGCTTGACGTTGCAAATAACTGCTTGAAAACTTGTTTAATTAATTCCTTTCAATCATCTGACATTCCCTCAATCGTCAGGGAATTTTACTTAAGAAGGGTCAGGTAATTGAGGAAAATTAATTTTCCATTTTCCGTGACAACCCTGCCTCTATAAACCCCAGGGTTCTTGCTTTTTTCAAAGTGGTCTCCTCAAAATTTTGAGGGGTAATACCTAAATTCCTTTTCTTTGACCAAGGAGAACCCACAAAATTTCAAGTAAGTCTCTGTCTCGATTTTTCCAAAAGTTACAGGATGGTGCCTGGTGCTGGTGTTGTGGGACGTTAGGATCACCTGTGGCAAGAGTGAAAAAGAACCCAGAAAGTACTGTCAGGCTTTGCTAAGATTCTACATATGTTTCTCTCATTTTAAACGGGGTTTCACGCAGGAGCCTTAGAATAGCAGTTCTTGTGATAAAAACAAGCCAAAAACTTGCCCGGGAAAATTCCACTCAGCGAATGCATTTAGGTTAGAAACACCATACTTAATCTAAGCAGCAACTGATGGTGATCACCAGGTTTCAAATTTCCATTCCATATATTTTGGAAATGCTCAGATCGTTTGGACTGCTAACAGGGTCGAAGGGTGGAGGAGAATCGAGAGATATCAGGGGCCGAATTTTTCGAAGGGACCCGGAAAAACGGGCGCGCACTTGATAATACTACTTGAGTCACGACTGCGTTTGAATTGCTTGTGTCAATAAATGTCCAGCTTCGGGCCCATAGAAAAATAATTAAAAACAACCTGAAAATCGAAAAAATTGGATTTAGCTAGAAATTTAGCCGGAAAATTTTTTGATAATGAAAAATGTTTTTAACGGCTCTCATTTAGTCCTCGAAAAAAGCCCCGTAGCGAAAATTATGAAACTTTGCTGCCCTTAAGTGGTGCAATATATACATTTGTATTCCACGTAATCAGGCTGTTTCCGAAAGAAACGAAATTCGAGCCGACCCTCTCGATTAATTAGTGTGCAATGGAGAAGGAAAACTTTTTCTGCAATAAACCTCAGCGTATGTAATTTTTTCGCTTTCGCTGCTTTTGACTGCAACCTTGTCGTACTGAGATAAAACGTCGTATGAGCATTCCGGCGCTGCCAAATGTCTTCTAATAAAACTCATGGAGGTGTTTCTTAGAATTGTATTCGCAGTGCATATAGTTGTCTTTATCTGAAAATTTACACTAGTGTTCATAAACTGTCTCAAACATTAATTTTTTTTCGAGGAAAATTAGGCAACGTTCGAATGCTCAAGTTGTGCTCTTCCTCAGCACGGCTAGAGCTGTTAAAAGTACGAAATGACATTGCTCTGATCTGGCACTATGGTCTTTATCCAGCATCTACGTCAGAATTTGATCTGAACGATGACCTTTTTACACATTTTCTTATCTGTTTGCAGTTGTGTTGTGATTCACCGATCTTTCTTTGCCTCTTTCTCCTCTTTTTCCAGTTTTATGCTTGTTTGCCTCTCCTCTCCTTCGTTTCTTCTCGTCAGTTCCTAGACTTTATTCTCTCTTTTTTTACGCTTCTTCGAGCAGTAGCGTAACTAACCTCCTCCGTTGTATTTGTGATGATCTTCTCGATTTTCTACTTCTCTCATCATCCTATCCCCATCCCAACAGGAATGATCTGTGCATTTTGGTTATCCTGTATCATCCTTCTCTAGAATTGCCTCGTTTAAATAAAAATACACCGATTTTCTGTGCGTGACCAAGCGAAAATACTTTGTTTTTCGTTAAAGGCGATAACGTCGTTGGATCGGTCGCTGTTCGTATCATTGTAATTTTCATGACTGAGCATTTCATTTGCCTACTTTTCATAATATTGGTTCCCAGGACTCTCAGTTGATCTGTTTATCATTTCAGTCGAAATGATAGTACCTTCGGCTTTGTTTATATTCTTCCTTATCTGGTTTGCATTGCTGTTTTAAATGTTTGTGAATTCCGACCTTTCTTGTCCGTTTTTCATGTTATCGTTTTCTCCCCGTAAAGGCGCCAGTGGGTTCCGGAAGTGAGCATCCGAATTACGTATTCGAAACACCGTCTTTGTTGACGGCAATGAAACCTCAGCAACTTTTAGCTTTTTCAGATAATCTCTCTCTGTTCTGTACTAAAGTGTGCACTTTTACCTAGCAACTTTATACCGAGCGATTCTGTTGTGGCTTACACTGAAAAATAAATCTCGGTGTATTTACTAAGAAAAGGGTAAAATTACCAAGAGTTCAGGGTTCTATTTGATCCCAGTTTTGTCTTGGTGAAATTACCATTGGTAATTTTACCAAGAAATCTCGGTAAACTTTCTCGGTAATTTTACTGGACCTTGGTAAAAACGCCAATATTTTTTATCGACTGTGGTAGAATTACCGAGATAAAATGGCAAAGTTACCGGGAATTGATTACCGATAAAAGTGGTATCCTCGCCCGAAAAAACAGTAAAAATACCGGTTTTTAGGTAAGCTTACCAGTCTGTCTTGGTAAAATTATCGATAATTGGTGAAAAAAAGTGAGATGGTAAAGGTACCAACGGACCATGGTAAAAACGCCGAGAATTTTTTTCAGTGTACCGAGCAATTCTGCAGTGGCTTAGAAAAATTTTTGAAAAAATGAAAACAACTGGAGAATTTCCTGTGAATATGCAGGGTCACATAGAATAGGGTGACTAGAGCATGTGAAAACCGGAAAACCCCAGACAATATAAGGAAATTCGACGTTATCACTCAGGAAAATGTCAGAAAAGTCGGTCACGGATCAGGAAATTCTGAGCACGGTACCCTGCACCACTTTAAGTTGAAGGGATACCTAAAGTACCTTCACAGGGTGTCTCAGAAGTGGCGATGTTGGAAGTTTGCAACGCTGTTTTTCTTCCTTTTAAAAATTCCTTAAAAATATCGATTTGAGGTGAGTCATAGCTGCCGCTTCGAGAATCGATTGTTTTACACACATTAAATGGATGAAGAAGAACAGTGATGCCAACTTGCAACATTGCCACTTCTGGGACACCTTGTGAAGGTACTTTAGGTTTCCCCTCGACTTAAAGTGGCGCAAGGTACCGATGGTGGAAAAAAGTACGCCTCACAATAGATCGAGGCATTCAGAGAAGTCGGACATGAAATTTTTGACCAAAACCGCAAATTTCGATGTTTATTTCGTCACATTTTAAGTTTCAAGGGGTGCTTCAGAAAGAAAATTCTACGAAGAAACCATTAAAACCACTTTTGGAACCTCAAAATTTTGTATAAACAGAGTTATAAGCTTTTAAAGTTTCCGAATTTTGTCCGACCTCTCTCATTGACTCGATCTACCGTGCGCCTCTCCGAAAATCGATTGTTTTACATACATTTAAATGGAGAAAAAACAGTGTCGCCAACTTCACTGGAAAAAAAAACACATTGGATCTAGAGTCCAGACTCTTAAAAACATCGACAAGAAAAAATACTCTTGATTCAATCGGATTTAAGCTTAAATCAAGAACCAAGCCTCTTAATCTGAGCGGATTCCCTCTTGATTCAAGCAAAAATCCGATTGAATCAAGAGTATTTTTTCTTGCCAATGTTTTCAAGAGTCTGGACTCTAGATCCAATGTGTTTTTTTCCAGTGAATATCATAATTTTGTATAAACGGAGTTATACGCTTTTAAAGTTTCCAAATTTTGTCCGACCACTCTCATTGACTCGATTCAGCGCGCGCCTCTCCGAAAATCGATTGTTTTACATACATTTAAATGGAGGGTCACCAACTTGCAACATCGGTACTTCCGGGACACCCTTCAAAGGCACTCTAGGTATTTCTTCGACTTTAAGTGGCGCGCGGTACCGGTGGTGGCGGGAGGCACTTCTGGATTCGGGGAGGCTCCGGATCGATAGGACAGGATGAGAGGCACACGCATAATTGCGGAACATGTAGACGATGTGAATAGCCCGGTGTCGATAGCGGGTCATTCGCCGTGGCGTGCCTGGCGCCTGGTGGCCGCGCCCGCATCCATCGCATAATCCATCAAAAACTGACGAGCGGATATCACACCGGGACCCCCCGACCCCGACCGCAACCCCGGCCCGCGAAGAAAGCACGGGAGAAAGTCGGGATCGGCAAGGATTCACGAGGGGCGGCCAGACAGTGGGGGAGCGCGAGGTGCGAGGGGGATGGAAAATCGAGAGGGCTCTAACAGGGCACCCTCATATTTTAAGATGATTGCGTCTTCGACAATGAGCTTACGTGTGGAGCTCGCCGACGGCTTTGAATTGGATCCGCTTCCCGTCGCAGGGACCTTCGCCAATTTCAAGGGATCCGCCAGTACTGCCTTGCTAAGGAAAAACGCCGTATGAACCTTCAGGCGTTGCCAAATTGCCTTTGATAAAACGCGAATTTCCTGATAAATTTATGAAAATTTTCCTTTCGATTTTTCAGATAATTTTGTGCGCAATTTCACCTAAAGTCCCTGAAATTTTCAAGGAAAAATATTTATAACTTTCCACAAAAATAACCGTGTTATCAAAGGAAATTTGGCAACTCTCGAGTGTTCATACGACGTTCTTCCTTAGCGCGGCAGAGTAACGAGTGAGCCCTTGTTGGATGATCGGAAAATATGCGAATAACCACGCTAATGGGGTCTTACCTAGAAAGAGGTATGTTCGCTATTCAGTAATTTGGCAACGCTGGATTTTCGCCGCTTAAACCTATGCTAAATAATCGATTCTTGTCAGATCACCTGGCCCCTCCAAGAATGGATACATTTCCATACACTGAAAAAAAAGCACATTGGATCTCGAGTCCAGACTCTTGAAAACATTAACAAGAAAAAATACTCTTGATTCAATCAGATTTTTGCTCAAATCAAAAGGAAATCCGATCAAATTAACAGGCTTGGTTCATAATTTAAGCAACAAGCCGATTGAATCAAGAGTATTTTTTCTTGTCGATGTTTTTAAGAGTTTGGACTCTAGATCCAATGTGTTTTCTTTTCCAGTGTAGGTTTAAATGGAGAAGAGACGATGTTAGACAAAATAATTAATTGGCCCGGTAAGAAAAAATTCTCAGTAAAAATTTGCATCACAAAATAGTATTTTAAACGATCTTGAACTTTTCAGCATGTCAGAGAATACAGTATTTTTAGGATTTTAACATTTAAAAATATGAGAAGCAACTTAAGAGGAAGTGACAAAAAGAGTTTGTAGGTTTGATGAGATATTTTTCCCCAAATATTGAAAACTCGTGAGCTCTCTGCCATAAATTCACAAAATTTTGTAGACCATCAAAATTTAGCTATCTGTCCAGGCATTTGACAAAATGCCTGATTTCGCTATTTGCCTGCGACATATGCAAGATTAGAAATGTGCGTAAATGAGAAATTAGACGTCACGAGGCTATGAAATTTATGTACAGATAATATAGTAGGGCGGATAAGCATAACAATCGTGCATTTCTGGAAGAAAGCATGAAACTTTCAGGATATCATCTTTACCTATAGAAGGTTCAATTTCGCAAGTGAGCCCAAAATTCTGAGGCCATGGGGGCCGGGGGGGGGGGGCAGGGGGCCCTGATTTCGCTATGTTTTGCTGAATTTTCGCGTTGGATCATCGTGAGAACGCCGTTAACAATGTAAAATGTGATCAAAACCTGTGTAAACGTCATTGATAGGTTCTCTCAAACAGTATCCTAAAATGCTAGCACTGTCCGATCCCGGAGCACCCCTCAAAATGCCTAAAATTCAAAATGGCGCCCATAATAAGGCCTCCGGAATATCGGTATTTTCACTTGTGCATATCCTGTCATGTGAGGTATCGTTTTCCATGTAATTTTGGTCGCAGATTTCATATTTGAAGTCAAAACAACCCCCCGGTCAAAATTGGTGCCCCCAATCCAAGATGGCGTCCAGATTTGAAAGGCAGGAGGGTGCATTTTTTAAATTTTTACGCGATAAGGCAAGTGATATGTCATTTCCTATGTAATTTTGGTCGTAGATTTCATTACTGAAGTCAAAACAGTCCTCCGGTCAAAATTGGTGCCTCAAATCCAAGATGGTGGCCAAATTTTAAAGGCAGGAGGGTGCATTTTTTCAAATTTTTACGTGATAAGGCAAGTGATATGTCATTTCCTATGTAATTTTGGTCGTACATTTCATTATTGAAGTCAAAAAAGCCCCCCCGGTCAAAATTTGTGCCCGAAGGCTAAGATGTCGGCCAAATTTGAAAGGCAGGAGTGTGAATTTTTAGGAGAAAAATCATCACGTGAGATGACAAGAGAGGTAGGTATCAATTCATACGCATTTTTAGTCAACAAAACGAATCTAAATGAAATGTAAAAAAAATATTTTATCACATTTGATACGAGATAATTAAGAGGGTGATCAGTTTGACCGTCCACGGTAGGAATGATGTTAACAGGAGCATCTATAATGAGCTATTTTATTCATTTTTAAGCCCATATAATTTCTCGATAAAGATAAGGACATTTCACGCGACGCACCTGCCGTACCCTCTCCAGTCAGTATAGGAGAAAATCCTAATCAACACATGCTGATTCACATTCCCAGTGAGGCTCTTCACGGTTCTGTAAGTTTTTTCAGTTGGAATCTTAAGAACTTCTGCATGAGTCTAAGAACGAAAATATGATTTTCTTGGTGGTACAGCATGGTGTCACTCCCTTTCTTACAATTACACCGGATAATTTTAAGCGGGGATTCCGGAAGCTGGAGGCAAGTCACTTAAAATAGGATGAAGCTCCTTGTTTTTATTCATCCATCCCCAAAGACAAGCATCCAGATCACTTCATCCCATCCACAGTTGAGTATAAAAGTAGCTCCTAAATTAATGTTGCTTACTTCATTGTTGATGATATCGAGGGTAATTTCTCTAATTGAATGAAGACTTTGAAAGCTGGAAAATTTTCCTTCGATATATGATGACGGAGGTCTTCGAAAGTCACATTTTTTTGGCTACCATTGAGGAGTAATATTTCGACGGTGAAACAGCAAAAGTGCGTATCTTGGTTGCAGGATTTCAAAATATTCGCTCCTATTTTATTTTTTGAAAGGGGACCAAACCAACATCATGGCTTGACATTTTTACAGAATATTCCTCACATAGAGAGTGAAAACAAGCAAAGTTTTCAAGAAATGACTCCAGTATTTTTTAATGAAGGAACGGAAGTATGACAAGAAGTCTGCAACACCGCAACCCGAAATAGTATTTAAGCAGTTTCACCATCGATTTACTCTTTTCCAGCTCTTTATATCCGTTCATGGTTTTGATTAGGTTCCAAGAACCTTTCTTTAGATTCTTGCAGGTAAGGATCACATAAAAGCGTACAGAATAAAGTTGCTGTTCCTATTTTATGGATGTGAGGGGTTGAATGGCAACCAGTAAACGCATGCAAGAACAGCTATCATCTCGGATTTTGCGCGTTTAACATCACTTTGAAAACGCAAAGAAACATTGGTGTCTGCTCATCAATTTGATGGAACATAGGTTTGTGCAATGGATTCGTAAGTATGCCTATGCTTCGATCGCACTCGATGGAGTAGAGACCCACCAACTGAAACCGACTGAAAGTTTTCTAAATTATTTTCGGTACTTATTAATTGCTCATCCCCTGAGTCTAGGGCATCTGAAATTGAGTTCAGAGTTTTTGTGCAGTCACCGCAAGACACCTCACTATTAGTGGCTCATCATTTTTCACTTGTCAGCCATGATGGCAATCATCTTAATTATCTCGTTTCATTTTTGTGTCAAATATTTTTTTTACATTTCATTTAGATTCGTTTTGTTGACTAAAAATGCGTATGAATTGATACCTACCTCTCTTGTCATCTCACGTGATGATTTTTCTCCTAAAAATTCACACTCCTGCCTTTCAAATTTGGCCGACATCTTAGCCTTCGGGCACAAATTTTGACCGGGGGGGCTTTTTTGACTTCAATAATGAAATGTACGACCAAAATTACATAGGAAATGACATATCACTTGCCTTATCACGTAAAAATTTGAAAAAATGCACCCTCCTGCCTTTAAAATTTGGCCACCATCTTGGATTTGAGGCACCAATTTTGACCGGAGGACTGTTTTGACTTCAGTAATGAAATCTACGACCAAAATTACATAGGAAATGACATATCACTTGCCTTATCGCGTAAAAATTTAAAAAATGCACCCTCCTGCCTTTCAAATCTGGACGCCATCTTGGATTGGGGGCACCAATTTTGACCGGGGGGTTGTTTTGACTTCAAATATGAAATCTGCGACCAAAATTACATGGAAAACGATACCTCACATGACAGGATATGCACAAGTGAAAATACCGATATTCCGGAGGCCTTATTATGGGCGCCATTTTGAATTTTAGGCATTTTGAGGGGTGCTCCGGGATCGGACAGTGCTAGCATTTTAGGATACTGTTTGAGAGAACCTATCAATGACGTTTACACAGGTTTTGATCACATTTTACATTGTTAACGGCGTTCTCACGATGATCCAACGCGAAAATTCAGCAAAACATAGCGAAATCAGGGCCCCCTGCCCCCCCCCCCCGGCCCCCATGGCCTCAGAATTTTGGGCTCACTTGCGAAATTGAACCTTCTATAGGTAAAGATGATATCCTGAAAGTTTCATGCTTTCTTCCAGAAATGCACGATTCTGGGAACTTTTTCCCCTTATCCGCCCTACTAATAAGAAACACTCATTTTAAGAGCTGGCGAATCTGCACTCAAAACCCTTATATTACGCCCCCCCTCCCTAATTGCAATAATTTATGAACCTTGAATTTACAATAATCTGTCAACTCCTACTTATAATATTTTGCATAAAACATGAGTTATGAATGAATATGTGCCTACCCACGTATAAACGGACCGTAATCCTCGAAAACCTTCTTTTGAGTCATGATACTGGATCAGAAGAGAATCTGCCAGGAATATTTTGGGAAAAATATTGCCATAATAGTAGGGCGGATAAGGGGAAAAAGTTCCCAGAATCGTGCATTTCTGGAAGAAAGCATGAAACTTTCAGGATATCATCTTTACCTATAGAAGGTTCAATTTCGCAAGTGAGCCCAAAATTCTGAGGCCATGGGGGCCGGGGGGGGGGGGGGGGGGGGCAGGGGGCCCTGATTTCGCTATGTTTTGCTGAATTTTCGCGTTGGATCATCGTGAGAACGCCGTTAACAATGTAAAATGTGATCAAAACCTGTGTAAACGTCATTGATAGGTTCTCTCAAACAGTATCCTAAAATGCTAGCACTGTCCGATCCCGGAGCACCCCTCAAAATGCCTAAAATTCAAAATGGCGCCCATAATAAGGCCTCCGGAATATCGGTATTTTCACTTGTGCATATCCTGTCATGTGAGGTATCGTTTTCCATGTAATTTTGGTCGCAGATTTCATATTTGAAGTCAAAACAACCCCCCGGTCAAAATTGGTGCCCCCAATCCAAGATGGCGTCCAGATTTGAAAGGCAGGAGGGTGCATTTTTTAAATTTTTACGCGATAAGGCAAGTGATATGTCATTTCCTATGTAATTTTGGTCGTAGATTTCATTACTGAAGTCAAAACAGTCCTCCGGTCAAAATTGGTGCCTCAAATCCAAGATGGTGGCCAAATTTTAAAGGCAGGAGGGTGCATTTTTTCAAATTTTTACGTGATAAGGCAAGTGATATGTCATTTCCTATGTAATTTTGGTCGTACATTTCATTATTGAAGTCAAAAAAGCCCCCCCGGTCAAAATTTGTGCCCGAAGGCTAAGATGTCGGCCAAATTTGAAAGGCAGGAGTGTGAATTTTTAGGAGAAAAATCATCACGTGAGATGACAAGAGAGGTAGGTATCAATTCATACGCATTTTTAGTCAACAAAACGAATCTAAATGAAATGTAAAAAAAATATTTGACACAAAAATGAAACGAGATAATTAAGATGATTGCCATCATGGCTGACAAGTGAAAAATGATGAGCCACTAATAGTGAGGTGTCTTGCGGTGACTGCACAAAAACTCTGAACTCAATTTCAGATGCCCTAGACTCAGGGGATGAGCAATTAATAAGTACCGAAAATAATTTAGAAAACTTTCAGTCGGTTTCAGTTGGTGGGTCTCTACTCCATCGAGTGCGATCGAAGCATAGGCATACTTACGAATCCATTGCACAAACCTATGTTCCATCAAATTGATGAGCAGACACCAATGTTTCTTTGCGTTTTCAAAGTGATGTTAAACGCGCAAAATCCGAGATGATAGCTGTTCTTGCATGCGTTTACTGGTTGCCATTCAACCCCTCACATCCATAAAATAGGAACAGCAACTTTATTCTGTACGCTTTTATGTGATCCTTACCTGCAAGAATCTAAAGAAAGGTTCTTGGAACCTAATCAAAACCATGAACGGATATAAAGAGCTGGAAAAGAGTAAATCGATGGTGAAACTGCTTAAATACTATTTCGGGTTGCGGTGTTGCAGACTTCTTGTCATACTTCCGTTCCTTCATTAAAAAATACTGGAGTCATTTCTTGAAAACTTTGCTTGTTTTCACTCTCTATGTGAGGAATATTCTGTAAAAATGTCAAGCCATGATGTTGGTTTGGTCCCCTTTCAAAAAATAAAATAGGAGCGAATATTTTGAAATCCTGCAACCAAGATACGCACTTTTGCTGTTTCACCGTCGAAATATTACTCCTCAATGGTAGCCAAAAAAATGTGACTTTCGAAGACCTCCGTCATCATATATCGAAGGAAAATTTTCCAGCTTTCAAAGTCTTCATTCAATTAGAGAAATTACCCTCGATATCATCAACAATGAAGTAAGCAACATTAATTTAGGAGCTACTTTTATACTCAACTGTGGATGGGATGAAGTGATCTGGATGCTTGTCTTTGGGGATGGATGAATAAAAACAAGGAGCTTCATCCTATTTTAAGTGACTTGCCTCCAGCTTCCGGAATCCCCGCTTAAAATTATCCGGTGTAATTGTAAGAAAGGGAGTGACACCATGCTGTACCACCAAGAAAATCATATTTTCGTTCTTAGACTCATGCAGAAGTTCTTAAGATTCCAACTGAAAAAACTTACAGAACCGTGAAGAGCCTCACTGGGAATGTGAATCAGCATGTGTTGATTAGGATTTTCTCCTATACTGACTGGAGAGGGTACGGCAGGTGCGTCGCGTGAAATGTCCTTATCTTTATCGAGAAATTATATGGGCTTAAAAATGAATAAAATAGCTCATTATAGATGCTCCTGTTAACATCATTCCTACCGTGGACGGTCAAACTGATCACCCTCTTAATTATCTCGTATCAAATGTGATAAAATATTTTTTTTACATTTCATTTAGATTCGTTTTGTTGACTAAAAATGCGTATGAATTGATACCTACCTCTCTTGTCATCTCACGTGATGATTTTTCTCCTAAAAATTCACACTCCTGCCTTTCAAATTTGGCCGACATCTTAGCCTTCGGGCACAAATTTTGACCGGGGGGGCTTTTTTGACTTCAATAATGAAATGTACGACCAAAATTACATAGGAAATGACATATCACTTGCCTTATCACGTAAAAATTTGAAAAAATGCACCCTCCTGCCTTTAAAATTTGGCCACCATCTTGGATTTGAGGCACCAATTTTGACCGGAGGACTGTTTTGACTTCAGTAATGAAATCTACGACCAAAATTACATAGGAAATGACATATCACTTGCCTTATCGCGTAAAAATTTAAAAAATGCACCCTCCTGCCTTTCAAATCTGGACGCCATCTTGGATTGGGGGCACCAATTTTGACCGGGGGGTTGTTTTGACTTCAAATATGAAATCTGCGACCAAAATTACATGGAAAACGATACCTCACATGACAGGATATGCACAAGTGAAAATACCGATATTCCGGAGGCCTTATTATGGGCGCCATTTTGAATTTTAGGCATTTTGAGGGGTGCTCCGGGATCGGACAGTGCTAGCATTTTAGGATACTGTTTGAGAGAACCTATCAATGACGTTTACACAGGTTTTGATCACATTTTACATTGTTAACGGCGTTCTCACGATGATCCAACGCGAAAATTCAGCAAAACATAGCGAAATCAGGGCCCCCTGCCCCCCCCCCCCCCCCGCCCCCATGGCCTCAGAATTTTGGGCTCACTTGCGAAATTGAACCTTCTATAGGTAAAGATGATATCCTGAAAGTTTCATGCTTTCTTCCAGAAATGCACGATTGTTATGCTTATCCGCCCTACTAATAATAGAAGTTTTGGTTGTCTGATATCAACGGTGCAGAAATCGTTGTAATGAGATTGAGGGGGGCTTCAAAATTTCAATTTGCCATGTTAAGGCCCAAAATTGCTTAATTTTCGTGCAATTATACGCTTTATAGATCCGAAAGCAAAAAGTCAACGGCGCTTGCAGAATTCTGCACTTCAAAGACAGATTTTTCTTTTAACAGTTCTTTTTTCGACTATGCTATCCACCGAATCCACCCTTTGTTCTGCTCAAAAGTAGATGTGTAATATCATTATCATCATCCCCTCCTTCCCTTCCCTGTGCGTGCGTTAATGTTACTCTACAGAATTGAATTAAGTCGCTAATGGAGACACTCTTTGAATGAGAAAATTTCATAAAAAAGAAAGAAAAAACAAGCGGGAAAGTTCTAATACTGTCGTATTAGAAAAGCGCTCAGGTGTTAATAAATGTATTTAATGAAGAAAGGACGTATAAACTCCGTCGACTTGGCTGGGAAATGGAAATAAAACATCAGCTGATAGCAAACAAAGGTTACCAAGGAAACCGTAAACGCGTATTTTTGTTTCCCGAAAATGAGCTCACCGTTGAGCTCATCAGGCGCGTTTTTTTTAGGCTTCACTTGAGTTCAACGATCAATTTCGATAAGAATTACTCTAGCGCTAAGAAATTTTCTTATAGACAAACGATCGAAACTACCTGCACATTACGTTAAAAGCCTAAAATACAGTTTTCACAGCTTTATTTATTTTAAAAATGGACCCCCCCAAAAAGCCTACACATCGATGAGCTGGTGCGCCATTTAAACGCATTAGCTACTCAGAGGCAAGTTGAAATCAAAAAGCGCTGCCTATCGGCTGAGCGCTTAACAGAGAGCGTATCTGCTTGTTCGAGTTTCTCTCGACTGTTCCGATGGATGCATTTCAAGAACCATCGACTTGACGAAAATTTCGAAATCAACTTTACCGTTGGACCCACCTGCTTTTCATAATTAATCCATGAAAGTTGACAACGGGGTTGGAAGATATCGACCTAAAATTTGATTGCGTGCTATCCGGTCCTCAGTGTAACAAAGAGGGTAATAAAAATACTTCTCATGGTGGCGGGGGGCAAGTATAACTGTGCAGTATTTGGGTCAGTTGGACAAAACTGGGGGCTTTTTCTTCGATGACACGGGAAAACTTTCTATCTAATTGTGAGTCGTCGCCGATTTATCAATGTCCTGAAAGTAGGTACGTGTGGGTGCGGCAATCCTTCCGTGAGCTTAAAAAAAAAAATTCGCCCATCTGCCAAGTTTTAGTGGAACTTGTGATCGGTAGAATTCGCCTGAAGGGATAGATGAAAGGTGCATTTTGAATGTATATGTACATCTAAAGTGTCGGGAGTCATCAGTCGTAAACTCATTAATTTGCTTCATTTTAAAATGAAAACTTGGCAGAAATGTTTCCTGTGGCAGGAAAGGATGAATGGTGGCACTCCGTTCTGATCTTACTTTGAACAAAAAAGTGCGGCTCGTCAAAATTTGACGGTAGATGGTGACCACCATTCATCAGCATGTCGAATTGTCTACTTTACCTCCATCAGGTCCTATCCAGGTCAGGTCAGTTTCAGGTTAAGTCAGGTCTTATTTTGGTCCTTAAGCGGCATATGAGAAGTTTAAAACTGATGAAGCGATCAGAGAGCGGTGCAGTCATGGCAAAACTCTTCTTTTGATTCCTCTTTAGAGTTATTAATATAGAGAATTGAAGTATCGGTTATTTCGACCATATTTTACACTAAGGAATACCACAATGGCTGACTCGTCCTCAGAAGCATCTATTTGGCAAGGGAAACTCTAACGGCAAATAAGTTGCTTCTATAGAATGAATAAATAATAGTACCTCCTCATTACAAAATGAAGTCTATTTAGAGAAAGGAAAAACGTAAGGCCTTGTCCACACGAGCGTGGTTCGAGGAACTTATTCGACGAACTGCTCAGTTTCCTGAAACTTGTTCCTTAAAACGAGGGATGCTGTCCCCTGGTAAAAATTGGCGATAAGAGCTGCGTTTCAAAATACCATAGGAATTCTTATAGCTGGCTAAAGAGGGCTACAGAAAATCATACAGCTGGCTGTAGAATGCGGAGGAAATCATACGGCCGGGCTATACGAAGCGATAAAAAATTATGCAGCCGGGCTATAGTTCCTATCGCCGGGCTTTACAGTTTATCGCCTGGCTGTTGCTTTTTCGCCATCGATTATAAAAGGCTATAAGAAATTGTGTAGAAATTCGTATGCTTTGGAAATCATTAAGTTAGATACGGAACCACCTTAATATTTACAAAACACACATTATATTTTCCTTTAGTACATATTTTATTTCACCAATTAAAATGAGAATAATCCATACAGGATGTGCAAACATTTCAAAATCATGAGTTGAATAACGCTGACTCCGCCAGATTAAATATTTGAGCCTAACACAAAGCGGAGCGGCGACGCACTGGCGGCGCCTACAAACGTAACAGGGATACTTCACGCATTGCGCAACGCGTGAAGTATCCCTGTTAGGTTGGTAGGCGCTAATGCGCGTTTCGCGCTGGCTGTGTGTCGTGTGGACAAGGCCTCGAAATTGTCATCATAGAGTTATATGTCCCCAAAGGCAACGAACAGCATGAAAATGTGTTCCGTTCCTATTTTTCGCATTGATCTTGAGTTGATCTCAGTTGAAAATGAAAATCATTTTAGTTACACTGTGCAACCACGAAACCAGTGACTTGCTGTGATCAGCTTGACCTCAATGATGCAGCATTGGCGGGGAAAAAAGGAGCAACTATTATGTATACGCGCTCCGTGGTTTCATAAAACTCAATGAACTGAACGAATAATCATTCTGCTCTGCTTGGAATAATCCTTGTACAAATGAAGCCTAGGCTCTTTCATAAAATTTTCCTCGACGTTGGCTCGAAAACATGGCCTCTTGTGGTTTTTTTGGAGTTAAATCCGGAGTGGAAAAAAATCCGGAGTGAACTTCATTCCGGATTTTACTCCGTATATTTTTCAACAGCGTATACCGGTCCTGCGCTTGCACTTGTTTTTCAATTTTTCAGTTCAATCTTAATTTTTCCTCTCAGTATTTTATCCGTGCCTTTCAGTCTCTCTCATTAATTTTACGTAATTTTGCTCTTTTAAAGAAATGAAACAAGCTTTTGAAACAAAATGACTTAATGTAAATTCATAATTTTCCCCCAATAATTGGACTGAGTTGAGCAGAAAGGAACCAACCCACATTTTGGAAAAAATTGAGTTATGAGTGGTTTTGAACTGAGCCACTTCTCTACTATCCATCGCCAAAAATTCAAAGTTTTTGGTTCGGGCAAATTTTGCAGAAATTGAACTTGAAGTCCATCTTTTACATTGAGTCTTATGCAGGAGCAAAACTTTAAACCTCTTTTTCTTGGTTCCATCCCGATGTGGCTTGGTTCCTTCCTGTTTAAATCAGTTCAATTGTACTTTTTCTGAGGAGGGTATAGATTGAAGGGGCTGGGAATATCGGTTTTTCTTATTCAAATCATCAGCTTTTAAATTGAGGGAAAAAAATACGGCCAAAATCTTTTCCTACTTTATCACTTTGAACTTTGCAACACTGCAAAATTCTTTCTTATTTTTTTCCATTTCCTATTCCGTCAGGTGGCCAGCCTACTTTTTAGATCGCGAATGCGTCAATAACTTATGATGGGCGTTGATGAATCGTTTTCTTCCGAATGTATGTAGAAATTCAACCGCAATCCGATTATCTGCACTCACCCCGATCTTGTCTGAAATGTGAATGAGTGTATTTACAAAGTAGCCCGATACATCGACCTCTTTTATTAGAATGATTAGATAATTTCAAAGATATCGGAAACGGATGTGTTTGGTTCCGTCTTTTTTGCCGGTTTTTCTTACTTGTTTTTCTTCTTCTTGTTACTTAATCTTCGGCGTCGTTGTAATTTTCCTTTCGCATTCCCCAAACTAACGTGATCATTTCAAAACTGCATTGTCATTCGCGCAAGTTTGAAATGCTCATTCAGAATCAGTGTTCGAAACTCACCTTTGAGTTTTAGGAGCCATGTGGCGCATCAAGCCCGATTTTTAGGCGCCATTGAAGATTTTTTAGGGGCCAAATTGACTTTTTGCCTATATATCACGGCGCATTTAGTGGAAAGTTAGACGCAAGATGTTTTCGTAACAGAACTATAGCAAGTAGCTGTAACTTGGGGAAGACAAAAGCCCTAAGAATGAAATCGTGAAGAATAGAAGAAGCAAACTTTCACTTGTAGGGCTGAAAATTCTGAGTTTTTTCAACTCAAATAGATTTGTTTTTCTTTCTTTATGTGATTTCCCGTGGAAATCCAGATTTTTAGAGGGCAATTTTTAGGGGCCAGGTTGGCGCAAAACCTTCTTTTTTTAGTCGCCATGACCGATTTCTTATAGGCGCATTTGGCGCGTTGGCACATGTGAGTTTCGAGCACTGATGTTCATGAAACTTGGGAGTTGTCAATAGTGAAAAAGTTTAAATCTTCACCACTAAATGCATCATGTGATGTCATCCCCCCTTTTTTCTTTCCGTTGAGAAGATGATTCTCGCGATGACCACCCTCGAAGCCAATTTAAAGCGACCAGCTGTGTAGCCTCTTGATTTTGCAGTTGCTCGCAACCATGTATCTCAATTCGCCTTCCCTTCATATCCCTGATTTATGATGTGCGTCTCACTAATTTGTCGATGTCTTTTGTCTCTGTTCGTAGAATTGTCACCCAGTTGCACCGAATAAGATCAACGTCCATCTTGTCCCGCACACCCATGATGATGTCGGCTGGCTCAAGACCGTCGACCAATATTATTACGGCAGTAAGTCCTTATTTTTTAATTAGCTAACTTAGCTCCATCTTCACAACACGTCATCTAGTAGAAGTAATCAGTGTGGTGTGACAGAGGCAGGCTTTATCCTGTATATAAGTATATTTATATGCCGCACAGTGGACTGAGTCCATAGGAGAGGTCGAACAAAATTTGGAAACTTTAAACGTGTATAACTCCGTTTATTCAAAACTTTGAGGTTCTGAAAGTGATTTCATTGGTTTCCTCGTGAAATTTTCTACTACTAGCACCCTTTGAAATTTAAAATGTCACAAAATAAACATCAAAATTTGGACTATTTATGCTGAAAGGAACTATGTTTCACGCACATCTTATGCACATAGTTCCTTTTAGCATAAATACGTCCATTTGTAGTTTTAGTCAAAAATTTCATTTCCGGCGTCTTTGAATGACTCGATCCACTGTGTGGCGCGGGAAGAGGACCGGCTAAAAAAAAATTATTAAAAATTCGCCGAACTATGTGAGAGCTATTCGAGATGCGAGTCTCCGGAAAATATTCGTGTCGCTTTTTGCCAATATCATGTACAATTTTTGTAGTATTGAGTCTATTCATCGTCATATCCCAGAAAATTGACTTATTTTGAGTAATTCTAGTCCAATTAATAATACGAACCTCAAATTAGGGGCTTAGAGGACAAGGGACATAAGTGCAGTTTTTGCTACTTCGAGAAATACGCGTTTGAAGTTTCGAAATTACATGGATTCTAATGGCGGAAAAAAGTTTAAACTGACTTTTTGATGCGTAAAAATTGGAATTTGGGAGAGAATTTTTCTCAGATTATGTATTAAGACTAGTTTTACTTGAAATTATTAATATCTCAATTTTTTTTAAAAGAACTCGTGTGCCTTGTCTTCTAAGCCCCTCGAATGATTCTATTCGGCAACACACGTGTTGCGTGCCGAAAAATTGAAGGCGATGTTATCGAAGACGCACGCGGAAATAGCGCGCGGATGGCGGATCGTCGGTGCGTTACTTTATCTCGAACTGTAGACTCGTCGATGAATAGCGCTATTAGTAACTATTGTTGAGGAATGGTTGACGTAAGTTAATCAAGAAAATCCTAAAGAGTTTATAATCGCAGCACGGCTCAGCTTCCGTGCTATAAGGAAAAACGCCGTATGAACATTCGAGAGTTGCCAAATTTCCCCCGATAAAATAATCATTTTCGAGGAAAGTTATAAATATTTTTCCTTTAAATTTTCAGAATCTTTAGGTGAAATTGCGAACAAAATTATTTGAAAAATTGAGAGGAAAATATTCATAAGTTTATCAGGAAATTCGCTTTTTATCAAAGGAAATTTGGCAACGTCTGAAGGTTCATACGGCGTTCTTCCTTAGTAAGGCAGTCAGGTTCCTGGTCCCAACTTCGCGAGCGGGAGAATCCGCGACACTTTGGAACTTTTTCCATGGCAGGAGAATAGCCATTATAGGCTTTGCGGACTAATAATGGGGGCACAAACCAATCAAAAGAGGTCGGAGCTTCAAGCCCTCTTCATTCTCTATTAACTTCTTAACCTCATGCGCCGCGTCGTCTATGACGCGAGAACAAGCAAGTAAAGTGAGCAGTGACTATTTTCCAATCCAGGAATTTTTGGCTACGCCACTCATTGCCGTTTAATTCTCATAAAATATTGAATGTTATTGGATTTCTCCTCATCTTTCCGAAATTATAGGTGTCCCTAGATGTGTACTAAAGTAGATTCCCAAATTATCCTGTTTTCCTTTTAATTTTCTAATTTTCTCTGCGATTCTGCTCAATGTTGTTCCTAAAAAAAGGAAAATTGACAGTTCTAGCGTACTGGAAGAGTGTTCTTTATCTATATCAGTCAGTCATATGCAATATTCTGTAGAAAAATAAAATACCCATCTCGAAACATCGCTTTCGAGATCCTTACGTGATGTTCCAGTCTCGCTACCGATGCAATGTAATTAGTCTGATTTTTTTGTCGTGTTTCAGGTAATAAAGGGCACTCACCCGCTGGCGTGCAGTATATCATCGACTCCGTTGTATCGGAACTCCTACGAGATAAAAACAGGAGGTTAGTTTTTCTGTTAGTTTTTTCTCCAAATCTTCTCTGTCGTTTCTATCGTTTTCATCAGTTCGGGTGTTTCATCCTCGCTTCGCTACACGTTTTTTTCAGACTGATTCCTGTTTCTTGAAATACCCAAGAGAATTCCATAGAGAAAAAAAAAGGAGGTGTTTGCATCTTGAGGTTTGTTTACCCTATGACGTAGGTCGGTACAACCTGGCCAGCGAAATCCGGAATTCGAAGTATGAAAAACGGACCATAATGTCCCATTTTTTTGCTTAAATCAACTCATGATATAATTTCAAGCACTTTTTATAGAATGACTTTTTTCCATTAATTACACCTACACCAAGAAAATCGATGATAAACGTCGCTGTACCTATGACATCAAAAAATTCCAAAATGCTCGAAATGCAAGCACCTCCTTTCTTTTTCTATATGAGAGAATTCATTTTTTTTCCACTCTCACGATAGCGCGACACGCGAAACAGGTGTCAGGCGTCGAACAAAACAATGCGTTAAGTTTTTGCAGCTCCACTTAATTAAGAGTTCAATTTTTTTTTCAACTTTTGTACTTTAGCGTTGACGTTGCGCTAATTGAATTACACTTAATTGCAGTTAATTGCACGTTCGGTCATCCGAGCAGTACAATGCAAGTCGTATCGCATTTTAAACGATCACGTCAAAGCCAACCAGGTTTAATATTGTTGTGTTGCAGCATGCGGCAAACTTGAGCCGTTCCGCCCATTTTGAACTAATTGTAAGTTCTATCCTTCTCCGCGCGCTCATTTAGTGGCGCGTCATTTCGTATTCCGCGCTCTATCGCTCGAAATCCCCGCTTGCTGCGCGCAGGCTGTGCGCAATGGATTAGGCGCGAAAACTAAGCGCACTGCCATTGGTTGAAGTCATCGGAGTTATATCATTAATGGAGATGTTGCATGTGTGAGGAATTTGCGATTTGACTGTTGAAACTTACGTAAAAGTTCGCGAGAAACACGATGGTGCAACTGGTTTTCTCTGAAATCAACTCCCAAGCTCAAAAAAAGCTCTCACGTTGAGGCCAAAATGGAGGGGATATCTCACGCTATCCTGAGAGTCCACCTCTACATCAAGACGAACTCTCCATGCAAAAATTGGGAGCAAATACATTGACAGGGCTGCCACTTTACTTGGAGACTCTAAAAGTGAGAACACGGCATCACTGCTAGTGTATTTGCTCCCTATCTTTGCATGGAGAGTTTGTCTTAATGTAGAGGTGGACTCTCAGGAGAGCGTGGGATATTCCCTCCATTTTGGCTTCAACTTGAGAGCTTTTTTTGAGCTTGGGAGTTGATCTGAGAGAAAATCAGTGGCACCATCGTGTTTCTCGCAAACTTAAACATTAGAATTACCAGTCTAATCGCAAATTCCTCGCACATGCAACATCTCCATTCAGATGAGGAGCAATAATGGTCTCGAGGTTTCTAACTCATTTCGTACTTAGGATCAGAAACCACCTGATTCCAAGCACGAAATAAGTGAGAAACTTTGAAAGTGAGTACATGGAAAGATCAGTAACTCCGATACTCACACTCGAAGTTACTCACTTCAAAGTTTCTTAAACGATAATAACGTGTATCACATGTCAGGAGTCAAAGTCAAAAATAAGTCAACATACTTTAGAAGTGGAATGGACACTAGAAGAAAAACACATTAGATCTCGAGTCCAGACTCTTGAAAACATTGACAAGGAAAAGGACTCTTGATTCAATCAGATTTAAGCGTAAATCAAAAGGAAATCCGCTCAAATTAAGAGGGTTGGTTCTTGATTTAAGCTTAAATCTTATCGAATCAAGAGTATTTTTTTTTGTTGATGTTTTTAAGAGTCTGGAATCTAGATCCAATGTGTTTTTTTTTTTTTTTTTTTTTCTTTTTTTTTTCTTTTTTTTTTCCAGTGGATCACCCGTAATCTTGATTTTCGCTTTTAGTTTATCGCCAAAATAAAAGCGAAAGGTTCTTTTCCACCTTTCAGAAATTGGCTTTTAGCGGTCACGCATACGCCTCTCTTCAAATAGGCCGCCCAGTTCTAGTTCATTAAGAGACATTGCGCTCATGCACTCTCACCAGTTCGCCTTCAATAAGCCGGTAGGCAATGTGTGTGGCTCAGGAGCAGTAATAGTTGCTCGCAACAGTCTGAGTACTTCATCTATCTCAGTTCTTGTCGCACACCATGAAACATTGTGCTAATTCGTGCCGCAGTCCGCCTTTGATTCAGTTTGCCTGCAACAGCTCCTTTTCACCACCTTTTAGAAATTCGTGTGGCGGTTACGCCTCTCTTCAAATACACCGTTCAGTTCTAGTTTCGCATTACGTGTCGTTGCGCTCATTCAGTGGCGTGGAGTGAATGATCGATTATCGATATCCTGCCGTTTGAAACTATGGTAAATAATCGATTACTTAGGTGTTCTCTGCAAACACCCTGATAATCGATCTTCTTTCATAGGTTTGAGTGGCGTATCAATCTATATATCGCAAAGCACGCCACGCCACTGCGCTCATTCTCACCAATTCGCCTTCAATAAGCTAGTAGGCAATGTCAGCAACTTAGGAGCAAGTTGCTTGTAACAAGGTGTAGTTGTTGGTGCAATTCATCAAATAAGGGACTTGAAGGACAAGGCGCATAAGTACAATTTTTGAAAAAATCGAGGCGTTAATGATTTTAAGTCAAACTAATCTGGATGCATACTCTGCAAAAAATTTGCTCCTAAATTCCAATTTTTAAGCATCAAAAAGTCAGTTTGAACTTTCTTTCCGCCATAAGGATCCATGTAATTCACTGGAAAAAAACACATTGCATCTAGAGTCCAGACTCTTTAAAACATCGACAAGAAAAAATACTCTTGATACAATCAGATTTAAGCTTAAATCAAGAACCAAGCCTCTTAATTTGAGCGGATTTCCTTTTGATTTAAGCTTAAATCTGATTGAATCAAGTGTCCATTTTCTTGTCAATGTTTTCAAGAGTCTGGACTCTAGATCCATTGTGTTTTTTTTCCAGTTTTTCGAAACTTCAAACACGTATTTCTCGAAGCAAAAACTGCACTTAAGCGCCTTGTCTTCCAAGCACTTCAAATAAAAATCCAGTCCAGTAGCGACCTAATTAATCCTCCAACGATGCGCCAACGAATGAAAAGGGTTGATAACTTCACTCCGTATTTCTAAGAAAATGTCCGGCAATAAAAAAATCGTCATTTTTCTAGTAGAAAAATCGCCGAACGTTCAAGTCTCCGCGGCAAATCTGCCGTTCTAAGGCAAAACGTCGTATGAGCCTTCAGGCGTTGCCAGATTCCCCCAGTAAAAAACCGATTTACTGGAAATTTTTTTAATGTATTGCTTCAAATTTTTCAGACGATTTTGCACGCAATTTGATCTAAAACACCTGCAACTTTTGAGGAAAAATATGATTAACTCTCCTAAAAAATACATGACTAATCTGGGGAAATTTGGCAACTATCGAATGTTCATACGGCGTTTTTCCTCAGCACCACAGAAATGGACCGCGTTTAACAGAAAGGAACCAAGCCACATCAGCTATTGCGAAATTTAAGTGGGCAATTTAATTTTTTACGAGAGAACGTTTCTAAGGATTCGTTGTAAAATTTTAAGGAATTTGCTTCGTACTAAGGAGAAAATTCGCTGAAATTTGCACGAAAATCCGCACATCCGTTTTCATGTAAAAAATTGAATTGCCAAATTAAATTTGGCTTGGTTCCTTTCTGTATAACGCGGTCCAAATGTACGTGCGTTCAAGGGAGCCAGCACACGTGGAAAATCCCTCGACGTAGTACCGGGAACTGCTTCGGTTCCGGCGAACGAGATATCAGCAACGAACAGCGAAGAGGGGAAGGGAGGTTATGTGGGTGTATCCAATGCAAACTCACAAAAAAAAAGCTTCGGAATTCGCAGAATGCGCTTATCCGGTGATTTTTGACCCAGCCTCCCGCGAATCGCCCGGGCAGAAGGGCGATCCATTACGAAACGTCGGGGGTCCGATCCGGAATCGTGCATTTTTCGGAAGCGGAGAGCTCCAGCGCGAAAAAAGGTCGTAGGTCATACCTATCAAGGATTGATAATAAAAAAGTGACTCATGTCGCGTTATCTGCTCTATTGCCAATTGAAAGAATTGAGGCGCGAAGAGCGGATGTCATGTGCAACCGGTTCCATTCGGGAAAACGGGGGACCGTATTTCTGTGGAACTCGTTTTTTTGCGCTCAATAAAATTGTTATACTCGACCGGAAGAAGAGATTACTGTTTCCAAGAATTTGTTTATGATGTTCGCCGCTTTTGTTTACGGAGGCATGACTCCTCTCGCTCCCGTGGTCGGCTCATTCCGATTTGTTTTGATTTAATAGTGTAAATATTTTCACGGATTTGACCAGTGTTCGAAACTCACAGGCGCCAACGCACCAAATGTGCCTAAAAAATCGGCCATAGCGCCTAAAAAATGAAGGCTCTGCGCCAACGTGGCCCCTAAAAATTGCCCCTAAATATCTGAATTTTAATAGTAGGCGATTATTCGAAATTTTCAGCACTACAAGTGAAAGCTTTTTCTATTCTTCACGATTTCATCCTCAATGCTTTTGTCTTCCCCAAGTTACAGCTACTTACCAGTTCTGTCACGGAAACATCTTGCGTTTAATTTTTCACTAAATGTGCCGTAATATATAGGCAAAAAGTCAATTTGGCCCCTAAAAAATCTTCAATGGCGCCTAAAAATCTGGCTTGATGCGCCACATGGCTCCTAAAAACTCAAAGATGAGTTTCGAACTCTGGATTTGACCCAACTGCATTTCAAGTTTTCTCTTTTATCTCATCTTTTTGGCATAAAACTAAACAGCCTAAAATTTTGAAATTTACTACGAATTTTCCATGGATCATAAAAATTGTATTCATAACATTTCAAGACAGAAGGATACTTTATTTTCGGTTTAAAACTTAAAAACTGAGAAAAAGATTGAGCAGCACCTGATGAAATCAAATTGATTTCGTTAAATCTGTCCAACTGAAATCGAAATGACGAAATATTTTGTAAAATAAATGGATCAAGTCTATCTCTCTGGATTTCGCCTACAATTAAGCATGATACCACACTATTAGCAGAGTGTCAAAATTCGGCGTTATATTATGAAATTTTAATTTAAAAATACGCTCTCGCTCTTGGATACCTAAACTTATTTTAAGAACACTGTCGGTCTGTATGTATTATAGGTTGTGTATGTATTTATTCTTCTCATGGAAAATATACTTATTAATGCTGTTTTGTTTAATTGCCTTTGTAGGTTTGTCTATGTCGAGACATCATTTTTGTGGCGATGGTGGCTAGAGCAGAATGAAGAGAGCCGTGCAGATGTGCGTATGCTGGTAGAAGAAGGCAGATTACAACTTTTGCACGGTGGATGGTGCATGAGTGATGAAGCCTCTCCACACTATTCCTCAATGATAGATCAAATGACGTTTGGACTCAAGTAAGTCACATTTTTCATGACCATTCCGTGACACCTGCGTGTCCTATATCTCCTGGCAGACTTCCTTAGCCACTTTCCAGCAAAAAAAAAAAAAAAAAATAAGCAAATTGTATAAAAAATAAAATGAAATTAAAAAAATTAAATGAAAAATAAAAATACAATAAAAAAATAAAATAAAATAAAAAATAGAAGAAAAATGTTAGGGAAAATTATTCAGGCCTTGTAATTTGATTCGAAAACTAATAGCTCTGCCACGGTTGAATGGTGCAGAAAGTTCTTACATAGCCCTCCCATTTTTCAAACTGGCCTTCCCATTCCAAAAAGCCCCCCTTTTTCCAAAATTTTTCAAGCTGTTGACTTTTACGGTCCTTATTTCACGTATTGCCGCGATTTTTCCGAAAACGCGCGAATTTTTCCGCAATTTTGCAAAAAAAAATGCGAACTTCACCGCGATTTTTGGGGGAAAAAAAAAAAAAAAAAAAAAAAAAAAAACACGGTAGTCATGGCCGGATTTTCCTACTTGCCGCCCATGGGCCGCCTGTATTTTGTCGCCCCCTTACCATCCGTTTTGAAACATCAACAAAAACAATCAAGTGAACGTACCAGCGGGGGAGGGGCGCATAAGACGCGTTTTCTCGTGTTGAACACATTTTTGGGGAAAGCCCTGTCAACACTACTAGCAAAAGGTCACGGAACTGCGCGAAAGTCAAGTTTCGTAAACCTAGCTCTAATGGACAAGGCCTTCCATTCATGAGAAATGAACGAAAGAATTATGAGAGAACAAACACAAAATTTGGTTTAATGATTTTAACTTCCGCCGCCGTGCCGCGCCGACCGCACCGTGTTTGGCGCAATGCGTGAAGTATTTACGCAGTCCTGTAGGCGCTATGCGTTTCACGCTGACCGCACTGTGTTTGGCGCAATGCGTGAAGTATTCATGCATTCTTGTAGGCGCTATCCGTTTCACGCTGACCACAATAACCGCACTGTGTTTGATGCAATGCGTGAAGTATTCGTGCAGTCTTGTAGGCGCTAATATGTTTTACATGCCGATTGCCGCGCCGAGGGCTTCTCCTTTTCATCTCAAGTCCTCGTCATCATTTCTCCCTAAGTCGCGCCGTTCCAGGCCAAATTGTGTGTTTGGTTTCTCTCTTAACTCGACTAATTAAAGGTGCTGTCTCTTGCATCACTGAAAGGCGACAAAATTAGAAATTACTATACTCTCAGGAAATGAGAGATTTTGTCGCATTTTCTCGTTTGTAATTTTTTATTTCTAAATCAGATTATTTTTTTATACCTACATTTAAAAAAATTGCAAAATTTGCCGCCCCCTAGATTTGCCGCCATGGGCCGCGGCCCATGTGGCCACCCCCTTAATCCGGCCCTGACGCGATTTAGATGCTGCTGCGTGCTGGCCTTCCCATTTTTTCATGCAAGCGGCCACGCGCTCATGATCGCATCGCTGGATCAGGATCATGAAGTTTCTGAACGCCCCTGCAGTTGACCTGAAATGAAACTTCAACAGGGGTCATAATATGAAGGTACCTTGAAACTTCTGCATTCATGTAGGAAGACCCTCTTCCTCTAGGTTTAGTGTTCAGTCCTCTTTTCTATTTCCCATTACTGACTGGTTTTTCTTTTTCCAGATTTCTCAATGAGACTTTTGGCGAATGCGGCAGGCCGAGAGTAGCATGGCAAATCGACCCATTCGGGCATTCAAGTGAAGTTGCACTTCAATTTGCAGCCATGGGATACAATGGTGTGTTCTTCGGCCGCATCGATCAACAAGACTTCGAAACCCGAGAGGGTAGAAGAGAAATGGAAATGATGTGGCGACCAGATACATCCACAGGTTCGTGGATAGTGTTTTGAACCCCTATAATATTGGGAAGAGTGTCTCACCCTTGCAGTGTCGTGGCGTGCTTTGCGATATATTGATATATCCCCATTTGAAGCTGTGGCAAATAATAATCGATTATTAAGGTGTTCGCTGCGAACACCCTTTTTGTCGATACTTTTCCATGGGTTTAAATGACCGATCAATCGATATATCGCAAAGCACGCCACGCCATTGCGCCCTTGATTAGGGGCTGTTCTGCCGTGCTAAGGAAAAACGCCGTATGAGCCTTCAGGCGTTGCCAAATTTCCTCTGGCAAATCACTAATTTTCAGGAAAATTGTGGAATACTTTTCTCCCAATTTCTCAGAAAATTTTGTTTGGAATTCGATCTAAAGTGTCTGAAAATTGCAAGGAAAAATATTCATAATTTCCCGCAAAAATGAACATTTTATCTAAGGAAATTTGGCAACTATCGAATGTTCATACGGCGTTCTTCCTTAGAATGGCAGTGTTAGTATTACGTAACGCACTTGAGGGGGGGGGGTTGAACCAGCGTTACGGTGCGTTACAAGGGGGAGGGGGGTTCAAGCCCATCGGTTCGTAACAAATCTGAGCCGGGGGAAAAAAGTGCAAGAAATTGAAAATCTTGCCTTTCCCGAAGGAATCTTTTCGGTGCGTGACCCGGCCAACACAACACGCGCGTATTTTTTTCGCGCTGTTTTCTCAGCGTTTTTTTGATTTTTTTAAATTTGGGGCGGGAGGGGGGGGGGTCAGGCCAGTGTTTTGTAATCCAAGAAGGAGAGGCGTAGGGCTGCGTTATGGGTGGGTTACAAGGAGGAGGGCCGGAGGGGGTGTCAAAAATCGAAAAAAGTGTCTCGTAATACTTGAATGGTCGCTTACATTTATCCGAGTAAAAACGCACCGAACCTCCGTTGGCAGGTATATAAGCACATTGTTAATTTTTTTATAAAATGCGCATATACTTGCAAAGTGAGTGCTCGTAGGCAAGTACCTACTGCGTGTTAAAATGCGTGCAAATCTGAAAATCACTGTTGTGGCTTCATTGAAGTAGCTTTAAAAATTCTTGAAACTGCAATATTATTTTGAGTTTCAAAGATCTAATCCCAAGAGTACGAAACTTATTACTTTTAGTCAAAGAAACAGCACACAAATTTGAAAACGTTAAATTGCACTTTTGAAATCTTGAGTGAAAGAAAGTGATAGCTATTTTTTATCTCCTTATCCTTTTCTAAATAAGTGAGACAAACTTTGCATTTGATTTGAAATTGGACTTTTTCTGTGATGCAAATCTGAAATAATTCATCCCTGAGGCAAAAACGTTGCTTTGAGAGGGATGATGAGCATCCGAAATTTTTTATTCCTAACCAGATTGTGTGCTTGAATTTCTATCCAAGTGTATAATTCTTACATCTAAATTAGAAGAAATTTTAAGACCAAACCTTCTCGGTTTAACTATAAAAATTGAGGTCTTAAAAGTGAACCAAAAAGTTGCGAATAGTTTTTTTTTTTTTTTTTTTTTTTTTTGATGGGTAAATCATTCCATTGCATTCACACCGCTGCACAGCCTACCCACTACCACTATACCTACAATTCATTTTTTATTGTGCTTCCTTTTTTTCAGGTGAAGAAGGTGAACTGTTCACTGGAATTTTGTTCAATTTATACCAGCCACCTCCAGGCTTTTGTTGGGATACCTACTGTGATGATGAACCTATCATGGATAACCCTAAGCTTCATGGATATAATGTTGATGCAAAAGTATGCCCTTTGTTAATTTTATACTTGTTGAGTTCTTTCCTATATCGAATGATTGTGATTTATGTGCTACCATTTTTTGCTCAAATTGAAGTCCTATTGCTTATGAAAATGGTTATCACAACGGTAGCAAAGTATCTGTAAGTATTTTTTTGGAGGCAATAAGCTGTGAAAGTTACTTAAATCTCCTCTGAATTAATATTATTTATTGATGACAAGATTTATGGGTAATGTATAAATTGCACACAGTTTTCTCACAGTAAGTAAAAGTTACACCGCATAACTTTAGAGTCTGCGCACAAGTTTCTTTACTTGTTTGACATCAATACAGAGATAATTAAAATTCGTCGGAAAAATCCAAAGATTATCCATTAATAATTTTTTTACTTAAGTAACAAGACAAACTGTGAGAATGTAATATGAAATCTTTTTTCATACATAAAATATTCTTAATGCTCTTTAGGTGATTCGTCCCAAGTTCTTGGTGTGGTGGAACTGGTGAACAGTAAATCACATTGTCAAAGTACAAAATCTCAGCTGATTTCTGACTTTTAAGACAAAAAAGGACAATAGCTTCTGCGCATGAGCCTTAAAAATCATTCTCAACCAAAAAAAAATTGCAAAATCTAGAGAAATGAAAGCAGGGATCCTCTTGGAAAAAATATTTTATGTATCGGATACAGAAATCGATTAATGTATGGAATATAACTTTTTTTGCCTTGCACTCCGGTTCCACTTTGCCAAGAACCTACAATATGAATCACCCTAACATATTTTCTTACGAGTGAAGTTGATTTTTGTCATATGCCAAAATTGTTAATAAAAGAAAGATGAACTAGCTTCTTGTACTCCAAAATAAGCGTCCGGTTTTTAGATGCAATTATTTCCAATTTTCCATGACTTCTTACTCTGTAATCTTTTAATGAATTTGTGTGTTTTTTCTTTTGTAGATAAACCAGTTTATCAAGCACATCGATGCTTACAGTCATGCCTATAGAACGAACAATATCTTAGTCACCATGGGAGGTGATTTCAATTATATATCTGCTTCGCCTTGGTTTAAAAATATGGATAAGCTCATTAAGTATATATCACAATGTTATATTTTTGTTAGTTGTTAAATTTGTTTTCAGCCTAATTATCTCACCTCAATTTGTCTTGTCTGATTCTTAAATTAAAATTTAGTCATTATATTGTGAGACTAGTACTGTGGTGACCAAACTAACTAAGGTAGTGCTCAAGCATTTTCTTTCGGAATCTTAGATAAGTATTTCATCCTTAATAAGATCATCTTACTTTCAAAGTGTATTCTCTCCTCAAAGGGAACAGTAATCTAACAGGAAGGCATTTTTTCTAAGTGCGACACAGCCATGAACTGTCACAGTGGTTCAAAAGTTTTAAGTTACCATTAGTATACCATCATTGCCAAGATCAGTTACTAGGGCTCATCGTTGAAATTTTGTGTTAGTCGACTCGACAAGACAAAATCAAAGTGGAATGGAGTTACAAGATTAATGGACTCATCAGTTGTCCTTCTTTATCATGCCTGTTTGGTGGTATTATTGACGAGCTATTGGCAACTCAAGAGATGCCTTTAGCTTGTGATTGATTCGACCGGTCATCAGCACAACAAAATAAAGATCTAACGAAACTGACCAATCGCATAACTTCATTTCAGCTTACCATTAGAGTCCCTTTATACCCAGAGTTAAGACAACTCGATTATCAGCTGACTGGCAGCCGGCCTTGGCTGGCCATGGAGGCCGAAACGAGTGCACCCAAACGAACGATATTGAGGGATAAGGATCAGAAATCCTGCGATGTCTGTCACACAAAAACAACAACATCAACAAATTGATCAATTAAAAAGAAAATGAGATTGGTTTGTGAATAATTTCTTAATCTATTTTCATTTTGGACCGATGGAAATGACAATTTACTCTTGATAAACCACAATTAGGTGATATTTTCATTATTCTTGTTCATATTCGAGGTACCGCCATCTTGGTGCACTCGTTTCGGCTCCATGAGCGAGAACCAATCAGAATTGGATTTTTTTTTAGGCCACTTTCAGCCGAACCAAAAGTGAGTTGTCTTAACTCTGGGTATAAAGGGACTCTACTTACCATTAGCCTTCTTTTTTCCAGTTGACAAAGGCAGAAGTAAAATAATTGGTCCATAATTCATTGTCTTATGACTGTTTCCCAACAAGCTGTTCTTTTTTTTAAAAAATATTAATATTACTAATCATGAAAAAAATACTCTAAAATTGGTGAATCCTTTCCCTAGTCAGAAAACTTCACTTTTTTATTTCAGTTCATTGCAGTTATTATAATTAATTTATGTTTTGTTTAGATACATCAACAAGAGAGATGGTGACCGTATAAATGTTATTTACTCTACGCCAGCCTGCTATCTTGAGGCAATTCATAATTCAAATATTTCATTGCCTCTCAAGGACAACGATGACTTTTTCCCGTACGGTTCTGATCAGCACTCTTATTGGACTGGTTACTACACATCTCGGCCCGCCCTCAAATACTTTGTAGAGAAGGCTAATGCTTTCTTGCAGGTTACTTTCCTTTAAATATTTTCACATTTTTTGTGAGTTTGACTTCGTAAATATAAGTTTTTGAGAAGGTTTGCGGAAGAAGGGCTTATAATAGTCACGGTGAGCTCATTTCTTTGAGCAGCTGCTGAATAGATATCGACAGACTGCTTCACCAGGGAAACAAGAAGAATCTAGAATAATAGAAAGAGAAAAAGGAAGAAGAAATAAAGCATCAGAAGTGGCTGGTTTATAATCTGAAACGCTTTAATATCTATAGACCTAATGATAGAAACAGTACATATTATACTTTTTTGACTTCGCAGTCTGGGTAATGAAGGTTAAAATGAGAAATTCACGGGAAGTTTCAGTTGCATGCAGCAATTAGAGGCCAATTTTATTTCCTATGGGTTGTTGAGCTTGCATTAAAACTTGCCTAATAAATTCACCTTTTTTCCTTAAGGGCAATCTTGTAAAGAAATGACAAGGAGGCAATTTTCTTCTCCAAAATTTTAAAAATTCCAAATGAAAAATTAAGTTTGGAAGTGAACAATTCACTCATGTTTATGAATAGCCTGAACATTGTAAGACTGGGAGCTCAACAAGGAAAACGAGAAGTGTCAACTTGGAAACGATTCCGTGTTGCATTTTTGTCCTCTTCCCTTATGTGATGTATTTACCGAGCACTGATTCATAGGTACATCCTGTCTCTGCAATGCTTAAAATCTTTTAGAATGAAATATCCTCAGTTAGAATTTCCCCAAGCTTGGCTGGATAGTTATACCTTTTTGTCCAGTACCTTAAAAATTATACTTCAGCGGATTTTTCTGGGAAAAGTATAGTAACATGAATGTATGTTTAAGTTTAAGTTTTTTTGCAACCAAATCCACTATCCTGTGAACAATCACAATTGAAGGAATGGTCCAGTATGGTTCACTCAAATGATACTGAATTTGTTTCACAGGCTGTCAAACAGTTGACTGCAGGGATAATAAAGTCTCAAGAATTGTTGGACGACCTTGAGCTAAGTCAAAGAGCTGTTGCTATCACGCAACACCACGATGGAGTTTCTGGAACCGAAAAGCAACATGTTGCCGATGATTACTCGCTATATCTCAATGAAGGTGTTCAAGCATTGACAAGACTTCTTACACATGCCTATAGGTTGTTATGATTGAATTGATAGACCATGGTATTTTCGCTCTTTTTTGTTTTAGTTACCTTCAATACAATGAATATTATACGCAATCAACCGTTTGTAGAGGGTTTGTTTCTTTAAACTAAAAAAATTTTTCTTTTTAAGCCTCAAGAGAATACCTCGTATTGTATTGTAAACAATCATACCAATCGTTCGTAGTTTTCTCTCATAACATATGAATGCTAAAGTACTATTACCTATCTGTCTCTGTTAGAAGTGAAACTACCTCCTTTAAGGTATGAAGAAAGCAATGGGCCCATAGACAAGGTATGAATTACAGCACTACGGAACATCTTACCTCTTCAAAATTTCACGGGGAGAGTAAATCACACAGCGAAAGGCCTAGGAATCAATTTCTAAACAGGATATGTGTATTTACAATTAACATTAGTCAAATGGCAAAAGTACAAATGATTTCATTTGTATGATCTAACTTTTATCTGAGCTATGTTAAGAATTTTTGTCAATATCAAATTCAGGAATCAATTTCTGAACCTCCTATCGTGTGAATCGTTTTCTGCATAAGATTTTGAAGAAAAGACATGTGACATTTTTTTTCTAGTGCAGACATGTCCAGTCATTCATTCCTCCATCACTTTTTGAAGTTCTTAGAAAAACGTTGTGAAACGTTTCCAAAGTTCAGAACTTTTAGTTTAGATTTTTTGTGTTAAATTCCATGACACAAAAATTTGCAAACTTGAATGTCAGTCTGTCTAAAATGTGAAAGCTTTTATTTTTGTATATTTACACGTATATAGTTATTATGTACTCATGAGGTATTTACTTGCTTGATTAGTTTGCAACGAGGAAATGAAATTCCGTCTCTAAAAGATTAATTTTAAATTGACGATTTTTGCACACACAGTTTTACTAAAAGAAAATCTCTCATTTATTTTCAGAAAGAGATTGGGTTCTGACCTACCAGTCCAAGTGTATTGTGGAAATCTGAACATCAGTCGTTGTGAGGTAACTGAAAGCAATGCCCGATTCATCATGACAGCATATAATTCTTTATCTCATCCTATGGACACAGTTGTGTATCTTCCTGTCTCATATGGTCAATATAAAGTCACTGGACTCACCGGTAATTATTATTTTACTTTTGCACTCAAAGTTCCATGTCAGTTGTAGTCAAATTCTACTCTTAAGGGCTATTCATAAATTATGTCTTCGTGAATAAGTGGAGGTGTGTCGTCGGAGCTCTTGTGACAAGTTTGTGGCGTGACCATTGCGAGGAAAGAAAGAAGGATTAGTATTATGTGATGTCACCTGAAATTGTATAAAGTTCCCATCTTTTGAAATGTTTTTGGTAGTACTAGTAAAATTTTCTACAACAAGTGACATTTTCATACCTACAAGAAAAGGGAATCCAGAAGAGCATGATGTAATTTTGCACAGACAGTATAGACCTGCATGATGGATGCCTCCAAGATGTTCAATTACTATCACAAGTGTATGAAAGGAGAAATGTGATCAGATTTGTGAAAAGAGACCTTATCATCCAGCAGATTGTTTTACTCAACTTTTTGTAAATGCATGGAGGAGGAAAATCTGGAAATTTTGGTGCAAGTTTGATCCTAAAATCTCAAAAATTGAAAGAGATGTCAGTCCTGTAGTTCCAAAACAGAAATTCCTAGGTTGTAGAAAAACATAGTTTAAGTATTTGCAAAAAGTCAACATCCTGGAAGATTAGGTCCCTTTTCACAGATCCGGTCACAATTTTCAAATTCGAATCTGTATCCAGCAATGATGAATGTACCAATGTTCGAATTTCAGGTGCTGAAATACCCAGTGAACTTGTTGCCATCGCCAAACCAGTCCTGACCACACCTGTGTTTCTTCGCCAAATAGCATCCCTTGTTGGAACACAACACCCAACACACTCTCTTGTTTTCACAGCAAAAGACATCCCTCCTTTAGGGTTGAGCTCCTTTTTCGTTGAACGACTTTCACAACTGAAGGCACCCGATTATCCTGCGCAGTATAACTCAACCGAAAACCTGAAAGTTAAACATGATGTGAGTTACACTTTTGTTCAGCTCGAATACAATCTATGAAATAAGCGTTGCCTCATAACTTATTAGTATGATGCATTTTTATTTTTGTTCCAAAACTGGAAAAACAAATTTAGACACATCCCATAACATATTTTTTTGACATTCCATCAACTGAAAGTTTCAACTTTTTGTTTGTTCGAGATAATGTTTACATTATTTTATAAATTTTAGTTTGCAAGTAAATGGTGTCACCTTCTGGCTAAATTAATTATCACAAGCGCTTTTTGTTGTCTAATTCCTCAATCTTGTCCAATTTTTTTATGAAAAAACTAATGAACAGAAGCTTTTGACAAAGGATTCCGCATACTTCTTATGGAGATGTGCACCACAATCAATTTTCAATTTTTTTATTCCATTAAATTCGTTTTTGGATGCTGATCAAAAGTCATCATTGTGCCAACTTTCTGCAAGGCACCATTTTTGCAGTATTTCGCACAGTTCGTTGTGGAAGTTTTGATTTTTACTTGAATATGTGAGGTCTTCTCCTGTGAACTTCAGTCCTCATTATTTATTTTGTACTAAATCTGAGAACATCATTCATTTTGTACAACAGGAGACGGAATTGGAGTTCAATGCAACAACAGGATTACTTCAACATGTTAATTTCAATGGAACAAAAGTAGACCTGATGCAAAGTTTTCATTACTATGAAGCTTGCAAAGGTTACAATTACAACCCAGACAATAGAGCCAGTGGAGCATACATCTTCAGGCCCGCTAAACAGATCCCGATCTCAAATCTAACGGCTAATATAACAGTCCACAAAGGTAAGTTCAAAGCTCCTGCATAATGTTCAAGATTGAGCCACAGACGATTTTGTTTTTCGCTGAAATCAGAACCAATAATTTATTTTCAGTTATTAAGCTGGATAAAATATTTAGTAAGGAATCAGTGACCAGAGGATACCAGTGATCAAATTTTACAAATATTAGATTCAGTTAAATAAACAAAAGACATCATATGTATTTTTGTTTTTTCAAATTTTCAGGTAAACAAGTCACAGAAGTTCATCAAGCATTCAACCCATGGATGAGTCAAGTGATTCGAATTTTCAGCGGATCGTCGGAGCTAGAATTTTGTTGGTTAATTGGGCCTGTACCTGTACCGTAAGTTCAAAAAACTTGATTTTCAGCCCTTAGCCTAGTGTTCATAATTCTCTTGTGAAAAAGTATATCCTTCAAAAGCTGTGAGCCAATAGAAGTTTTCAATTTCATGTACCAAACATAAAGTCTGAAAGAGAATGGTCTCTCTCAGGAAACATTGAATTTTACCTGAAAAGCATTAATGCAGCTATAAAACTTCACAACAAAGTAGTTAGAGAGTGACAAAATATAAAAGACCATCTAAAGTAAGTAGTACCTTAAGTACTTACAGGAAGTAAAATTTTCTGATTTTAATGCAATTTTCTTAAAAAATAAAGTCAACACAGCCATCAAACAAATGCTTTTTAAATCAGAAAAAAAGCACCTGAACTCTTTAATACCCCTCCAGATTGCTTTTGGTTGCATTTAATTTTCACAAGGGCTTTGAAAGACTTATTCCTATGGGAAAAAACAGTCATGAAAGGTGGCTTACCTAGTGGTCTGAACTTGTCCTTTAACATAGGATTGTGCGTTCAAGCACCAGTTAACACCTTTTTTTTAACCCTACGACTACAAATTTATTTCTCAGTGTCAAATACGTCCTATTTTTATTTTTCCAGTGACTGGAATGGTAAAGAAATTATTACAAGATACACAACAGACATACCCTCAAATAAAACTTTCTACACAGACTCCAATGGTCGGCGGTGGGTGAAACGCATTTTGAATTACCGATCATCCTGGAATATGACTGTGCATGAGCCTGTCGCTGGGAACTACTACCCTTTGACATCTGCAATTCAAATCCGAGATGAATTGAATGACACAGCTACTTTAACAGTCATCACTGATCGAGCAGAAGGTGGAACTAGTCTCCATGATGGTGAAATTGAAATTATGGTAAGAATCACGAAGCACCAAGTTGACACAAGTGTAGCCAGAAAAATTTTATGGGAAGGGCCAAGAGCTTTTTTACCCCTCATTGGTGTTGAATGACTACACATGATGACATCTTTCCTGGAAGGAATGGGGGGGGGGGGATTTGGGACTCCCATAGTTACGCCCATGCAAGTTGAGGGCATGAATAAAAATTCTTGGGTGATACGGCATGTAAATTATTAAGTAAATTCTTGTTTATCATTCAGTACAAAATTTAGAAGTCATGTGTAATTTTTTCTGGTAGGGACAAAAAAATCTAGGTATTAGATCTACGTAATTTACTGTGATTTTACACAACTAAAGCTGTCATATGTATTGCCTTAAGTTTTTGGTGTTGAATGCACCCTAACAAATTAACTTGATTGAAATCAAAGGATTTTTGAGGCATCAGGATTAAAGGGATTTTAGATGATTAAAAATAAATTAGAAGGAGTGAAACTTGGTCCGTGGTCCTTTGTCAAAAATAGAATTGTATCTAAACTTTTGCTTTAGGTATGTCAGGGAATCTGCAAGTTTTTTCAAATTAAGTTTCAACTCTAGGAATGAGTATCGCAATAACTTTTTTGTGTTGAATCTAGATCTTTAAAGTGCAAAATAACAAAAGTTAAGCGTCAAAGCGACTATACCAGGAAAGACATAATTTAAGTGTAGCAAATCTTTTACTGATTTCTCTATGATTAAACTCATCTAATTTACATTGATTGATTCCAGTTGCATCGAAGACTGGTGTATGATGATATGAAAGGTGTTTCGGAACCTCTTGACGAATCTGCTTTTGATGAAGGTCTCATTGTGCGTGGTTGTCACATAGTTCAGTATAATACAGATCGGCAGGAAGCTGTCAAGCAGCATAGGCTGAAGACATTAGAAACAGTTTACAGCCCAATATTAGCCTTTGCCAAAGGACCCTCAACATTCCAGGAATATCTAGAAAAGAATCGTTTGAGTGTAAGTATTCATTTTAGCTGGTGTTGTGAAAATTACTTGTTATTTTTACATATAGATTGAAATTGTTGAAAACAGTTTTTTCGTTAGCTTATTTTATTACTTATCAGCCATTTTCCCTCACATGCTTACTTCTATGTCAGTTTGTGTGTAACTGATCATAGGAATACTACTCAAGTAGCATTTTTCAACACAAAGCTACAAATTATTTAAATCAAATTACGATTTGATTGCCATCAAAATAGTCAATGGATTAGAGTGCCATTTACTTGCCATAAAATTGAGATTTTATTTCGGGTACCTAACTACAATTTTTGCAGCAATGATATTACCAAAAATTGGCATTCACTAAGCAGAAATTTAATCACGATTTTCTATAATCGCACATTTTTTTCTGAAAGTTAAGGATTTTTCAGATTTGTGTCACTCAATTACTTTCACAGAATTTGAAGACTTATCATTATTGTCATCATTAGTTTTGTATTTGTGAGACTTCATTCAATCTTCTCTCTTTTTCAGTTTTCATTGGTCGAAGCAGCTTTACCAAAGAATATTCATATTTTAACACTAGAACACTGGGGAGATGACACAGTTCTTCTGCGGTTAGAACACATTTTTGAAATAAATGAACATAAAGAATTTTCAAAGCCTGAAACTGTAAATTTACAGGTAAGTTACTGCTGATTCTCATGTAAACAATTCGGAAATTTGATCTCTTCCCTCTTTTTTAGCATAAGTCCTATAGCTCTTTTATACACCGGGTGTTCCAGACCACCCGTCTGCTTTCTTTTTCTTGGAAACGGACGAAAATTGAGCTTCAGGACCTAAACTTTTAAAATTAGCTATTTTAAACATGCAGGAATTGACCAACTTAACTTTTTTTTTTTTTAATTTTATTTTCTGGTAGTGCCAAATCGAGAGTAAATTATTGCTCCAAGAAAAAACAACTTTTTCATCGATGTAGGCATTTTAAGGGAATGATTTTTCGAAGAAAAAATGAGCATAATAATGAGTCTTTGGTTTATACATGGTTAATGACTTATGGTTGCTTTCATATCTCAACTGTTTTTAAGCCTAAACATTTATGGTAAAAATGGATAAAAGGAAGGCATTGGCTGGTTACTATCATTTCTACTCACTCTCTGTTACTACATTTCTTATTTTTTCTTTTCAGACCTTATTCAAAGAAATAGATGTACTATCAGCTGAAGAGTTAACCCTTGGCGCAAACATATTGAAGAAAGAATTGGATAGGTACTCGTGGAACTATGAGGCTCCAACCCCAGCACCTCCCACTGCAGTCCCAGAGCTGCCCAAGGAAAAGCCTCTAGCCAAGCGCTCAACAGACCTAGTCGTCACAATCAAACCGATGGAAATTAAAACGTATAGACTGTATGTGAAACTCAAATAATAAGAGCGCCTAAGGCTAAGATTTTGTAAATGAATTGTTTGTACAGTAAGTTAGGAATTGAGTATTTTGATTTGTAAGCCACCTTCGTTCCAGGGTTATTGTTATTGTTTAATTTCAATTTTTTTTTGTTTTACGGTGAAAAGCTTTCATTGTATTTTACAACTTTCTTTTTTTATTCGCCTCCAAAACCTAAGGTGACCATATGACTCAAAGTGTACAGATTTAATCAACTGTCATTCTTTCCGCCACAGAGTTCTTACAATTTTTTTGTGCAACTCTCGGCTGCAAAAACTGGAAATGATACTTCATCAATTAATGAAGCTCAGATATTCAGCTTGAATTTTCCTTTTATGTATAGAAATTTGAGCTATAATGCCCAAGAAAGAAATTGGTCATTTTCCCTGCATCTACGAACTCGATAACTTTCAAGTTTTGCTAATGCCTTTGAATGAAGGCTCGCTACAGTGAATATCACGTACTTATCATTTAATTTTGTACCTATGTCCTGGCTATTTTATGTATTCCATTACCTCTTGTAGAGACTGAATTTTCTTGGATGTTCCGGAAGGGCATGTCACAGTATTTTTATCTAACTGTCAATCAATAGTTTATGTCGCTCAAGGATCAACGTGTAATTTTCAATTACAAGCAATCACCACTGTTGTGTCATTTGCCTCATAAACAAGATATTAGTAATCGATTTAAAACTTAATTGTTCTATAAATTATTCAATTTTTACGTAGAATTTCTTGTTTTCAATCTGAAATTTTTAACTGAATGGAAGAGACTCATTGATGATAAGAATCAAATGTATGGACGTTTTTGCAGGAAAAATTGTATTTCACAACACCTGTAATTTTCATGAAAAAATGGACTCTCTCCTTGAAGGAAAGCATTTGTATTATAAAAAAAATTCAATTCACTTCCTCTCCACCTCCCTTCTTTGAAAAGAATGTAAGAAGCCTTTGATGTGAATTGCAATTTTGACACATACCATCATTGAATTTTATTCTGGAGCCCTCTCAATATCATCGTACCTTTTTGCGAAATTTCTTTCCTCCTCCGAGTTTATGGTTCCTGTGGGTCGATTGTTGAATCACTATCCAACCACCTTGATTGATTAATTCCTATCAAGGCAATGATATTTATCGAAAAGGGTCGTTTAATAGTGATTCAACAATTCAGCTGCTGATTAGTTCCGTTGACCAATCTAACATTCTCAGTTCTAGTTCTGAGTGTACAAAAATTTTATCTGAAATTTCTGTTCTAATCTGACTGGTCTTACTATTTATTTGTTTGTTTCCTATTTTTAGTTATTTATTGATTACCCTAAGAATAAAAGAATATTCACGGTAAAACAGTTTCAGTTACATATTCTTCGCTTCCTTGCGACGCAGCCTCATCCATGCAATTTTTCATTTTGTATTGTCTGGGGCCCCATCTTCTTGGTTGAAGTGGTTGAGGTGATTGGGGTTAAGAGACAGTGAACTTTGAGGAGAGAAAGAAGAAGAAAAAAATTATTTTTTCCTCATGAAAATTTATTTACATTCATGTACATTGAAAGGTAACTAAATACCTTGAAGAAAGAGTACATTACAAAAGAAGAGTTGCTGAACAGACTCTTAGCGGAGAAAGATTGTGACTAGAGTTCAATTTTTATAAAGATATTTCTGCAAGAAAAAAATTACCCCCTCCCCCCATTTTTCGGGCATTTTAAGACAAAGATTACTGAGTGTCTACTCCTGGCAATCAGGGACTGTACAATACTTTCAATCATCCCCCCTCCCCCCCTCTTTTTATTTCTGAGCCTTCTTTCTATTTCTTTCGATTTTGGGAGATAGATTCTCTTAGCATCTATGTAGTCATAACTCTTCGCTGTGTCTCCATAAATATTTTTTAGTATATTTAAATACTGAGGAATGTTGCTTCTTTCTATGCTTCGCGTATGTTCATATTCTTGAAGAGGAGGGACATAGCATTCATGCAGAAGCTCCTTTTAAAAATGAAAACAATATGAAAAACAGTGGTAATATATATCACCAAACAGCAATCTCTGAGGGGACCAATAGCTAAAAAATCTGTCTAAATTTTATTTTGAATCTCAGAGAGAGGGATAAGGAGAAAAATTTATAATATGAGTTGATGAACTTCTTTTCATCCTGTATTAAACAAAGTATCACAGATAATACAGTTTGCTCTTCTAATGATAAATTGTAGAGACAAGAGACATGAAAATTTTCTGTATGAGTTTTTAAACACTCATTGAGCTTCTATCATCGTAAGCTGTTGCTGTTGAAAGGATGTTGTCAAAGTTGCAAAATTAAATATGAGCAGCAACATAGACATCAAGTTAGTTCACGGAACAAAATACCTTCATGCCATAAAAAATTTGATGCAGCGGTAGTATGCCATCTCCTTCTCTATCCTACTGACCAGTTTCCACACTAAAAATAAGCCCAGAGTACCTGATCTTAAATTAGTGAAATGCTTAAATTTATGCGTGACAACAATGACAGAGAGATGAGACGAACAGTTTTGGCGGCTTTGACTTAGTCTATATCAGGCTGGTTGAATATAAGAAGAACAAAACTGTCCTAATAAGTTAAACCTATTGATTACATTCTATTTATCAACAGAAATCTCATCATTTGATTCTACTCTTAGCAATTTTGCAAAGCAAGAAATGTACCACATAAAAATAGAGGAACTGGCAGAGGACTTCGGGGCACCTTGAATTTCATCCAAAATACCCAAACAAAAACCAACCAGCAACACACAGTACCTCACGTGAGAATAGATTTGAGCATCTACTAGAATAAACTGAGCAATATAAAACAATTTTGGATGGATTTTAGTGAACTGCGAAAATTGATTTTGAAAGTATGAAAATACTTTAAGCGACAAACATTTTGGAGCGATCTTAGATAAACGATCGGAATCTGCGTAAAACACACCCTACTATTCAATTGAATAGTTTTTTCTTCAATATTGATTTAAAGTCCTACAGAATCACGTATGAAACATGCGAAAGTATTCAGTCCACTATCCAAAAAAAAAAAAAAAAAAAAATGAGAAGTGAATAAGGTGATTCTGAGCCGATGTTTGAAAGGTTTCCAAAAGATCCATTAGTTCATGTTTAAAAACTCTACAGGGATTTGCATTCCAGCATTGTGTAGAGATGAGGTGAGCAGCCGAAGTTTTTGACCATCCACCATAAATTCAATTGATTGAGAGGGATCAGTTTCATCTATTGTTAAAACTCCATCATTAGGACCTTTATCGGTTAGCGCCTGTAACACAATAAACAATAAAAGATTATTATAGATTGAGTGGATCAAAATAAATTTTTGTAAGAGAGAGTAATAATATTTAAAAACTGAGGAGAAGCTCTTGAAATTGAAGTTGTAAAAATGAAGCTGCTGACTTAAAAATAACTACATACATTCCGTTTGAAATATTTTGGAAATATCATTTTTACATACTTGGAAATTCATCACAAAAAAGTATCCCTTATACATTAATAAACTTGCAGTGATTAATTACAAAAATAGACAATTTTCTGCCGTCTTTTAACTCACTAGTAAGTGAAGGCAGACGCCTGTTGTATTAACAAGTTGCAAAGGCGTCGAAGTTGAAGTCATGATTTTGTCTGACGATATCTGGCGTGCGTTGTTGAGAGAGAAAAATCTGGTAGGCTTGGTATGAACCTGACGTTCTAAAGCCTAATATTTTCACACAAAAAACACCTCATTTGAAGATATTATAAGGATCTTAAGAGTTCTATCAGCCTACGATAATTTAGTTTATGTCACCATGAGCAGTTTTAACACAATTACAAAATTAGATTTTAGAATAGCAAAAATAAAAAATGAGGAAGCAATACAACTTAGGTAGACAGATCCCAGAGGTATAATTATGCTGAGTACTAACCGAAGTTTGGAGAAGTGAGGTGGAGCCGTCCGTGTGGGTAAGCAGAATACTCTCAGAAGAATCAGAAACAAAGGGAGTGACATCAGATTGTTTCGAAAAATAATCTGCCGAAGAAGATATATTGCGGTTCAAATTTTGCAAGAGCGAGGCTGTTGATGTTTTCTGGCTACTTGAAGGTGATGATGGTAAAAGTGGCGCAGGCGGGTCCCTCAACAAAAGAGAGGACGATGTTTCCACGTCATTTGATGTGAGTAATGACTTGGAATTATCTTCCGTTATAGGATCCAATTGTGGTTTCTTCAAAATATTGCTACGCAATGGTTGGTTCAACAAAGGGCTTTGGTCTGAAGTTGAGTTTTGACTAGCTTTCGTGCGTTTTGTTTTCACTGGTGCTTTAGGAGGAGTCACATCCAAGTTTGGCAAACTTGTTGGTATCTGAGAGGTGAGCTGAAGCGTAAGTCTGGACGGCTCAGATGACTGCTCATCAATATTGGTTATTTGTACTGGTATGGTATGACCATCTTGCGTCACCACCTGTAGAGCTTGCCCATCCGCTCCACTTGTAAGCTGAAACACAAGAAGTAGGTCATTTTAATTCACTGAATAAAATTCATAATAGGTGTCTCCTCTTAAGGTTTCTATCAGAGCTGAGGAACTGAGCGAGTAACTCTACACAGATGTTCATTATTTACAATGTTTTAATTCCTTTAACTGCAAATCATAAAAATAAAGAAAACATTCTAGTCTTTCAAGTTTTTGTTCATTTGTGATTTTATTGAGGCATGTGTCATTGCCATTCACACTTCTTTTGGGACTGACCTGGGGTTTTGATTAAATCTTCCAATTTTTCACATTTTGCAAAATATAAATAAGTAATTAGGAATATAGAAGTGCAATAGGCTAATTTTATTTCAGCTCATCTTCATCAATCTAATAGATAAAAAATTTATTTGCTTTTGAATAATAATTTGAAAAGATATGCTGGATTCCAAAAATAGAAAACATATAGCAAAAGCTCCGTTTAACGTTTTTAGCAGAACAATCACCGGCAAAAGTTGCTGAGCTGACACGCTACTCGCAAAATTCCCTGAACTTTCCAGATCATTGTAAATTTCCTAAATCCCGACTCTCCAGGTTTCCCAGACAGTCAGCAACCTTGGTTTGTCAAAAAATTTTGATCAAAATATTTTATAACGTTACATGAACTGATTCCGTAGTCTAATTAATTTTTGGATTTAGTGAAAGAAATGTCATTCAAAATGGAAAAATATTGCAATTAAACTTACTTGTAACTCTCCTCCATCCAACATGGCAAAGTGCACTGGATTACCCAACTCATCTGTCATTTGAAGAGATTTGGCCAATCCCGCATCTAAGAGAATTTCATCTTCCAAATTATCGGGCATTAAAACATTGCCATTGTTGGAAACCTGTTAAAAGAGAAGAAATTAAATTTAGGGCTACTGATATCAAATTCTACTTTAACGATCACACTGAAAAATTAATTTTTAAGGTCGAAAAAAGAAGGACCATTTTAAAAATTTATAGACCGAGAGGCAATCAGAATTGCGGCAGAATGTCATGCTATAGTGATGCACAAAAAAGGAAAAAAGATAACATCGAAAATTATTGAGATTCATCTGAGACCAGAACGATTAGGATAATTTGTGGCAGGATCTATGAGCAACAAAAATTGAAGAAGAATGGATGTATCATGAGGCAAAAGTGCGAGCAGGTTTTAGAGATCGCAGATCAACCTTCAACCATCCGTTTTGCATCACCCAGGTTATCAAGAAAAAGATGGCCATTGGCCAGGAGTTACATTTAATATTCATGACTCTACAAAAAGCCTATGATAGCATGTCTTCAAGAAATTCTAGGAGGTTTGGACAAATCTGATTATGCTCGTGGACTAATTAATGCAATTGAGAATCTGAAAATTAAAATTTTCTGAGTCTCCTTAGATTTTGTGCGATTTTGCAATTACCAACCTTTGATGATGATGTTGCTGCTGCCGCATTGGAGTCATCGTAAGTCACATAAATAATTTGCTCCACACCATCTCCTTTGTCATCGGAGAGAATCAAAGATTTATCTCCTCCTTGTTCAATATGACTTTTAATTAATTTCCAGACTGAGAGATCAATTTTCTCCTCCTTCTTTGCATTCCGAGGAAGTTTATCATGTACCTGAGAGAAAAAATATTGAATTGAAACTCAAACATTTTTAACATTCCATGACCCTACAGGACCTGTGTTCGTGCAAGCCATAATTTTTCTATTGGACTTTGCAAAGAACTTTGCGTCCCATTTTTGACCATAATTTTGAATTGAGTCCAGTTAAGAATTATCCATCGCTAGAATTACAATCATTTAATATATCAAACATGTAAAAATTATAAGAGACAGCCACATTCCCTAACACAAGGCGTTTTCTTTTAAACCACTAGAAACTTTGGTTGAAAAATTCCAAGATTATTGATAATTTTGATTTGCGAAAAGAGAGACTAAAATTGAGTGGTTTCAGCTCTTGATTTGATGTAGAGTTAAATCCCCCCCCCCCCTCTTGGTAAAAACCATGCGTACATTCGCCTCTTTTTTAAGAGGTTGAATTTTCTGTATCCTTATACTCTGGGGGTTTCAAAAATACAAAATTTAATTATGTTTTCGTGGCTGTCAAAAGACATAGAGCCCATAGTATGCGGAAAATCACTGATTTTGCAGAGTGTTGGAATGGTGCTGTAGTGCGTACAGTGTATGATAGGATGGACATGTCTATGCTGAAAGGTAGTATGTTGCGTGCAATCCCAATGCACATAGTTCCTTTTGGCATAAATATGTCAAAATAAGACGATGCACAGTAATAAACAGAAGATATTACATAGCACAGAAAGATTTAATTACCTTTTTGTGTTTTGTCAGATTTGAACAGTCCGAAAAAGATTTATGACAGATTTCGCAAGAATACGGTTTTTCTCCTGAAAATAAAGCGAAAGTATTAACATTTGACTCTCACAAATCAGGATAAAAAAAATTTTTTGTATTATGCATAAATAATTATGACTTCCATTTGTCCGGCATAAGATGAATTAAAATAAAAGAAACTACAACAAGCTGAGAAATATTTGAACTAAATACCCGTTCTACTAAAGCAATAGGATAGCACAACAGACCGATAATAATTTTGAAGATGGTACGGCTTGCATGTTTCATTTTGTCAAAGACAATAACAGCTTTTAAACTGAAATGATATTTTGGTTACTCAGTGAATCACTATTTTATAGGAGCCATTAGATATGCTGAATTGATATGCTGATTTGTGTATTATTTTTTTACAAAAATGTGCTGGCTGGTTCCTGAAATTTAAAGCCAACTACATTTTATATATAAAATTTACCGGTGTGAAGCCTGAGATGTTTCTTGAGGGCCCATTGTTCAGAAAATTCCCGGCTGCAGTAGGTGCAAGCAAAAGGTTTCTCTCCACGATGTCTTCGGATATGACACTTCCACGTATCACGGTGCAGGAAAGTTTTCGGACAAATATCACATTGCCATGGACGCTCACCCACATGTCTTTTCACATGAAGTTTGTACTGGAAAAAGAAAAATAGAGATTACAACTACTTGCTTATCACTAATGACAATTGGAAAGTCAAAACAACACTCTTCCATTATTGACACATTCTTAGTCATTAGAAAATTCAAACCTGAAATTGACTTTAATTTTAAAACAAGCCTCTGCAGCTAACTAATCATGAGTTGCATCATTTGTGATGTTAAAAATATGTTCAGCTTTACCTATATTTGTTTTTCCCCTCTTTTTACTACCCTTCGAACCAGAGAGAGCCCAATTGAGCTGCCGGAACTCCAAATCCATGCTTCAGACTTTCAAATTTTCAGGAATAAGTTGAAGTGGAATCTATTTCTGCAGATACACTATCAGTTCCCTAAAAATTTGTCGTCACTATCAGGATTTGAGCCAAGGACCTAGAGTCAGACACTTTGACCGCTAAGCCTACCTGGTCAGCGTAATTTGTAGCATTTCATTTCATCATTAATAGGGTTTTGGACTTAAGTTAAATTTAAAAAAATAATATTTACATTACAAATTTTCAAGCTTTAGTTACAAAAGAAAATCTTGCTAAAAAAAGGAAGTAAAATCTGATTTTTTAATAAATCAGAGCAAACTTATGTTTCATCCTATTTTGAAACAGGTTCAAAGATGTGCTATTTGACTTCAACCTTGAGGTAAGATTGTGCAATGATCAAATTAAAAACTTACTTGTGATGACGTTGTAAATTTCCTGTCACAATATACACATGCGAATGGCTTTTCACCTGTGTGGATACGATTGTGTTCTTGTAAATTGCCTTTTTGAGAAAATGACTTTCCACAAGTCTCACATTTGAAAGGTTTTTGACCTGCAATGAAGGAAGTAAAAATGATATATTACAAAAAAGGGGAGAACCATGAAGACACTTTTAAGAATCAAGGGTAAAATTTATCACATTTGAAATTTTTTGTTAGTAATAATGGAGGACAATTAAAGTGAAAGTTGAGATCTATCTTCAAAGTGTTCAGAAGCCATTATTGCTTGGCAAGTCTAATCTTCAGCTTGAAGGTCCTGTCAAGAATTTTTGACGGGCACCGTTGAGTGCTAATCTCTTTTACGCTAGTGTTTTTTTCATGCCATCTACAATCTTTGGACTATTTTATTTGATATCTTATTCATTGAAAAAATCCCTTCAACAGCAACATTACCTCATAATTGAGGTATCGCATTTTGCGTGTTAATTAACTAAATTAAATTGAAAAAGAGAAAGTCTTGCCTTTGCATTACTTTATACCTGCCATATTTAGAGAGTAGCTGGAAATAGCAACGGTGGGGTTATAGTTAAGAAGTTTTCAAAACGTTGTGAGATATGAAAGTGCAAGTTCTGTTAATTTAAAAGGAGTTAGAAAACGATGAATAGCAGATATTGAATTGATTTTTTCTTTTTCAGAGGTGGAGAAAAATAGATCCTTTGAAAGCAACCAAAACATATGTGACTAAAGGAGGTAAAAAAAATCAGACGTTAAAAGAAAATACTTTAAGACTATATTTCTGACGAAAAAATTTCCTCACTATTGCAAAACTATTTTACAGTTAATTTTGCACTTCCCTGAAGAGTAGTTTTTCACACTTTTATATTTTGAGTTTGAACAATCACAGAAGAATTTTTACCTGCGTGCCACCGATAATGGAGTTTCAAACTTGTTTTATGGGCAAACTGCTGACCACATAACTCACAAATGTGTTTCTTTTCTCCTGAGTGAACTGATTGATGATTCATAAGATTTGGTTTCGTTTTGAACGCAGCCCCACAAGATTTACAAGCAAACGGCCTGTAAAAATAAAAAAGTTCTTTTATTACAGTCAAAATAGGGCTAGATTTAATAGTAAGGCTACGCCAAAGGGTAGACAATGAAAGGAGAGTAGAATAGAGTAGAATAAATTATGAAGATGTCTGAGACATCGGACATTTTTCTAATTTTTTTAAGAATTTCTTTTTCACTGATGTACTTTGAAGGAAAAGAAATTATTATTGTTGCATCACAGTCTTATGGTTGAATCTAATTTGATGATTATAAAATTCATAACTTCTACACATATCATCACAACTGAATCGGTCAGTTACAAAAGGGCTCAAGCGCTAGGTATAAAAATACGAAAAAAACAGTAGAAACTATATGAACCAACCTGTTTGAAATTGCGGATTAATTAATTAATTCATCACTTTAATATTTTAGAGCTCTGAGATTTATAAGGGGTCAATAAAACGGTTATTACCATTTTTCTCGAATTCTCATTTTTGACGCTCGAGCCCTTCTGTAACTGACCGATTCACTGACTCAGTAGTAAACGAACTAACCCTTGAATAGAAGCAAGGATCTATGATAATTTTCCTGGTGCAATAATGTAAAAGAAAAAAAGTATTTATCTTTGAATACGAACCTGACATCACTGTGGACTAACTGATGTCGCATGAGCAATTGTTTATGTTTGAAACTACGATCACATTTGTCACAGTTGAATTGTAAAACCGTGTGTTCTGCTTTCCTATGATATATTACTGAACTAGGATGATTAAATAATTTTCCACAAATTTCACAAGGATATCCTTTCTGAGTTTTTTTCTGAAAAAACGAAAAAAAAATATATTACATTGTGATAAAAAAAAGGAAATCACAAGTTCATCCCACAGAGTGGTTCCAATTTTCTCGGGCACAAAATTTCACACCAGAATTTTCACCAAATTAAGCAGAGTTATAACTGCAAGATGTCATGCCCTAGCAATGAGCATCCTTCCTTGCGGTTAGGATCCAAGCCTAGCCACCACTCTTGCTGCAAGCACTTGGCACGGTCATTCCCTAACTGCACAGATTTCCCTAGCAGTATGTCAAAATTTTGTGGCAAGACGTCTACAAGCTAACCGCAAGGAAAAATTCATACTAGTGGGCCCTGTCACACAGTTGTGGAGTTTCTGGTCCCCTGCATAAGACCTTGAATCATCAGGACTGCAGGCCAACTGTTGAACGCTCATAACAGCATTGAAAAGACATGATTTATTGCATAATGAAGATAGGAGTACATTTTGTCTTGTTGTATGAACACAGATTCAATAATTGGGTTGCTGTTAAGGCAGTCATGGGTTTGGAAAATCCAAAGGTTACAAGTTTGCAAACCTGACCATAAAGATACAAACGATCTTTAGGCAATTGATTTGTTATTGAAAAAAAATTGGATGTATTTCTGTCAATAGGAACTAAGTGCTATAGGGGGAGAAAGGTAGAGAGGGGCTTGGATTGGCAGCGGAACCGGGCGCCGGGCTCATTTCGTCCTATACTCGCAATGTTTTTCCATGGTGCTTAGTTCCGTTTGACAGGATGCGCTATCCGGCATTCTGAATTCCTCAACAGGAACTCAAATTGGCGCTTGGTTCCGTTTGACAGAAATACATCCAATTATGAAGCAGTAGTTCTTATAAATTATCATACTGACCTTATGCAAATGGATTAAATGAGTTTTTAGGCTGAACACAGAGTTAAAACTCTTGTTGCAGACGCTGCACACAAATGGCTTCAAGTCTTCATGAACAGCTTTCTTATGCAAAGCAAGAGACGGCTCGTGTGAGAAAATTTTATCACATAAGTCACAAGGAAAATCTTGCTTTTTAAAATCGATTGGCTGAGAATTATTTATTATTTCATTTTCATTGAGACCAAGTTCATCTTTACAATCCTTGACTGTGCACTGAGGATTCAATATACAGTGAGCTTTGTACGATTCTTCCTTCAAGAAAGTGTCTGTACATGTTTTGCATTCTATTACACTTCCTTCATGAGTTGCTCTGTGATCGGTGAAGTAGCATTTTAATAGGAAACCTAATCCACAAATATCACAAACAAATACTTGTTTCTGCTTTTTCGAGTTGTACTTCCTTCCTTTTTTCAATGGATTCACAGTGATGTCGGTAGGTTTTGTGTCTTTTGTGTCTGGCGACAGATCTAAAAACATAAACCACAAATTTGAGGAAAGTCGACTGAATTAGAGTGGGACACACTGATGATGAATTTTAGTAAATCTAGGTTCTACAGACTTTTAATTGGGTCGAACAAATATCAAGAGAAAATTGGAAAGTGCTTGAATTTTCTGGACAAACTTGGACACTTTTTTAGATGTTGACAGGACTTTAGCTGATAGACTTTTGTTCATGAGAGCATAACTTTACTTTCAAAATTTTGGAAATCAATGAAAAAATAATATGAAAGATTATATTTAGTTTGGATAGCTTCATTGTGATAAAATTTTCACGGAGAAAAATAATGGACATATCAAACATTTCCTTTGACTTATTAGTGAAAACTTAGCAATTGCAAATAAAAAATCACGCAAATTGTCTGATGCTGCCGGAGAGATAGTGTCAAAATTGCAGATACAGATAAAAAGAGAATAGAGTGTTTAGCAAATGGTTTGAGCATCAGTGGTTTTCTCTTGGGTTATTGAGAGAATAAAAAGGTGGTTGCAAACATTGAAATGTACACTGCCTCATAACAGTAAGCAACCAAGTGGCTTCATAAGCAATTACTGATAATGTGAGTGATTTTTCTTCAATTCCAAAACATTTTCTGTTGGCCGTCTCACAACCAAATTCTATACTTCCTCCTTGCAATTCAGTCGCTCAACTCTGGGAGCAAGAAGTGTTCCTTCTCTGGTGTGGAACTTGATGGTTGCCTACCATTCCTACCCCAAAGAAGAAATTCCCCTAATTTTTGGCACATTTTTCAGGGAAAAATGTGCACGGTACAAGGGTAAATACCATCATTTTGAGAGTCGAATGATGAGGCCTTGAGAAATTAAACCTGTCTCTGAGATGCTACTCTTGACGCCTAATTGATCGCTGATGATCCTGGTGATTCTTACCTTCATCTGGTCTTGATATATCATCATTTGAGCATGAATCTCCATTTAATTGGTCTATTTGACTTGCGACTGGTTCACCATTAATCATTCGATCAAGTTCTTTATCTTGCACTGCACCCTGGTACCTAAATGACGAAAGAAATCAGTTATATTTTGTCCTAGCATTCAAAAGACTCAACATATTACAAAACAGAGGTGTAGAAACTTCTCAGCTTTTCTCTCAGAGGTTGCAGGAGGAATAGATTCTGAATAATGTTGGTTCTTTGATTCATGCAAAGGGAGGTTCGGAGATCTTCTCTTATGCAAGAATGTATACTTGACACTGATCAAAAAGAACGCAAATCATACAAATGATGTTACTTGTGTTTTTGCAAAATGCTTCATGTTAATTATGGGTTTTTTTCGCGAGCGGGAAGTTTGAATTGATGCATCAAAAAGTTAATATCTTGGTCAGGAGTTACTTCCAATCATTTTTGCTGCACAAATCATGTTCCAAATACAATTTTAAGGAGAAAATATAAATCATAATGTTTAGATCTCCACCTTGTCTGCGGTTCATTGAAAAGAGGATACTGGATATGTTAAATAATGATATCAAATGAAATGAAATAAAACTAATTTCAGAAGACATGCCTCAAAGGTAATTGTCGTTTTCTTTTAACACGAGGAAAAGCAGGAGAGTCTGAATCAACCGCATCATTGGAAGGAACATTTAGCAAGTCAAAATCTTCCTTTTTAACGTCATTTAGCAAGTCAAAATCTTCCTTTATGGACTTTTTATTTCGCGGTCTTCCTCGTCTTTTGGGTGCCTCTGTTGCTTGGAATTCATCATTCAGATTGGGGGGGCATGTGAAAGACATCCTGGAATGATCTGCAAATGAAAATGAACGGACAAAAGTTCAAGCTGCAATTACATCACAAAATTAATGCAAGGTTGAGACTTGCACTACTAATCTTCTTATATTTATTGGATTACATTCTAACATTAAGAGATCATTGGATTTTTTAAATGAACTGTCTTCAGATAAAGGCGATCTGTAAGTTGAATGGGATTTGGTAAGAGAGATATATTGAGAGATAGGTAGGGCAAAATGGTCCCCTTTTGAGAGTGCTACATACTATAGAGGAGTAAAATGACACATCAAAAGCAATACCTATTTCGTAAATTTTACTTGCACTTAAATTTTTTTTTTAGGAATCTTAACACATTTTCAAGAGCTGTCGTGGTATTCAAAGATTTCTTAGAATTCTGATCTGATTGATGCTACAAATCAGATGCTGATTTCACCATAATTAAACTACAAAACGAATCACTTTGATATCGATTAAAGCACACTGCTGGCTGATACATTGTCAGCAGGGACCTCAACTGTTATAAAGACAGTGACGTTTTACCTTATAAGTGATAGAATCAGTGATACAATTGTTTCATGCAGGTTCACAGAAGCAGAATGCAACATAAAGCTGCAGGCGAGAGCTTCTATATTATCTTACTTACTCATTTCTATCTCAGGATAGAGATCACTGGAATACACCATTTGAAGGTTGTCATCTGAGAGTTGGCTTATGACGCCATCCATCTGTGCAAGGTCATTTTTCATGTCTGTTCCCACCTATGAAAAGAGACAGAGCGATTATATACGTTTTAGTGAGAGTTGGATTTTATATTTGTTGGTTTGTAATTTTATGAAATAGGATCCATGCAAAAATTATTTAGAGAAAGAGAGGCACTGGCTTTGAGATGAAAAAGGAGGAACACAAAATGTTATGATTTAATTTGGATAGTATTCTAATTATGTCGAAGGTTCACATGAAATGACATTTATATATGTCAGTATCCTGGGTTATGATGTTACAAGAGACGAACGTGACAGTTCACTCCATCTTCAGTTCTCATCACTTTTTAGGACCATCAGAACCAGAGGGATCAGCAATCATTTTCAACGGTTGAAATTTCATAAAGATTTAAATTATTATCTCTATCTTAAATTAATTCTGATTAATTGCTGCACTTTATGTAACAGAGAATCTGCACTTTATGTAACAGAGAATCTGCACTTTGCTTCATTATAAAGTTTCATCATAGAGAATATTTGTCGAATTTCAAAGCCAAATGTTGCTTCGTTTCTGAGAAAGAAATAAGAGGAGAAATGAAACTGGGCAACTGAGAAGTTGTTCTCTTGAAAATTGGTGCTCCTGATATGGTGTTTCTTTTTATAAATAATTTGAGTTTTTGACTTCTTGTTCCTTCATTACCTTTTATGCTATTTAGAACATAGGTAGGAGGTTAGATAGTTCTATTGAACTACTTACCTTCCTTTATTTTTGTGGTTAGCACTTAGTGGGCCATCCGTTGATTTATTAATGTTTTTTTACATGGGTGTATCTTCTCTTAGGTTCTGTTAATTTTTTGTAACCATTTTTTTGATACGACTTAAGGGTATAAGTTTTGATTATGTGAGACTTTTTGTTTGATCAGTTGTAATTACTAATGGACCACTAGACAAGGTACGAATTTCAGCATTCTGATACATGTTTCTTAACCAAAATTTCACGTAGAACACGATACGCACAACGAAAATTACCGAAATCAACTCCTTACGAAGATATTTACTGATTCTTGATGCGTGAATTCAAACCACCCGCTCATGAAAACTCAATATTCTGCGTGATTCACATCGCGCGCTATACGTTATCATGACAGCCTCTGCGATGTAAAAATCTGGCAACCTCAATCTAAACGCTTTGGCTCAGCTATAGCAAATTGCCTATACTTTGAACAACACATGGTGGGAAATCAACATTCCTCGACAGAGATGATTGCCGAAACCGTTGTAGTGCGCGATTTGATTCGCGTAGAGCTTTGAGTTTCTTGTGAGCGGGCAGTTCAAATTTCTCGTAATCAATGTGAAATAAAAACGTTAATATCTTCGTTAGGAGTTGGTTTCAGTAATTTTCGTTGCGCGAGTCGTGTTCTACGTGAAATTCAGATTAAGAAACATGTATCAGAATCCTTTAACTCGTACCTTGTCTAGTGGTCCATTGTCTATTATTCATTCCTCTTCCAGTACTTGCAGATGAAGTTATTATATTGTTAATAGATATTTTTATGATCCATTAGGGGGGTGATCCTGTTTTGTATCAACACCTATTTTGATTTTTTAGACATGTATTAGTCTTACCAGGTTTTGGTATTATATTATAATAATTTAATACCCTTCCGATTGCAAGAAGGAAACAAGAAAATCAGTGACTCAAGTAAAAAAATGCATGCATTCATTGCAAAATTTTAAAATAGCTCAGTTTCAACCTGTATTTTATGTTTTTTCAAAAAAGTACCAAGACAACCAAAAGAAGTTGTTTTTTCAAAGACTAGCCAAAATATACCTCTTTGACTGCAAATTTTTTGACAATAGAAGAAAATTTTCAAAAGAACTATTGGTTGGTTTTCTCACAAATCAACAAAATAAGAGCAGAGATTTGCAACGTGCCAAACAGAAATGCGCACTTTTAATTTTAGCCATCAAAACAGGTTGCTGAGAAACATACCAGTTGCAGCAAGGTTTGCAGTCTATCCTGACCTTGGCGAATTTTGTCAAAAAAATCAATGGTGGCATGAAGCTGGAGGTTACAACTTTGACAAATAATGTTTGAAAAAACTCCATCTTTTTCAACCTGGAAATAAAAAAGAATCAACAGAATTACCAAGATGTTAAAATAAAAACATTTGCTTTGCATATGTAGATATGGACTACTGTCTAGGATAGATAGTACTGATAACTTTCCTTTGCTTTCGCTTCTGAACATACACATACACATGCTAAATGGAAGGAAAGTACTGGAATCACTTAGAGAAAATGGTTGAATGTTTGAAACTTGCTAGTTTCTCGGAGGTAAAACGTTAGTGTTCTAATTCAGTATAGAATTTTGACAAGTTGATATTGGAAACTACCGCGCAAATCAAATCTTATAATCGCTTTGTACAGCTTGCAATATAATACTTCAACATCAATGGAGTTGTTTCTTTCAAGATTTGAGTTTCCCTCATATGTTCTTTAAGGAAAAATCATCTCGATAGCCTGTTGACAAGTATTGGTATTCCTGGCAAACGAAGTTGTAAAGAGCACAACGGGAGCGAGTGAACTGCTGTTGCAATGGTTGAGCGAAGAAGTTGCAATACATAGTAATAGAAACACTATCTGACTGTTGCTACTTCATGAGATCACAGTCCAGCAAGGTTTAAAGATATAATTCTCTCCCCTGGGATAGCTCGTATCTAAGGATGATCGTTCGGCCGTTTGGCATGCAGCGTAACTGATTGCGCAGCTGTGATACTCATTTAGATGCATTTATTGGATCCCAAAGTTAGCTGGGTTGAAAAGCAGTTTTGGATGAAACACACTAGAAGGAAAAAACATAGTTTCCACGAAAAATCTTATGGATAGAAGTAATCTTAAAGAGTGGAGTAGATTGTTACCTTGAGGGGTAGATGTTGGTTGATGAAGGAACTGAGATCATTGATCAGATTGTTGTCACTAAATATAGGAACACCGTTAAAACTGTCGGAAGCACATAGTCGGCATTTAATTTGTAGCTCCATTTTGAGCAGAAAATATTGAGAAATATGTTTCAGACACTTCGGAGTTTTTCAGGGTTAACTACATCATAACAAACACCTAACCAACAAAACACCTAATCGATGAACGATGAACGATGGCGAAGAAATTATAACCTGCAAAAAATCGGGAAAGCCAGGAAAGCATGGATGAAATCGTAAACAACGCGGTCTGTTCGCGGGTTGTGGTGTGCTTTTAACAGTTTCAACGAATTAATTTTCTGTTTTATTACATTATATTTAAGTAAAAATTAATATCCGGAAGTGATTCATCTTTTTGCGGAGGTATTCATCCTCCCAGGTGTCATTTTTTCTTGAAAGAGCGCTGATGTTTTGAAGACCTGCAATCACAGGTATGCACTTCTCCTGGTCCATTTCAGGTTTTATTTTCTTATATTTCTATATTATTCCAATTCTATGAACTCAAAGAAGTGGCGGAATAAAATATCTGCTCATTCAAGCTTTATGTCATGAGACCATTAATTTTATCCATCTGAACTTTATGCACAGACTCATAATTGCACGCAGAAGAATGATTCCATCATCTGTTCCTACCGTAAAATTTGGATGAATTTTTTCTCGCTGCCATTTCTCTGAGACATCTCTAGTGCTGGGAATGCATCGTGGACATTTATCGGCTTGGAGCTAGTAAATTAATTTTCCACGACTGTCCTTTGGACCCTTCCTAAATGATGGTTACAATTTCCAAAAAATTCTTACAGGAGCTGTTAACTGTCAAGAGTCCATGCCGAATAAGTTTACACTATTTTAGACTGCAGCAGAAGACCCGCCATCTTGCTTCTTGTGTTTGCTTCACCTGCAAAAGTGATGTCAAATGATCTTCTGTTATAGTTCGGAAGAGTGCAAACTTATTTGGTGTGGACTTTATGAAGGCATAAACCAAATCCGTCATACAATTAGATACTTGCATCGTCCATTCCATAGTATATAGCTTACTGAATTTAAGTTGTTATTCTCAGGGGCATTATACCACCGATAAGGAATGGTACCTGAGAAATTTCTAGTGTCAGAAATTAAAACCAAACAAATAAGTTGGCAGGACACCATTCTTTCAAGATTGAAATAATTTGGGGGTGACAGATCCAAAACACTTATCTTTGTTATTGTTGATTTTGAGTTAGCTACATAAATGTATACTTGGGGATACATTTTATCTGCCTTTTTTTACCTTCCATGTACCCCGTTACCTCACTGCGCCTGGTTTATACCTTCCACTTCTAGTTGTCCCTCCCCTTTTCCGGTTTTTACTTCCTATATCGGGTTTTACTTTTATCCCGCAGTTGCTTTTTTTTACCTTCCACTTACCTGGTTACCTTACCGTACCTGGTTTTCACCCTCCACTTCTAGTTTTCCCTCCCCTTTTCCGGTTCTCACTTCCTATTTCGGTGGGGTTTTACTTTCTTTTCCCTGTCCCTCTCCCATTGCGGGACCATTAGCCGCGGTCAAGTCGCCTGGGGCTGTATCGAGTGGGAACTCCTATCTTTTGTATTCCCCATGTTCTTTATTTTCTCCATTTTGTCTATTTTCCTTGATAGTCTTTTTACATAATCTCATTTATAAATTTAATTACTTGTGCTTTTCAAAAGTAAATAAGCAAATTGTGTGGATTTTTTTTTTTTTTTTTTTTTTTTTTTTTTTTTTTTTTTTAAATTTGGATGTTAGTTGATTTGTATGTTAGTTGAGATCAAACGCATATTTTTGTATTGAGAAATTAATTGCATCAATAAGATATGCTTTGGGGCCCTAGTAGCCCTGTGGTTCTTCTATAACTATAAAAATTAATAAATAAATAAATCACCGGTTTATTCTTTCCACTTTCAGTTTTCACCTACAACTTCTAGTTTTCACGTCCTATTTCCGGTTACCATGACCTATTTTCGACTACGGTAGGATTGCGCGTATGCTCCCTTTTTACCTTTTCGGAGATGCACAGGATTGCGCGAATTTTCTGGTACTGAGAACTCAAATGTTGGCGCGAATATTCAATATTCGACGAGGAAGCGTTAATCTGGCAACCTTGGTAGTTTGCGGTAGATAACTACATCGCGGAAGACTGTTCATTCCTTCCTTTCTTACCTACATGTCTCTCTTCAATGGATAGCCTTTGCAGCACGAATGGCCCAGAGAACTTTCATAGACATTTAAAAAGTGAACTAGGGGCCTGTGGCCGCCACGCGGTCACCAACCACTGATAGAAACTACACGTAAAAAATAGCAGAACAACCATGCTCAAGTTTTTTCAGAGATGAATGGATTCAAAGCCCGGCGGGTGCACCTGAAAGAAAGCGTATATTTATCTCTCATATCATGTTTTATTTTTGATTAATGTCTTTAAAAAGCTACCTACAGTTTTCCGAAAAGTTTCCGCGAATTTACCTAAATGATCTCAAATAAAAGTATCGAAAATTTCGACGTGATCGTTCTTTTTTTTCAAACGTAACAAAAGAAAAAATGAAATAGCATCCGAGTTTTTGAATCTTTGCGAAGAGGATACATATTTTCCCTGTAATTATGGTAAAAACTGGAGCAGCAAGTCAAGAATGATGACACGCAGTCCTACAGCATTCCTACAGTCTTGTAGGAATGTAGGCGCTAGTACATGCGTTTCACGTCAACTGACCGACTGCACTGCATTTGACGCAATGCGTGAAGTATTCATTCAGTCTTGTAGCCGCTAATATGGGCTTGACATCGACCGCACCGTTTGGCGCAATGCGTGAAGTATTCCAAAAGTCTTGCAGGCGCTGATATACGTCCAACGCCAGCCGCACTGTGTTTGGCGCGATTATTCGAACTCGCGTTAGAATAATCCCGAATAATAGAGTTTAAAAGGCCTATGTTGTGTTTCGACGCCGTATGAGCATTCAAACGTTGCGTCGTTTCTCCCGATTAAATATTTTTCCCGAAAAAAGTTAGGAAAGCTCCTTATGCCCACGACCATCATTTTATCTGTTCACTTCATTTATCATCAGAGGGTAGGCATTGATGACTTGTCAACTAACTAATCTAAACTAGCGTTAACATAAAAATGCGTTTATTTTCCGAGTGTTTCCTGTTTTGCCAAACTTCTACCTTAAATTAACTTCATTTTAAGTTCGCGCATTCATGTAGCAGACGTTAGGTTTCTATTCGCGCATTCATGTAGCAGACGTTAGGTTTCTATTCGCGCAATCCTCATATGTTTTCTTAGACCTTTCGCGTAATCCTCATATGTTTTCCTCAGGCCTTTCGCGCAATCCTGGATTACCGCTATTTTCGATTTCCACCTTCTACTGCCGGATTTACTTTTCTTTTCTTGTCCTCAAGTCCCACCTCTGGTTTTTATTTCTTATTTCCGGTTTTCACTTCCTTTTTTCCAGTTTTCATTTTCCGGTTCTGGTTTTTACCTTCCTTCTCTGCTTTTCCCTTCCCATTTCCGGTGTTTACACTTTTCCGTCATTCAACCATCATCTGCGCAGGAACTTGTGAAAATTTTCTTCCGAATAGAAATTTTCAGATAGGTACATAGAATCAAATTGCAGTCGGGATTCTCAGAAAAATCGGAAGAAAAATATTCACATGTCCAGAAAATCTGTGTTTTATCAAAGGAACTTTGGCAACTACTAACGGCGACTCTCGTGCCATCAAGTGGAAGCGGTACTCTTGAAGGCGCTCTGAGCAACTATTCCGCCGCTGAAGTATTGCATAGTATCAGACGGAAATGAAGGCGCACTATTGTATGGAGTACGGAGTAACCGGTATCGTTTACCACCGTGTAGAGTTCTTCTGATCTTTCGACACGCAGCTTTTGTTCGATCGATCTTTGTAAAACTTGGTAATAGGTGACATTTTTTGCCAGGAAAATTGAATTTAAACTCAAATTTTCGAAGTACGAAAATCCAAGATGATATGTTACCTGAAATGTTACCTATCTTGGCGCGCTCTCTAGGTCATCCAACTTTGTCATCTATGTAATCTTTTCTGTTCAGTTTCAGAATCGATGCACTCTCGGCTTATCAAAACCTCGATATCGTCGCACTCTTCAACTTTCTTGTGTTGAAACTTAAAACATTCAAATCGGACCAAATCAACATAAGCGAGTGATATAAGGTGCTTCCAAAGCACCATAATATACCACTAGCTTGTGTTGATTTGATCCGATTGGAATGTTCAAAACACAAGAAAGTTAAAAAGTGCGCCGATATCGATATCAAAATTAGCTGAGAGTACATCGATTTTGAAACTGAACAGAGAAAGATTAGATATATATCGATGGCAAAGTTCGAAAATCTCAAAGGCGCCAAGATAACATTTTAGGCCACAAATCATCTCAGATTTTCGTATCTCGAAAATTTGAGTTTTAATTAAAGTTTCCTGGCGAAAAATGCCATCTGGTACCAAGTTCCACAAAAATCAATCGAATAGAGGCTGCATACAGTAGAACCAATAGGACTCCACGCGATGGTAATAACGATACTGCTGGTCACTTTGCATTACGATAGTGCGCCTTCATTTTCGTCTGATACCGTGCAATACCTCTGTGGCGAAATAGTTGCTCAGAGCGCCTTCAAGAGTATCGCTTCAGGAGAGCCGCCGCGGCGCCGCCGCGCCGCTAGGATTGCCAAAGTTCCTTTGATATTTCACAGCTTTTTTGGATAACTTGTGATTATTTTCTTCCGATTGTTCTGAGAACTTCAGTTGCATTTTGATACTATGTATCTGAAAATTTCCAGAAGAAAATATTTACAAGTTTTCGCGAAAATAATGGTTTAATCACGGGGAATTCAGATTTCACCACATGCAGATGCTCATACGGTGTGATTGCCTAAACCGGTAGAACGGCTTTAAAGGTCTCGATACACGATCGAATTCCGGAACCAATTCTCATCCAAGCGTCGCATAGTGGATCGAGACAATCAGAGAGGTCGGACATGACATTTTTGACTAAAACTGCAAATTTTGTCATGGGAACGGAGTTCCCCATGATATTAGAATCGTTCCGTTGCTTTCGCTATGGGATTCCCTATACCTCTGCGACCTTGAGCGTTTTGCCCAGTCTCCGATTTTTGGTTGATTTTCCGATGTATCAAAAACCGTTGTATTTTTTAGCCAATCATGTCTCTACGTCAAGTTGTGTTCTTTGCTAAAATTCGCTTTCAGCGAGTTTTTTTCCACCTTAAGATGTCGTGTCTGACTGGTAAATCTGCGCAGAACCACGAAGTTCCGTTTTTAGGCAAATTCTTTTTTTTGGGAGGTTCTGATTGGTTATTTTTCGCCATCAGTTTTGTGTTCGTTGGTGCAAAAGATCGCCTACCTCGGTGTTCTTGAGAAGCCGCCATTATCCCACCTCAAATTTTAAACATAGATATAAAGAAATAATAACCATCGTACAAGGTGGAAAATTGCTCTGGAGGACCCGTTACGGATATATGAGCCAAAATCAGAACTCGATTGATGGATTTAATCCATGAATACAGAAATATTGCCTCAGCTTACTGCCGCGATCGCAAATGCATACTGAGATGAACCTTGTGACATATGACAGCATAGGTAAACAATGTCTCACAGAGTAATGCGGTTAATCCGTTTTCTCTTATGACGCCAGTGGCCGAACTGCCGAAATCTCAAGGTTGTCTTTTGTGAAGCCCCGCTCAGCGTCCGAGATCACTTAACTGTTCTGTTTTCTCCCGACGCTCCCAAACGGCGAGATGGCTCAGTCAGCAGAAACACCATTCTGGCATTGGGAGTAAATCACTTTTTGTGCGAGCGGGGGTTCGAATCAGGGGACAGTTAATTTTTACTGGTTGTATTGAAAGTTTTAGACCAATCATCAAACAATAATTAATACTTGGCAACTTAGGAAGCACATAGGTCCCTTATGATGCGTATTCAGGCATATGTGTAGAGTAAAAATATCATACGTAGGGTGTCCCAAAAGTACCGGGACTGGTTCTGTAACTTCAAAAGTAAGATAGATACAGACATGATTTTGGTCTCATTTTAAAGATTAACTCAATACCTATCGATTAAAACCAAGATCAGCTCAATCGGATAAAAATTGACCGAGTTATGACAATTTGAAATTAGTGAGGAAAGTTTACCCCTACGGTTTTTAGGAAGATTTTTCGCTTACCAGGATTCAAAAAGTTAATATTCGTATCCACTTTCCTCCGAATCTTCCATAACTTCCTTTTGCTTTTCAAAGTACCGTCCATCAAACCGGATGCACTTTTTCATGCGCTCTTGCCACTTATCCAACATTGTTTTCCTGAATTCTTCCTCTGGGATGGCGTTGAAAAAGTTTTGAATTGCATTCTGGATTTCGGTCTTCGATTCGAATCTTCGTCCACGAAGCTCCCTTTTAAGTGTAGGAAACATCCAAAAATCACATGGAGCCAAGTCAGGGCTGTAAGGGGGATGAGGGATTGTTTCAACTCCATTTTTACTCATAAATTCACGTGTTAAGCTCGATGTGTGAGGCCGCGCTTGTCTTGATGGAGTATCCACGAAGCTTTCAAGTCCGACCGTTTCCGGGAAATGTGCATTCTCAACTCCTTTAGCACTTTGCAATAATACGCACTGTCAACTGTTGTGTTTGGTGGTACAAAATGTTGATAAATGACACCTCGAAAATGAAAAAAAAACAATAAGCATCACTTTATAGGCCGAATTTTCGATTTACGGCGATGAAGAATCTTCCTTAAAAACCGTAGGCGTAAACTTTCCTCGCTGATTTCAAATGGGCCATAACTTTTTCCAATTTTTATCCGATTGAGCTGATCTTGGTTTTAATCGATAGGTATTGAGTTGATCTTTAAAATGAGATCAAGATCATGTCTGTATCCATCTTACTTTCGAAGTTACAGAACAAGTCCCGGTGCTTTTGTGACACCTTTTGTATACTTTACGCCGAATAAGCGAACCTGAAACTTAAATGCGGTAACTTCCGAAAACCATAAATAATCCAACGAAAATAAATAATTGGTACATAACAGCTTTCTTGTATGCAAAGAAAATAATTAAAAATGTTAAAAAAGAGATGTCAACACAAAATTACATAGCCCCTTCAATTCAGAAGATACTACAAACGAACTGTACCTTAACATTTTCATATCCCAGAAGCTAACGTTCCCATGACGAATATTGCTATCGCTAGCGATTGCAAAATCCAACTTGTTTATGTTAATTTCGTCGTATTTTAAATTCCAAGGGGTACTTTTAGAAGGAGCTTTTACGAGGAAACCAATGAAACCAATTTTAGAACATCAAAATTGTGTGTATACGGAGTTATAAGCTTTTAAAGTTTCCAAATTTTGTCCGACCTCTCCAATTGACTCGACTCGACTCGACTTGTATGTCGATAGTCATCAGTCCTAAAATGGTGACTATCCCTTATTTTCAAATGAAAACTTGGCAGTAATGTTCTGCGCGGTAAGAAATGATGAACTGTGGCACTCTATTTCGAACAAAATCGGACGGGCCGTCAAATTTTGATCTAAGAAGACTAGTGAATGGTGACCAACAGTCATCAAATGGTTTTCTTTGATCGGAATCGGTTCTGAATTTGATCGTGTATCGAGATCTTAAGATTCTTACCGGACAATTCGCGTTAATGCAAAGGGAGAGAGGGTTATTATCCTTTTTTGCGGCAAGGCTGCTGCGCATAACCTCGTTGTCGATACATTGCCTTTTTGAATCTTGAATCTTGGAATAATTATTTCAAAAATTGTTGTTAGTATGGTTTTGTCTTGCTGGTGAGAAACATAAACTCCACCGAGAGGCAAGCCTAGCCCTTCCAAGCCTACGAGGGAGGTTATGGAGGAGAAGGATGTGCTACCAATGAGAAAATACTCTATTTCACCGAACTTTGAAAGTTCGTAACTCTTTGCTTTTAATTTCTGACATGTGAAATTTCACAGTTATCTTTTTTTATCATAGTGATCTATTATCTTCCCTGAAAAGATCGAATTGAAATTCAGCAGTGTTTATACCATAGTTTTCTGCTGCATCCTCCATTCATTAGTGTCAATTTGCTAATTTCAACATTATTTGCTTTTTGCAGACAATCTATGTTGGTCAAATCTTTGGGCTCCTTCAACAGGATATATAAACACTTTAAAAGGTGTAATATCAAGGATAGAACATCGTGTGCAAGTTATCTGCTGTACTCCAAAACAAAATATCTTATTGAAAGTAACGCAACTTTTTCAATGGCTAGTCAAGAAGACCCTGTCAATATTAAGACAGAAGACCCTGTCAACATTAATACAGAAGACCCTGTCAACAATAAGACAGAAGACCCTGTCAATATTAAGACAGGCGATCCAACTGTCGAAATGAATGTTGATGTCCCAGCAACACTTCCAAGTAATGGAAGTCGTTCACCCAGTCCAAGCGGTAAAATTAAAAAGCAAAAAAATTTTGGAAATTCAAACAAAATGAAGAAACACACCCATGAGAGAGATATTTCCGTCCAGCATTTTTCAACTGATGACATGATAAAAATATCCCTGGTAATGTTCAGTGATTTTATTGCAAGTCACACTCAGAAGGCAATTGAAAAGCCTCAAGCAGAAAACGCAGAGGAACCTGGCGAAAAGAAGCACGTTGAGGTGCAGTGCTCCGAAAATTGGGGGGACTCCATGTTTGTGTACGACGTTCCTCAAGATGAATCCACGCTCGAAAGTGACGGACCTGTAACCAAAAATGAGTCTGGTGAAGCTGGGAATACATCGGCTGCTCATGATGGCGACCCCACAGGAGATCAGGTCTGTAACTTATAGCTTTTGCACCTCTCAATTCTACCGTGCTAAGGAAGAACACCGTATGAGCCTTTAGACGTTGTCAGATCTCCTTCGATAAAAAACGAATTTACCGGGATTTTTAATTTCCTTCTTTAAATTCTTCAGATAATTTTGTTTGCAAATTATTCTAAAAAAATAGAAAATTGCAAGGATAAATACGAACAACTTTCCTCAGAAATACATGTTTTATCCGGGGAAATTTGGCAATTCTCGAATGTTCGTCCGGCATTTTTCCTTAGCATGGCAGAATTTCAGCCATGTTTTTGTTAATATAAATTACCAAAACTGAGGCGTCTCGTATGTTGAAAGAAGGAGAGGAACGATGTTTCACTCAGATTTTGGCGCGACATCACACTGTTTCAGACACCCCCCACCCCCACCTTTCTCCCATCAGAGCGTGCGACGTAATTTAAGGACGGCTCTAAAGTGACGTACTTCGACTCAGGAATTGTTGTCTATTTAAACCGAATTTAGCAGGAACGCACTAAGTCACGTTAAGTTCGAATCGAGGAAAGAGGTTTGAAGCTTTACGAGGTGGCAGACTTCCTGCCGTACCTACTTTATTTTTTCTTTGAAGACTCAGTCAACGTATAATTTCTTGAAAAGTATCTTGATTTTTATTCTCCGTCGGCAAACATTCCGTACTCGTAAACAAGCAATAAAATTAACTTGTTTCTCTTCGAAAAAGTAAAATGGGAGCGGCAATTTTAAAACACTGCAACGTGGTTTCGCACTCTAGCCATCGATCAGACTCGAATTTAAGAACCAATTTTCATGAATATTTATATGTTTAAAATATTTTCATTTTTAATTCGGAATTTTCGAGAAGAAACAGTTAACGAATAATCGACTTTGAAACTATTTTCAACTCTGTTTCCCCAAAATATGACTTGATGCGTTTCTGTGAAATTCGGCCCATTAAGCATCGGTGGGCAGTCTGATCTATTTGTTTCAAATATTTCTTTTTCAACTCAGAATTTTCGAGGAGAAACAGTTTACGAATAATTGACTCCGAAACTATCCCCAACTCTTTCTCCCCAAAATATGACTTGATGCGTTTCTGTGAAATTCGGCCCATTAAGCATCGGTGGGCAGTCTGATCTATTTTTTTCAAATATTTCTTTTTCAACTCAGAATTTTCGAGGAGAAACAGTTTACGAATAATGGACTTCGAAACTATCCCCAACTCTTTCCCCCCAAAATATGACTTGATGCGTTTCTGTGTAATCCGATCCATTAAGCATCGGTGGGCAGTCTGATCTATTTGTTTAAAATATTTCTTTTTCAACTCAGGATTTTCGAGGAGAAACAGTTTACGAATAATTGACTTTGAAACTATCCCCAACTCTTTCCCCCCAAAATGGGACTTGATGCGTTCCTGTGAAATCCGGTCCATTAAGCATCGGTGGGCAGTCTGATCTATTTGTTTAAAATATTTCTTTTTCAACTCAGAATTTTCGAGGAGAATTCGGTGGGCAGTCTGATCTATTTGTTTAAAATATTTCTTTTTCAACTCAGAATTTTCGAGGAGAAACAGTTTCCGAATAATCGACTTCGAAACTATCCCCAACTCTTTCCCCCCCAAAACACGACTCGATGCGTTTCTGTGAAATCCGGTCCATTTGGCATCGGCGGGCAGTCTGACGTCGCGGGGGGGGGGGGGGGGGGGTGGTGAGTATCTGGGGCTCTAATTACACCCGCTGAAAACGATACAGCGCACAATGTCATAGCAAGGCAGCTTAATTACCCGACCATTCTTTCGGGAGACAGCCCGAATAAGGGGCAATGATGACCGCCGTGCTTTCCGCGAGTCCCCCGCCGCCGCGCCCCCCGCCGGCCCGGCCGACCACTTTTCCGCGGGGACGAGGGGCCCTTGGAAGCTGCGGCAGCCCAACTTCATTAGTCAATGTAACTCGTTGGGCGGGTTAATTCGCCGCTCGGCGGGCAAGTGCCGTGAATACTTGAATATTTCGCGGCATCACCACTCGAACGATCATCGCTCACGTCTCATTACTCATTTCTCAGTTCTCAACTCCTCCCCCGGCCCCACCCCCCCCCACCGCCCCGCACCCCGCGGTAGCAGTCTCTACCCCTCTTTTCATGTGTATACTTTCAGGCCTCTCTCCAAAACAGGAGGAGTTGCAACATTCAAATGCATTCGGTTGCTGTCTGTTGAATTTGGTCCAACAATGGATCTCTTGCACGTGTCAGGGATCTGCGATTTAAGCATGAGTGGGTCAGTTGCGCCGCTCTCAGAATCGTGTTTTGATGCTTCGTACTTGTCGATCAGATAAAAATAATGAGATCCGTAATAACAGCAACTGGAACCATCGATATATAAAGTAGCGTCTTCGAGGAAATAGGTTTTTTGACTGTGCATTTCAAACCGTAAATCTACTTCTGTTTGATTTGAATTTTTTTGGCGTTCATGTTCCCAAATTTCTCGTGAAACAGTTCTGTAAGCTTTAAGACATTACCGACCCAATTTTTAATTTTTCTAGACTATCCTGGCAGTCGCATTTTATATTGAATAAATGCAAATATAATTATTATTTTTTGCTGATGGGTCAGTTTCGCTGGTCACAGAATCGTGTTTTGATACTAGATTCTTGTAGATTAGCTGAAAATAATAAGACCTGCCCAAATAGCAACTTTTTACGTTCAATACTAACCGAGATATCGCGCTTTGAAAAATTCGGTTTATGACGTCATCCACCAGGATTGTGTGGTCTCCTCCACCTTGCTTTCATCCGAGTTGCACGTTGAGTAACCAGTGCGAATGTGTGTTTCCCTGACTGGTGAAAGAAAGGTGGAAGAAACCAAGGGTGTTACTACCGCGATGGATGACGTCATGAACCGAATTTTTCAAAGCGTAATATCTCGGTTAATTTTTACAAAACCGCTGGAGAAATCGCGTATTCGCCGCGATCTTGCGGAGATTATCGCGTCATTTCTCAGTTTTTATCCGAAGTCCCAGGAAAAATCGCGCATTTTCGGTGATTTTGAAATGGAAAGTGCGTGACCGTTTAGGATTTAACGAACACGATGGAACAATAGCGCATATTCCGCTATTCTGAGATGAATAGTGCGTAATTTCTCACTATTTGAGGATCGAAAACCAAGCGAGCAACTATTCGAACTCCAGAGTAGGTATGTGGTGTGGTATCAAACGAAATTGAAGGAAAATGATAGCTTCTCACTAGTCTATAATACTACAGATATCACAAAATGACATAAGCTAAGGAAAAAATCTCCAAAAAACCAGCGAATCCCAATGCGCGGTCTGGATTGTATTCTACGGATATGTTTCTTTCTCTATGCTTCGTTTCTCCGCGTGTTGTGTCTAGTGACACAACCTCAACTTTTTTTCTCCTGTAGACTTCGACATCATGGTTAGGTAGGCTTAAACTTAAATTGAATCATACTCTGCATGAATAGTTTAACTGGACATAGAGGTGAACTCTCAGCGTAGCACAGAGGATCCCGGGATCCCCCTCATTACGACTGTCCCGATAAAAAAACATGGCAGAATCGAAAACGCCTTCAATTGCGGTGTGATACCTCCCGCATTCCGGAGAGCACGAATAGTTGTATGAGTGCGCCTTACTAACGCGACGGGCGATTAACATTGAAGAAGCCTCCACGCTGGCCTTGTCCAGTTTTCTCATATTCTGTTGCTTGAAAATTCGTTTCAGAGAAAACCAATGGCACCGGGTGTTTCGTTTGAAATTTTAAAACCACCTGAAGTATATGTGTTTTACAAAAAAATGTTAACTCACTGAAAAAAGTAACATTTATAAAACACGTAGTTATGATTGTAAAAACAACAGGAAAGGAAATAGTATCAAAAGAAATAAAAGCTATTATGAAAATAGCATCATTTAGAACAAAAGTCCTGTTACATCCTATTCGTTGTTATCAATAAAATCATATGTTAATTTTTTTATCCAAGAGTCGTCACCCAGGAGACGCCAAAAAGAGATAATAAAAATGAACATATGATTTTATTAATAACAACGAATGGGATTTAACATTTTTTTATTATCTCTTTTTGGCGTCTCCTGGGTGACGACTCTTGGATAAAAAAAAATTAACTTATGATTTTATTAATAACAATAAATAGGATTTAACAAGTCCTATTTACAATAACCCTATTACAACCCTATTAACCGTATTTACCATCAATGGCAAAAAAAGAAAAAAATAAAAAAATAAAAAAAAATTGTGTTTTTTTCGTTACTTTACTCATGGCCAAGTACTAAAATCTCAAAATGCCTGGCGCATTGAAGAGTTTTATTGACAGAGGCGGTCACCACTCTTGGTTCCTCTCCCACCATGAGCCGCAGCATGTGTGTTTCGACACCCGCATGAGTGATGTGCGTTGCGGGAACCAATTACCGCGTCTAATTAAGACGGTGCACCATCCTCCCGGTCCTCGGTGCATACGAGCCGAGTCGCTCAATTCTACTCCCTTGCAAATTTCCGCACCCGTTAATTGGCATTATACTTTAACGCGGCGCGGGAGTACGGAGGTGTGACCGTAAGGGACGCAGAAACGCGAGCGCTGTCGCCTCCGCCGCAAATTTCCCGGGTGGCGCTGAAAAGTGGGACTTCAGGGGAAAACACGAGCCCGCTCGCGGTTGTTGATGTTGGGCCTCAATTTACTTCGCTCTTATTTATATATATATATATATATATATATATATATATATATATATATATATATATATATATATATATATATATATATATATATATATATATATATAATTTCTGCGGAGAGTTGCCGTGTTTTTCTTGCGACCTGCGTCATGCACGCTGCCTGGTAATTGCCTCCGGACCAGCAGCCTGATTATTGAAATTTTTTGTTTGTCGGATCGACATAGATGACATAGGTTAAAAGGCGGAGCGTGATTGGTTGGTTATGTCTTAACGCTGCTTTATCGTGCCTTTGTCAGGTGGAATGATCGACATACTGTCGGAAACTTAAGAGGTGCCGTTAGCTTGTCGATCATTCCACCTGACAAAGGCACGATAAAGCAGCGTTAAGACACAGCCGACCAATCACGCTCCGCCTTTTAACCTATGTCATCTATGTCGATCCGACAAACAAAAAATTTCAATAATCAGGCTGCAGGGATGGCAACGAAACGGAGATGACTCTCCAACTGCTCTGGGTAATAAGCGCTGACCGACTCACGGTGGAACGAGCCTATTAGAGCGGTCGGACATAAAATTTTTGACTAAAACAGCAAATGTTGATATCTATTTTGTCACATTTTAAATTTCAAGGGGTGCTTGTAGAAGAAAATGTCACGAGATAACCAATGGAACCATTTTTAGAACCTTAAAATGTTGTATAAATGGAGTTATAAGCGTTTAAAGTTTCCAAATTTAGTCCGACCTCTCCTATTGACTCGATTCACTGTGCGACTATGGATAGGCTTTGAGTCACTGAAGGCTCTATGATATTTCGGAGTGATGGAGTCCGGAAAAAAGGCCCTCAGGGTGAAAATTCAAGGGGCCGTCCCGAAATTACGGAGCGCTTTTGCGGTTTTTTGACACCTTCCACCTCCTGTACCTTTCACTGGAAAAAATGTAGCTTGGATCTAGAGTCCTGACTCTTAAAAACATTGACCAAAAAAATACTCTTGATTCGATCAGATTTTTGCTTGATTCAAATGAAAATCCGCGTGAATCCAGGGTTTGATTATGGATAATTCAAGATTAGAGATAGTGCCACCAGTCACCACTGAGAATTTCACTTTCCTTCGACGATTACTTAAATAATATTGTTCAAATTACAAAGAGCAGATCCACAAGATATAGATTATTTTTTGCTTGATTTTTTGAGCCAAAATTATTGGCAATTATTACAAGCGCAGTGAAAGTACGGCTGAAACTTTTAGCTTAGCGGCGGTGGCCGAGCGCGCAACGGAATCCCTCATGTTCTGTCTCTTTTTCTCTCCAATTGCTGTAATGGGAATTATTTTCCGCCGTAGTTACGACTTTACTTTTGGGAATTTTGAGAAGATGTTCTTACTAAGTGTTCCTCAAGTATGTTGCTATATCCCGTGGCTCCCCAAACTTGAATAAGTATTACGGTTTTTATTATTTTGGCAAATATAAACGGCTATTCTGAGCAGCGCGACGTGGTGGCCAAATCGCGAAGTTCGAAGCCTGGATACACCTTATAAGGCTTGACTCTCGATTTAAGCAAAACTCCGATTGAATGCAAGAGTATTTTTCCTTATAAATATTTTTAAGAGTCGGGATTCTAGATCCAAGGGATTTTTTTTCCAGTGTTCCGTAACGCCTAGCTAGTCCCACATTCCCCTAAAAAAGTAAGTAACGCTTGCCCGAAACCCCCCCCCCTCCTGGCCCCCTCCGCTATAAATAATGTAATGCGCGCCTGGATCACCCCCTCTCCCCATTTCGATGAAAAATAATCGAAATTAATCACCTTACGTTTACTGAGCGGATTGGCGTTTCTACTCAGTGAGGAAAATTGGAAGTATTTTGATGATGATTTTTAACCACCCTGTTTTAGTAGACGCCCTGAGTTCAAGATGAGCTTATTTGGTCTAAAATTCGGCTTACAATAATGTTTCGGGGAAGAGTTGACAAAAACCCCTCAGGATTTTAGAGTAAATTTTCATTTCGCGAACTTTTCCTTCGGGATTCGCGCTGCAGATCGCGACGCTGTGGGCTATGTGGACACATCATTCGAGACGTAAGTAATCATGCACCGTCTAAGGAGCTTTAAAAAACCAGGGCTGGAGACCGATTTTCAAAATGAACAAAATGTGCCCTTCAGCCACCCGTCACGGCGCTCTGTGTGGACTGTAGAGTGGACGCAACATGATAGTAAGATACCGTGTGAGATGTTTTGCCGCCTCTTCATTTTGAAGGCGTTTCCGAATCACGTGTATATGTATTATGAATCGCCTCTCGCCTCGCAGTCTGATGCAGATGTTGGCTGTTACAAATGGAATTCAAGTTCCTGGACCGTAAACATCCTTTTTAATCAGTGATATTGGATCAAAAAGTACCGACATCTGTTTTCTTTTTTTGTTCCATTACGCAAAAAATTTGACGCTGATTTTGATAGGTGCCGCATTGGAAAAAAAAACACAGTCCAGACTCTTACGAACATCGACAAGAAAAAATACTCTTGATTCAATCGGATCTTTGCTTAAATCAAGAACCAAGCCTCTTAATTTGAGCGGATTTCCTTTTGATTTAAGCAAAAATCTGATTGAATCAAGAGTATTTTTTCTTGTCAATGTTTTCAAGAGTCTGCACTCTAGATCCAATGTGTTTTTTTTCCAGTGCGCGACAGGATTAAGCTCTACAATGCCAGGAATCGGACTTTTTGTTTCGTTTTTTGGAAGAATTTTAGTTTCGACATTCGACAATGACTTTAAAAAATAGAAGAAAAGTTCAATTTTACTTTCATCGTACTATAAATCAAGATTTCTTTCAATTTTTAGAAATCAATAGGATGTGCGTTGAACTCTCTCAGAATCCATCGCCAAAATATAAAACTCTTTTGCCACCTTAATTTTAAAATGTATACTCGAAATGTAGCCCTGGAATCCTCGCCTGTAACGCACCCGTTAAGTAGGCGTAGAGCCCCCCCCAGCGTTACGCATTCTATGTCAGACTTTAATGACCTTGGTTTCCTCCACCGGAGCTCGGTCTCCATAACCGAGAATTCAGTTTTCCGGTCCATAACTAAACCCGACCCGGGCCGGAAACACCATATACTAACCAAAAATAACTCAAGGAACAAATACTTTTATCAGTGTGTGCAAAAAGTAGCGTTGGCCTCCGAACCTAACTTTTGCCTCACCCGATTACATGGCTTAGATTGCTAGTCCAGAGTCCCTAAAATATTTTGCCTCTGGGGTCTCATCTCCGGGCGCGAGCGGGGACTTTTGGACGGACGCAGACGAGACGGCGTGCAAAGTGCAGAGAAATAAAAAAGACGATTGTTTCGGTAAGCGCGATAATTCGCTCGGGCCGGGCCTAAAAATAGAGGGAGCCAACCCGATCCGCGCCGCGCGATTCCCGACTCGAACCCGTTCACCTGCGTCGCTCGGCTCGGCTCGCTCGCGCGGGGCCCGGCCCGCTCGTCCAATTACCACGGCGTCGCGAGCCTGATTTTCTGATCTCATGTTGACAGACGCGGTTTAATAATAGAATCAGTCCCGGCTCCCACGCCCGCCCCCCTCGAAACGACGCCGAAATAGACGAAAAAAATGTTTGAGCTTTTGATTCTTCCACTTAAACCGGCGCGGCGGCCTCTATTATTACCTCCACGGTTCGTTAGACTTAGCGCAGGGCCGTTCGCAGTCCATGGACACGGCACAATGGGTCGCTTGCAAACTTCATTTACAGCTGAAATTAGTGCTCAGGGTGTCTACAAGTCCGCAAATAGTACTGATTTTTTAAGGCCGGTCCGGAAGTACCGAAAAAGTGCGGAAATTACGCAGGAAGGTCCGGAATTTTTTTCCTTTTTTTGTCAATTTTGTCGCAATTTGAGCGAGAAATTCTAATTTGGACGCGTCACAATGGATCTCGGTTGCAAACTTCATTTACAGCTAAAATTAGTGTTGATCCTACCGTAAAAGGGTCAAAAAGTACGACGAGCAAAACCTGCAGGTGTTGAATTTTTTTGTTGCCAGAAAACGTGTTTGTAGAAAAATTAATTGATATTAGCAAGAGATGACTACAAGCAATTGACTTCCTGCAGCCTGATCGTTGAAACGATTTCTGGCTTTGTCGGGAAGATAAAACGAGAATAGCCTTAATCTCCATTAATCTATCCATTTTCCGTTCCTTGCCGCGCTGACTTGAATTGCAAGAGTCAGGCTGGAGGAAAAGAGTTGTTTCAAGAACACCTAAATGGACGTATTTCTACCAAACGGAACTATGTGTATTAAGACATGAGCCCTGGGACCCATAAGCATATGTGCATAACAGGGCTCACGTCATAATGCACATAGTTCCGTTTGATAGAAATGCGGAAATATGAATACGGCTCTGAGATGCTAAGCTCAGTGGCAAAGCGCAAACGATCGATTTTGGATATTTTTTTATTTGAAGCTATGGTAAAGAATCAAATAGCAAGGTGCTCATTGCGAACACCCTGTTTATCGATCCTTTTCCATAGGTTTAAAGGTCAGATCAATCGATATATCGCAAAGCACGCTACTCCACTTTACATTTCGCGACTGTAACTCCACATACGTCCATCGCATAATATAATCAATCAATCAATCAATTTTTCCTGAAATGTCACGTAACGTATGTACTTGCATTACTGAACTCTTGAAATGTGCTGTGTCATTCCGGAGCTTTCCGAGGGGGCCTTTGAGTGAGAGGAAAACCCTTCTTGTCGCGAAGCATATGGTAACGGATCAGAAATGTCCATGCAGAATCACTAGAAATGGCTGTTAATGACCAGATTCGACCATAATTCTTGTAACGGAACCGCAACGAAGGAATTAATCGATATATCTTGACGTGACATTGTTCAGATTCTGTAATAGCAGAGGCGAGGCGTGAAAGATCGATTATCGATATCTCGCCATTTGAAACTATGGTAATGAATCGATTAATAAGGTGCTCACTGCGAACACCCTGTTTATCGATCCTTTTCCATAGGCTGAAATGGCAGATCAATCGATGTATCGCGAAGCACGCCACCAGGGTGTCTACTAAATCAGTTTGGCCAAAAATAGTACTTTTTCAGTACATTCCCAAGAAATTCAGTACCTCTTCAACAGCATAATTCAGTACTTCTTTTGTATCTCTATTTGACGAAATTCGAAAAATTTCAAAAATTTGAATTTCTCGCTTTTGTCTCGAATTGAGACAAAAATGACAAAAAAATGAAGAAAATTCCGGAGCTCTTGCAGAATTACCGCAGATCAATCGATGTATCGCAAAGCACGCCATTTCGCTGGCTAAGCTCTCTCACAAATCAGAGCAAATCCTGAGTTGGGCGGGTGGAAGAGAAGGAATGCGACCGGTCGGGCAGGAATTAGGTCGTGTTGAACTAAGGGGAAGATTGGGCGACTGGGTAGGGCGACTCTAATCGACCAGAATGTGACAAAAGTTAAAATGTGCTCCCGGGAAAAATTGATGATAGTAAAGAGGAGGGAATTGGTGAGCGAGGACCCGAGTTAAATCCGCCTTCCGCCTTCCGCCTTCCGCCTTCTGCCTTCCTTCGCGCCAATAATGATAATAGTCCGCCGAGGCGCGGCGGCGTAAACGCTCACTTTGTTAAAAAGCTCGAAAGCTCGCGAAATACGTGAGGCGGAACTGAAAGAAGGGTCTCTGCACCCTCCATGCAGCTCTGAGAAATGCTCTGCATCGTCCCCTCCCGCGGGAGAATTCCCCGGCCGATTTTGGCTGGAAGCTGAGCCCCGAGGAAAGAATCTTGGATGGACCACTGGTCTGAGATAGGAAAAAACGTTGCTTTTTCCCCCGTAACATTTTAGTCAGGAAATGATTTTAACAGCAGAAAGTCCGGAAATCATTCTCTGAACATGATGTATGTACAGAGGAAATGGCAGTTAGATGATCGGGGTGTCTACAAGTCCGGAATTTATGAAAAGTCCGGAAAGAATGCTGATTTTTAAGGGCGGTCCAGAGGTACTAAAAATGTGCGGTAACTCCGCAAGGAGGTTCGGAATTTGTTTAATTTTTGTCGCAATTTGAGGGAGAAATTAAAATTGTTGAAATTTTTCGAATTTCGTCAAATAATGGAGGTACCGAAAGAGTACTGAATTTCTCTGTTGAGGAGGTACTGAATATCTTGGGAATGTACTGAAAAAGTACTGTAAAAGTAACGATTTATGGCCAGCCTGTTTTAGTAGACACTCTGCATACAGTGGAAATGGAAGTTATATGATACGAACGATGTTATTTGTATTTTTGGTCAAATGTCACCAATGTAAATTGTAAACTGTCGCATTTAATTCAGGAGTTGATCTCCAGACTTCTCGTTGTGTGATTCAATTTCCTTTCAACAGTTTGAAGAGAAAGGATGCGGAAAGGTGATTCAATTCATTTCTTCCGAGCTGTTCTCAAATGGATTCCTCCGAAAACGGCACAAATTAATTGTAAATCACCAGAATTATTCTTTTGCGGGAAATATTCAATGTGAATTCCTTTTGATTCGAATAGATTTTCACAATGGGCCTGTTGCAAACTTTTGCTAGAGCAAAAATAAGAGTTGTTTCTTATAGATAATGCCTCAAAAATCACGATGAGCGCATCGGCAAAGTCTGAAATGCACTCATAACTTCACAATCTGCGTAAGAAATTTGCGGTTTTTTGAGCTTCCCGCTTCAAAAACGATACTACGGCACAGGTGAACATTTTGTTAGAGGAGTCGTTCCATCGTCGGCAATACTCATCATGGCCGACGACAATCCGCCAAAACACCTGTGATGGGACGAGATAACACCTGAACAGGATTAGACTAGATAACAATCGGCGTGTTTACGTTCATATTTTCCTCACCCGCCTTGATTGACCTTGAACTCTCCTCGAAATACGCGCGGAACTGCGCAAGCGTCGGCCATGATGAATATTGCCGACGATGAAGCGACTCTTCTAACAAAATGTTCACCTGTGCCGTAGTATCGTTTTTGAAGCGGGAAGCTCAAAAAAACGCAAATTTCTTACGCAGATTGTGAAGTTATGAGTGCATTTCAGACTTTGCCGATGCGCACATCGTGATTTTTGAGGCATTATATATAGGAAACAACTCTTATTTTTGCTCTAGCAAAAGTTTGCAACAGGCCCATTCACAGTGTGCGGTGGGAGACATAAATCAATAGAATGTTTTGCACTCATCGTGGAACTGTGCATGGAAATGCTCCAGAATATTCTTTTTCCTGGCAGAGATCAGAGGCTATGATCCGAACGGAGAGAATGCATGCAGGTGTGACCACATGAACGATTTATCTTTCATTCGGTTATGAGTGTCATTAAAGCCGTTTGGCATGCCAGTTGGCGTGGTGGTCAAAGTCAAGTTCATTCATGCTTCTTACGTTCCTCTTTAAAGAATTAAAAATAAGAAAAATAAAAATAAAACGCATCGCTCGAGTAATTTAGATACTTGTAGGTTTGCACGCTCTGTATTAATTATTAATTTGGGCATCTTCTTTTTGAAAAAGTGCACGACTTTTTAAGTAGTTAAACCTACATTCCTTGCTTATCTAGTAATCTTTTTCAATCTCATTCGAGTAGTTGCTTCTAAAACTAGATTTTATAAACCGCAAACTTTAAAATGCCATAATCCAAGTTTGGGTCGACTTTTTTGTTTTGGTTTTTTTTTTTATTCCAAAATATTTAAAAGGCACTCCTCGTTGTAGCAGTACCAAAAAAAATATGTCTATTCCCCATTCCTTAATACAAATTATGAAATAATGATTCATAGTTAGACACAAGACCAACTGTTCCTAAATCAAACAATTTTTTTTATTTTTTATTTTTTTCCTGAACAAATTTTATTTAAACATAACGTATGTACTGTAAGAATATGTCTTGTATCTATCTACATGATTGAATCAAACTAAATTAAATTCATTAAATTCAAAATTAAGATAATCAGACAATAATACCGACTGCAGTGATATGTGCCTCAAGAAATATCGGCAGCGGCTACCTTCTCCTCTGCGGCAATTAGCTGTTGATCTTTCAAGCTAGCCCTCTCTGCAGTCCTTTATCTTTTCTTCCACCTCATTTATCGCCCGATTGAAAAGGAGCGGGAAATATGATTTATATCGACGAGTCATTAGCCGGTTGGAGTGAAATGTGTAATCATTAGACGGTGGGCCGTGGTCGCCCCCCCCCCCCCCCCGGATTTTAAACCTGAGAAACGCGGAGGCAACTCCCGCAAGTAAGCAAAGTCTCTTCCATTTAAATGTGTGTAAAACGATCGATGTATCGAGAAGGGCTGGCTAACGTTGCATCCATTTAAAGCTGTTTTCCTTGCATAAAGAAATGTCAATCGCCAAAGTTTTTTTCCTTCTGTCTTTAAGATACGAGCAAGCGGCAGAATTGTTCAAATTATTAATAATATCGTGGAAAAGCAAGTCGCGACTAACAATGGACCACCAGACAAGGTACAAATTAAAGCAATCTGATACATGTTTCTTAACCAAAATTTCACGCAGAACACGATTTGCGCAACGAAAATGACTGAAACTAACTCCTAACGAAGATATTAACGTTTTTATTTCACATTGGTTACGAGGAATTTGAACTGCCCGCTCACAAGAAACTCAAAGCTCTACGTGAGTCAAATCGCGCACTACAACGGTTTCAGCAATATTCTCAGTCGAGCAATGCACATTTCCCACCATGTGTAGCTCAAACTATGAGCAATTTGCTGTAGCTGAGCCAAAGCGTCAAGATTGAGGTTGCCAGATTTTTATATCGCAGAGACTGTGATGATAGACGTTTAGTGCGCGATGTGAATCACGCAGAGCATTGAGTTTTCATGAGCGGGTGGTTTGAATATACGCATCAAGAATCATTAAATATCTTCGTAAGGAGTTGATTTCGGTAATTTTCGTTGTGCCTATCGTGTTCTGCGTGGAATTTATGTTTCGAAACATGTATCAGAATGCTGGAAATCGTACCTTGTCTAGTGGTCCATTACTATAGATTCCCATAAATTTAAGACGAAAGAAAGTTTTTAGACGGAACAACTAAGTAAATACTTGATGAAATTACGGAAAAGCATGTTTTTTTCTCTCTCTCTTTCTTTTGTTTTCTTTAACGAGCTTAGTGTAATGCGTCTTTGTTTATCCTCGAAAAATGAGACTCAGAACGGTGACGCGTGAATCCCTTTTCAAATACGATTTGGCTACTGTCCTCTGAGCGATTCCTTTGCCAAGACGGTCGGTTCGTCTAGATCACTGAACTGAAAGAGACTGTGAGAGTCGGAAGAGGGGAGGTTGCATGTCACCGTGATATGTAAAAGGAAGAAAGAGAAAAACGTCGTATTATTACATTTCCCTATTTTTTGCGGATTAAATTATGGGTGATCGTAGGAACAGTTTCAATTTTAAATACCCCTGAAAAATTTATTGTATTAGCGTTTTACCGTAACTTCGCAGACAGTCATTTACCCTCATTTATATCTAATTTTATTGATTTTTTTATGTTTGCAGGTAAGAATGCTGGTTTTTTCCGCTATTGATCGATGCTTCTGAGTAGAATGTCATTTGAATATTTGAAACCATCATACCGTGAGTACTTTTTGAGATTGATCAGTTCGTAATTGAAATTCGTGCTGAACTCTATTTGTTTTTCCGTTTAGTACTGTTTCTTTCTTTTTATTTCGGACATCCACTAAAATAATTCATTTCCGAAGGTTAAACGGTTGCGGCGCCATACTCGTGGCGAAATGATCGCATTTTGATTCGTACGATACATTGCGGCGGTTATCCAGGATTGCGCGAAAGGTCTAAGAAAATATATGAGGATTGCGCAAAAAAGGCACAAGGATTGCGCGAATAGAAACTTTAACATTTGCTAAGGGAACGCGCTTTAAAATGAAGTTAATTTAAAGTAGAAGTTTGGCAAAGCAGGAAACAGTTGGAAAATAAACGCAGTTTTATGCAAAGACAAGTTTTATGTTAACGCTAGTTTAGGTTAGTTTGTTCACAATTCATCCATGTCTTACCTTCTGATGATACATGAAGTGAGAAGATTGAATAATGGTTGTGGGTATAAAAAACTCTCCTAAATTTTCCTGGAAGAAACGTTGGAATACAGCGTCGAAACACAAAATGGGCCTTTTAAGCTGTATCATTCTAACGCGAGTTCGAATAATTGCGCCAAACACAGTGCGGCCAGCGTTAGACGTATATCAGCGCCTGCAAGACTTTTGGAATACTTCACGCATTGCGCCAAACGGTGCGGTCGCTGTCAAGCCCATATTAGCGCCTACAAGACTGAATGAATACTTCTCGCATTGCGCTAAACGCAGTGCGTGCAGTCGGTCGGTTGACGTGAAATGTAGGAATTTTGTATGACTGCGTGTCATCATCCCGAGTCGTTGTCAACCTTCACATCCAGATTGCAAACTTGCAAAATGAAAGTTAATGAATAAGAACCAATTTCCCCTTGTTATCATATCTTGGAAATTAGATTAAAACTCGTGATTGTATGTTATCATTTTCTCTTCGCTCAACAAGTTTTAAAAATGCAAAACTGTGCGCGCGCAACTTCGAGTAATTTGAATTCATAGGTTGGCTGCCCTCTTGGGCCCTAACTTCATTCGCGGAGGTGTCGGTGAAGGCCTTGATGGATATTCGGAGTTTCACAGCTATCTATACTCTCGCTATACAGGTATACTCTAATCTTCAATGGAGAATTTGAACACAAAAATGTTATTGCTTCATCTGAGAGCGCCCAATGAGCTTAATTCACAGTATTTTTCATAATTTTTTTCTGACATGGAAAATTGGAGAAAAATAGATTTCAAAGTAAGAAAATTTGCCGCCTTGTGACGTCATCTGGCGGCATTCTCCATTGAAACGCGTTTTTTTTTTAGCAGATTAGGTTATTTTGTCACATTTTCTCCAATAATTGTCCAATTTAGAAACCAAGGCTATCCTCGTACTCAGTTTTCCTAGGAGTATCATTTTAAAGACGAAATTCACAAAATTTAAGACACCTGCAACTTCTCTATTGTCAGGGAATTTCATCAAAATTTGTCAGGGAAAACATGGAAATACGAGGGGCCGAATTTTGTCGGTCCTTCCACCGTACTTAAAGATACTTAGGACGGGTCCCGACTGCACTTAAGTCCGGCTTAGCGCTTCTGATTGGCCGATGGTGCGGTTTGAACTCATCGATGACTGTTCTGCTCTGCTAAGGAAGAACGCCGTATGAACCTTTAGGCGTTGCCAAATTTCCTTTGGTAAATCACGAATTTTCTGGAAAATTTGTAAATATTTTTTCTCCAATTTTTCAGATAATTTTGTTCGTAACTCCACCTGAAGTTCCTGAAAATATTCATATTTTTCTTCAAAACTAACTATTTTCTGAGCGGAAATTTGGCAACTCTCGAATGTTCATACGGCGTTTCTCCTTAGCACGACAGTGTTGCACTCAGAGATGGAAAATTTCATGAAATTTATTCGAATGAAATTTCACGAAATTTCATGAAATATATTGAAACTTCTGGGGGATACATTCAGGAGGCGAAGAAACGCTTAGAAACAGTGATTCTAAATGTTGAAATTTTTTACCCCAAGCCTAAAACATTCGCGCGTTGCAAATGTTTTCGTTTAATTCAGAGGTTAGGTTGGGGGTTTTCTCTCTAAACTCCCCTTTTTGCCCCCTATTTGTGTCTAGCACCTTCAATTGAGTAGCATAACACCGCAGTATCGACAGAAAGACCATCTGAAACGCTTTCAGACCTTCCCAGGTTCAATAAATAATTCTAAAAAAAATTAATAAATTTCAAATTCTGTTTAATTTATTCGAGCCTTATGAAATTCCACTTTCCATCTCTGGTTGCACTTCGTGTGAAAAAGCCGAGAAAATTCGGCCGCAGGGAACTTCATTTTCCAGATTCGGTGGCAACCCTGCTCAGCATCATTACCGTCATTGTTCTTAATTTTCCGAAGGGATGCAACACGCGTAGCGTCCGCCGCGGAACAGGTAGCATGACGTCACGGCGCGGTGCGTCGATCCCCGGCGCTGCGAGGGATGAGCCGGGCGGGCGTCGCGGCGGCGGCGTCGCGGCGCTATCAGTCGCGGTCCACGTGAGTCCGTACCTCGCGCCGCAGTCAGCGTCGCGGCGCTATCAGTCGCGGTCCAACTCTCGCCGAACTCGCACCGAACCCGCGCGCGTTTCTCGAGCTCACGCTCCTGTCGTGCGTTTGCATCTCCGTCGATTTTCCCGCCTCCCTCGGAAATCATCCCTTAGTGTTTGTGTCACCTGTGAGATTTTTTCTTTTGTTTCTGTGCGAACCGTTGGTACCTCCCAGTGCAAGAAAGAGATAGTGAAGCCGGAGCCCTGCAAGGATAATGTAATTTCACACCTTGAAATTGCCGTTTGAAAGTAAGTTTGTCCCTTTTTCTCGCGATCAGTTGGGTTGAAATTGATTCCGGTCCAAAATTAAATATTCGGGCATTACTACCGCGCAACGCAACACTGGAAAAAAATACACATTGGATCTAGAGTCCAGACTCTTGAAAATATTGACAAGAAAAAGGACTCTTGATTCAATCAGATTTAAGCTTAAATCAAAAGGAAATCCGCTCAAATAAGAGGTTTGGTTCTTGGTTTAAGCTTAAAACTGATTGAATCAAGAGTATTTTTTCTTGTCGATGTTTTTAAGAATTTGGACTCTAGATCCAATGCGTTTTTTTCCAGTGAATAATGCCGTTAATGCCATTTTAAATTTTCTGGAAACAATTTATCATAGCGGAAAAATGTTCGTACCTTGGAACAATGTTTTTACAGAATTCTTTCGCAAATAGTATCAAGAACATAACTGCCGTGCAACGTAAAAACGCCGTAAACGCCATTTTATATTTTTTGGAAACAATGTATCATTACAAAAAACCTTGTGTACCTTGGGACAGTGTTTTACGGAATTCTTTTGCAAATACTATCAAGAATTTAACCTGGAAATTTGAATCGCATGGGTAAAACGGTTTTTATTTTATGAAGTTCCAAAAAACGAGGGAAAATCTTGATGGATTTCGGCGTTCTTGCTTAGCACGGTAGATTAGGTCAAAACGTTGGTTTTAAATTTTTGAATTTAATGGCTCAGCATTGTGTCACAGTTGAGTCAGCCCTACGGTGATCAATGCATTACAGGTGTATTGAAATAATATTTACTAAGCGTTTTGTCAGTATTTTGTGAAAGGTGAATCAGCATTATCGCAAGAAGTCTTGGCACAATTTTTTTTGTATTTTTTCCTTATTTCATACAACTATTTTCCTTAATTTTTACTCTGATTTTTATTCAAATTGTTAGAAAACCAATCTATTTTAAAGATCGTTGATAAATACTATTTAAAAATATGTTTTCAAGAATCCACACCTAGATACTTAATTAGAAAATATCAAGGAGAGAAAATGTTGGCAATATTCCCCCAATATACCCCCAATAATACCCAATTTTATTTTTTATTATGGCTTTCGTCAGACATTTAACCTTCGGAACGCTGAAATCTCACCTTTCCATTTGAAAAATCAAAGGTTTTTAGACGGGATGAACTTCTCCGCTTTCAAATTTTAACCCAACTGAGTCGCATTTAAATACTTTTCATACATTACTTATAGTTGCATGAAAGCTTGAGACGAAATTTTAAGACGCTCGGGAAAATTTTCTTGACCTTTATCTCCTTGAAACTCGCACGTTCATAAACTCACGGACATTTCAAGGATTTGTTAAGCAAAGGATTTGTTTCAAGGAGCGTCTTAAAATTTTGGTCTCCCTTTTGAAACATTTTTTAAGATTTTGTTTGCATGTATCTTTTCATAAATTAGGTTAAGAACAAAGGTATCCAAAGTAGCTAAAATGCGTATTATGTGCTCTACACTGTCCTCTCCCACTCGTTGGCATGTTCAAATTATGAAAATCAAATGAGCCCCCTGCTGTGAGGTATTTATAAGGAGTTTACCCATTCAATTTATCTACACGGAAAAAGCAACTTAGCTTTCCTAACACTTTATTTTAAGTAGCGCCAAGTACAGGCAGTAGGACCGGACTCTAAAGCTGTAGGGCTAAGCACTATATTGACTGTAGTTGACGCTATTTTACCAAAAGTGCTAAAGCTCAGCGCTAAGATGTTTTTTCCATGTATCATTCCATTGTCGAACAAATATATGCTCAGTTTTTTCTGAGGCAATACATCTAGAAATTTAATGAACGAACCTTTCAGTTGTGCTTTTGAAATGGGACGTGTCTCATGTTGCGACAACAAATTTTGAGGAAGGCATAGGTTAAGGTTATACCCTAGTTCAGGTTTCATCAAGGTCTTTGTTTCCTCCTTTCAGAGAAAAAAAATGACTCTATTTAAGAAAACAATTCTTGACTTTGCCGCCCATAAAAAATTTGCCCTGAATCAAGAGGAAAATATGCTGATATGAAGAAAAATACTTACTTTTATCAAGCAGAAATTTTCTTAATTTTCGCGATTTTATTTTTTAGCCAAAAGAAAATTTTCTTGACGATAAATTGAGGGGCTTGCCGGACAAGACGCCTAAGTGCAGTTTTTAAAAAAAATTGAGATATTAATGAACTCCGCTTAAACTAGTTTGATTGTATATCTGTGAAAAATTCACAAACAAAATCCAACTTTACAGCATTAAAAAGTGAGTTTAAACTGTAAACACGTATGTATTTTCTTGAAGTAGCAAAAACTACATTTATTCGCCTTATCCTCCAAGTCCTTCAATGGAGTTGTTGCATTTGTGAGGAATTTAAGATTTTACCATAGATTCTCATGTAAAAGTTCGCGAGAAACACGATGGTGCCACTGGTTTTCTCTGAAATCAACTCCCAAGCTCAAAAAAAGCTCTCAAAATGAGGCCAAAATGGAGGGAATATCCTACGCTATCCTGAGAGTCCATCTTTACATCAAGACAAACTCTCCATGCGAAGATAGGGAGCAAATACATTAGCAGGGTTGCCGTGTTTTCAGTTTTGGAGTCCCCGAATAAAGCGGCAGCCATGTCAATGTATTTGCTCCCCATCTTTGCATGGAGAGTTCGTCTTGATGTAGAGGTGGACTCTCAGGATAGCGTGGAATATCTCCTCCATTTTGGCCTCAACTTGAGAGCTTTCTTTGAGCTTGGGAGTTGATTTCAGAGAAAACCAGTGGCACCATCGTGTTTTTCACGAACTTCTGCAAGAGAATCAACAGTCAAATCGCAAATTCCTCACGCATGCAACATCTCCATTCAAGTCACTTTTTCCTGTGTTGTTAATATTAATACACTTCAACGCCGCAGTTTTAATTACAGGAAAATTGACAAAACGACCGTTTTATCCAGGCATCAACGGTTACATTGAAGTTGAATGAATTAGATTCCAAAAGTGAGGGAAACGGGATTGCTTTGCGTATCCCGCACAAAAACTGGAAAGTCGGTGCATGAATAACACCATTCCGCTTTAATAAGCGCGTAAACATGCGTCAGGGATTCGATTCCCTCGCTTTGCAACGAGAGTAACTCAACAGCTAGTACCCAACGAGTTTGTATACCAACTCGGGTCCATTCTCCGCCGCTAGCTGTTGTTTGTGTCGCAGCATTCCTCCAGTACTAAAAGCAAGAGCTACCCGATTGTAAAAATAACATCTCCTTATGACCCGCTCGTTTGGTTTTAATCGGCGAGGGAGAAGAAAAACCTTGAATTGGAGAACTTATAAATCGAACCTGAAATGAAAACCCATCTTCAGGCAAGATGAACATTGTTTAAGCCCCTTAATTCGCTCTGAGAATACACATATGGTGCATTGGTGCATATCTTGCATATTGTGTAATGTCAGAATTTGGCACAGCTCGTCAGGGATTTCAGGAAAACGCCAGGGAATTTTATTTTTCAAAGTCTGTGGCAATTCTGAAATTAGTGTTCTTGCCTCTTTGTAACTTTGATTTTTGACTCCGCATCCGTTCAGCGGTTCTTTGCTCCTAGTCAGATATGTAAATTGATTTCATCCTTCTGAATTTTTAACTTCTGGAATATCCCTGACTTTATAGAACTGGTCCGTATGTACTTGGTAGTTCTTGAATTATTTATTGTTTTATTTTTTTATTTTTGAATATCGGCCGTTTGAAATATATTTTTTTTTTTTTTGTTATAATGACTTTCAAAAAATCAAGCAGTACCATTTGAACCTACACAACAGCTTCTGCGCTTAAGGGTTGCAAAGAATAGGGGTTGAGAAAGACCGAAATCCCATTTTAAAGACACTTGCATACTTGACTGCACTCGAACACTTTTCAAAAGTCCGTGGAAAGTCTTTGTTTTACTAATTAGAACGCCTTGAAAAATCTTTGATTTTGGAAAACTTAAAGCTTTTAAAGTATTTAATGGATTAAGATGCAGAACCCTTCCGTTATAAATCATGTCCAGGACATGGGGAAACAGGGGAACACTAGGATTTTTCAGAGGAAAAAAAATTCTGCTTAATCGACTACACTTTGCTTTCAACGCAAATATTTTAAAAATTGAGAATTTCTCACCTCTTCGCCAGAGACCGTTCTTTTATGAATTTGACTTCCCGAGCGCAATGTATCAAATGGACCGCGTTAGGCATAAAGGAACCAAAAAACATCAGTTATTGCCAAATTTAATTGGGCAATTCAACTTTTCAGATGAAAACTGTTGTGCGGATTTTTGTGCAAATTTCAGTGAATTTTCTGCGTAGTGGAAAGCAAATTCCTCAACATTTTTGAAGGGATCCGCACAGACGTTCCGTTTTGCTGAAGGCGGTCCAAATACGCATGCATATCGCCTGCGCTCGCAAGATCTTTGAAAGTCCTCGGCCGTATTCTATTGATTAAAGCTCCTTGAAGATTCCTAGATCTTGGATTTGAAGTTTTTTGAACGCTGCCATTGACTAGAGTCTCTTTATACTGATTGTAAAGACAATGCGAATGATCGGTTCCCGTATTTTAGGCCTTCACAGTGTCACAGACGGGAATGAAAATTATATTTTCATCAATTGCAAGATTATAAACTGGAATGGACTGGGGAATAGGGAGCACGGCAAGGAACACGTGGAATAAGAGAGGGAACGGTGACAGGGGGTTGATCAAAGATTACAAAAAACGTCCGATTTTTGCAAATCATTATTCCCGTTTTCGACGTCCAAAGGTCGCGTTGTCTCAACTCTCTCTAAGGAGGGACTGTAGTATTGATTAGAGCTCCTTTAAGATTCCTAGATTTCGGATTTGGAAGTTTTTGAACGCCTTCATCGACCATGTTCGAAGTAAGTAATTCCAATTCCTTCAGACGTCATCCCGGTCAGAAAATGCAAAACGGGACATTAATCAATGCAGAGTCGGGCAAGAGGGAGCCCCTCAAAAATCAACGGGGGGGGGGGAAGTCGGAGATCGGGCCGAAACCCCCATCGGCTCCTCGAACTCCGGTCTTAAAAAGGCGTAGGACGCAGGGGGCTAGGCGCGACGCCCCACGCCCCGGCGCAGAGTGGATCGAGACAATGGAAGAGGTCGGACAAACTTCGGAAACTTTAAAATCTTATAACTCCGTTTATACAAAACTTTGAGGTTTCATAGGTGGCACCACTGGTTTCTTTGTGAAATTTACTTCTGAAAGCACCTCTAGAAATTTAAAGTGTGACGGAATAAACATCAATATTTTCAGTTTTAGTCAAAAATTTTACAGGGTGTCTAGCATCAGGAAAAACCGGAAAATATCAGGAATTATGGCCGATCAGGAAAAAATTAGGAAAATTTGAAAAATCGGACGTTTTATTAGAAATTTTTCTTACGCAATTCTCCTCAACGGAGAAAGTCTTATTGCTTTTTGCCTTCCGTGCCAGGAGTCGAAAAAAATCAGGAAAATATCAGGAATTTTCAAAATGAAAAAATCAGGAATTTTGTATAAAATATCAGGAAACATCAGGAAAATATCAGGATTTTCCAAAATTAAAAAATACTAGACACCCTGTTTTATGTCCGACCTTTGTGATTTACTGTGCGGCGCCCCCCCCCCCCCCACGCCGCGCGCCCGCGCCATCAATCAGCCGCGGCGGGCGAGAAAAAAGGACGACGCCCGGCGAGCAGCGCTGTCTGTCACCGTGACTAATTTCCAGGGGCGCGAAAAACAGACGGGCTCCCCGACTCGATCCGAAGGGAGCAGCGAGGCAGAATTAGTGTTTACCCGCTCGGTATTACTTTCATGAAGAATCCTCGCGGTACTCGCCCGGTCTTGATTACTAACTCCCTCGTCCTCCCCCGCCCCCCGCCCACGGCTTTGACGTCGGGCCTAATTCAATTCCGCCGATACGGCGACGGGCTTTTTCAAAGCGATCGTTTTTGACGTTCGGCTTTTGCAGATTTGCGCGCGCGCTCAATCCGCGGGACAAACAGGATTACTGCCCGTCGTGCTCGGGAAAAACAGCCTATGGACGTTCGGACCCTGCCAAATTTCCTCTGATAGACCGGAGACACTATATAGGATGATCCAAAAGTCTTGCACCACTAGCACCAGGCCACCAGGCACCCTTCCAACATTAGAACAAATTGAGATAGAGACTTGAAATTTTGTGAGTGCTCCTAGGTCAAAGGAGACGACCTCTAACCCCCAAAATTTTGAGGGGATCAGTCTGGAAAGGGGCAAGAACCCTAAGGGTTGTAGGGATGGTGCACCATCCCTACAACCCTTACATGCGGGACTTTTGGATCACTCTGTAGTTTAGAGGCCCAGTTCCAACAATCAAAGCAAATTAATTAGTTGAGGCTAAAGTTGAATTCGGAAGTGAACACTTTTTTTTGCTCAATGACAATTGGTGAACAACTTGTCGTGCAAAAAACCCAATAAAATACGCATAATGATGACTGATGGAATTTCGAAGCGAGATATTTGTTCTCGCGAGTTTGTTTTCAAATTAGTCTAGGGTTGCTGAATCATTCTATCTACCTTTGGCGTTGGGCTAATTGTCATTGTCTTCAGGTCAGCCCTCTGGCAGTGAAGCTCTGAGGGTGAAAATGTCTTGAAAAGTCAGGGAAGCCCTGGGAAAATGAAGGCTTTCCGCCCAGCCCTGTAAAGTCAAGGAATTTTGCTGCAAAACCTTGAAAGTTTTTCTTCCGTCAAAAGTTTCATTTTTTTTAAACTTCAAAACCTTTCGCCCCTCTTATTTTTGTGAAAACAATTTTCCACACCAAGAAAAACATCGAGAAGCCTGAAAATTTTACGTTCAAAAACCTGAAAAGTCAGGAAGTTGCCGCGTAGTGTAAGAAAACTTACCACTATGAAGAGGGAACGAGTGCAACCTAACCTAGTTTTCCTTTTGGTGACCCCACCGAAGAAAAAAAAGAGAACTCATGAGTTATTGCTCCCACCCCTTCCTCACTTCATCCAGACTCGCGTGTGCATGTAAATGCTGCGAGCGCTGGCTCAAAGGGCTTTCCGATTTTTCGTTCGAATGAAAAGCTTTTTCATCAAAGGGAAGGGTCAGTGTGAATGGGGGAAAACTCGGGACGAAGCGCGCGGAATTTAATCTTGTTGCAATACGCGAGTTGTCTTTCTGATAGGGAAAGTATCGTGCTGTTACCCGTGTAGTTTTCCCATTGACATAGATCGGGGTAATGGCATGATCCACGTACGGCTAAGATGATCTCAGAGCTGAGGTACCTGGCAAACAGGAAGAAAACAGGGTAAACTTTTTTGTCCGCAAGTATCATGGAACGCACATAATTTTGTTAAAAGTTATCATCTCTTGCGTTTTTTCTTCTTCTTCTTCCACGAACGCTAGGGCAAAGCCCTGCACTGAAAAAAAATTCTCGGCGTTTTTACCACGGTCCGTTGTTACCTTTACCATCTCACCTTTTTTACCAATTATTGGTAATTTTACCAAGACAGACTGGTAAGCTTACCTAAAAACCGGTGTTTTTTCCGTTTTTTCAGGTAAGAATACCACTTTTTTTGGTAATCAATTCCCGGTAGCTTTACCATTTTGTCTCGGTAATTCTACCACAGTCGATAAAAAACATTGGCATTTTTACCAAGGTCCAGTAAAATTACCGAGGAAGTTCAATAATTTTACCGAGATTTCTCGGTAAAATTACCAATTCCATAAATGGTAAGTTTATACCAAGAAAAAACTGGGATCAAATAGAACCCTGAATTCTTGGTAATTTTACCCTTTTCTTAGTAAATACACCGAGAGTTTTTTTCAGTGTGTTTGCCAGGTCATCCCATACCGAGCACAATCAATTATAAAATAATATAAATCTAAAAATCTGAAAATCGTTTAGGAAAGGACTCGTCAAATCAATAAAAACATCATAAAATCTTCCATCATCCTCAGAGGAAGAGAGTCAGCTTTGTGCCCATCTCTTAAGCGGTCGTCCAGGTTGCGTTTTTTAGTTTTTTATTCTCAAAAGTGTTGATTCTTTTTTGTTGCAGTCGATAAAACTAAAAACCCGGTTTAGATAGAATGCGCGGGGCCGTATTATCAAAATATCTCAATATTTTCTAGCGTAATATTTTTTGTGAAAGTATTGAACGATTATCAATAAAATATTATTAAAATTAGTGCATCGATAACAGCATTCAAAGAGAAATTAAGTGTCAGTTAAATCATACGTAAATACTGACAGGAAAGGTAGTACTAAAATAACAAATGAGAGGGGAAAAAAAACACTAATAAGTGGCCCGAATACTGTACGTAACAAGGCGGAGAAGTTTTTCGACACCCCTATGAGGTATCTATTGTCTACCGAATATAGGAAATTTTGAACACGCGGATTCGAAGGAATTTCTCCAAGAAGGAAGAGTCAATAATCCCCGGGGTTCTGCAAAGGTTTGTCAAAGCTCCTCCGAAACGACATGGGTTGACATAGCTGCCGTTTCTGTAGCAATAACCGCGGACGTATATAAGACTCCTATTTGAGTTACGTTGTTTTTCCCGAGGAGGACAGATAGTTTGACACAGTTTGATGAGTCCCGAACGTCTCCTCGTCCACGGTGGAAACTCTGTCGAAGAATCGGCGGGGGCGAGGGAAGTTAATTAATTAAACTTGAAAGCCCGTTATAACTTCAAAATAATTATAGCTTTAACTCGGGGAGAGAAAGCGGGATTTTTCCGACTCCTTCGTATATTTGATTGCAGCTCTTTCTTAGCAAACAAAACTTTTATGAGATTAGAGAGGTCGTCACGCGAGTGCGATGGAACTAAAAAAGATTCCCCAGATAAGCTCCAGAGCCACGATACTCGGTGCAAATACGTGCTCTCTCTAAATTACTTTCCTCCCGTTCTTTTTTACATGTCAATTAATATATTTTCCTTGGATCCTTGGACTGTCATCAAAAGTATGGGGTCGCACAGCGTTAGCATACTACCGGGCTTCGTCGCATGTCCGTGTCATATCAACGGATATAGCCGCGTTGTTTTATGTCGTTCTATCCCTCTTAAAAAATCCCTTATAATGTCTGTCTTTAAGCCCCTCCTCCCCCTCCCCCATGTTCTATCCTCTACTGGGTGAATGGAGGCTCTACATGTATCATCGTGTCCGAGTTAATATCGAATATTCGATATCCCTGAGGAATATTCTCCAGTTAATACTTCCTGGACGAGACTTTTTGTTAAGTCAACCGGGAATCTCTTTAAAGTGATAAGACGCCCTCTTAAAATTACAGAAATTCTGTTCGAAACAATGAAATTTCCTGGTGGCCCAAAGGCAAATTCTCAATGGAAAAAATTATTAATTAGAATTTCTACATACCCAACAGAATTTTTCGCCGTTTCGGTATCAAGTTGTCTAATGTTGAAAGAATTAAAAGAGGCAACATATTTTTTTGAAACTTATAAGAGCAGTGCGTAATGCAAAAGGCCGCACGGTGGATAGAGTCATTTAGAGAGGTCGGACACGAAAAAGTTTTCTGCAACTTTTCTATAACTGCAAATTTTGTTGTTTACATATATTTCGTCAAATTTTAAATTTTTAGGGGTGCCTAAAGAAGAAAATTTCATGAGGAAACCAACAGAGCCACTTTCATAACCTCAAAGTTTTTTATGAACGGAGTTATAAGCTTTTGAAGTTTCAAATTTTGTCCGACCTCTCCTATTGGCCTGGTCCACTGTGCGCCAGAGGCGCGAAGCTCTCCCAATGGTGGGACCGTGGAGCGGTCAGTGACTGTAGCCCCGTGGTCGTGGTACAAGGGACAGCCGCGCGGAAAACAATTATGGCGAGGATCAGCTGGCCAAAGTAATCGCCACGATACTTAAAGTTTATGATAATCCTGCAATCCCCGTGTTTTTTTATCTTTACTTTCCTTAAAATGTACTTGTTAATTTAGCGATGCCCGAATAGGTGCGAACAGTCGGGGGATTGCAGAACATTTCGAGTGACAAGTAATCAATTCTGGACGCGGGCGCAGAAACCCTATCTTCTGGCTAAGTTATACTAGTTAGTCGATTATGCATTCAACTGGGGAGGGCTAATGAAACATTTGCGATTCCGTCAATCAACAAGAGCAATCCATTAAATTTATTGCAAGAAAAACACGGGAATCGATAAGAACATCGAACTACACAACTTTACTCACAGTCTCAGAATAATCAAGTGTCTCCCCCTTCCCCCCCCTCTCTCTCTCTTCCTCGTTTACTTCAAAGGAATGGTTTGCGCTTTTTCTCTTGGGAGGACAGGTGCCCGCGGGGAGGTATTTTTACCAGGACTGAATTTCACGCAGAATCTTAAGTGCACAAAACGATTTTTGCGCGGCAAATTTTAATTTTTAGTACTGACAAACTAAGACTTCGGTTCCGTTTTGAAATTACATTGCGTAGTGAAGATAGTATCCATGCTCCAGAGTTAGGCTCCCTTCTATTTCATTGGGATGAATCAATTATTAAATCGAATTTACTGTAATTTTATTGTGAGCATGAAATTACCTGGCTGATGATTCTGATGTATCACAGCGGTATTTGTGTATTTAAATTACGGTAATCTTATTAAAAATAATTCTTCTTTTTAGGTATTTTTCGGCAAAAATAGAAAGAGACCCAACCTCTGAGACGTAATAAATTTTTATAACATGCTAAGGTTTCTAGGGCCAAAACCATGTTTTCATTTAAAAAGAATTCACGCCGGGTTTTTCGTCTTCCAATCAGTTTTTTTCTTCTTCTAACGTGAAGTTTATTAAAATTACAATATTCAATAAGTTAGGACCTAGAATTGACCTATTTTTGTAGCTGAATAGTCTCGGTCACGGACAGTATTGTTATCACAGAAAAATGCAGACAAGTCTCCGAAGAATCCTGACAGTAATTTCCTTCGTTTCGATTTATGGATAAGGCGAACTGAGTATTTAATCACAATCTTGAAAGATCGATATCCATGTCGTTGTTTCATTGTTGTGGGTATGGCATTTGATTGAATCGTGATTTTTTCCGAACAATTCTGCATCTTTTGTTTTTCCTGTCTAATGCCGTTCAATACTCAATACTCTATGTGTCTGTTACCGCCTGCTTTGAAGCACTAATGTTTTCAATGATTCAACATCCATTAAGAACCGTCAAGATACGTAGAATCAATTCAATGACGTTGAAATAATCAGGAGTACGATCTTTGCCTCACCGAAGAAATGCGCACACCGACACTTTATTGTAATTTAGCTGCCAGTACGTTGTTTTTCTCATAATTAATTCTGAGCTCATTTCGAAAGTGATTACTTTTGAATTCTGAGATTTTAAAACAAGTTTTGACCCCGAATGACCTCTCATTTAATAAAAAATTGTAAATTTACCCTAAAACCCATGATCGGTGATTTTTTTTTTGTATCGTGAAACATTTTGCCTCTTTTAGAGACGACGAGAAAATTGTCGAATTGAAAATCTGGGCCAAATCAATTCAATTTCGAAAGTAAACCCTTTGGCAATTTTGCAAGTTGCCAACATTGTTTTTCCTCTATTTGAATCCATTGAAAATATCGATTTTAGGTGAGGCAAGCTGTCTCCGATTTCGAATCGATTGTTTACATATATTTTAATGGAAGGAAAACAGTGTTGCCAATTTTCGAGAGCCGCCTTATTAACAATTTATCAAATGTTAGGAAGCCTAGCCACTAGCATAAATATACCGCGTTTAACAGAAAGGGACCAAGCCACATCAGCTATTGCCAAATTTAATTTTTCACCAGAGAACGTTTCTGTGGATTCCTTTGAAAATTTTAAGGAATTTGCTTCGTACCATGTAGAAAATCCGCTAAAATTTGCACGAAAATCCGCACAACCGTTTTCATGTAAACAATTGAATTGCTAAATTAAATTTGGCAATAGCTGATTTGGCTTGGTTACTTTCTATTTAACGCGGTCCAAATTACACTGGATTTTGTTGCAAATTTGTTTGTTTTTCCAAGAATTTCGACAAAATTATTTAGTAAACTATTGCATGCTCCCTTTACCTCCCCTCGCAGAACTGCATTTGTTCACTCGGTACCGTAAAATAGTAGACCTCAAAGTTGACCGTTCACTTAAACCGTTGGACTCAAAATGTTTCTTTTTTGACGAAATATTTCATTTTTAACGGGGTCCGCGCCCCTGAGACAGATTTCTCTGCCTGCGGAGCCAAACTTTTTGCCGGTCCATCAAAATTTTGGACCCGCCCCCCGGCCCCTCCTCCCGAGCGGTGAAGCCGCGGCTCTAATTTTTAATGTACAATAAATCACATTTTGGCCAGTGAAACAAAGACGCCAACTTGAAAGAAGAACCAGTTATTTTTATCCCTGTGCATTCTGGCGAGGTGGAGGGAGGGGGGAGCGCTCTTCCTCACCTCTCCGCGTATTGTCCAAGTTTAGCATCTCCTCCCTCCCCCTTCGTTTAACCGCAGCTTTATCTCTGTCACGGTCCCCATCTTCCCTCTTTCCTCCCCTCTTTCCTCCCTCTTTCCTCCATTCTGGCCTTTCGAAAATTATCTGCAAACTTGTCCTTATTAAAATACACGTTCGGAGCTTGAGCTTTCGCTAACCCCATTTCTCTCCCCTCCCCCTCACCCTCCCTCTCTCTATTCTAGTTGATCACTTAGAATATTGATAGGAAGAAAAATTGCATACGCTGAAGAATAAGGTACGGGCTAGAATATTGATAGGAAGAAAAATTGCATACGCCGAAGAAAAAGGTACGGGCTAGAATATTGATAGGAAGAAAAATTGCGTACACTGAGGAAAAAGATACGGGTTATATAGATATACCGTCCGTTCCGGGCTCTGAGGTCGAAGGTTCCGGATGCTGGAGCCGTAGCTTCGACTGCTCCGGGTGCTACGCCCGGAACTTTCGGCCTCTGAGCCCGGAACGCGGACGGTATTGGGAGGAAAATATTTATTATAAGTTTTCCAGAAAATTCACGTTTTATGAAGGAAATTTAGCAACGCCTGTAGGTTCATTCGACGCATTTCCTTAGGACGGCAGAATTCTGAGAATTGGAAAGTTCGGAAGTCTAAGGAAAGTCGAAGAATGTTTGAATCCGTTCTATAGTTCAATGGCGAGGCATGAATGATCGATTAGCGATTTTTCCCCATTTGAAGCTATGGTTAGGAATCGATTATTGAGGCGTTCTTTGAAAATACCTTGTTCATGGATTCTTTTCCATAGCTTTTAATGATAGATCAATCGAGGGGTTTGGAGGACAAGGCGCATATGTGCAGTTTTGCTATTTCGAGAAATCCGTATTTGAAGTTTCGAAATCACATGAATCCTCATGGCAGAAAGAAGGTTGAAACTGATTTTTATGATGCGTAAAAATTGAAATTTGTCAGCAAATTTTTCACAGAATATGCATTAACAATAGTTCAACTTGATATCATTAATATCTCATTTTTTTAAAAACTGCACTAATGTGCCTTGTCCTCTGAGCTCCCAATCGCAATATCGCAAAGCGCGCCATGTCACCGGCTCACCGCTATAGTTTCGTTCTGTGAAAGGAAAACAAAAGTTGCGAGGGAGTGAGACATCGTGAAATGCAGTGAGGCTGATTGAGGTTAAATTCGTCCCCTTGACAGGAACCCCGATTTCAGGACCTAATTGAAGCGAAAGCCACGGAGCTTGAGCGTGTATTCTTATCTCACTCTAGGAGCGACAACTCGTCGGATTTCGACTTAACAAGAGTGAACTTTCCGTGTCCCTGTTGTCACGTCCTATTTACGAACGTCGAATCGCGAGACAGTGTTTAGGGAATGCTATGACAATATTTTGACATCAAAGCCGATGCAGCCACTAGGATAAGCATCCGTCTGTCGGTGAATCTCTCTCCGCCCAGCTCCTACCGGGCCGGTTAGCGGCCGCTTTGTGATTTATTTTGAGCGCCCTGCGCTGTATTTCAGAACCTCGAAATAATTCCTCGTTGCACGCTTTAATAAGGTGTCACTTGCTCCCCACTTTGTTTTTATTGTACTCAAAATTTAAGCTATCATCCCATTTGTCTCGCGAATGCCGCCCGTTTTCCGGCTATTTTCGAAGTGTTTATGCCCCCCCGCCGATCCCTGAAAATCCGTGCTGCCCTGCTTACATCACATCTCCCAATTTGACGGATTTATGCAAAAACAGCCTATTCGCAATGGGAATCATACGCGGGTGAACTTCTTTTTCAATCGAAGCTTCAGTCTGTAACGGTGGTTTTTACGACCAGATGCGTAATGGACGAATGCCCCTACGAAGAGGCGTCGATTGTTTATCAACATGTCTCATTTTTGAACTGTCATCAGGTTTATGAGGAGTGTAAGCACTAAAATACGCATTTTGGCCGTTCGTTTGAACCCAGTCAATTCAGTAGTGAGGCGTGAATGCTCGATTATCGATATTTATCCATTTGAAGCTATGGGAAAGAATCGATTATTAAGGTGTTCGTTGCGAACACCCTTGCTAATCGATCCTTTTCCTTCAGGTTTAAATGGTAGATTAATCGATTTATCGCAAAACACGCCACGCCACTGCGAGACAATATTCTTGTTGATCCTCGTGTTTTCAGAGTCGCCGTAAACAGCGAGTGTCTCTCCTCTTAAGTCATTCTTGTACTTTTCCATCAATCAATAACGTTAAAAGTCATAAAATCGACAGGCTTGGATTGACTCATCGTCTTGGCGAACAGCATCAGTAGTGGCGCGTGGGCTGAAAATTTAGGGGAAGGGGCCGATCTTTGGAGAAACGAGAAAGAAGGCTCTTCTCTAGAAAAATGTTGAAAATTAGGTCCCTTGAGAACGCAGTTTTGTTTGTTTTCATGGTGAAATACATACACCTTCTTCTACTTTTGTTTTTGGGGGTCAATCCCAACAATGAGAATTAATCGACGTATGTCAATTTTCTGTGGTGTAACATCAATACTGCCATGCTAAGGAAGAACGCCGTATGAATATTCGAGAGTTGCCAAATTTCCCCGGTTAAATCATGTATCTTTGACGAAATCTATGTATGTTTTTCCTCAAAATTTTCAGATGTTTTAGATTAAATTTCGTGCAAAATAGTCTCAACAATTGGAAAAAAATATTTATTTCCCCAATAAATTCGTATCTTATCAGAGGAAAGGCAACGCCTGGAGGTTCATACTTTGTTTTTCCTTAGCATAGCAGAATAGCGTCCATTATAGGACCTCCCCATCGAAGGAGCTGTTTCAGGAACGACTGTGATCCCGGTCCTGAATCTGATCCAGCCAAATATAAGCAAGTTGTCAAGATCGCAAGTTGAAAAGGAAATAAAATGAGGAAGGATTAAAATAATTTTCTACCTTGTTCGTTCAGCGAATTCTGTGTATAGTTTGATGACAGATTGGACCGTTTGTGTCAAGGGAAAAAATAAACAAATGAATAAATCAACGAGACATAGGAGGAGAGAGAAAGAGAGAGAGGGTACAACAAAACGTAGTTCCACATAAATCTTCCTCTGCTTTGCAATGATCGCGCCTCAAAATCCATTTGTCAGTTCATAACTTACGGTCTTTCCAGATCCCTACCTACCCCAATGTCATGTGTATTTCTTCACTCACATTAGTTTTCAATTTTAAATTTTTGAACGGAGGGTTTGTGTCCGAAGCAGCGGAGGTCAAACTTGTGATTCTGGTGGTAATGAACCTCGTCGTAACATATTCGACTCCCTTGACTTCGGGGCCTCTCAAGTATCGCCTAAGGCATTTTGGCCACCTCATTGACCAACTCCTCCCCCCGCCTCCCTAGGGTACCCGAAAAAATGCGGGGAAAAAAGCTGAGCTATCAGCCGACTTTACAAATATAATATGCAATAATTGCTACTAAGGCCATGCTTTAATACTGCCACTGATACTGCTTTAATACCGTTACTTTTTCTTACTGTGTACTCAACTGCTCACTGATCTGTTTTTCTTTGGCTTTCAGGAAATCACTGGTTTACCCCCGGGAACTGCACAACTGGAGGCGGCGAAAAGCCCGAAAAGCGTTCTAGTGTGATCAGGATCTGTGATAATATTGAAAGATAGTCGTGGTAGTGATCCTCGACGACAGCCAATCGGAACCGACAGTGGAGTGTGCATGTGTTGAAATTGAGTGTTTGGAGGGCGATCCTGTGGAGTCGCTTGCGGATAAGTGACGTATCCGTAGCGTAGTGGCGTATCCGTATCCGTATCCGTATCGGGGCATGGGATATTAGTGCGTGTTGGAATAGTTGTATGGCAGAATGCATCATCCGGGGTCAGGGCCCGCCTGGGGGACGATGATGCTGCCCTGGGTGCCCCTCCCGTTGCCGCACACGGCCTACGCCTTGCCGCCCCACCCGGCCACGCTCCTCGCCCCCGCACCGCCGCCCCTCACCTTCGTCGCCGCCACCCCCGCACCGCAACTCCCGCCGCAGCACCACCAGATTCGACTCATTAGAAAGGTAAAAATCATCCCCTCCCACAATTGAAACAGTGAGAACGGAAACACACTAACTCGAAAAAGTAAAATTAATCAAGACGCACACAAAATTGAACACAAGGTGGAGAAGTTAATCTAAGAAAAATATGTTTAGTGCCAGAAAGCAAGTACTTAAGGACACTTTATAAGTCCAAGTTGGAACAGAAATACTAACTTCAATGACCTTCATAAAAATTGCCCATCTTAAATGAAAATTGAGCATTTTTGAGTAACGGAGTTGGTGTTTTTTCGTTCTCACTGATTCGATTTAATTTTCACTCTGTCTTAAGCCGTTTCCATGCAGTAAAAAACAACGCCGAATGGGACCTCATTTGTAATATTTATTGTCAATTTTGATGTTCAAGATAGTTTTGAATGTCCGGAGTTGAAACTACGGACGCAAACGGGAAGACCACCAAATACACGAAAATAAGTTGACCAGAGGGGAATATTCACACCGACAGTCGACGTATTTTCGTCCAGTTGGTGATTTTTCCGTGTGTGTCAAGAGTTTTTAACGTGCCCATATTCAGCGCGATCTCGCGTTTTTTTTTTTTTTTTTTTTTTTCTTTATGCGATTTTTTCAGGTTTTTACTACAGTCATAAGAGTATCGATTTGTATTTTCAGGAAGATCCGGCGCAGCAGATCTATAATATATTATCCCTGGGCTAAAACTACATTGTATTATATTGATTTTATTTGCTAAAAAACTAAAATTGCTGTTCTAAAACTAAACAATACTATAAAACTTTTCAACCTGTTTGTAAATTCAGACAGCATTTCGCAGCGAGGAATTACTTCCGCCGCAACGCTTTTAAGCTTGTTTATTGTGGTGCAAATATTCATGAATATTGCTTTCTAGTAATTGAAGCGTTGGGTGTAAAAAAGGAATTTCTTGGTTGCATTGTCTCACAATCTCCACTAAATTTGTCGTAACTTTTACCGGATATTCTTTATGCCTTTACAATGCTGGAAACGTAAAATTTCAGAAAATTCACCCAACAGTTTCCTCTCCAAAACGAAAATTAGCACTGAAGATTCTGAAACACCACAAGCTCCACAACCGAGAAATCGACGGTGAAACTACCAAACCACGTATCTCGTTTGCGGTGTTTAAAAATCTACGCTCGCATTTTATTTTTTTGAAGGAAACCAAATCAATATCATTCCTTGAAATTTTCACAGAATTTTCTCCGCAGGAAGAGAAAAAATCACAGAAATTTTCAAGACTGGACGTTAAGTAGTTTTTCATTTAAAAAATAAAGTATGACAGGAAGTCTGCGACGTCGCAAACCGAGATACGTGGTTTGGTAGTTTCACCGTCGAAATGTCCTTTCTGCACCCAACGCCTCAATCATTTTAAACGTATTTCAAATAAATTTTAAAAAAAAAGAACATTCTCAACATGACAACAATGGCTCGAGCCGCGACTGTGATCCAGCCGCGTAACGGAGCTTACATCATTAAGTTAGAGGAGACATGGACGTATGTCTGCCAAACGTAACTACGCGCATTAAGACATGAGCCCTGAGACTCGTAAAAATATGTGCATAACAGGGCTCACGTCACAGTGCACATAGTTCCGTTTGGCAGAAATACGTCTCATGCGGTAGCGTGAAAATGAGAGCGCGAAAAAATTCTCGTAAAAAGCGCGCGATTATGCACTTGGAAGGTACATCTCCATAATATGTTGCTCGGCGGAGAGGAGTGTTTTGGCGCCGATACTCCAATGTGTTTCCCCGAGCGCACTGTCTATAATAATGGTGATAAATGGTTACAAGTTTGTGTTAATTTTAAGCATCAAAATGTTCATCCCTCATTAATTTCCCGGCTGTCACGTGGAATGCTACTCAGAACGTTCCCTTTCCTATCGCTCGGAAGCAATCCGTCGGGACACGGACGGTCCTTTCGCCGCGCCGTAACGTCTGCCGTACTCAGGACGAACGCCGTATGAACCCTCAGATGTTCCCAATTTTCCCTTGATAAATACGCATTTTCCAGATTTTTGTGATCAATTTTTTTTTTCTTTTTTTTTTTTTTTTCAAATTATTCCGAGAATTTCATTCGTAATTTGATCTGAAGTATCTGAAAGTTCGCGCTGTAACGTCTGCCGTACTCAGGACGAACGCCGTTTAACCTTCAGACGTTGCCAAATTTCCCTTGATAAATACGCATTTTCCAGATTTTTGTGATCAGTCTTTTTTAAAAAAAATATTCAGAGAATTTTATTAGTGGTTTGATCTGATATCTCTGAAAATTTCAAGGGAAAATGTTCATAGGTTTCCTAACGAATAAATATTTTTCCTGGCGAGATTTGACAGTGTTCAAATGGTCTTAGGATGTTTTTCTTCAACACGGCAGACGTAGTGTTCTCGTGATTTTGACGGCGCCCTTACGAATTTCGCTATGCCATCCTCTCGCAGGTGAAAAAGTGCAAATGATGTAGTTCGGCACTGTATGAAGTAAATACTCCACTCTACACTTGAGTGAGCACAATCGAAAATTCAGGTGCTCAGTTTTTCCTTGTTTTTCTCGCTCTGATGATAAAAATAATGGCTTGTTAGTACATCGCAGTTTCGGCGGGTAACTTCTTTGTAGTATGAATGAAGAAAGAAAGCGGGGCTATCTGAAATTAGAGAGAGCGAATAAAAAATGAAAACAAATACAAATTAAAAAAAATTGGGACATGAATAAGAATATGTTATTGAGAAGAACGCCGTGTAACCATTCAAATGTTGCCAAACTTCCTCCGGTAAAAATGATTTATTTTGAAGAAATACAATGAATATTTTACCTTAAAATTTACAGGTATAGATTCGCTGTTCTTCAGACGAAAGAACTAAAGTAAATTTTGAGATTGTTGAACTGACTCAAATAATTTAATTATTTACAAGAATCGGGCCGCAACGTCTGAGCAAAGTTTTCTGATTTTTTTATGAAATTAGCGAAATTATCATATGGAAGTTCCCAACAATTTCCTGGAAAATTAAAGTTTCCGAACGGAATAAATTCCGCAACGTTAAAGTATATTTATGTGTTTTTTGTCCGGTGAACTACGGATTAAGGTGCACATTAAATTAACTGATAATTTTAATTGATGAAATTCAGTATTCGTCGAGAAAATCAGCAGTATGAGGGTAAAGTTCGGTGTTACGAACCGTCATAAAGCCTGTCATATCAGCCATATCGTTTGCTTAATGTGCACGAACCTTCGATTCGAACTAAATGAAGAACAACTTAATCGGTCAAAAAACATAGTTGAATAACAACTTAATCCGGAGAAAACTAAACCCGAAAATCCTGATAAATTTCTAACTAAATCTGATTGTAGAAAAGTTCGGTTACGTGAACCAAGTTAAGCGGAAGATGGTACCATGGTGTCTAGGTCGCAACTTGTTTTCTTAGTGTATTTCATCAAAAACGACTAGGACATTTTTCGAAAGTTCATTTCCTGGAAATTCCAATATTCCGCTTGTTCAGGAAAGTTTTCAATAGAGACCCGTCTTGGTTGCCATGCGACAAGGGAACGGGAGAGACGGTGGTTTCCTTGGAAAATTGCATTAGCTCTCAATTGGTCAATACAGGAAGCGATCAAACGATGAGGACTTTCAAAGTTTCTAAGAAACGAGAGACAATGCAACTTTTCAACGTTTCGAACGACTTACTCGCAATTCCGAAGAGAGCGTTTTGTAATTCTTGCGCCGTGATTGTGAGCACATTCCACGATAAGAGAGAAATGCGGCAGTGTCAACAAGAATTGGCATTGCTTGCATTTTTCAATTACTTTCCTCTTATACTCTGCAGATGGACGTCGATGGACCGCAAGACATGGTACGAAATGAAGTGTCACAATGTATGTTTCTCTATCGAAATTTAAGGTAGTATATACGATGCACGCATCAAAAATTGTCCGTTTCAACTAATTTTAGTTTACAAACAGCAGATTTTGTCTTTGTTATTTCACACTACCTGCTTAAAAAAAAACCGGAGTCTACTTGAGTCAAATTGAGCACTAAACCAATATTTTGGTATATTTTATTATGGAAGAATTTTCCTGTGTATTAACTTTTGTTTACAAATGTTTCTAAAGAGGAAGAATTGTATGTGAAATTAAGCTGTAGTTTTTTGCCTAACGCAGTGGATGACTTCATAGCCTAATTTCACATGTGATTGTTGTAGTTCTTTTCTGTAAACGGGAAGTTTAAATTTATAGTATTCATAATGTGGTCTAAAAATGATAATTTTTCACCTACGAGTTATTTTCGAAAATTTTCTATAGGTTCAACGTCTTTTGCGTGTAATTTTGATGAGGAAAGAGTCTTTTACAGGTGTAACTTTCATATTTTTTCATAGTCCATTTGCAGAAGGATAGATTATCGATTGACATGTACGTATTATTCCAAAACAGTTTTTTTTCCCTTTTGTACTCTGAAAATTTTAGGGAGAATATTTCTCCTTAATATTTTCTGAGCTTCAGACGATTAATTCTGCGAGTCCTTACGAATAAGCTCAGCTGCAATCATACTAAACTCACATATCAACCTATATTCTGCGTGATGTGAGCTAGCTAGAGCTCCCTCCAATTTGTTTGACAGTCCACGTCCATGTTAATCACAGAGAGCGAATGAACAAGTGGGTTTTTAATTCAACTACTCTCCCCTCATCCTTGCTATTGCGGTTTCAATCAAAGTGAGCTTTTGAACTTTTCAAAAGTTACCAGCCCCCTACAATCCTCTATTACATGAAGATCCGATTACGAAATGGGGGATGTCCAAAAAAGAGACGCGATGTCAAATGAATGTGGCAGAAAGTCAGTCATTTTCAATCGAACCTCCTGATCTCTATTCCAGGTATCTTCTAGTTATTAATCTGTTTCTAATCACCAACCATCTTATCACCTTTCAACCATCTTAGGCCTCAGCCATAGGCAGAAATGCAAGAGTGGCGTGGCGTGCTTTGCGATATATCGATTGATCGGCCATTTAAACCTATGGAAAAGTATCGATAAACAGGGTGTTCGCAGCGAACACCTTAATAATCGATTATTTACGACAGCTTCCAATGGGGAAATATCGATAGATCGCAAAGCACGCCACGCCACTGAAATGCAAGTAAATGACGGCCGTGGCACGCATAACTGATGACTCAAATTTAAAAATGCGGAAATTTTTTAATTACATCGACGGATCCAGCAAATTGGCAACATTGTTTCTTCTTAGTTTAAACCTATGGAAATATATCGATCCATGGAGGGGCCAGGTGCTCCGACAAGAATCGATTATTTACCATAGGTTTAAACAAAGGCAATCCAGTGTTTCCAAATTGCTTGATCCGCCTCTGTTTAATTAGCGTGTACCACTCTGAATTTTATTGATACGACATTTTAGACGCGCATATATTCAATCTTGGAACCAAAATAGTCAAATTGCAACATGCAATCGTAATATTTGCAACGATTTTTTTTCACCCTACCTGTTAACTGTTACAAGGTGGGAAACCAGTGCAGCGAGTGACAGCCGGCAAAATTTAGCAACAGTGCTCCTCTCATCAAATTATGGCACCATTTTTCTGTATCCAACGTGCCTGTATGGTGTCTAGTGCTCCTATGCTCTCTGTAAAGGCACTCAACAACTTGAATTTGTCATTATGTATAAGAGCGGATGCGCATTCCACTCTGCACGCGTTAGTATCGTCAATGGTGTGGCGTACTTTGCGATATATCGATTGATCTACCATTCAAACCCGTGGAAAAGGATCGATTAACAGGATGTTCGCGGCGAATACCTTATTAATCGATTCTTTACTACAACTTCAAATGGGGAAATATCGATTACGATCATTCGCGCCCTCGCCATTGATAATAGTTCCCTTCTTACCATTTTCGCTGAAATTAGAGACATAGATTATGCGGGTTTTCCGTCGCGCTCGTGTGGCAATTTCGTACAAAATGTCGGAATAAAGGAAAAAGTAAAAGCGCATTAGAAGGAGAAGGAAAGAGGAATAAAAAAAAATCAACCGATCAATAAGAATTGGTCTCAAGCAGCGATGAAGTTTATGCCATTTTAGGTTCAATGTTCCGATGCTCGGCACCTCAATTAATTTATTCAGAACTGACCTTATACATGCGATTACTCGATAAATTAGGACCAAGGATAGGCGGCTGGGTAGAAAACAAAGTCACTCCTCCTGCTGGCGAATTATTTCATATGAGAGCATCTTCGGGCCTGGACACGTACAGATAATGAGCTGCGAAATCGATCTGCTACGTCCACTTATCCTGCTGCGTTGAGGAAAAACGCCGTATGAGCCTTCAGGCGTTGCCAAATTTTCCCTGGCAAATCACTAATTTTTAGTAAAATTTTTGAATATTTGTCTGCCAATTTCTCGGATAATTTTGTTTGTAATTTGATCTAAAACTTCTGAAAATTTCAAGGAAAAATATTCATAATGTTCCTAAAGTAAACATTTTATTGAAGGAAATTTGGCAACTCTCGAATGTTCTTACGGTGTTCTTCCTTAGCACGGCAGCATTGTTCGTCGTGCTACGGAGTTGGCGAGTAAATCTTGCATGAACGCTGACTTTCTCAATCAGCAACCAATATGAGGGGGAAAAGTTGACTTTTTAGTCGAGGTATAGGACGGTACTTTCAACAATTCAATAATTTTATCTCAAAGTGAGAAGACCTACAAGTACACTTAGAAATACTTTTGCAGAATATCACGTTTCAAGTCGATATATAACCACTGTCCATCTTACAGATCTTGTAAATGAAGTCAGATCTTGAAAACTGTTTTATTCAGGTATTAAATTAGACAAGAGAATTAAAAATTCAATAATCCAAATTTGAGGCCAATAGCTATAGTTTAACTTACCAATAGGATTTCACCCACAGCACTATATGGAGAAAGAAAAGTAATTAGTGTTGCGCCAAACTACATATTGTCTTTGAGACAAAATTGTGCTCAAATGAGCTTTGTTCCTCTGAATTGAGATTTTCAGTTTTATACTGATTGTAAGCTCTAACGCAGGTTGAAAAAATTACTAACTTTCTATCTGACAGTACTTTGGTCGGAGCACTCGCTTCTCTTGTTTTTCCATGTTGCGCGTAGGTTTCTGGTATCATGAGATTATTTTTCTTTCCCGTGTTTATCAGATGAAGAGTAAAACGTGTAAAACGTAAAAATCCGCCCGTTCGCTAGTCAAGACAAACGTTTAATAACCCGTTTTTGGCGATTTAAAATTCATATTTAAACATACCGGGCGCAGTTAGCCCACGGAATGTACTTTTTCGTTGCCCCTGAACGTTAGCAGGATATCCCGTCTCTCCCCGCTCCCTTTTTTAACGGTAGCGCAAAGCTCCCCGTTTTTTTAATAAAATAATTCAAATGACTGTTTCACCCTCGCTTGGAACAAACCACATCGCTGGAAATGAAGTTTTCCGTTCCCAAATGGAAATGCGTTGCCGTGAGTTAGTGACGTGTTGCTGGTTGTAGTGGTGTCACGGCGCGGCGCGGCGTCGTATCGCTCAGTGGGCCTCAACCCCTATTTCCTCCCCCCTTTTTTTTCTCTCTTTTTTTTCTGACCGGATAGGTTGAAAATGAAATCGCTTTTTTCAAGGTTCTCACTCTTGAGCTCACACGATGTAGTTCGTAGTTCATTGGGCGCGATTTTTTTAGAAGTAAATACCAAGTTCGGCTGTAATGTGAAGGAGTATCCCAAAATGTCGAACTGTATGATGCTTCTAGTACGGAGGAGCTACTGTTAAAAATCCTGGAGTTCATTTCGCTACCACTTCTAGTTAATATTATTCCAAATCAACGTCACACTGGAAAAAAAAAACATATTGGATCTAGAGTAGAGTCCTTACTCTTGAAAACATTGACAAGAAAATGGACTATTGATTCAATTAGATCTAAGCGTAAATCAAGAACCAAGCCCCTTAATTTGATCGGATTTCCTTTTGATTTAAGCTTACATCTGATTGAATCAAGAGTCCATTTTCTTGTCAATATTTTCAAGAGTCTGGACTCCAGATCCAATGTGTTTTTTTTCCAGTGTAGTTAAGATAACATGTAATCCAAAAGCCGTTTTTATCGTCTTTCCTTACTTCCTTGTCTGTAAGAGGAGATTTTCATGGTCACTTCTGATGAATCTTGAGCGAAAAACGTTGAAACTTTGGGAATAGATTCAATCAAGGGATTAGAATTATCTTCTTCTACAAAATTGAAAAATACAGAGGAAAATTTTTTGTGGGTTTGAAACAGTTTGTATTGGGTGCGTACCCACCCCAAATCTAAAATTATCGAAGTTTTTCTTCCGTATTTTTTAGTTTTAGCAACAGAACAGTATTGTCAGCCTTTGCAAGGATCTATTCCCTAGATTGAACTGTCGAGTTTTACTCTAGATACGTTGAAATTGTTCATTTTATGGTGCTAACTATGTGCATGATCTCTTTAAACCTCCTTTTATCACAATGTAAGTCATAACTAAGCCTCCCAAAGAAATCATCTTTTCAAAAATCAAGTATGAATACGGTTCTGAGTACTTACGCCCGATTGATATCCAAAATGGTCGCATTTAAATCAAAAGGAAGTATATTCATTGTGACATGAGCCCTGTTATGCATGTACTCCGATGTATCTCAAGGCTCATGTTAGGATGAATATAGTTCCTTTTGATCTAAATACGTCCATATCACGATCCACTGTGCGTCGAATAAGCAGCGCGGCGTGCAGGGGGCCATTTTAATGTAATAAACTCGATTGCTTGACTTGTCTCTGCCCGCGGCTGTGGAATAAATTGATTAATATTTAATTTCGCCGTTATTAATGAAATGTCATCCATCAATACGGCTTCATAAGTCGGGCTACGTGAACTTGCTCGAGACTCTTTTCAAGAAAATTACTCGCAGTCCTGTTTACCCGTTTACGTCTCCACGCTTTACACAGTCGGACGGAAGTTGTAAAGGAGACTAAAAACTACTGTGAAATGGTTCGAAATGTTTACCTCTCGCTCAGCGCCCACAAACCGTCGCTGATTGGGGAAAAAAATTAGGTTTCAACGACCGAATTTCTGCACAAAGTTCTCAGCCCGTGTAATCCTAGCTTTTTAATCTTTTACGATTAAATCGGACTTCAGCTCTGACAATTGGACTTCATTTTGCAATTCAGAACTATAATTTCTGGTCAATTTGTGAAGCAAACTTATGTGCATAGAATGAAGAAACTTACAGAACGTACATGTTCCTAAACTGAGCCTGAAATTGAGTTTCAAACTGCAAAATGTACTGAAAGTATGTGTATGTATGAGCCGCTTTTATGGCGCGCTTGGGCGCTCTGCGACGCCTATTCTCCACAGGAATCTGTCATGGTAGAGATCCTCCGGAAGCTGGCATCTCTGGAGAGATGTACTGAAAGTCCAATTGATATTATTGATAAACGCGATGAGTCTTATTGTCAGTAATGTTAACACATCTGGGCAGGGCCGGATTTACCTACTTGCCGCCCCCTTCTCATTCGTTTTGAAACAGCAATGAAAACCATCAAATGAACGTGCCAGCGGGGGAGGGGTGCATAAGACGCGTTTACTGGTGTTGAACAAATTTTTGGAAAAGCCCTGTCAACACCACTAGTAAAAGTTCACGGAACATTGCACGAAAGTTAAGTTTCGTAAATCTATCTCTGTGTGGACAAGACCTTCCATTCATTAGAAATGAACGAAAAAATTATGAAAGAACAAACATAAATGTGGATTAATGATTTTAACTTCCGCCGCCGCACCTCGCAGACCGCACTGTTTGACGCAATGCGTGAAGTATTCACGCTGTCTTGTAGGCGCTGTGCGTCTCGCGCTGACCGCACTGTGTTTGATGCAATGCGTGAAGTATTCGTGCAGTCTTGTAAGCGCTAATATGTGTTACATGCCGACCGCCGCGCCGAGGGCTTCTCCTTTTCATCTCAAGTCCTCGTCATCATTTCTCTTTAAGTCGCGCCGTTCTAAGCCAAATTGCGTGTTTGGTTTCTCTCGTAACTCGACTTATTGAGGGTGCTGTCTCTTGTATCACTAAGAGACGAACAAATTAGAAATTACTATACTGTCAGGAAATGAGAGATTTTGTCGCCTTTTTTCGTTTGTAATTTTGTTTGTATAAATCCGATTTTTTTTTATACCTACACTTTTAAAAATTGCAAATTTTTGCCGCCCCTTAGATTTGCCGCCATGGGCCGCGGCCCATGTGGCCACCCCCTTAATCCGGCCCTGCATCTGGGTCACATGAACCGAAGTGGATCGCGTTAAGCAGAAAGGAACCAAGCCACATCAGCTGTTGCCAAATTTAACGGGACAAATTAATTTTTTACAAGAGGACGTTTGTGCGGATTATTTTAAAAATGTGAAGGTAATTGCTTCGTACTACATATTGTATGTAAAAAATTCACTGCTTGCACAATAATCCGCACAACTGTTTTTCTGTAAAACATTAAATTACCCAGTTGCCGACATCGGTTGGTCCAGTGGTTAGCGCAACTGATCACAGACCTAGATGTCCCGGGTTCGAATCCCGACCTCGGTGGCAAGATTTGATGGTCTCAGATCTTGTCTCCGTGGAGTGGCATGGATGTTTCTCTTCGTTTCTTCCTTTGTACTTCCGTTTCTACTGTTGTTGTAATCTTCCCATCATTTAGCGGTGGCTGTTTGTCTACACGACTAAGGCCAATGAACTATACCTAGAGTGCGCAAGCTCTCAAAAAAAAAAAAAAAAAAAAAAAAAAAAAAAAAAAAAAAAAAAAAAAAAAAAAAAAAAAATTACCCAGTTAAATTTGGCAAAATCTGATGTAGCTTGGTTCCTTTCTGCTTAACGTGGTCCAGTTACGATTCCCATAACCGAAAACATCGTCAACCCGGGCCAAAAATGTTGATACTACTTTTTAATCGAATATTTTTTTTATTTGTTACACGGACTTTCCGTGAGTGTTGGTCGGTTGAAAACTCTCCGTTTTTTCCGTCACTTTTCCATGACGTCACGAAGGGCCGTCACTATTCTTTATCGGCTGTTACTCACGCTTGGGACGTCCGCTTGGAACGCGTGGAGCGACATCGTTCAAATGGCGAATAAAACTACCTACCTCGCATGAAGCAAGCTGTAAACACAGGCCGAAAAAGAGGAAATTCACGCCACTGCCGCTCTTCCGATATTAAATTTTTAAAGCTTCATAGCAACCTATCCCTACGTCTCAGTGCTGTCGGATCGAACGAACATCATTGTATTGCCAAAGCTTCTCCTTTAAAACCTTATCGATATCAGTTATGAATATGTAAGAGTCATCATTTACGCCGGAAGGAACACTGGAAAAAAAAAAGAAAGAAAAAAAAAACACATTAGATCTTGAGCCTAGACTCTTGAAAACATTGACAAGAAAAAATACTCCTGATTCAATCAGATTTAAGCCTTAATCAAAAGGAAATCCGCTCAAATTAAGAGGCTTGGTTCTTGATTTAAGCAAAAATCAGATTGAATCAAGAGTATTTTTTCTTGTCGAAGGTTTTAAGAGTCTCGACTCTAGATCCAATGTGTTTTTTCCAGTGAATTTAAACGCGCGCGTACATTTTTAACCTTAATTTACCAATAATCTGGAGAATATTTTGCAATAACCACGTCTCAAGTGTCGTAAAACATCAATGGGACGAAAAGAAGGATAATATAAACATGCAGGAGCAATGGACTCGGATCAAAATTCGGTTACTCCTCAAGAGTCAACACCCCGGAGATACCTCAGCTCGCGACCACCGTTCATACTGCCGTCCTCAGCAAAATCACACTGGAAAAAAGAAACACATTGGATCTAGAGTCCAGACTCTTGAAAACATTGACAAAAAAAAAAAAAAAAAATACTCTTGACTCAATCAGATTCTTGCTTAAATTAAAAGGAAATCCGCTCAAATTAAGAGGCTTGGTTCTTGATTTAAGCAAAAATCCGATTGAATCAAGAGTATTTTTTCTTGTCAACGTTTTCAAGAGTCTGGACTCTGGATCCAATGTGTTTTTTTTTCCAGTGCACCGTAAATCCACTCTAGATTTTTCCAGATTTTCACCAAAAAACCAACGACCATTTTTATCTTTTAGTTTCAAAATATCTGAGGATTCTGGGATTTCAACTCTCCACAACTTTCAAACTCCACCGAGGATTCGATCCACAAAATAAAGCATCCTAGTGATCAGGTTTTCTCGTAAAAGAACAGTATGTGCGGAGGGAAAATTCAAAAAGTTGATTGGAGTTGCGGCGGTTTTGCTGTGGACGGCAGCAAATTAGACACTCGCATCGTTAGATTATTCATAAGACACATCTTTGTTTTCGACATAGCCGTCCAATCAGTGTTAGAAACTCACAGGCGCCAACGCGCCAAATCCGCCTAAAAATTCGGTCATGGCGCTTAAAAAAAAAAGCCTTTGCGCCATCGTGGCCCCTAGAAATTGCCCCCTAAAGATCTGGATTTTCATAGGAAGTCACATAAAGAAAGAAAAACAAATTTATTTGAATTAAAAAAAACTCGGAATTTTCAGCACTACAAGTGAAAGCTTTTTCTATTCTTCACGATTTCTTCTTAGTGATTTTTTTGTCTTCCCCAAGTTACAGCTACTTAACATTTCTGTTACGAAAATATCTTACGTCTAACTTTTTACTAAATGCGCCGTAATATTATAGGCAAAAAGTCAATTTAGCCCCTAAAAAATCTTCAATGGCGCCTAAAAATCGGGCTTGATGCGCCACATGGCTCTAAAACTCAAAGGTGAGTTTCGAACTCTGCGTCCAATGATATAGCGTATCTTAGTCCTGCCTTGTGCATGATACATAATTGAACAAATCTGTGTGCATAGTTTCCAGCGGAAAAATCGGAAAAAGTCGTTGTTGGAAATCCGTGCGGTGCGGCAATGATGTGGCGGGTCGGGCGGCTCGCACGCAGATGACGTGCGTAACACGTTGGAGGATGTTAATTCGTGATTTTCCGCAGTCGGCGACGGTATTTTTAGTCTTTGTTCTATCACCCCGGGCCCCAGAGCGATTTGTCCACGTGTTCTCATAATTCGCTCGCATTTTGAGGAAGTGAATCCGAGAACCCGCTCTCACCTAGTCGAATCGGTCCTAGCCAAAACTGAACGTTGGAACATGTCTAAAATCCGATGAGCTACCAGAACACACGGGGTTTCAACGGGCCTAGACAACCGAAAATTCTTAGAAAATAGGTCAGTTGCGCTGGTCTTATAATCGTGTTTTTATGCTTGATTCCTATAGATCAGCTAAAAATAATAAGATTTGTCCAAATCGCAACTTTCTACGTTCATTATTAACCAAGACATTAAATATTATCCAAGATATAGCGCTTTGAAAAATGTGCTTTAATGACGTCATCCACCGCCATAGTGATGACAGCCTCGGTTTCTCTCTCCTTGCTTTCATCCGAGTTACACGTTGAGAAACAGTGCAAACTTATGTTTTCGTGATTGATGAAATCAAGGTGGAAGAAACCAAGGATGTCACTCCCACAGTGGATAAGGTCAAAAACCCGACTTTTCAAAGGACGATATCTCTGTTAATATTGAACGTAGAAAGTTGCTGTTTGGACCGATCTTATTACTTTTAGCTAAACACGATTCCATTACCAGCGCAATTGACCCATTCTATCAGGCGAGGGAATTTTTTCATTTTCATAGTTCTTGGCGTGAAAATTGTGGATGTGAAGTCAGGGGATTTCGATGATTTTGGCGGTCCAGACCATAAAAAAGCCAGGGAATTGTTTTTCTTTCGACTTCGTAAAGACACTTATACAGTCAGGACTGTCGGAGTTCCGGAAAACCTTGAAAGTTGGGGACAATCTGGGATTTTACGGCAACCTGGAAAAGTCAGGGAAAGTTCGAGAATTTTGCGAGCAGTGCCTTTCACAGAAATCAGTGTCATTGAAAGGAAGAATATCCGAGTTGAATTGTTGAAATATTGTCCGAATATTAGAGTCAGTGAAAGCAAGAAAAGTTCAGAAAACTCAGGAAATTGGAAAATGAAGAAATTCGAGGAACCCTGTAAGTCATTCCTACGGAACGCATAGTCCATCTGGAGTTTGACTTTTTAGGCCCCAGCTGTTGGCATCTAACGATTCCGTTAAGAATGGCGCGAATCATTATTGAGAATTCGCGAAACGAGCGCGGTTGCAGATAGGTCGTCGTAATCGTCGCGTCGCATTGGTCACTGCGTCGCGTGCCGTGTTCACGTGCAATGCTCCTTCGCAAGGCTCTTGCCGGATCGTTTCTTTCACTTATCGTCGGTTTCATCAAATCAAGTTTTGCAAAGGAAAGGAACCAGCCCGCGGCGTGTGCTGCCACTTTTCCGTGCCTTATTATATTCCCAGAGCACACGGAAAGAAACACTTTTATTGCAAGGACTGGATTTGAATCAGTCACATCGAAAACGCACCAACTCGGTGACTCGAAAATTCTCAATTTCAATTACAGACAGTCAATTTTTATAAAGGTCATTGAAAGTAGCGCATCTGTTTCAACTTGGACCATTAAAGTGCCCTTGAGTGCTTGGTTTTTGCATAAAAAATCTTTTACTTTGACTAACTTCTTCACCTACTGTGCAGTCTTGTATGTGTCTTGATTATTTTCATTTTTTCGAGTTGGTGTGTTTTTGTTCTCACTGATTCTTTTTAGCTCATGTGAAATTCTGAGCTTACAAGTTCCTGCAACCAAAGTTGTCAGTCAGTTCATTTCATTTCAGTTCAGATAACCGAAGTATTTCGTAAAGAGGGCGGATACTGTTAGTATGACTAACAAATACTTGGATCCCCGTGATTGAAAACTTCATTTACCTGGACCGAAAATTTTACAATTCCTTACTGAAGATTTTCTCTCCATGCATTGACCGCGGCGCCAAGGTCGGCGTTACTATAGACAGCTTTCGTATCATAGTTTGATCAAATTTTGATCATATATGGCTGCCGATCGGTTGGAAAGCTGAATGCTCCAGAACCAGAGCATTGAAGGTGCCTGCGAAATTGCGGTGATACGCACAAATGGACACATTCGTGATTCGTGCCAGGGTTGAATTATATGCTTGACAACATACTTTCGTGGATGAATATTGTACGTTTTTTTCGTTCGAACAGTCATGAGGCAACAGTGCAGAATAGTCATTAAGCAGTAATTAAAACACGTTTTTTCTGCGTTGTAGCGTCTTGCCATGCACTCTCCTTACAAACCCATTTAATCCGGGTGGTGTGTCTCATTCAAGTTATCGCCCGCCACAGGAAATAGAATTTCAAGTAGAGGGCGGTTACCCAAGGAACAATTTTTTTTTGTTTCCGGTTTCGAACTACAACTTTTGCCAAACACTTTTTTTTTAATTATTTCTTTTTAACCATCTGGCGTAACTTCCATTGTCAGGAAATTTCACCAAAATTTGTCGGGGAAAACAGGGAAATGCCAGGGAATTTCATTTTCTAGATTCGGTGGCAACCCTGTACACCGCACTTACAACTGCGCAGCTCGTAGACACCCTGATTTTTGGCCTTGCCAAGGAAGAACGCCGTATGAGCCTTCAGGCATTGCCAAATCTCCCTTGAAAAATCCTGATTTTTCGGGAAAAGGTGTAAATATTTTTCTTCCGACTTTTCAGGGAATTTTGTTCGTATGATCTAAATTATCTGAAAATTTCAAGAGAATATATTCATGACTCTCCTCAAAAATAAACATTTCATTGGAGGAAATTCGACAACCCTCGAATGTTCTTACGGCGTTTTCCCGTAGCACGGCAGTTTTGGGAGGTGGAGCATGGGGAATTATGGAGAGCAGGGTGGCGGGATAGCCCGACAGATTTCCGGGGAAAGGTGTAAATATTTTTCCTCCGACTTTTCAGAGAATGTTCGTATGATCTACATTATCTGAAAATTTCAAGAGAAAATACTCATGACTCTCCTCAAAAATAAACATTTCATTGGAGGAAATTCAACAACTCTCGAATGTCCTTCCGGCATTTTTCCTTAGCATACTGCAAAAAAAAAACATTGGATGTAGAGTCCAGACTCTTAATAACATCGACAAGAAAAAATACTCTTGATTCAATCGGATTTTTGCTAAAATCAAGAACCAAACCTCTTAATTTGAGCGGGTTTCCTTTTGATTTAAGCTTAAATCTGATTGAATCAAGAGTCCTTTTTCTTGTCAATGTTTTCCAGAGTCTGAACTCTAGATCCAATATGTTTTTTTTTTTTTCCAGTGTATGATCTAAATTATCTGAAAATTTCAAGAGAAAATACTCATGACTCTCCTCAAAAATAAACATTCCATTGGAGGAAATTCAACAACGCTCGAATGTTCTTATGGCGTTTTTCCTTAGCGCGGTAGTTTTGGGAGGTGGAGCATGGGGAATTATGGAGAGCGGGGTGACGGGATAGCCCGACAGGACGCAAAATCCCGGTAAAAATAGAAGGAGAGATGCAGACACGGTAGGTCAGCGTCTTGGCAAGGAGGGGTGGGGGGCTCAGCCTGGGGATCAAACTGTGCGCCGCGACATATAACAAGAGGAAAAGTGCATGTGCGAGCCGACGAGTGAGGCTGGAGCTGGACGCAAGGAACATGAACTTAGGACTATACACCGACCAACTCAACACATCAACCTGCAAGACTCCCCCGCCTCCCACCCGCCACCGCAGGCGTCGCGACGCTCAACGCAGCCAGCGCGCATTTTCTCAAGCATAAGTCACCATCACCGCGTCGCGTCGCGTCGTGTCGTCTGGGAGCAATTGCCATATTCTCTGCGAAAAATTTTTGACTGAAAATTCGAAGGAAGTAGAATACACTGGAAAAAAAACACATTGGATCTAGAGTCTAGACTCTTGAAAACATTGACAAGAAAAGTGACTCTTGATTCAATCAGATTTAAGCCTAAATTAAAAGGAAATCTGCTCAAATTAAGAGGCTTGGTTCTTGGTTTAGGCTTAAATCTGATTGAATCAAGAGTATTTTTTCTTGTCGATGTTTTCAAGAGTCTGGAATCTAGATCCAATGTGTTTTCTTCCAGTGAGTCCTACAGCATTCCTTACAGTCGTGTAGGAATGTAGGCGCTAGTATGCGTTTCACGCAAACTGACCGACTGCACTGCATTTGGCGCAATGCGTGAAGTATTCATTCAGTCTTGTAGGCGCAAACATGGGCTCGACATCGACCGCACCGTTTGGCGCAATGCGCGAAGTATTCCAAGAGTCGTGCAGGCGCTGATACAGAGTCTCGACTCTAGACCCAATGTGTTTTTTTTTTCCAGTGTACTGCCGTTTTGAGGAAGAACGCCGTATCAGCCCTCAGACGTTGCCAAATTTCTTTCGATAATGTCGAATTTATAAATTCGATATTATCATTATTCGATGGCAGTATACTGGGAAAAATTATGAACATTGTTTTCCAAAATTTTCTGACAATTTTGTATGCAATTAAATCTAAAATATCTGAAAATTTCGAGGAAATATATGTATAGATTCGACCTGTGGCGTGGCGTGAAGTGCGATGTATCGATTGTTCTGCCATTTAAACCTATGGAAAAGGATCGATAAACAGGGTGTTCGCAGCGAACACCTTAATAATCGATTCTTCACCATAGGTTTAAATGGCATAACAATCGATACATCCGCGATTGACGCCACGCCACTGGATTCGGCCTGACTAAACTCGATTATCGCAGCTTTTTCCGACGTTATGTCGTCAATAGAGAATTTGTAGGCGTCTGAAATTTCTGAACACGAGGATACCCTCGGTTCATGAATTGAACTTTTATCGGAGAAAATATGACAAAATGATCTTATCTGCTGAAATACCTGTGTTTAAATGGGAAATGCCGCCAGATGACTTCACATGCGGTGCATTTTCTCACTTTTAAATATGTTTTTATACTATTACTAAATATAATTATTATTATTGGAAATATCCATATCAGAAAAAAATTATAAAAAAACTGTGAAAACAGCTCTTTCAGCACTTTCAGATGAAGCAATAAAAAAATTTGTTTGCAAATTCTCCATTTTCACCATCGGGTATTTGAAGACCTAAGATCTTTCAATCGGCTTTTCAACGCTTGTTCCTACATGGTCCGGAAACTTCGCAGCTTCTCGTCGCACCGTTCTTCTCAGAAAGAGAATACGTACGCGCGTGCCGATGCGCCGCGCCGTCGAAACACAACTAATTTCGCAACTTTCAAGTAGCTGTCAGTGAACCTCACGGCCAAATCCAAACACGGCACCTCGCGCGCTCGCTGCGGGAATGCAATTTACTCGCGGAGCAGGGAAATCTCCCGATAAACCTGATAACTTCCAAAAATGCTGATGCCTTGGTTTGTGACACTAATTTAATATCGGGCGTGATTTTCTGACACCCCGCTTCATCGCGGCTCCCGCCGCGGAAGACGGGGCGACAAATTCCGCCAAGTTCTGACAGCTTAACGCCCGGAATGAATTGAGGCAAAGTTCGAGCTTTGAACGGTGGAGCAGAACTCAATCACTGCCGTAAGAATGACAGACACATAGTTACACCGAGGGAACTGTCGAACTTATTTTTAAATTTTTCTCCACCAACAGAACTTTTTGAGTTTGATTTTTTTTTAGAATTATGAACGCGAAATTTTTGAAGGATTTCAGATATATGAGAATAACAGACACGGAGGGAACTGTCGAACTTATTTTTAAATTTTTCTCCACCAATAGAACTTTTTGAGTTGGATTTTTTTTAGAATTATGAACGCAAAATTCTTGAAGAATTTCAGATACATGATGATGACAGACGCGGAGGGAACTATCCAACTTATTTTTAGATTTTTCTCCACCAACAGAACTTTTTGAGTTTGATTTATTTTAGAATTATGAACGCAAAATTCTTGAAGAATTTCAGATACATGGGAATGACGGACACGGAGGGAACTATCCAACTTATTTTTAAAATTTTCTCCACGAACAGAACTTTTTGAGTTTGATTTATTTTAGAATTATGAACGCAAAATTCTTGAAGAATTTCAGATACATGGGAATGACGGACACGGAGGAAACTATCCAACTTATTTTTAAAATTTTCTCCACGAACAGAACTTTTTGAGTTTGATTTATTTTAGAATTATGAACGCAAAATTCTTGAAGAATTTTAGATACATGGGAATGACGGACACGGAGGGAACTATCCAACTTATTTTTAAATTTTTCTCCACCAACAGAACTTTTTGAGTTTGATTTTTTTTAGAATTATGAACGCAAACTTCTTGAACAATTTCAGATACATGATGATGACAGACGCGGAGGGAACTATCCAACTTATTTTTAGATTTTTCTCCACGAACAGAACTTTTTGAGTTTTATCATTTTAGAATCGGTACGAACGCAGAAGTCTTCAAGAATTTTCTTTACAGGATGTGATCGAAGAAAATCTTGCGCAATTAAACACTGTTTTTGCATTTAAAAACGGGCCTGTAAAGATAAATGGACCAAGTTTAGCAAAAAGGAACCATGTCTCATCAGCTTTTGCCAAAAACTGGGCAATTTAATTTCTTACAAGTGAACGTTCGTGCAGATTCCTTCGAACCTTTTTAGGAGTTTGCTTTGTGCTTTGCAGAAAATTCACTGAAATTTGCACAAAGATCCGCACAACCGTTCTCATGTAAAAAACTAAAGTGCCGGATTGAATTTGGCAATAGCTGATGTGGCTTGGTTCCTTCCTGCTTAACGCGGTCCAAACAACGTCCATACCCATATTTTACTGTCTTGTGAAAATGGAAAGTTGAGGAAATTATCGAACGGACGCAACAGCAGAAAAAAGTTTCACATCAATTGAATAGAAGCAGATTCAGTTTGGTTGGACTACCTTTGAAACAACCGTAGCAGTCCGAAAGAGTTCGCGTTGAAAGAAAAACGGAAAAATGAATCGATGGATTCAGCGCGGGGGGGGGGGGGGGGGGATAAAATAAATCATCGCTGGAGGACCACGGGCGACTGGGCTGAGGCGGAATCATAATTGCAGGGTTATCAAATGTAATAAGAAAGAAAACACACGCGAAATAAAAATTAACATTTCGTTCCTCTGTTCGTCCCATCATCCGAGGATGCTACGCTGCCGTGGTAAGGGAAAAAGCCGTATGAGCATCCGAGAGTTGCCAAATCTCCCCTCTTACAATATTGATTTTTTCGAAAAATTAAAATTATTTTTGCGTGAAATTTTTCGATACCGTGCATCACACCGCGAAGAAAATTCTCCGAAAAATTGGACAGTAATTATTCACAGGTTTTTCCGAAAATTCGTGTTTTACCAAAAGAAATTTGGCAACGCGCGAATGTTCATGCGGCGTTTTTCCTCGGCGCGGCAGTACTGCCTTCGCGGCAACCTCGAGCACGACGGTCAAAAATAAATCTTTTTCCATGAGTAACGGGGAATCAGTGTTGGCGAAAGGAATCGATTATGGCATATAAATTGAAACATAGAGCGTCTCTTTTGCACAACCACCCCGCGAATATGGACAGAGGGGGTTGGCAGTCGCGTTTGCGGGTCCCCCGGCGACTGAAAGACGCGTTTAACCCCCCTCCTCTTATCAGGGCGCGGTGCGGTCAACCTGCGTCGCGAAGGGTTAAGGGTCAAATTCGACAAGGAGTTAATGGCCGTATTGTTCTGATTGGCTTCATAGTCTAAGCTATGCAAGCCGTTTCGTAGCTGTTGTGCGGGTGACTAACCCCCCCCCCCCCCCCCATCGTTTTGACTGCGGGGTATATTTCAAATGATCAAAGGATACCGTGTACGATTGAGATAGAACGAAAGCCGCAACTTCTCGTTTCAAAAATTCCTTTGTGCCCTCTTGGACCAAAAATTAGAAATGATTTTCTGGGGCTCTCAGTTTTGGCTCCCTTCTGTTTTGACAACATTAGTGTACAGTGTTTTTCTATGAACCTAAATAGATACGGAGGAATTACTTTTCCCGAAATCAGTAGCGATCCGTGAATGATCGATTTATCGATATTTCCCCGTTTGTAGCCACAGTAAAGAATCGATTATCAAGGTGTTCGTTGCAAACACCCTGTCTATCGATCCTTTTCTATGGTTTTAAATGGCAGATCAATCGATATGTCGCCAAGCACGCCTCACTACTGCCTGAGATTGATTCTCCCATAAACAACGAATCGGAGGCAAATTAGCCTCCTTGCTCTCTGCATGTGTCACGTAGACCGCATTCTGCAGTAAGGAAGTACAATAAATGGGTCATTCATAAAAGCGCCTATCTGCATAGGGAAACTAATGACGAATGTGTTGTTTCTGTAATGAGCCAGAGTTCCATTTTGAAAAACGAACCAAAATTTACAATTAGGAACACAAATTTCAGGCTCATCCATAAAATTACGTACCTGCAGAAAAAAACTATAGTATCTAAGCGTTTTTTGAACTAACCCAGAAATTATCGTTGCTGTAATTGCATAATGCAGTCCAAATGTTGTTCAATTGTAGAGGAACGTTTCCTGAATTCTTTTTCCCATAAAACGATCAATTATTAGAGGCAATTCCACCTGTCGACCCTCCGTCATGTGTACGTGCCAAGTCTTGTGTGTTTCAAGCGAGTTTTTGTGTGGATGATGTGCATTCCGTGATTCTGGAGGCTCCTAGGGGCGCAGAAACGACCTTTCGGCCGATCGAATCACGTGAATCTCGATCCCTCACTTGTGTGTTTAAAGCGAGTTTTTGTGTAGATGATGTGCATTCCGTGATTCTGGAGGCTCCTAGGGGCGCAGGAACGACCGTTTGGCCGATTAAATCATGTGAATCGTGATCCCTCACTTGTGTGTTTCAAGCGAGTTTTTGTGTAGATGATGTGCATTCCGTGATTCTGGAGGCTCCTAGGGGCGCAGAAACGACCTTTCGGCCGATCGAATCACGTGAATCTCGATCCCTCACTTGTGTGTTTCAAGCGAGTTTTTGTGTGGATGATGTGCATTCCGTGATTCTGGAGGCTCCTAGGGGCGCAGGAACGACCGTTTGGCCGATTAAATCATGTGAATCGTGATCCCTCACTTGTGTGTTTAAAGCGAGTTTTTGTGTAGATGATGTGCATTCCGTGATTCTGGAGGCTCCTAGGGGCGCAGGAACGACCGTTTGGCCGATTAAATCATGTGAATCGTGATCCCTCACTTGTGTGTTTCAAGCGAGTTTTTGTGTGGATGATGTGCATTCCGTGATTCTGGAGGCTCCTAGGGGCGCAGGAACGACCGTTTGGCCGATTAAATCATGTGAATCGTGACCCCTCACTTGTGTGTTTCAAGCGAGTTTTTGTGTGGATGATGTGCATTCCGTGATTCTGGAGGCTCCTAGGGGCGCAGGAACGACCGTTTGGCCAATTAAATCATGTGAATCGTGATCCCTCACTTGTGTGTTTAAAGCGAGTTTTTGTGTAGATGATGTGCATTTCGTGATTCGGGAGGCTCCTAGGGGCGCAGAAACGACCTTTCGGCCGATCGAATCACGTGAATCTCGATCCCTCACTTGTTTGTTTCAAGCGAGTATTTGTGTGGATGATGTGCATTCCGTGATTCTGGAGGCTCCTAGGGGCGCAGAAACGACCTTTCGGCCGATCGAATCACGTGAATCTCGATCCCTCACTTGTGTGTTTAAAGCGAGTTTTTGTGTAGATGATGTGCATTCCGTGATTCTGGAGGCTCCTAGGGGCGCAGGAACGACCGTTTGGCCGATTAAATCATGTGAATCGTGATCCCTCACTTGTGTGTTTAAAGCGAGTTTTTGTGTAGATGATGTGCATTCCGTGATTCTGGAGGCTCCTAGGGGCGCAGAAACGACCTTTCGGCCGATCGAATCACGTGAATCTCGATCCCTCACTTGTGTGTTTCAAGCGAGTTTTTGTGTGGATGATGTGCATTCCGTGATTCTGGAGGCTCCTAGGGGCGCAGGAACGACCGTTTGGCCGATTAAATCATGTGAATCGTGATCCCTCACTTGTGTGTTTAAAGCGAGTTTTTGTGTAGATGATGTGCATTCCGTGATTCTGGAGGCTCCTAGGGGCGCAGGAACGACCGTTTGGCCGATCGAATCACGTGAATCTCGATCCCTCACTTGTGTGTTTCAAGCGAGTTTTTGTGTGGATGATGTGCATTCCGTGATTCTGGAGGCTCCTAGGGGCGCAGAAACGACCTTTCGGCCGATCGAATCACGTGAATCTCGATCCCTCACTTGTGTGTTTCAAGCGAGTTTTTGTGTGGATGATGTGCATTCCGTGATTCTGGAGGCTCCTAGGGGCGCAGGAACGACCGTTTGGCCGATTAAATCATGTGAATCGTGATCCCTCACTTGTGTGTTTAAAGCGAGTTTTTGTGTAGATGATGTGCATTTCGTGATTCGGGAGGCTCCTAGGGGCGCAGAAACGACCTTTCGGCCGATCGAATCACGTGAATCTCGATCCCTCACTTGTGTGTTTCAAGCGAGTTTTTGTGTGGATGATGTGCATTCCGTGATTCTGGAGGCTCCTAGGGGCGCAGAAACGACCTTTCGGCCGATCGAATCACGTGAATCTCGATCCCTCACTTGTGTGTTTAAAGCGAGTTTTTGTGTAGATGATGTGCATTCCGTGATTCTGGAGGCTCCTAGGGGCGCAGGAACGACCGTTTGGCCGATTAAATCATGTGAATCGTGATCCCTCACTTGTGTGTTTCAAGCGAGTTTTTGTGTAGATGATGTGCATTCCGTGATTCTGGAGGCTCCTAGGGGCGCAGAAACGACCTTTCGGCCGATCGAATCACGTGAATCTCGATCCCTCACTTGTGTGTTTCAAGCGAGTTTTTGTGTGGATGATGTGCATTCCGTGATTCTGGAGGCTCCTAGGGGCGCAGGAACGACCGTTCGGCCGATCGAATCACGCGAATCGCGTTCCCTCACTTAGTGTTCTGAGCCCGGTCGGTCAATCTCGTTGCAGCTGCGGAGGCAAGAAAAACTTTAGGGCGTAAAATGATTCCGTGGACGAAAGTTTTTCCCACTCTTAGCTGTCGCTCCAGCTGTAATTCCTAAAGTTTTGCCAATCTTTAAACAAGAGCGTGAGGAGATTAAGGATGGACAAGTACTTTCGAAACAGGTTGCAATCTAAAGCCTCAGTTTAATGACCGCTTTAGGTTTAAGTACAGAGGCTTTTCCATCTCCTCCGTGTCAGATTTACGGGCTCACGGATGGAACATTTAAACCGCGATGAGCAGAAAGGAATCAAGCCACATCGGATATTGCCAAGTTTCACCGAAAAATTTAAATTTTTACAGGAGAACGATTTTGCCGATTGCTTTGCAAATTGCTGGGAATTTGCGTACGTACCGAGGAAACCCCTAGAGATTTTTAAAAAAAATGCTCGCACAACCGATTTTCTGTAAAAAAATATATTATACGATGAAACTTGGCAATGGCGGATATGACTTGGTGCTTTTTTGCCGAGTGCTGTCTATTTAAGGGTGACATCGGAACGTGTCCTCGAGGAGAAAATCGCCCGTCTGGAGGACCGGGCGAGGTCTCCTTGATTTCCCATAGGCGAGAACCCGGTTCCGTTTTATGGGATTATAAACAAGTTTGAGAGGTTATTCCGGGGGACATAAACCAAAATTGGATTATTTTTCACCGATATGCACGTAACTGCAGCTCGTAAAGTTGTTGGCAAAGTGTCAATAACTCAACCGAGAGTGGATGCTCCCGAGTCCCGTAGCTCCGCAAATTGACCTGCATCTTCGCGGAGCACCACCCCTGGAACCGCTCGATACCCTCGGGTAGTCTCGTCTCGTACTTCTGACAATGGCGATTCTTAGATTTGGCAACACTGGGCTCCTTCCATTTAACTTCATGTGAAAGAATCGATATTGATCGAGAGAGGAATGCCTCACCTTAAGTCGACTTTGAAAACTAGATTTAAATGGAGATGTTGCATGTGTGAGGGATTTGCGATTTTGCCATTGATTCTTATGTAAAAGTTTGCGAGAAACACGATGGTGCCACTGGTTTTCTCTGAAATCAACTCCCAAGCTCAAAAAAAGCTCTCAAGTTGAGGCCAAAATGGAGGGCATTTCCCACCCTACCCTGAGAGTCCACGTCTACATCAAGACAAACTCTCCATTCAAAGATAGGGAGCAAATACATAGACAGGGTTGCCGTGTTTTCAGTTTTGGAGTCACCAAATAAAGTGGCAGCCCTGCCAATGTATTTGCTCCCTATCTTAGCATGGAGAGTTTGTCTTGATGTAGACGTGGACTCTCAGGATAGCGTGCGATATCCCCTCCATGTTGGTCTCAACTTGAGAGCTTTTTTTGAGCTTGGGAGTTGAGTTCAGAGAAAAGCAGTGGCCCCATCGTGTTTCTCGCGAACTTTTATGTAAGAATCATCGGTCAAATCGCAAATTCCTCACACATGCAACATCTCCAATCTCCATTGAAGGAAAGCAATATGTGGCTGTTTGTGCCGATGCAATAAGGCCAAAGGCTCATATCCGGGCAAAAATTTAAGAACTAGGGGGGAGGGAAAAGGAAAGGCTATGTTCCCCATTTTTTAAGAATCACCACTGCTTTTCATCGAGAGAGAATATATTTTAGAAATTCCGCACTGTAACCTTCCTTGTACTGCCGCCCTGAGGAAAAACGTTGTATGGGCCTTTAGACGGTGCCAGATTTTCGTCAGTAAAAACCGAATCAACTGATTAAAGATTCCAGTGGTGATCGATAATGAAGAATGTTCACCTTTAGAGATGTCAAGAACTTATTAAACATACGGCACTCAAGCGCACTGTTTCACCCAGGATACTAAAGGAAACGGTTCTTGCACATATCAGAACCGGGGGGGGGGGGATGCATACTAAAACGGGGAAAGGAAATGCTCCGACTATTTGCGTGCGTACCTACATAAATACGTCATTATGTCATCCGCTACATGCGTGATAGCGCACACAGAACTGCTCGCAATGGAGTCAAACGCAGGCAGCTCCTCATTACTGGATGTAAAAAGTAAATTGCTCCTTACCGTACGATTTCGAAGCACCCCATTACAAGCATTTTCTAGTCGACGGCACTCCGCGTCATTCAACGGTGTGATTCTTCGCATGCAGGACTTCTTGATGAAGTGCAGTCGAGTTGTCATAACCGGCGCACAGTGAAACGGCCAGGGTGTCTACAAGTCCGGAAGTTTCGGAAAGTCCGGAAATAGTACTGATCTTTCAAGGTCGATCCGGAATTTATGAAAAAGTGCGGAAATTCCGCAAGAAGGACCGGAATTCTTTTCATTTTTTTATCATTTTTGTCGCATAATTTGAGCGAGAAATTCAAATGTTTAAAAGTTTTCGAATTTCGTCAAATGGAGGTACTGAAGAAGTACTGAATTTTTCTGTTGAGAAGACACTGAATTACTTGGGAATCTTTTGTAAAAGTACTGATTTTTCGCCAGCCTGTTTTAGTAGACACCCTGAACGAGGCATTTGGAGAGATTGGACGTTGATTTTTTTTTACAAAAACACAAATTTTGATGTTTATTTTGTCACATGATATATATTTTAAGAGTTGTCTCTTGAAGGACCCTCCTTGAGGAAACCAATGATATGATTTTTTTTATCCTCCTCGTTTTTCATAAAATGAAATATAAGCTTTTAAAGTTCTTGCATCATGTTCAACGTTTCCCACTGACTTGTTTCACTGTGCGGCGCGGGACTTGATGATAAAGCTTGCATACAACTATTCGTGTTCTGTCGTTGTACGTGTTGCATACTTAATGAAATGCAGGCGTTTCTGCTTTCGTCTGCCGCGCGCACCTCTACAAGTCCCTGGCTTTTCGTAGGGGAGGCGTTCTTAGAGATCACAACGATTAAAACGTGACTTAACTCTCTTTATCGGTGCAAGAGTTAATTAAACCACCCGTAACAAATTCTTTTTGATATTGAAGAAGATTCTCTGTGGAGACTTGAATTCCAATTTTTATAAACTTTTCACATTTTCACGTTGCACTCTCGCCGTGACAAGTTGCAAAACAAAGGTCTCGCCGTGACAAAGTACAAACACAATTATCCGAAAAATTGGTAGAAAAATATTCAAAAACTTTCTTGAAAATTGGTGTTTTGCCAGAGGAAATTCGGTAACGCCTGAAGGCTCATACGGCGTTTCTCCTCAGCACGGCAGTATTTGTAGTCGAGACTTGTACGAATCGAATACGCGTTCGAGGACTCCAAGCTGTGCATCGAGCAGTAATATCCATCGTGTAAAAGCTAAGGAGCTACCAGACCGAGTGAGAGAGGTGGATGAGGTCGGACAGGAAACACGGTTCAGTACTTCCATGATTACGAGGAAGATGATAAACACGCGTCAACCTCATCGTCACTTAAAATCATCCCTTAAATTTTCTCTCACCCTCTAGCCGTCCGGTCCATTTCCCAACTACCCTTGAACGCAACGGCTCTGCCTCTTCTCCGTCCACCCATTTTCTTTTTTTCTCTCCTCCCCCCCCCCAAAAAAAAAAACACCGGAGATTGAAGCACGCGTTCTTTGGTTCTGTACCTCACCAGCCCCGCGAAGGAACCACGACGAGCCCATCTCGTCATTAAACTTATTACTCTGCCGTGCCAAGGAAAAACGCCGTAAGAACATTCGAGGGTTGCTAAATTTCCCCTCTGAATACATTAATTTTTGAGTCAAATAATAAATATCTCTCCTTGAAATTCTCTTATGCGTTAGATCACATTGCGAAGACAATTCTCAGGAAAATTGGAAAGAAAATTTTCACAATTTCTCCTGAGAATTCGTATTTCACAAAAGGAAATTTGGCAATGCATGAAGGTTCATACAGCGTTCTACCTTAGCATAGCAATATTGTCCCTTGGTGGCTCCAGGGGGTACGGTGTTAACTCCCTCCTCCCTATCCTTGGATCAAAACCGAAAAAAAGAAGGGACAGGAAAAGAAAAGTCGGTAATTTTTTTTCAACCGTGAATGGTCCAGGCAAAAGAGAAATTATTGCAATCCTTTTTTTTAGTTTTTTTTTCCTGTCTTCATTTTAGGACATGTTGACATCTTCCTGTTTCAGGTGTGCTGAAAACCGTCAACGATATAAATTTGGGTTTAGCGTATATGGCCATCAAAGTTTCAATCTCTGAGAAAACCCAACCCAACAGCATGAAACAAGGCACAAATTTCACGACAGAAAAACAGCCATGTAATGAGAAAAGACAAATTCCTCATGAAAAGTATTGCCTTACACCTGTTTAACACTTTCCCAGAACCCCTAAAGATACCACTGAAAAATGAGGGATCGAAAAAATTTAGTATTGCTCTGAAAGAGACACTTATGAAATATAACGTAACTACTACAAGTATTTCCTTGTATCGATCTACATGGTTTAAAACTAAAACTAAACAAATTCATTAATTTTACATAGTAACGTTAGAAAATACGATGATAGATACACAATCTAAGAATTTATAGAACAAACTATCGAAACCAGATAATCAAATCTCTTTTGTAACATGATTACTTTTTATTTACACTTTTCTTCAAGATATGTACAATGTAAATATGACGTGTACCTAGCCTCAAATAGACTCCTGTATAAATAAAACAATTTGAAAAAAAAACAAGTTGGATTTTGCAATCGCTAGCGATAGCAATATTCGTCATGGGAACGTTAGCTTCTGGGATATGAAAATGTTAAGGTACAGTTCGTTTGTAGTATCTTCTGAATTGAAGGGGCTATGTAATTTTGTGTTGACATCTCTTTTTTAACATTTTTAATTATTTTCTTTGCATACAAGAAAGCTGTTATGTACCAATTATTTATTTTCGTTGAATTATATATGGTTTTCGGAAGTTAACGCATTTAAGTTTCAGGTTCGCTTTTTCGGCGTAAAGTATACACGGAAAAAAAAGTGGTCCGCTACGTGAGCGGACCTGCTCGGTGAATTTGAGGTACGAGCTTGAGGAACGACTGTCTGATAAAGACCCAGGTGACTCCTGGTTGTCAACCCCGTACTCAGGTCGCCTGTGGAACCCGGCTGTTCGGGTCTGAGATGAATACCGTAACTTCAGTAATGACGAGCGGCTGTTCGGCGCCAACGAACGGGGAAAGTCCACTCCGTGGATACCGGACGCATCGACCCCCGTCGGCACAGAAGGATCAGGGCTCAACCCCGCGTTGGTCCGCATTTCCGCATGTCCGTCCGGCCAACTAATTACCGTTGGCGTGGTCTTTGTCCACTTACCACCGCGCGCCATATTGGTGTTTGACTTCCAACCGTTCTGACCGTTTTAACTGCTTTCCAAGTTTCAGTTGGAATATTAATATCTGTGTGAACACTGTGTTATTTTCTGTTTTGTTTTTGTGTACAATGTTGATGTATTTGAAGAAATCTGAGACGATTCTACGAGAGCTGTAGGCAGTTAAGGATTAAGTGTGTTGTCAAGGTGAGTGTGTTTATTAGGCCATTTTAGGCCCTCGAATATTCTACATTTTCAGAATTCGTCACTCATACATTATTACTCACATTTTTATCTTTCTTATTTCATTTCTCACATTTTGCTTCACAGAATCATTCAATTTTTCGTATCTTGGATCTTTATTGTTTTTGCCCCATCACACCTGCAAACAAGTGCACACCTACTTTATACATATATCAAGTACAACGCGAGAATATTTACCATTTGAGTTACGCATAGCTAGACAACAGTGAGGAATTTAATGTAACGAATATTCAATTTTTATTTGCATTCATTCATTTTTAATGGAATCGATGGTTTTATAATGCTTGTATATTTGTTATTTGGTCACTCATTTAGAAATCAATCAATGATAAAATCCGCAATTTTGAATTTTTAAGAATACTGGCATTTCATTACACATTCACGACATTAGTAACGCAACTATTAAGTCCCACTGATTTATTGAAAGGCTGAAATCCAAAGAGAGAAAATACTGACATCGACAAACGCGTGATGCACGTTAACTTCAAAGCAAATGTGTTACATGAAACAATTATTTCCCCCCATTCTTTGCTTATTTATTTATTTAGTTAATAAGTAACTAAAGGGTGACGAATTTTGAAAATTGGTAGAAAATTCATGACTGTGTTCAATGACTAATAAACACACACATCTTTGAGCTTTTGAACAGCTTTGACGCCTGACAGCTCTTTTAAAACACTCTCATCTTTCGGAAAAACTATCAAAATCAAACAGAAACTGATACAGGAGCACCAGATCTTGATTGCGGGAATTTTTTGGGTTTCTGACTTACATCATGAACTGCGCATGAACGGGAAGTACGAAATTGCTAAAACGGATGCGAACCTGAAGAACTAATAAACTCTTATTCCTATATAGGAACAAGAGCTTTCTCAACGAATAATAACTGGTCTGCATAGGGAAAACCTGAGGATCCCTGGAGCAGCAGGGCTGAGAAGGGGGGGAGGGGAAAGAAAAAGAAATTCGGTACTGTGATTACATCAGTCTAGCTCTGCTACAAAATTCGTCTTGGTCTGATCTAACGAACGAATAAGCCCGCGGGCGCTAGTAAATTCCGCCGAAAATGGGTAAATTCCGCCGATTTTCCATCCACCGAAAGTGTAAATTCCGCCGGTAGGTGCCACCGAGCGAGTGTAAATTCCGCCGATGGAGGAAAAGGAAAATGTTTTTGGAACGGCACTCATATTCGGCAAGAGCATCAAGTCAGGATGTTATCTGTTTGAAGGTAGATCTGCGCTCGAAGCCGAGGAGTTGCACTTTGATGATATCAGTAAAACTGATAGCGGATGGTTTGGGACGGAACGCGGAATGTACATACATGAACTCTGACTTCAGTAGCCGAAAAGATGGAGCCGAGAGTGTCCGTTATGACAAGTGAGAAGGGGAAATTTATTATTGTGCGGGACGGTTTTAAATTTTATAGAAAGGCTGTATTAAAAACTGGTACAGAAAAGTGGGCGTGTATTAAAAAAGACTGTCGTGCTCAATTTTTTACAAGCGAACAAATATCAGAAGGATCTGTGCCAGAAATTTTGGACTTTAAAGGAACGCATGATCATGAAAAAGTGAACGAAAAAAAGCTGCAAAGAGGGAAAATTTCGGCGCAAGTTAAACGAAAAGCAGTGGAAAACGCGTGCGAGCGGCCACCCTAATATAAAAATGTTCGTTGAAGCTTTACTCGCCTACCAATTGGAAATGTACGTCCGGATTCAAAGTGTCGGGTCTCCAGCCAAGCTTCGGTCAGACGTCAAAAGGCAAAAAGCACACGTAGACGATGCAATTATGAAATTTAAAATTCACCAAGACCGTTTCAAATTTGTTAAAACAGTTTCATACCGTTTCAGCACAGTGAAAAAGTGAAAAACTGTTGGTCTTCTTACGACATGGGTCTCTTTTTTGTTTTATTTTTTGACGTGGGGCTCTCTACACCCTAAATGTTTATTTTCTACGATCTCCTCTCCGACTTCAACTCATAGGCATAGAGGTAAGCAAATTTGCACTACTTACAAATCCTGTTTCAAAAACATTGACCGGCGGAATTTACATTTTGGGTGGACGTCATATCGGCGGAATTCACAAATCGGGGGAATGATAAATCGGCGGAATTTAAACTCCAGAAAAATAAAATCGGCGGAATTTACAACCTCCCAAGCCCGCATGAACGACCGGGAGTTCCGGTATTCACAGCGGACCTCTCTGGGTCAGCGGAGGAACAGTGCGTTCGTCTTAGCGAGACATTCGCGGTTGTCCACTCCGGCATAGTGACCATCAAATTCACAGGTACCATTACAGTCGTCAACCCCGGTAACCCTCTATAGCGCTATATTCACAGGAACTTTCCTGCAACCGGTACGGACTAGTCCGCTCGGGTAGCAGGCCTTTTTTTTCCGTGTACGTAAGGTGTCCCAAAAGCACCGGGACTTGTTCTGTAACTTCGAAAGTAAGATAGATACAGACATGATCTTGATTTCATTTTAAAGATCAACTCAATACCTATCGATTAAAACCAAGATCAGCTCAATCGGATAAAAATTGACCGAGTTATGGCAATTTGAAATCAGCGAGGAAAGTTTACGCCTACGGTTTTTAAGGAAGATTCTTCATCACCGTAAATCGAAAAGTCGGCCGATAAAGTGATGCTTATTGTGTTTTTTTATTTTCGAGGTGTCATTTATCAACATTTTGTACCATCAAACACAACAGTTGACAGTGCGTATTATTGCAAAGTACTAAAGGAGTTGAGAATGCACATTTCCCGGAAACGGTCGGACTTGAAAGCTTCGTGGATACTCCATCAAGACAATGCGCGGCCTCACACATCGAGCTTAACACGTGAATTTATGAGTAAAAATGGAGTTGAAACAATCCCTCATCCCCCTAATAGCGCTGACTTGGCTCCATGTGATTTTTGGATGTTTCCCACGCTTAAAAAGGAGCTTCGCGGACGAAGATTCGTATCGAAGACCGAAATCCAGAATGCAATTCAAAACTTCTTCAACTCCATCCCAGAGGAAGAATTCAGGAAAACAATGTTGGATAAGTGGCAAGAGCGCATGAAAAAGTGCATCCGGTTTGATGGACGGTACTTTGAAAAGCAAAAGGAAATTATGGAAGATTCGAAGGAAAGTGGATACGAATATTAACTTTTTGAATCCTGGTAAGCGAAAAATCTTCCTAAAAACCGTAGGGGTAAACTTTCCTCACTAATTTCAAATTGTCATAACTCGGTCAATTTTTATTCGATTGAGCTGATCTTGGTTTTAATCGATAGGTATTGAGTTGATCTTTAAAATGAGACCAAAATCATGTCTGCATCTATCTTACTTTTGAAGTTACAGAACCAGTCCCGGTACTTTTGGGACACCCTACGTATGATATTTTTACTCTACACATATGCCCGAATACGCATCATAAGGGACCTATGTGCTTCCTAAGTTGCCAAGTATTAATTATTGTTAGATTATTGGTCTAAAACATTCAATACAACCAGTAAAAATTAGCTGTCCCCTACGAGATTCGAACCCCCGCTCCCTCAAAAAGTGACACTCTCTCAGGGTCAGAACGGTGTTGTAGTTATCTGAGCTATCTCGCCGCTCGGATATGGGAGGAGAAAAGAGAACAGTTAAGAAGTGATCTCGGACGCTGAGCGGGGCTTCACAAAAGACGTCCTTGAGATTTCAACGGTTCGGCCACTAGCGTGGTAAGAGAAAACGGATCAAGCCCATTACTCTGTGAGACATTGTTTACCTATGCTGTCATGTGTCACAAGGTTCATGTCAGAATGCATTTGCGATCGCGGCAGTAAACTGGGGCAATATTTCTGTATTCATGGATTAAATCCATCAATCGAGTTCTGATTTTGGCTCATATATCCGTAACGGGTCCTCCAGAACAATTTTCCGCCTTGTACGATGGTTATTATTTCTTTATATCTATGTTTAAAATTTGAGGTGGGATAATGGCGACTTCTCAAGAGCAACGAGGTAGGCGATCTTTTGCACCAACGAACAGAAAACTGATGGCGAAAAATAGCCAATGAAAACCTCCAAAAAAAAAGAATTTGCCTAAAAACGGAACTTCGTGGTTCTGCGCAGATTTACCAGTCAGACACGACATCTTAAGGTGGAAAAAAACTCGCTGAAAGCGAATTTTAGAAATCAACACAACTTGACGTAGAGACATGATTGGCTAAAAAATACAACGGTTTTTGATACATCGGAAAATCAACCAAAAATCGGAGACTGGGCGAAACGCTCAAGGTCGCAGAGGTATAGGGAATCCCATAGCGAAAGCAACGGAACGATTGTAATATCATGGGGAACTCCGTTCCCATGACAAAATTCAATTTCTGAAAATGAGTCCGTCATCCATTGCACTCGTGCAAAACTTCTAAAGCTCTTGAAATACTTTGTATCGCAAATAAAGTAACTTTGAGCAGTCTACGTTGACGCGCTTGAGCCAGGAGCAATATATCGTCGCTTGGCTGACATAAGGACGTAACTACACATTGAGATGAGTCCGGAAAAGCATTGAATTGTATGGAAGACAGGATTCATTGCAGAGTGTAGTTACGCCCTTATGTCAGGAGGGCGACGTGTGTGTATGTGATTTCATCTCTTGCAAGCTTTTTTGAAGTAGATGATTCATGACCCTCAAACGGCGTAGACATGATTACCATCTAGTCTCCAGAATAAATCAAACCAAACATACAACGAGGCATCTTCACGGAGAGCGAAAATTCATCTCTTACTCAGCTTTTGATTTCACGGTCGAAAAAAAGTTGTCGAATTGACCGTCAATCTCGTCACCGCATCGCACAAATCATTTTTGCGTAGGCTATTATCTTCAGGAAACAAATCGTAAAAGCGAAGGTCCTCCAGATTTCCGCCAGCGGAAACGCAGTAAAACTGCCTAGCTAAGGAAGAACGCCGTATGAGCCTTCAGACGTTGCCAAGTTCCCTGCGATAAAAACCGAATTTACCGAGGAAATTGTGAATATTTTTTTCCCAACATTTTCAGACAATCTTGTACGCACTTAAATCTAAAACATCTGAAAATTTCAAAGGAAAATGTGCATGAATGTCGTCATAAATACACTGGAAAAAAAGATTGGTAGAATTTACCACTCCTTCACGCTGTATTTCACACAGCGTAAAGGAATGATAATTCTACCAATCTTCAAGTCGATTCTGCCAGAGGAATGTTTGCCTGCACCAGTATATAGTAACGTTTACCTTTTTTTCTGGCAGAATTGACTCTGAATTGACGCTGTGTGAAATACAGCGTGAAGGAATGGTGAATTCTACCAATTTTTTTTTCAGCGTATATGTTTTATCAAGGGAAATTTGGCAACTCTCGAATGCTCATACGGCGTTTTTCCTCAGCACGGGAGAAAAGAGGTGGTGCAGGGACGAAACAGAAGGCCGAAGGCGGGAGAAAATTCTGCGGAGAATGAAGCTGAAACAACCTCAACACGTGTAACTGTTCACTAAACACGAAAATTGCATAATCCGATGATCGCCGAAGAGGCGTTAACATTTATTATCCGTCATCGCGACTCGTCAAACATTATCGCAGCCGGTGACAGTTGACAGTTGACGTTTATATCTTTGCTCTTCGAAGATTTTTTTAGAATCTCGATCCACTTCTCATCGATTGTTTACTTTGTCGCTCTCTATAAGTTCGAACGCATACAAAATTGAAAACACTCTACTGATAACCTCACCCCTTTTCCTTTCTTTTTTCAACTCTCTGCCGTCTGAATATTCTTTGATGATATTTCTCCTCATAGCTTCATTCCTTTAATGAGGATTCGTCCTCCTACGATTGACCTCAATGTTCTCATTTTGTGGCGAGGCGAAAATGATCGATCATCGACATTTCTCCGTTAAAGCTATGGTGAAGAATCAATTATTATCGATCTGTTCATCGATTTTTGACAGGAAGTAATTTAACATCGGTGGAATTCATAACTACTCCAAGTAATTTTTTTGTCCCAAAATACGACGTGACAAGTTGAATGAATTTCGTGTTTAAGTGGAAACTACTAAGTGAACTGAACATACCCTTGGTTCATGAATTGAGCAGTTATTGGAGAAGATATAACAAAATGATCTAATCTGCCAAAATAAGTGTGTTTAAATGGGAAATGCCGCCAGATGACGTCACTATGCGGTGCATTTTCTCATTTTTAAATCTATCTTCATACTATTTCCCATATCAGAAAAAAATTATAAAAAATAATGTGAAATCAGCTCTTTCAGCACTTTCAGACGAAGCAATAAACAATTTGCATGAAAATTCTCCAGTCGGTCCATTTCTGAACTCTCACCACGAAGGGGCTCAACGCTGCTCATCCTGTCAACAACAACAACTCAACAAGCAGTCGAGTCGCCTCATTCCGATTCTAAACGCTCAACGTCCGTGTGAGCTGAGGCTCATGGTTAATTGCACTTTTGTGTGCATTTCGCCCGGTTGCACTCGGAACGAAAGACTCGTCCGCAGATTTGTGTGAACGGCACTCATTGCCGACGCTTTTGTCCCCGGGAGGAAACACCGCTGTCGCACAGTGGATCGAGTCAATTAGAGAGTTCGGACATGAAATTTTCACTAAAACTGAAAAATTTTTACGTTTAATTCATCACTTTTTACATTTTTAAGAAATGCCTTTAGAGGAAAATTTTACGAGAAAACTAATGAAACCACTTTTAGAACCTGAAAGTTTCGTATCAGAGGGTTGTCACAGTCAAGGAATACCTGGAAATGTCAGGGAATTTTAAAAAGTCAGGGAAAACCTGGAATTGTCAGGGAAAATTGTCAAGTCACCTTCGTTTCCTTTCTCGACTAGGTTTGACTTTTTAAACAATAGATTTTGAGTGAAAACTTTTTGAAAATATGTCTTTTTAACCACCTAGCATATCTTCAATTTTTAGAAAATTTTACCAAAATGTGAGGGAATTTCAATTTCTTCTTTTTGTGGTAACCCTGGTATAAACGGAGTCATACGCCTTTAAAGTTTCTAAATTTGTCCGACCTTTCTAATTGACTCGACCCACTGTGCGCCAGGAGAGAAAACACGGCGAATGTCTATATTATGTCTTTTTAACCATGTAGCATATTTCAATTTTCAGAAAATTTTACCAAAATGTGAGAGAATTTCAATTTCTTCTTTTTGTGGTAACCCTGGTATAAACAGAGTTACAAGCGTTTAAAGTTTCTAAATTTTTTCCGACCTTTTTAATTGACTCGATCCACTGTGCGCCAGTAGAGAAAACACGGCGAAAAAAGTTCCGAAGGTCGCGCGCATCCGTACCCGATAACCGATGGGTATTCGGCGGGCAACCTTCCACGGCTATCGGACACGGCTCCAGTGCAATGTGCAAGTGCATATGCAAATCCGAACGTGAGCTCAGACCGTTCGTCAGCCCCCCTGGGCCCTCATGTAGCGCCCCGGCTCGACAGCGTGTACCTGCGGGCCCCCATCGTTTTGGTTTAACTAACTCGCACTCTCAGGCGACGCCACGCTCGGAATCCAATTTGTTTCCACGAGTCGGCTTTTAAAAAACATCGTTTTGTGGTTCAATCACTGAAATCGTCGTCTCTTGAGTCCTTTTATACTGAGAGTCAAGGCAATGTGAATCCATCTCTGATTGGTTCCCGTATTTTAGGCCTTCACAGTGTCACAAATACCGAAATAAAGATTACATTTTTACCAATTGCAAAGATTACAAACTGGAATGGACCGGGGAATTGGGGGTACAGCGAGGAACAAATTAATGTAATGACAGGGAACAGAGACAGGCATTTGGGGATGGGTTTAGCGAAGATTACAAAAAACATCCGATTTGTATAACCTTTATTCCCGTTTGCGACATCCATAACGACGGTGTAAGTCGGCAATCACATATCTCGTTTGCGGTGTCTGAAAATTTCCGCCTCTTTGTTATTTTTATAAAGGAGAACAAATTGACATCATTCCTTAAAGTGATCGCAGAATTTTCTTCGCACAGAAAAGAAAAATCACGGCAGTTTTAAAGAACTGCCGTTGAGTAGTTTTCTGTTTAAAAAATAAAGTATGACAGGAAGTCTGCAACGTCGCAAACCGAGTTATGTGATTGCCGACTTACACTGTCAATAAGCCGCGTTGCCCCAACCCTCTCTATAAAGGGACTGTAGGTGGAGCGATTTCGACTGTTTTACGCATTCTCTTGACGGGTAGTGGAAAAAGTTGGGAAATGGGCTAAATTTTCATTCTGTAAAAACATTGTCCCCAGGTACAGAAGTTTTTCTGCTATGATAGCGCCGTTTCAAAAAAAATGACAAATGGTGTTTACGGCGTTTTTCCGTCGCTCGGCAGTATTGTCTTTGGCTGGAAGGAACGGATTATCGGGATCCTCGCTGAGCGGCAACGCTGCATGTCGCTGGTCGCTTAAGTAATGATATTTATGATGGGCCGTATTTAGATTTGATGTTTTATTTTTAATCTCATTTGCCGTCGACTGTATTTATTATGTCTCGTTGCCGCGGGGCGCCACCTGCCACCGCACCACGTCTGTCGACGACCCGGACCCGACTTGCACCTCCATCTTTCGTCCCTTGCACCACTTCACCGCTGCACCGCTGCACCGGTCATTTTGTTTATATGCATTCCGCACACCGCACGGAGAAAAAGTGTTTGTGCAAAAATCGCACATGTACATTTTTGTAGAATAAATCAATGATTTGAGTCATTTTGGCAAACTAGGAATGGAGTTGCGTTCCTTCGTCTGGGAGACGACGAATTGAGGTACTTCGCCTCTTCAGTGATACTTCGGTTGAAACTTCTATTGAGTCAACCGAACTTCAGATGTTTGACCCGAACTTCGGGAGCTGAAACTCAAGTTTCCGGAGTCAAGTTTCCGGATTAGTAAGAACTGAGGTTGGAGTTGTAAGGATTTTTCAGACGATGCATCCGAAAATTTGAGTTTCAGTCCCGAAATTCGGGTCAAACATCTGAAGTTCGGTTGACTCAATAGAAGTTTCAACTGAAGTATCACTGAAGGGGTGGAGTATACCTCAAATCGTCGTCTCCCAGACAAAGAAACGTACCTAAGTCCGTTCCGAGTTTGCCAAATTGACTCAAACAATCGATTTATCCTACAATGATGTATACACGTACGATTTTTGTCAAAAATTTGTCTACATGAAATTATTGAAATCTGATGAAAAATTAGTGAAATTTTCACTTAGGAATGCCCAAGACTCTCCCAGGCGATGAGCAATTTACTAGGAGAAATTTGGCAACATTGAAATGGAGTCATGTTCTTTCGTGAGGGAAACTACGAAATGTGTGACTCGAACTTCGGGTCCTTGACTTCAAGTTTCCTGATGTACGATTCGACAAACTTCAGAGATCCATAGGACCCGAACTTCGGGTCTCATACTTGAAGTTTTTTTCTTCCATTTTGAGTGATAATTTTACCATGTCCAAATGCCGATTCACACTTAAGAATTAGTGTGTGAAGTCCTTTGTTTTCGCTAGGTTCTCTTTGAGGCGTTCGTAACATATTCTCTAATTTTCAATTAATTTTTCCATTTTCTTTTGTTACAGGTGAGAATGATATGTTTATCGAAAAATGTATGCTCGTGAGGAGTTTTTATTCTAGTGAGTACCATATTTCTACTTTTTGAATGTTTTTCTTTGGGGGGGGGGCATTAGAATATTTTAATGATACAATGAAGTATCAAGACAAGCGCCATGCGACGTTCAAAAATTTCCGCCGCCATTTTATTTTTTCACAGACAATTTTTCTCTTGAGTCTGTTTGAAAATTTCAATACATTTCATCGGCAGCACAAAAAAAATTCAGTGAAATTTTCGGACAGCTTCGTTGAGCAATTTCTCTGTAAAAAAATAAGATGGCGCGGAAATTTTCAAACGTCGCATGGAGCTTGTGATACTTTTGCCGGAAGGTGACGATATGCGCCGTATTAGTGCGCCGCTCGGCTCGGCGCGAAGGCCAGACTGACAGGAATATGATTTTTGAATAAGCGGCTATTTAATTACGCCGCGAGCTTCATCGTCGGTCACGCTGCGAACCCCCTATTTTTCCGCAGTTTCTGTCAATTTCAAATCCGCCACGGATGCCGAGGAGCGGACTCGCAGATTAGCACTTATCATCTTGTCAACTCTCAACTTCTCATATTGGCTTGCGATAAAATACTCGCATTTCCCTTCGTAGCCGCGGTGTCATGCATAAAAGAAGCACCCCTTATTTTAAGGTGAATTTCAACCAGTGTTCGAAACTCACATGCGCCAAATGCGCCTAAGATATCGGTCATGGTGCCTAAAATAGGAACGTTCTACGCCAACGTGGCCCCTAAAAATTGCCCCTCCGCTAGGGTGTTTCTTATTTTTTAAATTTTCGAAATCGAAGGAGGTCCTGGTCTTAAAAGTTGATGTGTGGATAGATTAGAAGCCCTGTGCAAGGAAAAAATTTTAAAACAATTTTTACCCGGTGCTCAAACGACTTAAGTGACACAGGTTGAAATTTGAGGTTTTTAGACAAAATAACACTGTTTCCTAGTGGAAAACGCCGAGTTACGGCCCTAAAGGGCGAAAATTTCGTCCGTTTGGTCGTATCTGCAACACAAAAGCCGCAAAACACCCGAGAAAGGCGCGCGCAAGGAAAGACACTTGGGGGCAAAATGGACGCGCCGCAGCGCAACGCGCGCGCGCGTCCTCTGCACTGCCCAAGCGACATGCCGCATGCCGCACACACGCACTAAGCTTACGCTGGCCCGAAAGTTCCCGTACGTTGCTATGTATCATTATGAATTGACCTAGATACACACTAACATTAAAAAAAAGGTTGAAACGTATAAATACATCTAAAAAACACATTCTCTTAATATGATATTGGCTATAATGTAGGAAAATCAATTTCAACAAATTAAACAATTCAAAGTTAATCAACTAAATCAAATAATCGACAGTTTACTTAAAGGCTAAGAGTCTTCAAATGTTTATCCGACTATTTTTATTATATTTGGATGGTTTTTTGTGACTTTGGCTGTGACTTATAAGAGATCATGAAAATAATTGTCTTCAAATGTGACCCTAGACATCAGTTAAATTGTACGTTCTGGCGGATAGGCGGATTAGGAAACCCTAAATTGTGTTTCATGTTGTGAACAAAGACTCTTTTGGTGTCCGATGACAATCTCTCATCAATTATGCCAAGGGAACCAAACTTTTACTTACATTGGTAACGTACGTGGCCGGATAAATTACGGAACGCAACACTAGCTGCTGTAGGTACTCTCATTAAAGCTGCGAAATTTCTTGAGGTCTGCGATGACCTCCAGGTCATTTTTCGGGGTCATTTTTAATTTTTCCAATATGGCAGATGTCCGCCTCAATGTGTACCTACTCTGAAGAATGCCCGGTAATGCCAGTCCTCTTCACAACCAACACTAGAGCCTTTTTTCAATATCATGAATATGCCATTTTCATTTCTGGACTCTTACCCAGCCCCATGGCTATTTACTTCCGAATATTTAGAGGTTAAAAAAAAGTACAATAAAAGCTCGTTAAGACGAAATACGGCTAAGACGCAAATCCGCTTAAGGCGAAATTTTTTCGGTCCCTTGATACTTCCATAATTGTCGATGTAAAAAAAATTCATTTTTCGTCTTAACGAGCTTTTACTGTAGTTAAGTCATAAAAGTTGTTAATGATCATGCTGCACGCAAAATTAAAGAGATGCCCGCGCACAACAGGAGGATAGGTAACATCGGAAGGTGATGGAGATCTTGCACTTGTCAGGAATTAGCGATTTGTGTACTGATTCATATGTACAATTTCGCGAGAAACACGATGGTTTCACGTCGGTCTCCTCCGAGCCAAACTCCAAAACTGAAAAAAAAACTCTTAAAGTTGATGCTGTAATGGAGGGAATGTCCCATCCCATCCTGAGAGTCCGCCACTGTATCAAGTCAAACTCTCCACGCAAAGAGCAAATAATACATTGACAGGGCAGCCACTTTGTTTGGGGTTTCCAAAACTGAAGACATGGCAATCCTGCTGATTCATTTCAACGTTGTAAGTCAGCAACCACACAACTCGGTTTGTGACGTCGCAGACTTCCTGTCATACCTACTATACTTTTTAAACGGAAAACTACTCAACAGCAATTCTTTAAACTACCGTGATTTTTCATCACTGTGCAAACAAAGTTCTGCATAAACTTCAAGGAATGGTATCAGTTTGTTCTCCTTTAAAAAATAACATAAAGACGAAGATTTACAGACACCGCAAACGAGATACGTGATTGCGAACTTACGCCGTCGATTTGCTCCTTATCCTTGCATAGAAAGTTTGGCTTAATACGAAGGACTCACGGGAAAGCGGGGATATCTCCTTAAATACGGCCTTAACTGAGGGAGTTTTTTTAAAGTTTTGGGGTTTGTTTCAGAGAAAATCATACTGAATCCATCTTGTTTCACGCGAAGTTTATTTACAAAGGAGTCGGTACTTGAATTGCCAACTCCTGATACGAACAAGAGCTTCTTTTCATGATCTCTTATAAGTCACAGCCAAAGTCACAAAAAACCATCCAAATATAATAAAAATAGTCGGATAAACATTTGAAGACTCTTAGCCTTTAAGTAAACTGTCGATTATTTGATTTAGTTGATTAACTTTGAATTGTTTAATTTGTTGAAATTGATTTTCCTACATTATAGCCAATATCATATTAAGAGAATGTGTTTTTTAGATGTATTTATACGTTTCAACCTTTTTTTTAATGTTAGTGTGTATCTAGGTCAATTCATAATGATACATAGCAACGTACGGGAACTTTCGGGCCAGCGTAAGCTTAGTGCGTGTGTGCGGCATGCGGCATGTCGCTTGGGCAGTGCAGAGGACGCGCGCGCGCGTTGCGCTGCGGCGCGTCCATTTTGCCCCCAAGTGTCTTTCCTTGCGCGCGCCTTTCTCGGGTGTTTTGCGGCTTTTGTGTTGCAGATACGACCAAACGGACGAAATTTTCGCCCTTTAGGGCCGTAACTCGGCGTTTTCCACTAGGAAACAGTGTTATTTTGTCTAAAAACCTCAAATTTCAACCTGTGTCACTTAAGTCGTTTGAGCACCGGGTAAAAATTGTTTTAAAATTTTTTCCTTGCACAGGGCTTCTAATCTATCCACACATCAACTTTTAAGACCAGGACCTCCTTCGATTTCGAAAATTTAAAAAATAAGAAACACCCTACCCTCCGCCTCCCCCCTCCCCAAAATATCCTATTTTTTCTGTTTGGTGATTTTTTCGAAATTTCCCCCAAGTTACAGTCACTAGTTCTGTAAAACATCTTGCGTCTAACTTGTCACTAAATGCGCCGTGATACATAAGCAAAAAGTCAATTTGGCCCGTAAAAAATCTTCAATGGCCCCTAAAAATCGAGCTTGATGCGCCATACTGCTCCTGAAACTCGAAGGTGAGTTTCGAACATTGCTTTCAACACTTCGGAGATTGATTCAATAAATGGTTAGTTCCCAGATTTAAGGTCACTTCCTAAAATTTTCCGAGCTTCACATTACGCTGTAGTCTATTTTTTATTTTACATTTTCTCTTTAGATATACCGGAGGGGATAATCTCGCGCTTACAGTCCCGGCATTGATGTAAAATATTTCATAGGCCCCGCACTAACATGCTTGTAATTTTTTTACCCGCATCGGTATGCAGTTGCATCGATTACCGGTTTTGGAGATCCCATCTGACAGTGTCAAGCGATGACTCGGTCACTGTCATGCTAATGCGGCAAACTCGGTCAGCGCCTCCATGTTATACTCACCAACCACCGAAAAAATATAGCTCATCGGAAAAGAACTTTCGCCTGACCTTTTCCTCACGTTCACTCGTAACCCCTTCACATCGCCAGGCTAACGCAAGCGTGAAGCTTTTGAATTTATTTTTGGTTTGTGGGTGATAGCGAGCAAGAGTCGGCAAAGATACATTATATTGTTTATGATCCTCGTAGATCTTCCGTACCAACTAAAAACGCCGTATAATCATTCGAATGTTGCCAAATTCCTTCTTCGAAAATAATCATGTTGGAAGAAAGTTATACATATTTTTCCTTGAAATGTTCAGACTTTTTAGATCAAATCATGAACGAAAGTCTCTGAAAAATCGGAGGAGAAATATTCACAAATTTGTCTGAAAATTAGTAATTTGTCGTAAGAATTGGCAACACTTGATGGCTCATACGGCGTTCTTACTCAGCACGGCAGATGCACTCGCAGTTTCAAAGGTGGAGTCCTCTTTCGACAAAAAGAAACTGGTTGATGCGGTTTTCGCGGTTTTTGTTTTGATTCCTCTTACTGACTCAATAATATCCGTCTTCAGCCGTTATTGCACATGATAACATGCTGTCATCTCAGTTTCATTCTTGCAAAATTATCGGAACCTCACATTTCCTGACCTACATTTTCGATTCTTGGTAGTTAATGTGGTGGCCTGGATCCAGAAACTAGTACTGAAATACTTCACCTCACAATGGACGACTAGACAAGGTGTGAATTCAAGCACTTAGATAGTTATATACCTGTTTTTTCATCAAAATGTCACGTAGAACGCCATTTATACGACGCAAACTACTGCTCTTCTGAAACTACTGAACAAAATATAAAATGAACCGCGTCTAGCAGAAAAGAACCAAGCCACATCAGCTATTGCCAAATTTAACGGGTCAATTTAACTTTTTTACAAGAGACCGTTTGTGGAGATTCATTTGAATATTTTGAGGAATTGGCTTCGCAGTGTGCAGAAAATTCACAGAAATTTGCACGAAATCCGCACAACCGTTTTCATGTTAAAAATTATATTGCTTCGTTAAATTTCGTGCCAGATCAGCAAAATAGCACCGGAAATGTGTCATTCAACAATTTTTCTAGTTTCACTAAGCTCTTCCAAATCCCTTCCAACCAACACAGTGCGACACACACACCCTCGCACACAAAATTAAATTTGGCAATAGCGGATTTGGCTTGATTCCTTTCTGCTTAACGCGGTCCAAATAAGGCTCCACCTCCGGTTTGGCGGAATTAGTAACGTGAAACACGTGAAATAAAAAGAGTTGCACGAAACTCTCAAACGCAATAGCTAATAGATGCGGATGGTTGGATTCAGCACCGGAGTGAAAAGCTGTCGATAGTCGGTCCCGGCATTCAACAAATGTCCCTTGTCACCTGAATGAACCCGTGGAAAAAAAGAGTGAAGTCTGAAACCGATACGGGTTCGCAGCGATTGCCACTGAACAAATACATTCCGTGCACTTCAGCCGCTTTGCGACGGGTGATGGAAACAGGGAGCTGCACTGTGGTCATTAATGCTCATATAATGTAAAAGTAGCCTTTGATCTAAAATGATCAGTCTCTCCTTAAAGTCAAAGGGTAGGTTTTTGAAACAGTAGTTTTACCCCTTCGACATTTTTTTTCTCGTGTTTTCATTTAATTCTCATTTGTTAAATTCTTTTAAATGGCCCTTAATTTGTACTCAAATGCCGCGCATAATAGTGGTTAAGCGAATTTTTGTCACAGTTTGATGGCATTTTACTGCATGCTCAAGCATCAAAAAAGTCCATGTCCATGTCTCCAAGGACATTTCTCTCAGTAGTTTCATCGGAAACACGGCATTTTTCACCAAAGTTCGTACACCTGCAAATTTTCCAGTCTCGGACAATTGGAGTGCGTCAAGCAGAAAGGAACCAAGCCACATCAGTTATGGCCAAATTTAATCGAGCAGTTTAATTTTTTACGTGAAAGCGGTTTTGCGGATTTTCGTGCAAATTTCAGTGAATTTTCTGCTCCGTAATTCCCTGAAAATCTATCAAGGAATTCGAGCACATGCTCTTCTGTAAAAAATCGAATTGTCCAGTTAACTTTGGCAATACCTGCGAGCTGATTGTTGAAATTGATAGACAAAGCAATAGACAGAGAAGACAAAATGGATTTGGAGGGATCCTATTGGTAGAAGCGGGTGGTTGCAATGGACAAAGGAGGTAGGTAATAGACTAACTAACGGCATCCCACGAGAGACCCGACAGTTAGTCTATAATTTTCTCCCTTAGTCTATGAGAACCACCCCTTTCAACCAATAGGATTGCTTTATACCCCCTATGTCTTCTTTGTCTATAGCTTTGTCTATCAATTTCGACAATCGGCCCGCAGATGTGGTTTGGTACCTTTCTTCTAAACGCGGTCAATTGTCGCGGGTTGCATACTCAGCTCCTAAAAATTCGTTAAATTTTCACGGAAAATGGAACTTACTCTTTCAGGAAAACGCGATTTTATGTTGCGTCTCTGAGTCTGGCAACGGCGGTTGAATATCGCTCCGTGGCAGTTGATGCTGGGTGCCGGGAGCCGCAATGGCTGCTGGGATGAGGATGAGGATGAGGATGACATGTGTGACGAGGCCGCACCGCGACCTAGTCACGAGTCTCCGACTTTAGCGCCGGGGACGCGGGCTTGGGTATCCACGCTCAATCGCCCAGAACCCACCATCACCATCACCATCACCAGCGTCAACATTTAAAAATCTCATGTTATGCAACGCCCGATCAGCTGCTGAACCGGTCGTTTTGCCGAGCGACCGTGCTCCGTGCTCGGAGCTAGCTCCGGGAGCCAGGTGCATACAATTACCACTCGCGGTGCCGCGCCGGTACTTATCTCTTTCTGGCTGTCGCTTTAAAAATAGTCACTTGTTTTCAACGAATGCAAATCAGGTCAGCCTATGCAGCAAGGGACTGATTTAGTGGCTACGTCATCCATTGGCGGATCCAGCAAATTGGCAACGTTGTATTTCTCCATTTAAACCAATGGAAATGTATCGATTATTAGAGGGGTCAGGTGCTCCGACAAGAATCGATTATTTAACATAGGTTTAAATTGAGGAAATACGGTGTCGCCAAATTTCTGGATCCGCCTCTGACGTCATCCGCGCGATATTCCATGTATCTATGTTTGATGGCTCCAATCAGGGGGACTGGCCTGGGGGGATAAAGAGCTATTACTCAAAGAGCCAAAAACAACCCTTGTTGCAGGGAAGGTTAAGGGGTTCCATTTAGCACTTTTTTATAAATCCAGCAATGCTCAGGATAGCTTTTGAACCTTCGTCTTCCCTTGATCAGGAAGGCCCCCAATCCACCAATCCTTTATAGACACTGGAAAAAAAAAACACATTGGATCTAGAGTTCAGACTCATAAAAACATCGACAAGAAAAAGTACTCTTGATTCAATCAGAATCTAGCTTAAAGGAAGAACCAAGCCTCTTAATTTAAGCGGATTTCGTTTTGATTCAAGCAAAAATCCGATTGAATCAAGAGTATTTTTTCTTGTCAATGTTTTCAAGAGTCTGCACTCTAGATCCAATGTGTTTTTTTTCCAGTGGATCGTATTCGATACATCAAACGGGTGAGATTGTATCAATATCGATTGGTTCAAAACATAAACGTAGCCTCAAAAGTCAGTTGAGTTATGTGACGAAACGGGTTTTTTGTGATAGATTTATGATTCGTTTAAGTACTTAATGGCCAAGAGTAGTGAAATTGCTACGAAATTTCTCATTTTCAGCTTTTCTGACAAATATCCTACAATTTTGGCTTGAGGTTATGTTCTATTGTTTTGAACCAAACGATACATCGAACCACTATCGAATACGATCCATTCGTCGTTTCTTAGGCGAAGAAACGTAACTCCACTTCAATGTCGCCAAATTTCCGCTCGCAAATTGTATATGTATATTCACCAGGAAAATCTCGGGCATTTCTAACTGAAAATGTTACTGATTTTTCCTCAGATTTCATGCAAAATCAGAAAAATTGAGATAAAAAAGGCACGGGGGTACAGTTTTGTAAAATTGATTGATCGTTTGAGTCAATTTGGCAACCTTGGAATGGAGTTATGTTAATTCGTCAGGAAACGAAGTATTTTTGAGCTGGCTTGTGAATCTGGCAACTTCGACAATAGGCGAGCCGCCTAGTTATATGCTACTTGCAAGCGGGTGACTGCAACGACACTTGGGTTGCTAACTTGCCGTCAAGACTCAGATCGCAAAGCGTCGATCCTTATCACAGCTTTCACACTCAAAATCGATTTCCATTGCGCATGCCGTATCAGAATACAGGTTAATATCATCACTATATATCATACTTGTAACACCCCTTTTACTACTCTATCGATATGACAGCATTGTCGATCGTTGGCCGATGGGGTTTCAAGACATTTTGTCAACGATTTTTTGTGCGCGCACCTTTTTTGTCCAGTAGTTTACGCCCACGCGTTAAATAAGCAACGGTGACTTGGTCCAAGCGTTATATTTTAGTCGGTATGTTAAATTATATTGACAATATGGAGAGAGAAAATGGGAGAGAAGGAGGTGTTGTTTTGGTTGCTCATTTTCTAAATGAAATGTTATTACTTTCTCCTTTTGAATCATCTGTTTAAATTGTCATTGGTGAATTTTTGGTTTTATTTCTATCCTTAAAATATTCGATGTACAATATACCTTATAAATGTATAGGTACTTTTTTTTATTTTTCTAATTTTTTCTTAACGAAATTATTATTTCATTTTGAAAACATTTATATTTTTAAAACGTGACAAATATTTGTAAAACCCTTTTCAAGAGACATTAATCTCAATGAGCCGCAGTTGTGCCGATAGAAACTGCAAAAAATGGAGGAAAAAAACCAAGAAGCACGCAATCTTTAGTTTTAACCCATTTGTATATCGATCTTTTAGAGTCAAATACGTCAAATTATGAGCGTTTGGTTGCGCGTACACCTCGCTGCAACACAAATGCAGCTGGAAATCATTAAATTTGACACGGAACTACCAATATTCAAAAAAAACACATTATATTATTATTCTCCTTTGATAAATTGATACATATTTTCCCTCCATCAATTTAAATGAGAATAATCAATGCAGAGTGTGCAAACATTTCAGAATCATGAGCTAAAAAACGCTGACTGTGCGAGTATAAATATTAAAGCCTAACAGAGCGGAGCGACGCGGCGTGCCGCCAGCGCGAGAGGCTCACTGGCGCCTACAAACCTAATTGGATACTTCACGGATTGCACAATGCTTGAAGTATCCGCTTAGGTTTGTAGGCGCCAGTGAGCCTCTCGCGCTGGCCGCCCGCCCGCCGTGCGGCGGCGCTTGAAGCGACTATTTCGCAACAGAGGTGTTGCACAGTATTATACGAAATTGAACGTATTAAGAATGACAGGCATCCTTTAAAAGTACAGATCTTTCCTTGCAAATTAAATCACGATACTTATCGTACACTGGAAAAATCTAAGAGCCTTTAGCTGAAACAAATATAGAGGTTTATCCGGTTGAGGTATATAACAAGGTGGGAAAATCTTGAAAGATAATTAAGTCCTGCTACACCAAAGAGGTGTAGAGAGTTTTCGTGAATTTTGTCTCATGGAATTGACGCTTTCCCATTTTTACCAAAACTCTCAACTATATATTATTCTCCGTTGGACCAAACAGACAACATACAAAAACAAGCAAACCCTCATTCTTCCAAGACATTTTACATTTTCATCCAAAAACGTCGTGAGCAATTGTCGTTTGTATTTAAATGTGGGACAATTAACTTTGGGTCTCAACTGGCACGTGGACCAAAACTTCCGTGCCGAAAAATCGCGTGGACGTAAATTACTGGAAAAAACAGGTGCGCGGACAAAAAATCGTTGACAAAATGTCCTATAACCGCCGATGGCGCTATGTGGAAGGCGCCGCGCCACGCCATGAGAAGGGTTTGAATTGGACGTATTTATGCTAAAAAGAACTACATATGTGCATAAGATTTGCGTGGAACATAGTTCCTTTTTGCGTAAATATGTCCTATGTTTGCCTGGATTATTCGACACAATCGAAATTTCTTTATCCTATTGTGTTGATATAATATGCGCGCTCTTTTCAGAAAATTTCTCTCAAGGCTTCAGTCTTCTAGTTTTTTTAGTGTATTTTCCAAAGAAAATACGCTATTCCCCATTGTCTATTTCTAATTAAAAAAAAATAGGGACGAAAGACGAACCAATTACGAATACGCACGTTCCTATTTCGCCTTCAGTTTTCAAAGTAGGCAAGAAAGCATCCTTCGTGCATTAATAGATATCTATTCAAAGATGTGTTTTGTCTGCGAATCTCGCCTAGCGGAGAATTATGTCGAGCTCCTTCTGACGACGTTGATGCCATCTCCGTTCTTCCGTCTGTTACCACGATGCTTTACATACAATACTTATATGAAGAATATATTTCATTCTTAAAGTAAAGTGCTTCATTAGAATATAAATAGGTAATGTCACCGACCTTTTTATCTGTGCGCTATAGCGCTGCACAAAATGGAGAATAATCGGACGTTTTTACGCAAAACATCATACATGAATTACAAAAGGAATCACAAAATTTTATTTCTGACCATTTTTTCAGTTTGTATGCAAGTTTAATTTAAATTTACTTCATTTTTTTTACGCGATGAATTTTCGCTGTAATGAAAAACAATAGCCGAAAATTCCCTAAAAATACGAGTCTATTTTCAGACAGTAGCAGGAGCTTCCTTCTTTCAAGGCTCAGTCATGGCTCTCGACAAAGGCAAAGAAACTTAATTCACTCCCGATTATTCTAGTTAAAGTTGTGTTCAATGCTCTGAAACATCTTTGGAACTCTATCTCGCTCGCAAAACCCGCAAAAAACTTCCGGAGATCAGCTCCACATCTTAAAAGTTGACTTTAATTTAAGGTTCCTGGAGGGAAGTTACGGAACAGAAGGAGACATAAGAAACCCGCGAATCTTATCTCCGCAAAGAAGTTGAATTAAAGCAAACTTCCCAAATGATGCTGTCAAGAAGTTTACATGCATAGAAATCGGAACCGAGAGCTTTATGACGTCATGATTGTACAATGCTCTCGAAGTTGATAGGAGTGGGTGACCTTTTTGCCGTTCCACTACTCCGGCGAGTCTCGCAACACTATTTTTCTCTCATTTAAAGCCTTATAATTAATCGCATTAGCCGAGGCAGGCTATATCTCGATATCTCGATGGCTGAAGTAGAAAAATGTTTTTTTCCACTGTGACATTAGAATTCTCCGCTAGTTCCTTGCCTTTCTTTTTGCAAAGGACAAATGGATTGCATTTCGCAAAAAAGAACCACTAGCATTGCAATGTTGCTAAGATTGTGCAACTTCTTTTGTCTTGGAGGAAAACCCCGATCATCCATTAAAAGTTTCTATTTTACTCGCTAAAAACTATAAATTCAAGACAAAAATTACCATCTAAATTTCATAGTTCTTCACGATTTCCGCAATTTGATTGCAAAAGATGAAGGTGCACAATCACACATCATTGCAATGCTAGTGGTTCCTTTTTGCAAAATGCAATCCAAATATAATCAGACGTTTTCTCGAAAAATTAACCTATTAACCTCATAGGTTCAAAAAAGTTTTAAAAATGCCCAAGTGATGTTTTGTCCAGCTTTTTTCAAAATATGAGACACAATCTGGGATTTTTCGACGTTGCAATGAAGATACGCAGTTGTAAACCTTATCTATCGATTTATCGGTTGTTTCACCTGAATTTAAAATAGACAAAACCCGGGTTTTGCCGTAACATTAAGATGGTTACCGCTCCACAGACGTAAAGGCGCGCCTGAAATACGCCGTGTCATGTGTAAAACCCACAATCAGTACTTTCCTGGACTCGCGTGAAACTCGCGTGAAAACAGAATGAGGCATGAAAATGAAGAGGAGCCAACTTGACCACACTTTGCAATTAGGAACTAAAATTTCTCGCTCATTATAGATACAGCATTTGTGCCATTAGTTTCCCAAGTAAATAGGTTTTTTTATGTATGAGCCAGAAAATGTTATTCCGAATTGCAAAATGCAGTTCAACTAAAGTAGTACCTGACTTGTTTTCTCCTCAAAATTTTACGCAGAAAAGATTTACGGAGCGGTAATGGCAAGTTAGGCAATCAACTTTCATAGAAAATTCAAGCATGTATTATTAACATTCATTGATAAATGTCAAAAATACAATGAGCTTGTTCAGCAATTCGTAATTCTTGCATTTTTGGAAACTAGAGAGTGCACAGAGTTCACAGGAATTTTCCCCGATTTTTTTGAGCAATATTAACCCACGAAATACGAGTCCAAAAGTCCGCATTTTGGGCTCCCATTTAAACGCGCGCCGCTTGGCCCATCTCAAAATGGCGCCCATTTTCTCCGTCCGGCGGTGGCCACACTTTTGACCCGGCGTGCCGGCGGGTACCTCTGCATGCCTCTGCCGTGTGTGGGTCGTATAAACAAACGAAGATTGATAACACAAATGATCCGAGCAACTCGAAATCTCTTAATATTAAATAATTTAAATCCATTTTCGACTTCAACCAAGCACTTGGCAATAATATTCATCGTATTTTACAACCAGGAGCCACGGCCTATCGGCTCATTTTAAGGTGCATTCTGAAGATCAGTGTTTACAAGTCCAGTGTCCAAACCCAGACTTTCTTCCTTTACTTTTTTTTGACCATTCTCTTTTCATTTTCGCCTCAAATCAAATGTTTAGCAGTTTCTTTGTCTTGAGTATGTGGTCCTGAATTCATTCAAGAGTTAGAAGTTCACCATTTATTTAGTATTATAGCCTTTTGACCTCTCAAGCTTTACCGATATGATCTCATGTAGTTCGAGGTTTCTTTGGCCCAAACCAAGTGATTACACATCTGATGTGTGTCTTATGGCTCTTCAAATTCGCAGTTTAGAACTAAATCAGAAACTACAGTTACTTAATCCAGTTCTGCTCTCTTGTTCAATGTTTGTCATAAGTGTTTGTTCGTGTCTGTTCTTTATAAGTGACCACTGTAGTGCATATACACAGTTATGCTATCGGTACAGGTATTATTTCTTGTTTTCTACAGTCAGGACTTTCTCTTAAGCGCAATAATTTACCAAAGAAATTCACCTAGTTGCGTAAATAATTTGGTGTATAGATATTCTGTTAATGTCTCCTTGCGGTGATGCAAAGTTTCTGAGATCTGTCATAAGTGGATTTTGCATTTAGACGGTCACTCTTGTCTGATAAAATTACTGCTCTACTTAGCAGCTTCAAATTTATACTTTGATCTCTGATTCATCACTAAATGACACTCGTGCAGTGTCATTTATCTTTAATCAGTTCAAAGCTATTTCGACAATGAATCATCAAAGGTCCGATCGAAGAAGGAATTTTCTTGTGAGTGCTGTGGCTGAACCGACATCACAACTCTACTATTGAAAGCATGAACCAAGACATGATCATTCGTCTGGAAGTGGAAATATTTTGCAACTCATCAGCAGGCCGATTATTGAAGGCTTAGAGCAACCCGACAAGACATCAAATTCCGATATATTGCATGGATAAGATAGGGCTATGTCTTTTCATGTCGGGCTGACATAGTTTCAATAATCGGGCAGCTGGTAGTTTAACAGGTAAGATTTGTAAAGTCACTTAGGTATTTCAAGTTACATTCGCATCTCTTGTGGAACAGTTTATGTAATTATGCTTACCTTTGTGGAGATTAATTGATAACAAAGCGAGCATATCAATATCATAGCCTAACTAGAAAACCACTTACGTAGATTCACAAAGTTTCAGACTTTCTGTTTCTCTTCGATTATAAAATCATGCAACGAAATGTTACAAATATCATCCCCAGATAACCTTAACCATGTTCCTGACTTTATCTTATGGGAGGATGTAATTCTATGTCTTTTCAAAATCCTTCCATTCGTCTGTACCTGAGAAATTCAGTAAACCAGCAGACTTTCGGACTTTTAACAAGAATCGTCGGCAACTTTACCATTGAAATGATTCTTAGGTGATTTTGAACAAAGAGATTTTATTAAAATTTTTGTTGGACAGGTTTGATTCACCTTGAATTCTTAAATAGAGAGAAAAAAAAACATTTTCTTCACTATAGAAAGAAATGAAACTGACCAAGCTGTAGGTAGGTAAGTAGTTTTTGATTACTTCATTCCATGAAATATGATGAGCCTTATTGCTGCAGGAAACACAACATATAGCAGGAATCCTCAAATAAATTTTATGTCTTGTACAATGTCTGTTGATACTTAAGTATATGATGATACCTATGAAGTACAAAATTTCTGAAAAGACACTGGGAATACCAGCAGAGTCATCTCAAAATTTTCTCTCAGGAACAAAACTAAAAATTGTGGAAGTTTCCTAAGAATGCTCTCAAGACAAATTTATGTATTATTCATAGATGAAGTGTAGCCTGCTACATATCATGTCGTATTCCTCTTCAAATATACATGCAGGTGAGTAGATTTTGAAATTTTGAGCGCACAATTTGCTTATGAAAGAAGCGAGCACTACCATGATTTCCACTTACCATTACCACTTCCTGATAAATTTATATGAGTTGATGCTTTTAAAAGTTGAGTTGAGATGTCGGTTCAGCCACAGCACTCACCAGAAAATTCCTTCTTCGATCGGACCTTTGATGATTCATTGTCGAAATAGCTTTGAACTGATTAAAGATAAATGACACCGCACGAGTGTCATTTAGTGATGAATCAGAGATCAAAGTATAAATTTGAAGCTGCTAAGTAGAGCAGTAATTTTATCAGACAAGAGTGACCGTCTAAATGCAAAATCCACTTATGACAGATCTCAGAAACTTTGCATCACCGCAAGGAGACATTAACAGAATATCTATACACCAAATTATTTACGCAACTAGGTGAATTTCTTTGGTAAATTATTGCGCTTAAGAGAAAGTCCTGACTGTAGAAAACAAGAAATAATACCTGTACCGATAGCATAACTGTGTATATGCACTACAGTGGTCACTTATAAAGAACAGACACGAACAAACACTTATGACAAACATTGAACAAGAGAGCAGAACTGGATTAAGTAACTGTAGTTTCTGATTTAGTTCTAAACTGCGAATTTGAAGAGCCATAAGACACACATCAGATGTGTAATCACTTGGTTTGGGCCAAAGAAACCTCGAACTACATGAGATCATATCGGTAAAGCTTGAGAGGTCAAAAGGCTATAATACTAAATAAATGGTGAACTTCTAACTCTTGAATGAATTCAGGACCACATACTCAAGACAAAGAAACTGCTAAACATTTGATTTGAGGCGAAAATGAAAAGAGAATGGTCAAAAAAAAGTAAAGGAAGAAAGTCTGGGTTTGGACACTGGACTTGTAAACACTGATCTTCAGAATGCACCTTAAAATGAGCCGATAGGCCGTGGCTCCTGGTTGTAAAATACGATGAATATTATTGCCAAGTGCTTGGTTGAAGTCGAAAATGGATTTAAATTATTTAATATTAAGAGATTTCGAGTTGCTCGGATCATTTGTGTTATCAATCTTCGTTTGTTTATACGACCCACACACGGCAGAGGCATGCAGAGGTACCCGCCGGCACGCCGGGTCAAAAGTGTGGCCACCGCCGGACGGAGAAAATGGGCGCCATTTTGAGATGGGCCAAGCGGCGCGCGTTTAAATGGGAGCCCAAAATGCGGACTTTTGGACTCGTATTTCGTGGGTTAATATTGCTCAAAAAAATCGGGGAAAATTCCTGTGAACTCTGTGCACTCTCTAGTTTCCAAAAGTGCAAGAATTACGAATTGCTGAACAAGCTCATTGCTGACATTTCCATAATTTGCGTTCCATTTGATTAGTGTGGAGTGTACCTGTACATGTTAATACTTTATACTGAGGAATGGATTTCTCAAATTTCCGTTTCGTAAAGCGGTGTATGCGTAAAATTTTGAAAAGGACACAATGTACTCGTGAAAGCGTGACAGCGTGACAGCGTGACACGTGGCATGTTAATACTTTGCTGAGGAATGTATTTCTGAAATTTCCGTTTCGTAAATCGGTGTATGCGTAAAATTTTGAAAAGGACACAATGTACACGTGATAGCGTGACAGCGTGTGAGCGTGACATGTTAATACTTTGCTGAGGAATGGATTTCTCAAATTTCCGTTTCGTAAATCGGTGTGTGCGTAAAATTTTGAAAAGGTGGCGTGTTGCCTCAATTTTTACCTTGTTTAGTGCCCCATTACGCCCTGCCGTCGACTGAACGACCTTTTGTGTGGCTAAGTAGAGCTCGGCATTTGTGAACGCTGTTCCGTTCGTTAGGCAAACCGTTCTCTATGATTATGTCTTAACCGACAATTTTGCTTGCGTCACAACTATAGCAACCGTCAACCAATCAATCCCACTGAATAATGAGCACCTCTCTAATCAGATGATGCCTCTCTATGCAGACGCATTGCAGAATGCATGAGCACTTGAACAGGACACAACTAGTGACAAAAATTATTCACAATTAGGCGACGTGAAGAGGGTGGGACCACTTTTGTTCATGTAGACATTCAATTGTAAAAACTGCAGGCGTGGAAGCTGTAGTTACAGCCTTTTTAGCACCATCGTCCGTTGCGGGCTCAGACTCAGAGGATAAGAGTTCTCGGTGCTGGAGCCGTAGCTCCGACTCCTCCGGTTGCAGAGGCCGGAGCAACGTCTGCTCCACCCGTAACTTCTGGCCTCTCAGCCCGCAACGGCCGGTAATGCCTTTTAGCCTTTAACTATACGGCTTCCACGCCTGTAGTTTTGTTTCCAGCATAAGTACGGCTCCCACGGCCGGAGTTTTTTCTCAGTGTCTTAATTACGACTAACAAGTCGCTCTTACAGCGCTTCTGTTCGCTCTGCGACACCCAACCGCCATCGACAGCGATCTTGCTAGAGCTCCTCCGGCAAATCGAATCTCCTCATTTCCTGCCGATTGTCAGGATTTGGCAAGGCGTCTTCTACATTTTCTGCCAAGGGGCAGCCATCCAGAACCTTCTCAGGCAATCTATCATCTGGCATCCTCTGCGCACATGCCCATACCAGACAAGCTGTTTAGTGAAAATGTCATGCACCATGTTGTTTTCGACGCCCATAATTTCACGTACCCTTTCACTCCGAACGTGATCTTTCTTCGACACTCCGGCCGATCTCCGCCAGTAGTCCATTTCTGTTGCCATGAGAATGTCCTGAGACCGTTTCTTCAACTGCCAAGTGTCTTAGATGATATTTACATGAAGCCGCTTTTATAGCGCTCTGCGACGCCCAATCGCCATTGCCCCCTATCCTCCCAGAGATCATCAGGCAATTGGCACCTTCTGATCTCCTCCTCCACCCCTTGTCCCAACCTTTCACAGGACGTCCACGCCGTCGCCTTCCGGGAGGAACCCAATCGAAAACCTGCTTGGGCAACCGAACGTCTGCCATCCGTCGCACATGTCCATACCGGACCAACTGCTTGGACCTGATATCGTGCACGATGTCCTTCTCTACACCCATTATCTCGCGCACTTTTTCATTGCGGATACGCTCTCTTCTCGATATCCCAGCAGACCTCCGCCAAAAGTCCATCTTAGTTGCCCTAAGCAAGTCTTAGATGATAATTCCTTTCCTTTCCTTTCCTTTCCTTTCCTTTCCTTTCCTTTCCTTTCCTTTCCTTTCCTTTCCTTTCCTTTCCTTTCCTTTCCTTTCCTTTCCTTTCTTTTTCTTTTGTAATGTTATCTAGTCTAAGCTATGATTATTTTATGTTACTTATCTATTGGTTATTGGGTTCCAGACCCACATATTAGATATTTGATTTTCTTTTTGTGTTAATAAGATATGTTTTGGGGCCCCTGTGGCCCTGTATATCTTTGTATACGTTGTTTTGAAATAAATAAATAAATAAATTCTAAAAATATCACGTTTGACACGGCGAAATTTTACAACGTGGGAATGCTCTCAGGACGTTGTTCCTCAGGACGACGGACAAGCAACTTTCACTCGCGCGGCCGCAAACCGCGGGTAGCATGCGGCGTGCGCATGCCGCAACGGAGCACGGTGACCTGCGCAACGCCCTCGAGCCGATGGTGAGTCGGGTTTCGGGTGTTGCGGATTGGATTGGAAGGAGCGAGAGTGAACCAGGGTCAGGGTCGCAGCGTGCGATTCGCTCATCTTCCCGCCCGCAGCAGCCGGGGCCGGTGTCACGCGACCCACTCACCCGCCCCAACCCCACTCCCGCAGCGCCGCGACGCTTGCGTAACGCATAATCGACGCTTCGACAACAATCTCTACGCCGCGCCGTCGTCGTCGCCATCCGTAACCCCGCGCTACGACTGCGGCTTCTGGTCGATACGGAAGCGGAGTCGAGTAGGAAGAATCTGGTTTTCAGGTCTGTTTCTGGACCCGAAGAGAGGGACAGACTCGATGCGAGAGGCACAATGGACTGATTTAGTGGCTACGTCGATCGATATGACATCGAAGTAACGTTGACAGCGCCAGTAGAATAAGTTTTTTTTACCCGCGAGCATTCTGGCCTTTATTTTCCATTTATCGCACGGAGAAAAAAACTTCGTGCGTTGGACCCAAAGTTTAAATAATATGGGTCTCTGAAGTTTTCCGATTGAGCATCCGAACACCTAAGGTCCAGCTGCTGAGGTTTGGATCACACATCTGAAACTTCAGTTCTTATTTATGAAGTACTTCGGTTTTCACATCCGAAAAACTTCGGTTCTCACATCTGAAGCACTTCAGATGGAAGAACCGAAGTTTCAGATGTGTGATCCGAACCTCGACAGCTAAACCTGAAGTGTTCAGATGCTCAATCCGAAAACTTCAGAGATCCATATGACCTAAACTTCGGGTCCCACCCACGATGTTTTTTCTCCGTGCATTTATCGCAGACGCGTCCCCCCCCCCCCCCCGCCTACGGGGCTTCTTCAATACTGATTCAATCTACACTAGAACTAGCAGTAAGACGCACTGTCGTTTGTTCTTTCAGTGTCTTAGTTTTAGTGTATAAAATGTGTCACCACTTAAGAAGCTCCGAAGAAGCTTAAGAAGGGGGGCGAAACGACAGCGGGGTTTTCAGCAGAAGGCTTGGGGGGATTTCACTTCTTCAGCAACTAATAATTGAACTTTCTGCAAATCATTGACGGTCTCCTCTTTTAAATCAGCCATGCTGTAAGATTGGCACTCAACGTTGCTTCATCATAGCTGTGAAGTGAGAAATTGCAATTCGCATCTCGGATGAGGCCTACTCATAATGCTCCTTATTATTCTCTATGATTAAGATCCCTTATCGAATTATTTTGTAATGAGGAACTGATGTATGTACTTCCAGCTGATCTGTAATATCGCATATCGACGGCGTAAGTTCGCAACCGCACGTATCTCGGTTTGCGATATGGCAGACTTCCTGCATGTCATACTTTATTTTTTACATTAAAAAATACGCAACAGTAATTCTTAGAACCTGCCGTGATTTTTCTTCTCAGTGCGAGGAAAACGCATTGAAAATTTCAACAAATGATGTTGATTTGTTCTTCTTAAAAAAAAATGAAATAGGAGCAGAGATTTTCAAACACCGCAAACGAGATACGTGGCTGCCGACTTACACCGTCGATACGCTATGGGAAACTAACGGTGTATGTATTTACTGTTTCTGAAATGATTCAAAGACAGGACAGTAGTTCCTAAATGCAAAATTTAGTCCAGAATCCTAGATGGAACTGTTGGGACTGTAGGCTTAAGGCTGTCCTACTCTCGTCGCGCAACGACTCCGAGATCATAATGATCCTCTAAAATGCTCAATTACCCAAACCTAATTCCCCATTTCCACCAACTCCCACAGAGATGAAGATCTCATCTCGGTTTTTTTCCGTCCCTCATTTGACACCATTTGGACCGCGCTTAACAGAAAGGAACCAAGCCACATCAGCCATTGCCAAATATAACTAGGCATTTTAATTTTTCACGAGGGAACGTTTGTACGGATCCCTTCGAAAATTTTAAGGAATTTGCTTCGCACTATGGAGAAAATCCACTGAAATTTGTACGAAAATCCGCACAACCATTTTTATGTATAAAATTAATTTGCTCGATTAAATTTGACAATAGCTGATGTGGTTAGGTTCCTTTCTGTTCAACGCGGTCCATTTTAATTGAGCCTCCCGTTGGGCATCGACGATCGGGACGCCACCTAGCGTCCGTGCGGCCAAGTTGCCAAACTAGTGACAAATCATTTACCTCTCTAACCACCCGAGACGCGGGCCTCACTTTATTTTTGAATTCCCTCCGCTTACCCTCGATGATGGGTGCCATCTGTCTCCATTCCTACTTCTCGAGTTCGGCTCTCATTTACCTAACCAACTCCCACCTCTTTGCTCTTTCTGGGAAAAACGCATTAAGAACATTTTGACTTTGTCAAATTTCCCGTACTAAAACTTTTTTTTTTTTTTTTTAAAGCTGTTGATTCTTTCTCTTTTTGGATTTTCTCTTTTTTTTAGATGGATTCGTTTCACACAAGAGATACAGTCATGGGCATGGTTGCACGGGGGATATGGGGACTATGATATACTGAAAATTTCCGTGAATTATTTCATAAAGTCTCACAAAGTTGCAAAAATTATGAATAATATGAAACTTTTTAGGGCTGGGTATGCAACACGCACCAAAAAGCTAAAACCAGCGGCCTTTCATTTAATTTTGCATTTTTCATGAAATTTCAAGATTTGATTTTTCATGAGTAATTGCAACCGTGGTTTTGAGTAGACATTTTCCAGAAAAAGTCGCACGAAAGTCACTCATAGCGTAGCGGAAATGTCTAAAATCCATACTTTAATCAGCTGTGTGGCGTGAATTGCGATGTATCGATTTAATGCCATTTAAATCTATGGTAAAGAATCGATTATTTAGGTGTTCGCTGCGAACACCCTGTTTACCGATCCTTTTCCACGGGTTTAAATGGCATAACAATCGATGTATCGCAATTCACGCCACGCCACTGACTTTAATGCACACTTCGGGGATCTCATATACAACGTATTTCAACGAAATAAAATCAGTCGATTTTCAATCATCCAAACGAATTCTAGGAGTCTTTTGAACGATTAGTGGTAATTTGACAAAACTGAGGCTTCTTTTAATCAAATTTTCCGCTCGCATTCTTCGGAGCCCGTTTTCTCAAAATTTCATTTTTGCATTTACTGCTCTCTTCGCTATCACTGCAGCCTAGTTGTTCACGGAAAAAAATAAATTGCTGATTCAACAATTCAATTGCTAAAAACAGTGAGTGCAATGTTTCAACTTAGATTTTACAGCAAAAAAATGCTACTCTAACCACATTGTAAACTAATTTAACCACGGGGGTGGTTAAAGTAGCATTTTTTTGTTGTAAAATCTACATTGAAACATTGCACTCACTGTTTTTAGCAATTGAATTGTTGAATCAGCAATTAATTTTTTTCCGTGATTGCTTTATCTATCGTTGTAACAAACATAATTTTCATAAAATTGTACTTGCTATTTATTCCAGTGTATCTGAAAATATGTAAGAGGAATATTCATGCCTTTTGTTACATACTATGATTTTATCGAAGGCAATTTGGCAGCATATGACTGCTTATACGGCTCTTCCTTAAGACGGCAGCTTGCTTGTGAGCACGCGGTCCCTAAATGTCAAGATCGCTCTTTCTGCTGATCAAGTTTGAAACCTCGGTCGTTCGCTTATGAATTGTGATCGCCCGGTTTTCAATCTAGGACATCTCGAATTTCTATGACACCTGCGTTGAACTACTCTCGTTTTTGCCTAGAATAAACATACTTAGCAATCGTGACAGGTCTCTGCGGACAATTCGGGCGAATTACTTTCAGTGTAGTCTTCCATTGATTGATAGGTGTTCCTTTTACTGTTATTCCAACAATTAAAATAAGCCAATAATTTATCTATCAGACCAGAAATAACTCACCTAATTTTTCTTGGCTCGCATGGATCTTTTGAGGAGCGCGAGCTTCTTATTAGAGAGTGGATCACGAGACAGTGTACACTGAAAAAAAAATCTCGGTGTATTTACTAAGAAAAGGGTAAAATTACCATTCAGGGTTCTATTTGATCCCAGTTTTTTCTTGGTAAAATTATCATTCATGGAATTGGTAATTTTACCAAGAAATCTCGGTAAAATTATTGAACTTTCTCGGTAATTTTACTGGACCTTGGTAAAAACACCAATATTTTTTATCGACTGTGGTAGAATTACCGAGATAAAATGGCAAAGTTACCGGGAATTGATTACCAGTAAAAGTGGTATTCTTACCTGAAAAAAACAGTAAAAATACCGGTTTTTAGGTAAGCTTACCAGTCTGTCTTGGTAAAATTACCAATAATTGGTAAAAAAAGTGAGATGGTAAAGGTACCAACGGACCTTGATAAAAACGCCAAGAATTTTTTTTCAATGTACAAATGTTTCGCGCAATATACGTTTCCGTATACAAATTTTACCGTATAATACGACGAATACATAAAAAAATTCCCAATTCTACTCTTAAGTTCGAACAAAATGGTTTTTGTCTATGAAAATTCATACTTTCCGTCCACAAAACAACCTGAATTTATTCGAGTCAAATCGAGCACCAAAGTAAATGTCTGTGTATTTTACGATTAAGAATTGTTCTGTGTACTAACTCTTTTTGACAGTATCAAGGGTAAGAAAATCAGGAGATGAAGAGAGTTTGCGCGAAAACGAGCCCTATAGTTATTTCCCCAACGTGCATCTACACATAGATTGATATCAATGTCTTATTAAGCCTTTGTTGATTATGGTTTTTTTCGTCAGCGGGAATTTTGAATTTGGTGTTCAATTTTGGTTTTGGTGTTTGGTGTGAATTTGGTGGTTTGGTATTGTAAAGTACAGCCGTCAATTTCTCTCTTTATAATGTAAGAGAATAACGCATGTCGCCTTAGGCGCGAAGAGTTGGGTGGGGGGGGGGGGGGGTCGGGCCGCGAAGCGGTCAGGAGACGCACCCTCTAGTATGCGTTAATTTTGGAACTTTTTCAAGTGCGTGTGCATGTGCATGTGGAATTTCGACAAGCAGACACGTGCTGTAGTGATTATTTTATTACCATTTCTATCGATCTGTTCCAAACCTGCTCCACATCTTTTAAGGTCGGGATTTATCTTCGCCAAAGGTTTTTTTTTTTTTTTTTTTTTTGCGGTTGCGTTGAAATATTACGGCGCAAATCCGTGTTACTTGGTGCCGCTTATTCGCCCCTCCGCGTTATCAAATTTTTTCTGTGACTTTCGCAGCTTGAAAGTATTCGCATAATAATGCAAAGTAGATAAGTTGATGGAGCGAGGGGAAGTTTCTCATGCGCGCTTTTCTTTCTTGCACTCCGGATTCAACTTTCGGCTCGGAGTTGCCAAGTTGTCCTCGAAGGTTTCAAGTTTTGCCTCTGCACATGGTGTGCGTTGATTTTTTTTATAGTTTTCGTTCGGTTGCCCGCCAGTGCTCGCCGCGCGTCCAGTTTTTTCCTTCGGAACGTCTGTTATTTTGAAAAGACCACCGCACGCTAAAAGGCCTCGCCCTATCTCCCCGGTGCTCCTTTCATTCCGAGCCCGTCTGATCTCTTATGCCTGAAAGGCTCTCTAATCTGCAGTCCGTCATCCGAGATTCTCGCCTTCAGCTGGAAATCCACGCAGCTTTTCATCAGTACGAGTTGTCAAATTTGAAAATATTTTTCGACAATTCAGAGCTCAATTTCAATCACTGGAAAAAAACACAATGGATCTAGAGTCCAGGCTCTTAAAACCATCGACAAGAAAAAAATACTCTTGATTCAATCAGATTTAAACTTAGATTAAGAACCAAGCCTCTTAATTCGAGCGGATTTCCTTTTGATTTCAGCTTAAATGTGATTGAATCAAGAGTCCTTTTTCTTGTCAATGTTTTCAAGAGTCTGGACTCTAGATCCAATGTGTTTTTTGTTCCAGTGATGAATGAAGAACGGAAATTCAAAATATCATAAGCGAATGCAGGTTTCACTAAGATTTTGCGTGAGGTTACCAATCGTCAAAGAAGTTGAATGTATGTGCTTCATGGGGTTTTTTTTTTTGAGACTTTTCCCAACTCTTGGTTTCATTCTCATAATAAGAATATTTCATCTAAGGCTACTGGATTTCCGTTCTATAGTAGCGTGTCGTGCTTTGCAATCTATCGATAATTTCCCATTTGAAGCTGTGGTAAATAATCGATTATTAAGGTGTTCGCTGCGAACACCCTGTTTACCGATACTTTTCCATAGGTTTAAATGGCCGATCAATCGATTTTTCGCAAAGCACGCCTCGCCACTGGAGAGGAGCAAGCAGTTACACTACTTCCGCAACCTCTGATGGTGTCTACTTGGTTTTGAATTTCCCTATTATTATTCAAATGAGAAATTTGAGAAGAAGTTCTTTCCTCAGAAATGAAAAATTGTTGTTCCTCGTTTTATGCATCTCATCGCTAAACCCTTAAACGGTTGAAGTTTCTCACGATCGTGCACGGAAAAAAAAAGAATTGCTGATTCAGCAATTCAATTGCTAAAAACAGTGAGTGCAATGTTTCAACGCAGATTTTACAACATAAAAATGCTACTTTAACCACCCCCATGGTTAAATTAGTTTACATTGTGGTTAAAGTAGCATTAAAAATGCTACTTTAACCACCCTCGTGGTTAAATTAGTTTACAATGTGGTTAAAGTAGCATTTTTTTGTTGTAGAATCTGCTTTGAAACATTGCACTCACTGTTTTTAGCAATTGAATTGCTGAATCAGCAATTCTTTTTTTTTCCGTGTGCTCAAAAAGAGATTATTTTTGGCATAGTTTGAGTGAAACTCAGAGGAGGGGACTCGTGGCGCGGCGTGCTTTGCGATATATCGATTGATCCGTCATTTAAACCTATGGAAAAGGATCGATAAACAGGGTGTTTGCAACGAACACCTTAATAATCGATTCTTTATCAAAAATTCAAATGGGGGGAATTATCGATAATCGATCATTCACGCCACGCCACTGACTCGTTGGATCTTTTCGAAACGATACTTTTTCCCAAGATCAATATGACATTTTTGGTTATTTTTAACTCGAATTTTTGCGATTGATGAGTTGAAAAAACAAAACCAATACTGAAGGAGAGTATAGGTGTAATAAACCAAAGTCAGTACGTAGATGAACCGAACATCTCAGTCTTTAAAAACCGAACATCGGTAGAAAGCTGGAAGGCCGATGTTTTCAGTGGTTTTCTTTTTTTGGGGGGGAGGGATTTTTTTTTGCCAGTGCGTGTTGCCATGATGAACAGAGCATAACTGCAATTAAATAAGTTATCCTAATCGCCCCGCCGTACAGAAACGTGGGCAATAGGTATCATCTTCGGTCGAGGTACAATTGTTGGAAAGTTCTCTTATTAATATGCGTTTCACCCGCTCCCAGCTCCCAAGTTTTCAATTCATCTCCAGTATTTTTCCCGTGTTGTTTTCTCAGAACTAATTATCATTCAAGTCCCTCAACCAAGCTCAGTCTCGAGGAATGTTTTCGGTTTTTCCCGGAAGAGCCAATTTAGTCTTCAGTTTATTTCTGAAACGAGTGAAATTGCATCTAATTTAAGCATTCCAGAGATGTGTATTCCTGGAATACCCTTCTATTCAATTCAATATTCAAATGTTCTATTGGTTATATTTCCCAGAATTTGTCTATCTGACGGGCGCATTACTAAAACTTGGACTTCAATCAGCACAGTAGATGTATCTTCTAAGAAAGCTCTAAAAAAAAAACCCTCATATAGTTTTATTACAGCGTCATGGTACACACACTGCATGTGTGTTTTTTTTAAAAAAAAAACAATTACCTGTACACATCACAGATCTGTCTTGCTTTATATGACATCCATTCTGTCTAAGTTTATTTATGAATCACGTTCCTCTATCTCTGGCTAAAATTTGTCTTTTTCTGTGTTTTCAGGTAAGGACAAGGTTTTAGTCACCAGATGATTATCCTCATGAGAGGGCTCGTCCTCTGCGCTACGTAAGATTTCCAAATCGATTTATTTTTATTAACTTCACTTTTGTTCCTTCTTGTCCTGGTAAAAATTGGCGATAGGAGCTGCGTTTCAAAATACCGTAGGAGTTCTTATAGCCGACTAAAGGAGGCTATTGAAAATCATATAGCTGGCTGTAGTTCCTATCGCTGGGCTTTACACTATCGCCATTGGCTATAAAAGGCTATTAGAAATTGTGTAGAAATTCCTGTGCTTTGGAAATCATTAAGTTTGATACGGAACTACCTTTATATTTACAAAACACACATTGTATTTTCCTTTAAAACATTTTTTTTTTTTCATCAATTAAAATGAGAATAGTCCATACAGAGTGTGTAAACATTTCAAAATCATGAGTTGAAAAACGCTGACTCCGCGAGATTAAATATTAGAGCCTAATACAAAGCGGAGCGGCGCGGCGACGCGACGCACTGGCGCCTACAAACCTAACAGGGATACTTCACGCATTGCGCAATGCGTGAAGTATCCCTGTTAGGTTTGTAGGCGCCAATGCGCGTTTCGCGCTCTTTGCCCGCCCGCCGCGCCGCAGCGTGCCACGGCATCTGAAGCAACTGTTTCACACCAGAGGTATTGCACAGTATCATAAGAAATTGAAGGCTCTCCAACATATTAAGAATGACAGGCATCCTTCAAAAGTACGGAGCTTTCCTCGCAAAATAAATCAAGGTACTACGGCACAAAAAGAGAGCGGTAGTCCAAAAACTAACTGAGTCCTAGTACCCGTATTTAGTAACTTTTAGCAGAAACTTTATCGTCTGGCTGTTGCTTAATCGCCATCGGCTATAAAAAGCTATAAGAAATTGTACATCCGGCTACAGAAGCTATTGGAAATCTTACAGCCGGCTTCAGGTCTATAGTATTTTGGAACACACATTCTACTGCCAATTTTTACCAGGGTGCCTTTAGCACGTTCTCATAAGTGTCCAAAAAAAAGTCAGAGCAGGTTCATGTTTTTGTGCAACACAGATAACCCGTAAATATTTTTAGAAGTTTGCAACATTTGTAAATGGTAAAACAGATTTTTCAAACGGTTTTTCTTTTTTTCCGTTCTTTTTGAACTTTTGACCCCAATTCCGAAACTTGCTAACAGTCGATGGATAATGCTAGCACGTATCAGTGGCGAGGCGTCCAGTGGCGTGGCGTGCTTTGCGATGTATCGATTGGTCTGCCATTTAAACCTATGGAAAAGGATTGATAAACAGGGTGTTCGCTTTTACCATAGGTTTAAATAGCATGCCAATCGATACATCGCAATTCACGCCACGCCACTGGAGGCGTCAGTGAGCGACTATCGATATTTTCCCCGTTTGAAGCTGTGGCAAAGAATCGATTATTAAGGTGTTCGTCGCAAACACCCCGTTTATCGATCGCTTTCCATCGGTTTCAATGGCGGATCGATCTATATATCGCATAGCACGCCACGCCACTGGCACGTATTGCTTGTTTGAATTTTCAAAAACTGCAAAGCCATACGGCTCCATCGTGAGAGGATACCAGCCAGTCTGCTTGTACTCATTCACTCTTCATGAAGCCTTATTCACCGTAATGGAACAGCAGCGAAACACTTTTCTCGGCAAGTTTTAGAAGCCTCGCGGACTCCTCGCTTTTCCTCGGAGGGATGAGAGAGAGCGAAGTAGAATCGAACCACGACTGAAACCATTGATAAATTCTGTCTAAGGAAAACATCTGATCGCACTCCGCGAGCGAATTGGATACTTTTTTCTCTCTCGGAGTCTAGTTCACACGTCGCCGGGAGAACCGAAAATTGTGTTTACGATCATGACGTCATGATGGTACTTCCGAATTGTTTATCGCTCGGGTCCATTTACGGATTTCAGGGGGATATTGTCTCGCCCCCGAAGTCGAAGATCGGAGAGGGAAGAAAGAAGGAGTTACATTAATTTCAATTCTGCGGCTCTGTACGCACACACATGTTAACGAAGTTCGTGTTAAGTGCTGTCTGTATTTAGGCTTGTAAATTCTGTTTGACTAAACACTTCTGCCGTGCTAAGGAGAAACGTCGTAAGAGCCGTGACGTTGCCAAATTTCCGCAGACAAATCACGAAACCGGAATTTTCGTTAATATTTTGCTTCGAATTTCTCAGAGAATTTTGTTCGTGACTTTATCTAGGGTGTCTGAAAATTTCAAGGAAAGATTTTCATAACTTTTCTCCAAAATAAATACTTTCTGAGAGTAAAATTGGCAACACTCGAGTGCTCATAAGACGTTTCTGCTGAGCGCGGCAGACTTGACGACGATACCGTTTTTCACTTACGCAATCGAAGTTTTTGCAGACAGTTCGTTTCGTATTAAAAGTGAATCAATATATTTTGTAGACCCCGCACTAACAATCGAACCAATGTAATAGAGTAAAGGCAAAAGTTTTTGGAGGTCACTACCACTTTTTGCCGGATGATGATTGATGAGCGACTTGTCGAGGAAAAAGTAAATTCAACTTCGCCGAATGATGACTGATGAATTTCTGGGTTAACACTTACAATTAGCTAGGCGAGTTTTTGCTAATGAAAGTTAGGATTGCTGAACCGATTGCTTGACCAGTCGGTCATCGATCATCATCAGGCGACTTTGACTTCCAAGAGTAACTTTTAAATGTACTACAGGGAGTACTTCAGTTATAGTTGAGAGAGGGTGAAAGAGAGGGGGGGGGGGTAACGTAAGAAAGAACCCCGGATAGAAACTGCGCTTCATTCGAAATCAATAAAGGAATAAATCGAGTGAGAACGGCGCAAACACTGCAGGTACACACGAATTACGACTTGAGCAATCACTTTTTGACCGCATAAAAGCGATTAGAGTCTGCGGTGACGCGCCCGTGTGAGGGCATACTCGGCGAGTGTGTGCTCTCTGCATTTCGCGGGCGGAAAATTGAACCCGATCCGTCTCTCGGCGTAACTCCACATCGAGATGAGCCCGGAAAAGCATCGAGTTGTACGTAGGACAAGGCTCATCGCAGAGTGCAGTTACGCGCTTATGTCCTACGGGCGACGGATTCATCCTCGGCGGGGTCCGGCCTCGATATATTTAATCAACGGAGTCGCCGATACATTGAATATAATCGCCCCCGCTCCCTCGCCCTCCCTCGCCTCTGCAATTTATGCTAAAAGGAACTATGTCCCACGCAAACCTATGCACTTAGTTTGTTTTGGCATAAACCCGTTCAAATAGAGTAAAGAGCACACGTATGAAAAGGCAACTGGGAGGGGTTGACCGAGAGGGTGTTATTGTCGGTTTCTATTTCGTGGCTTTGCATGGCGTCGACCACCAAGGCGCTGGCAAAGGATATAATGAAAGGTTAGTCAAGTGATAATGTCGGTGGCTGCGGCTGAGGAAATAATTTATGAATGGAACGTCCAATTCGTATCAATTAGTGTGGTCACGTAACCCCGGTTGCCGAACTTTCGGATTCTCCCGCTCGCGGCGCTAGCGCTGCGTGCGTGGGGTTTCTGAAGTGGCACCTCTAGGTCTTGTCCATTTACGTCTTACTGCTCGGCTGTGAAGGGAAATGGCTCGGGTTTCGCCGAGTTTCCCCATAAACTGTGAGATTTTTGACGCAACTAGGCTACGGCCTTCCGAGGAGGCAATTTTCTCTTCCCTTCTCCCTAATTTCCGGCATGGTGTTGAGGTTTCTGCTTTCCCTCGTCAAGCCCAACCTTTCGGATTTTATATCAATGAAACTTTAATCATCGGATGTGCCTTGATCCCGGGACCACATCTCATGTGAGTGAGCCATCGTGAGGCCTCGCCCTCTTTTTGCGTCTTCGTCTAATCTTTCGATGGAGCTTCAGTGGCGTGGCGTGAATTGCGATATATCGATTGTTATGCCATTTAAACCTATGGAAAAGGATCGATAAATAGGGTGTTCGTAGCGAACACCTTAATATAATCGATTCTTTACCATGAGTTTAAATGGCAAATCAATCGATAAATCGCAAAGCACGCCACGCCACTGTCGAGCTTTCGATGGAGGTCTCCAATCTTTCATGCTGAAAGGATAAAGACACAATATTGGTAAAATTTACTTTGGTTTTCTTCCCGTATGATAATTTTATTTCAGGCTGGAGTATGTCGTTTTCCATCTCATCCGGAACAATTGAAAAAACTTTCATTATTTCACTGGTCATGGAATATTTCATGTTGGGTGATTGTTAAATTTCAGGGTGTCTACAAGTCCGGAATTCCCGGAAATAGTACTGATTTTTTAAGGGCGGCCTGGAAGTACTGAAAAAGTGCAGAAATTCCGCAAAAAGGTTCTCTCTTCTTCGAATTTTTCTTTAATTTTTTGTAATTTTTGTCGCGATTTCAAATTTTTGACATTTTTCGAATTTCGTCAAATGGAGGTACTGAAAAAATACGGAATTTCTCTGTTGAAAGAGGTGCTGAATTTCTTGAGAATGTACTAAACAAGTACTATAAAAGTACTCATTAATGATCAGCCTGTTTCAGTAGACATCCTGTAAATGTAGAGAAAAATAGGAAATATTTTCTTCTCGAAAAATTTTCGAGAATGAGACAGAAACATGAAAAAACGCTAAAATTATGGGTGTGAAAAACATGGGTCTGAATGGTGAGAAAACCAGCCATGATGTTTTTGGCCAATCACTCGCGGATTTTCAACTGGGAACAGTAAGGAAGGAGTTAAAACAAAAATATAGCAAACAACTGACCGAGGTAGGAATCAGTGCAAAATGTGTGTGTGCTAACTCAGTGAGTTTGCACTTATTTCCACCTCGGTTAGTCGACTGCTCATTTTCTCGTTTTAATTATTTAATATTCAGCTTTGTTTCCAGTATTAAGAATCGGCGTAATGCACCCGAAACATCATAATTCTGTTTTTTTTTTCACCATTCAGCTTTGTTACATCCATATTTTCGGTATTTTCTATTGTATTTCATTGTTTGAATCGGGTAATTGTATCGTGTTTCTCTTATCATAAAAAATAATCAATATATTATACCATCATGATTTTCTGGCTTCAAAAGAGACATTTTCAAAAAAGATATACCTAGATAGAAGGATATCTACAATTGAGGGGCTTCGAGGACAAATTGCATTAATGCAGTTCTTGAAAAAAATGATATATTAAAGATAACAAGCGGAACTAGTCTTAATGGATATTCTGAGAAAAATTTGCTCCCAAATTCCAATTTTCAAGCATCAAAAAGTCAGTTTGAACTTTCTTTTCGCCTTGAGGATTCTTGTAATTACGAAACTTCAAACACGTATTTCTCGAAATAGCAAAAACTGCACTTATGCGCCTTGTCCTCTAAGCCCCTCCATTATACTGATCCGGGTCTTACGTAGAGTACCTACATAGCGAGAGTATGGACAGATCACTTCATGGAGGGCTTAGGGCCCAAAAGTGCAGCCATTCTTCTAACCAACTTCTAACACACAAAATTTCACTGCTAGTTTGCAGAGTCCGCAGATTTCAATTCTAACCAAGATGGCCAAGAATGCACATAAATGAACGTCCTTCCGCAAAAATGAGTAAATTTATGCAAAAACTAAGTCAAATACAGTAGACTCTGGATTATCTGGCTTTGTATTATCCGGACTCTGGATTATCCGGATCGATTTTGCAACCATGTAACTACGTACGCATTCCGATAAGTGAGCGGATCCGCGGAGAAGCGGTCGCAAGGCATATTGGCGCCTGCAAGGCTGAAGGAATACTTCACGCATTGCGCCAAACAGTGAGGTCGGCGTGGAACGCATTAGCGCCTACTGGATTGCATGAATACTTCACGCATTGCTTGCTTTAATCGTTGTATTGTAATTTATCGTTGTCGGCTATCATTCACAATCACCATTGAGTCGTTCAGTTTGGCGTTAACTTTTTAAATTCGTGTTGGTATGTCCATGATGTATACATAATGAGAATACTGTGGTGTTGGTTGGTGGTGTTTGTGTTTACTATTATTATCCGGATTTCTTTTTCATCCGGATCGGGCCCGGCACCAATTAATCCGGATAATCCAGAGTCTACTGTACGTACTTTATAAACGACAGTTCCTAATAATAATTGTATTAGTAAATCGCTCTGGATAATTAAAGTTCATAGGTTGACTGCATTTCTGGGTTCCCTAACTGTGTTCGCAGAGGCATCGATGAAGGCCTGATGGATTTTCGGAGTTTCACATCTGTCTATACTCTCGTTATGTAGGTACTCTAGTGTTACGTAGGAGAACCGCGATGAGGTTAAAGACCTCTATCTCCGCGAGTAAACAATAAGTAGAAAAATGTAGAATCTATTGAAAACGCGGTGAAATGATGTTCGATCTACGGCAACATTTACAAAGAGGAATAAAGCAGGTGCGGATTAGAATTTGCTCCAATATAAGGTGCAAGATCGTAAATATTTTAGTGGCTCATAACTTCGGAGCGTTTACGACGTGTTTCTTTTCACATCGCTGAAAGAGGAGGCTCAGATCGCGCTGGAATTCCGCGATACTTGTGTGCTTACCGATGAACCGCCCCGCTTTGAGAAAATTAATTATCCCAGTCGAACTTAATTGCAAATAGCAAGGCAAAATTTAATCAGTAAGTAAATAAACTAGCTATTACCGTGCGTCGAAAAAAAAGAACATTAGCCTCACTTATAATGAACGTGTCAAATAAGGCAAGAAACCTTTCAAGGGCTCGACTCATCTTCAGCAATATAATGGTTATTTTTTTCGTTTTTAATTTTGTTCATAATTGATGCTTCTCTAATTATGCTGAGTCATCTTCCGTAGCTTACACTTTATAAGACGCAACACAATTAAAGGAGTGTAAAAGGGATTAAAATAAAAAAAAATAAAAAAAAATCATAATTTTAATCAGATATTAAATAAACTGTGACAATTTGACGTGTAAGCGGTGCAAAAGAAAAATAATTATAATATAACTCATATGTAGAATGTTTACTGTCGTTCCTCAGTTCTCACCTATATTTAATTTTTCCCTTTGATCTCTTACACTAGGTAGTTTGTTACTTTTTACTTGAATTATAATGCATTTACAATAATTGAGATTTGTTTCAATTATTTCCTTTATTTTTTATCGTAGTAAATTTTGTATTTGTTTACTTACTTGTGTCGAGTTTAATTTTAACGGTGAGTTGAGACGGTGTTTGTGGTGTTTAAAAATCTCCGCTCTCATTTTATTTTTTTGAAGGAGACCAGAGCGATACCATTCCTCAAAATTTTTACTTGAGTTCACTTCTTCCTATCCTTGAGTTTTTCTCCGCTTAAAAAGGAAAAATAACGGAAGTTTAAAAGAACTGACTTTGAGTAGTTTTCCGTTTCAAAAGTAAAGTGTGACAGGAAGTTCGCAACGTTACAAACCGAGAAATGTCGCCTTGGTAGTTTAAACGTCGATATGTGAGCCGCAGAAGACATTGAATTGAGTCGAGCGATAACTGCAAAAGTGACCATTTTTCAGTTTGAAGTTTCTTCGGTTTGATAATAATTTTCAAGGCTTGATACTTAACCTTCATGGAAACATCCGTTTTGGGATTAAGATGACTAGATTAACCGTTCAACCAAATATGCCTTTTTTGTGCTTTTAGTATTTTTCAAGCATCGATCCAATCACGGAAGTGGTGTGAAAACTCATTTCAGTATGAAAGCAACCCGAACTCCAAAACGAGTCCTTACACCGCTTTCATGGTCGTACCGACTCATGAAAAATATAATTAACACAAAAAACTCAAATCTGAGGGAATGGTCACTCGTGGTCTTTGCACGACCCCATTCAAGCGAATGGGTGGCCATTCAATGGGCGCACAGTAGAGCGAGTCAATTAGAGAGGTCAGACATGGAATGTTTGATTAAAACCACAAATTTTGGGGTTTATTTCATCACATTTGGACCGCGCTAAGCAGAAAGGAACCAAGCCACATCAGCTATTGTCAAATTCAATTGGACACTTTAATTTTTCACGTGTAAACGGTTGTGCGGATTTTTGTGGAAATTTTTGTGAATATCCTGCGTAGAACAAAGCAGATTCCTTGAAATTTTCGAAGAAATCCGCAGAAAGGTCCTCTTGTAAAAGATTAATTTGCCCAGTTAAATTTGACAATCGCTGATGTAGCTTGGTTCCTTTCTGCTAAACACGGTCCATTTTACATTTCAAGGGGTGTTTTACAAAGTAAATTTCACGAGAAAACCAACGGAACCACGTTTAGAGCCTCAAAGTTTTGTAAAAACGGAGTTATGAGCTTTTAAAGTTTCCAAATGTCCGACCTCCTCCATTGACTCGATCTATTGTGGGGCGGTGCGAGTAAAGCTAATATTCTTTCTCAACGCCAGGTCCACACTTTTGGAAATTAATTACTGTCCTCGCGAACGAAAACGGAAGCGCTGCATCAATCGAACATGAAGAGCGCTCAAGTGCAAACTTTTTCGAAAACTCGTCGTGATTGACCCCGATTGAACTTTCATCGCGGGTATGAAAAATGAGACATTAAACCGACGCCATCTCTCATCACGAAGGGGGGGGGGGGGGAGTGAAAAACTTACGGAGCCAAGTTCGAGTAGAATTTTAATAGTGGCTCGCGGAAACTTTAACCTTTCCCTCACGGAGAAAAGTTCGGTCACAGTCCTCGAAGTTCCCAGTCACCATTCCGCGGCCTTGTCCCTTATTATTCTACTCGTCATGCTCGGGCCCGAACTCCAATTTCCAGCGCGTTAGTTAAATGGAGTCGTTCCTCCCACCGAGTTTTCGGCTCGTTTACACGGACGCATCTATTTAATTGTTCGGAAAATTTCGGCGGTGCCATGAGCAAACAAACAATTGAATGCGCATACATGGAATCAATTTAATTCCATTCTTTGAGACTAAATTTAAGTCGTCCGAGTCTTGTAATCGTATTTATTGTCATTATTTAAACAGTGCTTTTTTATGGAATGACCCCAAATGGTTCACTTGAGGTTTAAGGAGGCATGTACAATAGCACAAAAGTACGATTTTTGCGAATTTCCTGTACAATTCAGCAGCATTAACCTGGAAATGAATCATTGCAAGGGATCATATAGTCTGCCGCTACTAATACGAAGTATCCAGTATCCACAAGAGCAAGTATACTGCAAGTTTTGCAAATTTTAAGGGACAACCGTACTCTGCCGTGCTAAGGAAAAACGGCGTATGAACCTTTAGGCGTTGCCAAGTTTCCTTCGATAAAACATTAATTCCCTGGTAAACTAATGAATGTTTTCCTTCCGATTTTTCAGATAATTTTGTTCGCAGTTTCACCCGAAGTCCCTGAAAATTTCAAGGAAAAACATTCATAACTTTCCTCAAAATTAAACGTTTTATCGAAAGAAATTCGGCAACTCTCGAATGTTCATATGGCGTTTCCCTTAGCACGGCAGTATGTTGTTCGGTTCTCCTTCAAAAAAATAAAATTTGACAAAAAACAGGCAACTTCAAGCTAATATTGGTCAAATCTGCCCATTGCAATAAGGGTGATTCATTCGAAGTGTTTTTCTTGCACGTATTTTAAGCGCTCAGCCGATAGGCAGCGCTTTTTGATTTCGACTTGCCTCTGAGTACTAGTATACTAGTGCTAATGCGTTTAAATGGCGCACCAGCTCATCGATGTGTAGGCTTCTTGGGGGGGGGGGGGGTCCATTTTTAAAATAAATAAAGCTGTGAAAACTGTATTCTATGCTTTTAACGTAATGCGCAGGTAGTTTCGATCGTTTGTCTATAAGACAATTTCTTAGCGGTAGAGTAATTCTTATCGAAATTGATTGTTGAACTCAAATGAAGCCTAAAAAAAGCGCGCCTGATGAGCTCAACGGTGAGCTCATTTTCGGGAAACAAAAATGCGCGTTTACGGTTTCCTTGGTAACCTTTGTTTGCTATCAGCTGATGTTTCATTTCCATTTCCCAGCCAAGTCGACGGAGTTTATACGTCCTTTCTTCATTAAATACATTTACTAACACCTGAGCGCTTTTCTAATACGACAGTATTAGAACTTTCCCGCTTGTTTTTATCATATTTTTCTCGAGATGCCAGTACTGAAATAGAAGTCATGCAAAAACCGAGGACGATAGTAATTACAAAGAGACGTTGTTAACAACGGCATCCATTTTCTGAACTGCTCCATCGGGGAATCCGCCGAAAGCGGAGGAGCGGGACTGATTATTTTCCTCGGTGAAAAATAATTAAAGTGGATCGGTCCGGACGATAATTGGTTTTAGATGATTCGTCGCCAAGTAGCTCGCTGTCAATTACATAAAAATTAATTCGCCGAAGAACCGGCCGCAGCTTAACCTCCGTTCGAGATTTCCACCAAGAGAGGAGACAGACAAGTCGTCGTCGCACAGTGGATCGAGTCAATACGAGAGGTCGGACAAAATTAAGAAACTTTAAAAGCTCTAATTCTGTTTAAACGAAGCTTTGAGGTTCTGTAAGTGGTTCCATTGGTTCTCTTGTGAAGTTTCTTCCTGAAACACTCCTTAAAATTTAAAATGTGGCGAAATGAACATCAAAATTTGCAGTTCTAGTCCAAAATTTCATGTCCGACCACGCTGATTTACTCGATCCCCTGTGCGACGTCAAGATCTCGCCGCTGATGCTCCGCTTCGGATGTTCTGACTCCTTGTAGATTTTTTCAAAAGTTCCGAGGAAGTTCCGGCAAATGCAAAAGATCCGTAACACATCGGGAATCTTGAAAGTTCCGAGAAAATTTCAGGAAAATCTCAAAAGTTCCGGAAGGGACCACTAGACACTACTAGACAGGGTACCAATTTTAGCATTCTAATACATGTTTATGAACCAAAATTTGAAACTGTGGGAGGCCTTGGAAAAATCTGATTTTACTCGTGGACTAATTAATGCAATTAAGCTTTTTTATCAAGGGACTTTCACAAGAATTAAATGTAAAGGGGGCTTGTCGGGGGGTTTTTATGTAACAAAGGGGCTAAAACAAGGGTGTTGCCTCTCCCCCACCTTGTTTAAAATATACTTAGAACATGTACTGCGTGAATGGAAGAAAAAATGTTCCGGAATGGGTGTCCCTCTGAATGATGAAGAAACTCTTTACACGTTATGCTTTGCTGATGACCAAGTACTTATCGCCCAAGATCAGGATGATGCTGAGTACATGACTCGAAAGTTGGTGGCTGAGTATCGGAAATGGGGCCTCGAGGTGAATGTCAGCAAAACCGAGAAGTTGACCGTTGGCGGGAATCAGCAAAGTATAGAATTAGAGGATGGGCGGCAAATTGGAAGCTGCGATATTTACAAATATCTAGGAGTGTTTCTAACCCAGGATGGAAGATTGGACCAGGCCATCAAGAAGAGGAATATGCAGGGTAGGAGGGCAATCGCTATGTTAAATGGAGTCCTTTGGGATCAAAGGATCTCCAAAGAGAACAAAAGAAGGATCTGCAACGCGATTGTCAAGAGCATAGTGATACCTACGGGTGTGAAGTATGGCCGATGAAACAGCGGACCCGGGAGGTTTTAGAGGCAACGGAGATGGACTTCTGGCGTAGATCCGCTGGTATTTCCAGAAAGGATCGCGTCAGGAATGAGACGGTACGGGAAATCATGGATGCCAAGCAGACCATCGTGCATGACATTATGACGAAACAACTCATCTGGTATGGTCATGTCCAGAGAATGGCAGGAGACAGGTTGCCGAAGAAGGTCCTTGACTGGGTTCCTCCTGGGAGAAGACGCAGAGGGCGCCCAATGAGAGGTTGGAGGGAAGGGATTGAAGCGGAAATGTTAAGGTGCTCAATCCCCCAAGATTTGTGGTTTGAAAGAGAGCAGTGGAGGTTAGGAGTCGTAGAGCGCGAGGGAGTGCTGTAAAGCGACTTATATGTATGTATGTACCAAAATTTCACGAAGAACACGATTTGCGCAACAAAAGTTACTGAAACCAACTCTTAGCGATGATATTAACGTTTTTATTTCACATCAGTTTCGAAAAATTTGAACTGGCCGCTCACAAGAAACTCAAAGCTCTACGTGAGTCAAATCGCGCACTACAATGGTTTCAGCAAGCTTCTCAATCGAGCAATGTTCATTGCCCACTATGTGTTGTTCAAACTATAAGCAATTTGCTATAGCTGAGCCAAAGTGTCAAGACTGAGGTTGCCAGATTTTTATATCGCTGAGACGTTTATGATAACGTTTAGCGCACGATGTGAATCACGTAGAGCATTGAGTTTTCATGAGCCGGTGGTTTCAATTCACGCAGCAAGAATCATTAAATATCTTCGTAAGGAGTTAATTTCGGTAATTTTCGTTGTGCGTATCGTGTTCTACGTGAAATTTTGGTCAGGAAACATGTGTCAGAATGCTGAAACTCGTACCTTGTCTAGTGGTTCATTCGGAACAAGTTCCGGGAAATGGTAGCACTGTAAGCATGCAACTGGAACGCCCCGAGCGGACAAACGCAAGGGTTCATTTTCCACCAAAGTGGACCTCGGGGAATCTCTCGAACCGGGGGGGAGGGGGGGCTAACATCGGGGAACCAGAGACATAAGAACTCGGAAGAAAAGTCAAAATCTCACCCACGCCCCGGATTTGGCATCCGAACGGGAGACATGAATAAAATCGGGGAGTGCGTAAGCACTTTATCACGCGGCACAAATTAAATCTTCGGACGAGCAAATTATAATTGACACCCCGGGAGGGAGGACGAGGCAATCTGCTAGGCCGCCGGCCGGTGGATTAACGATTATCACGATGACCTAAAAATAAACTACAATGCCCCGACCCGGGGCGGTCGGTTTCATCCGACACGGGAACGTGCGGAGGGGGGGGGGGCTACGGTGCTGAAAAGAGAAAAAACAGCGTAAACACGATCCGACAAACGAACGCAAATAAACGACGCCGAGCTTGCAAAAGCGAAGCCGTAATTCACCGGTTATCGGGTGGATTCGTTTGTCAAACAAGTTCGATTTAGCGGAGAGATGTGGCATGACGATTTGTGCGAAACGCTCGCCGCAGTAATTCCTCTCATAAATAGGGCTGAAAAACGAACTGTTGACAGGAGAAAACAAACAGTTTCAACACAGGTCGTGGCCTCGTAAATCCGCTGTATGATCCCTGGTTCTTATGGGAGTGCGATGCGAAATCTCAACTTGTCTGGACTCGGGGCAGAAATCAAGATCCTTGCTTTGCTGACTAATTTTGCATGAGACTTGGAAAGCAAAGTGCAATGCGGACGACACAGGGTATTTAGCATCAAGATTTTCCCGATTTTCTCGATTCCATCAGGATTTGAAGTCAATCGGGACTTGATCCCTATTTCATCAAGATTTGAGGAAAAGTCGGTCGTAAAATCAGGTTTTAAGAAAAGCACATATCAGAGCACTGCACTCACGCGTCTTACGAAGGAACCCTTTTCTGTGTGCATGGTCTTATCTGGCGGAGCACACGAAAAGATGGTGTTCAACGGACCCAAGCAGAGTAAGCTAGGTGGTACCAAATTCTGATTTTCCTTCATAGTGTTTCAGGTACACTTTACAAGGTTTACAAGCGTAAATTCAGCTTTGGTGGCCAAAATGTACCCCAAATTCCTGTGTATTTTTTTTTTGTGTGCTTCGCTCTCTCCGCGTGATTACTAAGAGAAAAAGTACCGGAACATAGAGCTTTAATTTACACCCCTCTCATCCTGCCGTGCTAAGGAAGAACGTCATATGAACATTCGAGAGTTGCGAAAGTTTTGCCAAATGTATTTTAAAGGAAAGTTATGCGTATTTTTTTTTTTTTTTGTTGAAATTTTCAGACATTTTAGATTAAACTGCGAAAAAAAATTGGAAAAATCTGAAAAATTGGAAGAATAATAGCCACAACTTTCTCCATAAATTTGCATTTTATTGGAGGGAATATGGCTACGCCTGAAGGTTTGTACGGTGTTTTTCTTCAGCACGATAGCATTGGCCCTCTGTGCAATACAGTTGCCGTAGGACATGGCAGCGAAACCCACTTGCAGGCCTCGCTCGAGTTGACTCCCCATATCCAGCCGTTGCGACAATTAGAGTAGATTACCTACTTATTCTAAGAGTCTGCGCTTTCCTCCCGTGCAGACATTCGAGACACGGCGGCCGCGACCTTGGTACTCAATTTTTTCGGTCGTCGCGGTTCCCACTGCCCCCGACCCCCCGCCCCCCGACACCTGCCCTCCAATGACAATCCTTGATTACATGCTGTCTGCTCGACTGCGTTGCCGAAACACCAGATTCACCTCACTAACCGATGGTGTTGATGAGCTCATTGAGGAGTTTGACAATGGACTGCCTAGCCGTGCTTAGGAAAAACAACGTATGACGAAGGTGAAAGTCGGCAATCACATAACTCGGTTTGCGACGTCGCAGACTTCTTGTCATACTTTATTTCTAAACAGAAAACTACTCAACGGCAATTCTTTAAAACTGCCGTGATTTTTCTTCTCTGTGCGAAGAAAATTCTGCATAAACTTCAAGGAATGATGTCAATTTTTTCCCCTTCAAAAAACTAACATAGAGGCGGAGATTTTTAGACACCGCGCGCAAACGAGATATGTGATTGCGGATTTACGCCGTTGACAAACATTTATTTTATGTCAAAATTCCTCCTGCAGCATTTGTATTTTTAGGAATTTTATGAATATTTTCCCGGCGGATTTTCAAATACTTTGGATTGAATGTTGAACAAAATTAATTTTATGACAAATCGGAACAAAATGTGCCCAAGCTTCCCCAATAACTCGTCGTATTTCATAAATGGAAATTTGACAACGTCCAAAGGGTCATGAGGCATTCATTTTTAGACACGAGTTGGTTGATTGTATGAACAGCTCAAGGTGACGTAGGGTAGGTACACTTCTTTAATACGACAGTGCTGTACAGGATCAGAATCGCAACGCCATTACGAATATTGGGTGATTTTTCTTGAAAGGTAACTAAATAACATCAGCTGCGAGATCAGAGACGTTCATGGAAGGCTATCATTGATCCAAATGTGGCTTTCTAATGAAATCGTATCCCCCGAAATTCGAAAGAGCACAAACCATAATATTCCCAGCTTCATAAGGGAAATAACTTCAAACCTGCTGCTGCAATATTACCTTCCCGATACCTACCTAAAATACAAATTGATGACGTTCGATGCAGTACGTATTAGCCCCAGATTTCTGCTGCTCGTCGCATCGAGTCTTTAAGAAAATTCGCTGCCTACCTGACATAAAGGCATAACCACACTCTGCAATGAACCTTGTCATCCATACAACTCAATGCTTTTCCGGGCTCATTTCAATATGTAGTTACGCCCTTATGCCAGCCAAGCGACGAATTGTGCCTAATTTCGCACGAAACGACGACACTGGTGCTACTAAACAACAATGTACACGGCCGCCGTCCCCTTTGAACTTGCAGCTGTCGAGGCTCAAATCTCGAAGCTAAGGCCAAGACGCCCGTTGACAGGTTAATGGGGAACACCTAAGCCGATCCGGCCCATAATGCACCGATGCACCCGGAGAATAAACGCAGCAGTCGAAGCGACGACGCGTGGAGATGATAGGCAACCGTGCCAGTGGCGTGGCGTGAATTGCGATATATCGATTGTTATGCCATATAAACCTATGGAAAAGGATCGATAAACAGGATGTTCGCAGCAAACACCTTTATAATCGATTCTTTACCATAGGTTTAAATGGCATAACAATCGATATATCGCAATTCACGCCACGCCACTGAACCGTGCGTGAGGTGGGTAGACAAGCGAACTTGAGGCGATGATGCAAAGAGCGGCTCCGAATTTCTTGTTGCAGAGCTTTTCGAGGTCGATTGCGTCACCTTTAGCTTTCAGACGGGCTGACTGACGCATCTTCGTTTTATACCATCTTGTGGCCGCGAATCGTCAGCTCAGTTTGCGACGCCCATAATTGATGGATGAGATGAAGAGCGTTGCAAAATGACTCTAATTGTAAGCAGGAGCATGCCTCAATTACCACCGCGCACCGGCACACGGTGGAGCGAGTCAATACGAGAGCTCGGACAAAATCTGGAAACTTTAAACGCTTATAACTCCGTTTATACAAAGCTTTGAGGTTCCCAAAGTACTTCCATTGGTTTCTTCGTGAAATTTTCTTCAAGAAGCACCCCCTAAAATTTTAAAATGTGACGAAATACACATTAAAATTCGCAGTTTTTGTTCAAAGATTCAATGGTCCACCTCTGTAATTGACTCGATCCACTGTGCGGCAGTGGGGAGACTGCACGAGAAATCGTCGCTTTTCTGATGCATGGGCGTATCATTATTTCCACACGAGTTCCAGAAAGTATGAATTTATACAGAGATCAGGGCTCTCGTAGAACTTGAGATATGCCCTTACGTTAGAGGAGCGACGGAATTAGTCGCCGATCAAGACGATGCTGTACCACCCATCTCAATACTAACGACTTTAATGTTGAGCCATTATCCCCGCCTTGGCCACCACACATCGAGAAAGAATATTTGTGCTACTTGCGGCTAACATTGGAAGTGAAACACAAATAAACCCAAATTTTGTGTTGATTTCAGTACGGTTTGCTTGAATTTAGCGCAGGAAACAATGAAAATCCGAGCAACCCCAAAATCAAGCGAAAGGTTGGGTTTCTTTGTGTTCCAGGTCCAATATGAACCCAACTTAGTATTATTTTTTCACTTAAAGAGGGGAAAGCACGATGCTCAGGGACAAAATAATACAGGAATCCCGCATCTCAATGGAGCTTCTTTGTGGCATAGGGATTTTCGGTTGAAGCACTCTTTTTTAAAGAAAATGTTGCGAGAACTACGGAGAAACCACTTATATCTCTAAAAGAAAATCTCAAGCTCGAAAAAGGCACTCAAAGTTGAGATGGTAATGGAGGAGATCGCCGTTGAGAGTCCACCTCTATATCTATTCAAACTTTCCCCGATGTATTTGCTTTGCATCTGTGCATGGAAAGTTTCACTGATTTCAGAGGAGTACTCTCAGCATAACAAAGGTGATCCTTTCTATCACGGCCTCAACGGTGATATCTCAGGAGTTTGTTTCGGAGGAAATCAGTGGCACCAGGGCCAGATCAAGGGGGTGGCCACATGGGCCGCAGCCCATGGCGGCAAAAATTTGCAATTTTTTAAAGTGTCGGTGTAAAAAACAATCGGATTTATAAAAACAAAATTACAAATGAGAAAAGGCGACAAAATCTCTCATTTCCTGAGAGCTAAGCAATTTCTAATTTTGTCGTCTCTTTGTGATACAAGAGACAGAGAGAGACCAAACACGCATTTTGGCCTGGAACGGCGCGACTCAGAGAGAAATGACAACGAGGACTTGAGATGAAAAGGAGTAGCCCTCGGACCGGCGATCGGCATATAACACATATTAGCGCCTACAAGACTGCACGAATACTTCACGCATTGCATCAAACACAGTGCGGTCATTGCGGTCAGCGTGAAACGGATAGCGCCTACAAGAATGCATGAATACTTCACGCATTGCGCCAAACACAGTGCGGTCAGCGTGAAACGCATAGCGCCTACAAGACTGCGTGAATACTTGACGCGTTGCGTCCAACACAGTGCGTTCAGCAGCGGTCGGCGTGAAACGCATAGCGCCTACAAGACTGTCGGAATACTTCACGCATTGCGCCAAACACGGTGCGGTCTGTGCGGCGTGGCGGCGGAAGTTAAAATCATTGAACCACATTTATGTTTGTTCTTTCATAATTTTTTCGGTCATTTCTTATGAATGGAAGGCCTTGTCCACACAGAGATAGGTTTATGGAACTTAACTTTAGCGCAAAGTTTCGTGAACTTTTGCCAGTAGCGTTGACAGGGCTTTCCCAAAAAATGTGTTCAACACGAGTAAATGCGTCTTATGCACCCCTGCCCCGCGGACACGTTCATTTAATGGTTTTTATCGAGTTTCAAAACGAATGAGAGGGGGGCGGCAAAATACAGGCGGCCATAGGCGGCAAGTAGGTGAATCCGGCCATGAGTGGTACCATAGAGTTTTTCGCGAAATTTAAGGTCCATTCAAGGATTTTTATCTGGTAAAGTAAAATGAGAAGTTCGGAGATCAACATGATTTTTCGCCTAATGATGTTTGGTTTAGTGACTCTTTGAACATTTTACTGGCCGAAGGATGACTAATGAATGTCGGATTGAGTGGTTTGTGAAACAAGATTGTCACATGAGTACTCGTTTGCAAAACATATTGTCAATATCTCTTTGGTCATCAGTCACCATTAGGCAAATCTGAGCGTTGATTCTCGAAGAACAAAATTACACTTTAAGAAGGGGAGAGATGCAGGGTTTCTATAATTTATCGTCACCGAATGTGTCGATTTGAATCCTATCTCTGATGACCTTCACGACGGAATCGTCGAAACTTGAGGCTCCGTCACTTAGCTGAGGAAAGTCGTGGGGACATTTCGGTTGGTGAGTGCTGGAACCTGGATCTCCTTGAGATATTTTCTCTCGAGATTTCCTGAGTTGAGTCAGCAGTTTTTGTGATTCCCCAGCAGAAACTAAAAGCAATCCAGTCTTAAATACGTTTGTTGCTTAAATAAAGGTGTGTTTTCAGTGTTCCATAAAATTTTACGTTCACTTAGTGAATGCAACTTTGAAAAAAAATTTCTCATTTCGAGCATGCGGTCGTATTAATAGCATTTAACTGAACAGTTTTGTCAAAATAGCCATTAAAAGACCAGCAGTCTCAAAAAAAGAAAATGTAATAGTGTCAGTGAGACTTGACGGGGCGTATTCTTTTCAATGCGCTTACAGTTTTTTGCTTTTTCAATTTCAACTTACTCTGTTAGGCATTATTTTGACTTATATGTATTTAAAAGTTTTTTGTGGTACCAAAGGTCAGGTTAAACTCAATGTAAGGCGGGTAAATGTACTGTGAGCAAAATCCACGATGTTGCAAGCAAATGAAACAACGATTGCAGTCATTTCAAGTCACCTGTCGATACTTCCGACATTTTTCCTTGATAGCCCCGTGAAGCCTATATGGTTTAGCCTAGAGTCCCTTTATACTGAGAGTCAAGACAATGTGAATCCATTTCTGATTGGTTCCTGTATTTTAGGCCTTCACAGTGTCACAAACGGGAATAAGATTACATTCTCACCGATTGCAAAGATTATAATCTGGAATGGACCAGGGAATTACGGGTTCGGCAAGGAACAAACGGAATGAGAGAAGGAACGTAGAAAGGAATTTGAGAATGGGCCGATCAAAGATTACGAAAAACGTTCAATTTGTGCAATCTTTATTCCCGTTTGTGACTCCATGATGGGGTGATGTCTTGACTCTCAGTATAAAGGGGCCCTAGTTTAGCCAATCAGAGATGATTCGGACTACATTTTGCTATCAGGAGCTACAATTTCTGGCGCATCCGTAAAATCACTTAAGTGCATAGAAAAACCAATGGCTCATACGTTGTTTTTGAACCGAGTCAGGATTCGTAGCTCCTAATTGCAAAATTAAGTCTATTCGTACTCAAAACACCCCAAACCGCAGGAAAGCTCTCGTTCGAATGCACCGATACCTCGCTGAAAATCTCAGAAGTTCTGTGATCAACGAGCTAATTACGATCGAGAACTTCCCCGACAACCGCGAAAATGAAAGGTTACGCCACTGGAGTGGAGCTCCTGTGCAAACATTTCCTGCGCCGCGACGCCGCCGACGTCGATCTCACCCGGGATCCCAGAATGCGACTGGCGTCCCGACGCCCGAATGCCGGCCTCCGCGCGCCTGCGTCCGTCCGGATTTTTAATTATCATAAACGCGGAATATCCAAGCAAGCGTTGAAATTGCTCGGCATTCCTGCCGTGGATCTGTGGTTTATTACGATGGAACCGTCCTCTGGAACACTCCTAGCTACGGCCGTGATGTAACATCGTTAATTACCCAGTTGTGATTATTGCCCGCGCTCCCGCCGTGTGGATATTATTTTACTGCCGGGAAATTTTGATCGAATCGATGATTTTTATGTTTAGGATCGTTTTTATCTGTAGGGTGTCATCGTTCGTCAAGCTCGCCGACTCCCTAAATAATTATGATTTGGACGGCGCACAAAGGGAGGGAGCGGACTTGATTAGGAAACTTCAAAAGCTCATATTCGTTGGTACGAAACAAGGAATTTTAAAAGTATCTTGCGAATGGTTAGCTTATTGGATTGTTCCTAATTGTGAGAGCTGAGTGCATCCCAGCCGTTTCGCCTCACACTGGAAAAAAACAAAAAAAAAACACATTGGATCTTGAGTCCAGACTCTTAAAAACATCGACAAGAAGAAATACTCTTGATTCAATCAGATTTAAGCTAAAATCAAGAACCAAGCCTCTTAATTTAAGCGGATTTCCTTTTGATTTAAGCTTAAATCAGATTGAATCAAAGAGTCCTTTTTCTTGTCAATGTTTTTAAGAGTCTGGACTCTAGATCCAATGTGTTTTTTTTTTCCGGGGCAGTTCTTACTAGGAAACTCCGGAACTAGTACCGGATTACGGAACTTTGGAGATTTTCCTGGATTTTTTCCGGAACTTTTGAAATGTCCGAAATGTTCCGGATCGTGTGCATTTTTCGGAACTTCCTCGGACCTTTTGAAAAAATCTGAAAAGAATCCCGGAACTTTTGACGGTCATGGAGTGGGAGCAATCGGAACAAAAAAGTTCCGAATCTCGGAACTTTTAACGGACGTGGAATGGGAGCACTGCACCTCACAATCAATATCGTCTTTTGGCGTCTCATCAAATTCGGGGTGTGCTGGTTAGTGTTTATCACGAGAGTTACCGGAATCGGAATTTCATTTATCCCCCGGCGGAGCCTAAATGTGAAAGGTCGTCACGCCTAGTTTGAAGTACGGGGCACCGCGTTCAGAATAGATTCCCCGGTGCATCAAAGTAACGAATACTTCGGCCGCGAGCCAAAAGCGCTAAACGAACAAAAAAACCAGCCCGAGCCGTAAACCCGTCTGTGTGTCACCGAAGTGTTACACTTTTTGCTCGGGCTGACGAGTTTTTTCCTTGGTTGACCTTGCGAAAGAGGCGCGACCCTGTGCGAAGACATTCGATCGAGATGCTGCGAGTCCGGATAAAGTTCATCGAAATTTAGGTCGTCAGCTGCTGAACTTTGAAAGTTCTGAAGAGGCGCCCTCCCCCGCCCCACCGCGATTTCGGAAGCGGCGAATTCTGCGCCGTCGGCGGTGCTGTGCAGAGGTATGCTGATGGTATTCGCAGCGGCTCTTCTGTTACGTAATGTCATCCTGATGACTGTTATGCAGACAGAGAAAAACGCCGCGTGAATTTTTGCGCGTTGCCGATTTTCTCCCTGCTAAATGCGAATTTTCTGAACTCGCGAATGTTTGTCTTTGATTTTTTTCATATAATTGTATTCGCGCTTTGATCTAGTGTATTTGAGAAAAATGGTAATAGTGACGTGGCGAGTTTTGCGATGTATCGATTGAGCTGCCTTTTAAATCTATAGAAAAGGATCGATGAACAGGACATTGGCGGATCCAGCAAATTGGCAACATTGTCTTTTCTCCATTTAAACCTATGGAAACGTATCGATTCTTGGAGGGGTCAGGTGCTCCGACAATGACCGATTATTTGGCATAGATTTAAATCGAGACAATCTGGGGTTGCTAAATTGCTGGATCCGCCTTTGGAACAGGGTGTTCGCAACGGACACCTAAATTATTGATTCTTTACAATAGTTTCAAATGAGGAAATATCTATCATCGATAATCGATCATTCACGCCTCGCCACTGAATGCCTAGGATTTTTCCCAAATTTTTTGAACTTTAGAAAGGAATAAATTCAACCAGTGGTGCGGCGTACTTTGCGATGTAATGATTGATCTGTCATTTAAACCTATGGAAAAGGATCGATTGAAGGGTATTTGCAACGAACACCTTAATCGATTCTTTACAACAGTCTCAAATGGGAAGATCATTCGCGATCGTAATCGAGCATTTACGCCTTCCCGCTGGATTCAACCAGAATTAGTCGAATTGCATTTCAAGTTGCCTAACTCCCTCTCGTTCTGTCATTTTTCAATAGAGAAACGCTAGCTGATCATTGAAATTGATAGGCAAAGATAGGCGATAGACAAAGGAGTCACAGGGAAGATGGAGCGATCCTATTAGTTGAAAGGCTTTCGTTGTTTCAGAATTACAACGCTGTGAAATTTTCTCTGAATTTGTCTTATGATATATGAACATTTTAGGTCAAAAGTTTGCTTGGTTCTCTGGTAAAAAATGAAATCCTGGAAGAAATTTGGCAACGTCTTAGGAAGTTAAGGGCTGATCCTAGGTTAATCTGTCCAAATTTTCTATCTAGGGAACTTTCCCTTTATTTTTCTTCATATAAGGTTTTCTCCTTTCTGCTCTTCGGTAAGAAACTGGCCTGATTCTTAACTTCTGTGTAGAAATCCGGGTCATTTTGCCTTGTTCAAATGTAAAACGATTTTTGTCAACAACCGGGTTGTAGACTGCAAGACAAAATTAAAAATTAAAATTCAAGTCTATTACCTTGATATGATATAAGTGTCTGCAATATGAGAATATTCTCCTGAGACAGAAGCAAAATGAAGTAAATTATTAAATAGAGCCCCCCTATAATAAGTGTCGTTTCCACAATAATTAAGATATAATTTCATAACAGTTTTACTTTAATAAAGATTAAAACATTTGATTATCTGTGCATCAGTAAGAATTCCACTAAAAGATGTGCAATCCATCGATTCCAGACATTTTTTTACGTTCACTTTCAGTAAGACGAATTCTTCTTCACAGAAAAAACCACTCTCTTAATACTTCACCTTGATATTTTTTTCTGTCCTCTCGAAAAAGTTTGTGATGCCACACACATCTGTTTTGATTCAGAGCATGCCGGCAACATCGTGATGTTTTTACTTATTTCTGTGAAGTATGTTAAATGCCGTTTGGGTGTGTGATTATGTTATCCACAGTTGCTTGTGTTCGACCGCCCTTGGACCAGATTAGCAATAAGCCGACTTTATTCTCTGATCTCAAACATTTTCCTGCGACTGGTTCCATTTAAATCGGATGTTTCGTGAAAAGATAAAAAATAGGATTCGTCAGCACACTTTTTCGCAAAAGAGGATAGAGGGCGGTTTTCTTCTAAAAGTTTGTTTTTCATGCAGTCGCCAAATTGATTTGAAAATAGTGTATTTGAAGTCGATTTGATGATGTCAGTATGTGCTCTCATCAGTCAAAATTTTTAAAATTGAGGCCGTCCGTCGAAAAATTTTACACGCGAGAAAATTCTATGGAAAAACACATTTCCAACCTTTGAAATGACCCTCTATTTGGATGTGCAGTCATACGTTGAGCAATTTTTTTCATTCAGTTACAATGTAATATTTACCTCGAGTCTTCAAATGTATAAACACCCGTATTTAAATTTTTATCAGAGATGTAAATGACCTCCAATACTTGGGCATCTCTTGGAAATAAACTTATTATGCTTTGGACTGCGCTTAGTAGAAAGGAATCAACCCACATCAGATATTGCCAAATTTGACCGGGCAATGTAATTGTTTACAAGAGAGCATTTGTACGGACTGCTTCGAAAATTTCAAGAAATTTTCTTCGTACTTCTTCGCAGGCAATTCATTGAAATTTGCACAAAAATCTGTTCAACCGTTTTCATGTAAAACCTTCCCAGTTAAATTTGGCAATAGCTGATGTGGCTTGGTTCTTTTTTGCTTAACGCGGTCCGCTTCTATACTGCCCCTCCTTTTCCTCCCTTCGTTTTCCCTTTTTAATCTCTACACAGAGGGGCGTTCCCACGAGAAAATGTTAAAAGCATAAGTTTCCACGATTGTCCGGATATGAGACAAGAAGAGACTACCTGTCTCTCGCGAGAAATACGAGAGCGCGTCCGAATAAAAGTGTGTTTAATAAAATCGTAAAAATCAAATCGCTTGATGGCCCCTCATCACCCTCTCTCTCGCCCGGGAGAAACACCGAGAACGGAGGGAATTTCGAAGGTAACGGCCAGTAATAAAGACAGGCTTTCTTTCCAGACTTGGGTCCAATTTCATTATGATTTTTTCCGAGCAAGGGGAGGCCCGTAGAGAACATGACCCTGGCGATTATTTATACCCACGTAAAACACAAGGGAACAGTTTACGTAGTAATGGAAACGAAAAGTTGATTGATGGTGCCTTCCTCCCCCATCACCAGAGGTTGCGCGAGCCAAACAGGCAATAAGCGCTCAACTGCCTCGACTCCAAAATTACCCCGCCACGAACCACCCCCTCCGCCCCGGGGGCTCCCTTAAAAAAGTCGTTTCCAATTGAGTTAACGCTAAAGTTCATCTCCTTGCTCACGCATTTTATTCATGGGCCCGGCCAACTTTCGGCCCCAACTTTTTTTCCTGCCGGAATCGCGGCTCGTCTTTAAGGTTTCCTCGCGTGTTGTTCCACGGAGTTTTTGTCAAGTAATAGGTGGGTTGTTCCTGGAAAGCGGTCGTTTTCGAGTAGGAGTAATTTCATCATCAGCGTCGACACGTGTCTCTGGCTCAAGTTCCGTAGTCAAATCAAACCTCCTCCGTTTTACTAACTTTTACAGGGCATTCGGTATTCATACGTATATCCTTTTCACAAGGTTGCCACAGTCAGGGGATACACTGAAAAAAAAATATTGGTAGAATTTACCATTTCTTCACGCTGTATTTCACACAGCGTCAATTTAGAGTCAATTCTGCCAGAAGAAAGGTGAACGTTACGAAATACTGGTACAGGTAACCATTCAACTGGCAGAATCGACTTAAAGATTGGTAGAATTTACCATTCCTTCACGCTGTATTTCACACAGCGTCAATTTAGAGTCAATTCTGCCAGAAGAAAGGTAAACGTTACTATATACTGGTACAGGTAACCATTCCTCCGGCAGAATCGACTTGAAGATTGGTAGAATTTACCATTCTTCACGTTGTGAGAAATACAACGTGAAGGAATGGTAAATTCTACCAATCTTTTTTTTCAGTGTACCGGGAAATATCAGGGAAGTTTCAAAAGTCAAGGAAAACCGTCTTGAGTACAGTCTGACCGATGTTCAAGCTGCTGATGCTCATGAAGTTAACAGTTAACGCAGCACCAGATATTAAGGATTAACCCCTTTTTTTCTTTTTGATTTATGTTAACATCTGGTCGTTATCCGCACTGAGAAGTCAATTTTTTCCCAGTTTATGAGTTCAACCATTTCAACAAACTATGCCTGATGGTGATTAGTATTTTTTTGCTTTGTTGTTCCTCTGCCTACCTCTCTGAACTTCGTCCGGTCGCACTCCGCATGCAGGTTCCATTGTTCGCATGCAAATGTCACGTAATAGACGAGGCTTTCATTCCGAGGCTATTCATGAAAACTTCAAAAATCATGACCCCCGAACGAACTGTTCCTAACGGGAACAGACCTACCTTTTCAATCCTAAAACTTTCATCCTCTGTATCCTCACGGCATGAAAATTTGTTTTAGATACGCGCCAAAGTTTAATGAATGGCAATGACTGGGACCCCTGAAAATCTGACGTATTTTAATCGAAAGGCACTACATACATTGTGACATGAGCACTGTCATGCATGTATTCTAATATTCTTATGGATCTCTGGATTTTTCACTTTTGCATCAGGAGCAACTTCGCAACCCACGTATGCTCTCACAGCGTTCTTCCTGGACAGAGCTATGCGCCGTTGAATGTCCGTGCGGTGCTGGTTCTTCTTAGTTGCCAGAGAGCGCTGAAAAATCAGAATTTTCCCCATTTAAACCCATTAAGGTGTCTACAAGTTCGGAATTTCTGAAAAGTCCGGAAATAGTACTAATTTTTTAAGAGCAGTTCGGAAGTACTAAAAAAGTGCGGAATTCTGCAAGAAGATCCGGATTATTTTTCCTTTTTTTGTCATTTTTGTTGCACTTTGAGCGAGAAATTTTAATTTTTGAAAGTTTTCGAATTTCGTCAATTTTTGAGATACTGAAAAATCACTGAATGTTTCTGTTGAGGAGGTAGAATTTCTTGGGAATGTCCTGAAAAAGTACTGTAAAAACACTGATTTTTAGCCAACCTGTTTTAGTAGACACCCTGCATGTGAAATATCTACATCAGGGTGTCTAGCATCAGGATTTTTCCGATTTTCCCGATTCTATCAGGATTTGAGGCCAATCAGGATGTAATCCCGATTTCATCAGGATTTGAGGAAAAGTCGGTCGTGAAATCAGGATTCGAGAAAAGTCGGCCGTCCGATCGGATTCTTTTATCGAGCTATATTTGTGAAGTTACATTCGCCTATGTCGATAAAATGACGGACGAAAGGCTGCCAAAGAAGTTGCTTGATTGGGTCCCCCCTGGGAGGAGACGAAGGGGGCACCCAGTGAAAGGGTGGAGACAGGGGGTTTCAGAAGAAATAAGGGTTTGCCAACTCCCTGAAGGGCTTCGGGAGGATAGGGGACTTCGGTGGCTAGGAATCGCAGAGCGCCATAGAGTGCTATACAAGCGGCTTTATACATGTCGCAGGCAATTAGTCAAATCAGGCATTTAGTCAAATGCCTAGGCAAATAGTCAAGAAATGTAAGAAACTAACGAAGTTTACTATTTGCCTAGGCATTTGACTAAATGCCTAGGCGCTTGATTAAATGCCTAGGCATTTTATTAAATGCCTGAGCATTTGACAAAATGCCGAGAGGTGATCAGGCACATAGTCAAATGAACGGACCGGGGCCAGAGAGTATTCTGACCGGGGCTGAGCGGAGTGAGCATCCGTTTGTCAAAAGTGTCTTTGTGTTCAGTGTGAACCGAAAATGGGTCTTGGAAGCACCAATATACCATCCTCCATTCTTGCTAAATTAACGACTGAAGAAGATTTGGAAAACTTGCAGAACAAAGGGAATGAAGAAAGAAAACGCTCTAGGGATTCAAATGAGCCGGAACCATCGGATGCACCTGTAGAAAAAGCTGCTAGATTGGAAGATGACATAAATGATGTCCCTTGCTGTAACTGTCAGACAGGTGGTAAAACTGAACAGTGTTCGACATGTCCTAATGTCTGCCATGCACAATGTGGGCAAACTACCCTCGAAGACGGGCAAACATCCCCTACCTTCCTTTGTAACTTATGCCAGAATGAAATAGTAATTCGTCAGACACGTTCTGAAACTCATGAAAGGCAAAAAGATGCAGCAGCTGGCATGGCAGAATCAAGTAAAAAACTGTTTGATGATTTACAAATAGAAGACAAAGTTATTTTAGCCGTCCCAAAAGTCGATAGAGGGCCTCTTGATCATCAGAATGTACAAGGTTTCGTAACAGATATTTGTAACGGAGTTTACCAAGTCGGAACTATTGGTGGAATCATAAAAAATTGGTGCGCCAGACCTGACCTTCGACGAATCGACTGTGTTGATTTCGACTTTTCACAAATTCCGCGAGAAAAATTCATATCGATCCGTGAGGCGGTTGCAGCCGGCTCTATGTTTGGCGGCCAAGGTGTTATGAAGTGTTCCTGTAAGCCAAGCAAAAAACAATGTGGTACTCGACGTTGTCTGTGCTTCAAGAACAACGTCAAATGCTCCTCAAGATGCCACCATCAGCTTAGTTGCTCCAACAAATGACTTCGGTGAGTAAATTGTTCGTATTAATTGCTAATTTGACTGTTTGCCTGATTTTTAACGAGTTTCACTATTTGCCTAAAGGCCATACGGCATTTAGTCAAATGCCTAGGCTCTTTATCAAATGCCTAGGCACTTTATCAACTGCCTAGGCGAATAGCCAAAGCGGGTTTTCGGTAAAATTTGACTATTTGCCTAGGCATTTGACTAAATGCCTGATTTGACTAATTGCCTGCGACATACACACACATAAATATTCTCTTAATTTTTCTCCGCAAAAAATCAGGATTTGGAAAAATTATGAAATCAGGATTTAGCAGTCAAAAACAGAGACAAAAGACCCTTCACTAGTATCTTGGCCGTGGTGGAAGCTTTTACTTTCGGGACTTCAGCATTCTACTGTTGAATTACCTATATGGTTGATGTTTAATAACGTGTTTGCAGTTTCGTTCGTTTTGCAAACAAGCCGAAAATGGTCGAAGTTTGGGGAACTTGTTTGGTTCATGACGTCACCCGAAGCTCATCATCCACCATGTAGGTAGGTCAACAGCCAAAATTAAGTTGATGACTGTTGCTCCCCTATCATTGTCCATATGGAACTGTTGAATCGCCGAAAGTAAAAGCTTCCACCTGTCCCCAAGAGGCCAGTGGAGAGGCTCTTGTCTCTGGTCCAAAATCAGGATGTCAATAGGATTTCCCAAAATGAAAAAAAAAAAAAAACCTAGACACTCTGTACATTTAATGGGGCAATTTGGCAACTCTGCGGTTCAATCGTCGCGTCGGGCGTCGCAGTGGCATCAAAGCCCCCGCGCTGGAGCTCAAAGCCGTCAAAGGCCAAAGGCAAACATCCAGCCGATGCCGCGCATCGCCGCCGCCGCCGGATCACTTTCGCCAAGTCGCACCAGCGTCCCGCTATAATGGTGCATGTCCGTTTTTCAAGCATCGTCCAGAGCAATGAGCCATTTCCTCCTTCGAGCTCCAGCCCCCCCCCCCCCCCCCCCACATCCCGCGTCCCTCCAGCATCCCTGGTCGGGTATCTGCGAGCCGAGCTGAGAAGTTGAGCTAACTCCGTCACCGAGTGCTTAATTTCAGCCCCGTTGTGACGAGGTTGGAGGCTTTCGTGGCGTCCGTTCGCGAGTCTGTTGATTCTGTCTGTTTGCGGAGGCTATTCCGCCCTGTCGGTTTGTCTCGTGGTATTTTAAGGTAATTCGATGGACGTCGTATTTTGTGTCAGGACGACATGCGGTATATCGCAACGTTTGGTCCCATTTTTTCGGCTGCTCGTAATTTTTCTCGAATTTTGAGATCGCAATTCTGTTGTCAGGAGACTAAAGAATTCACTTACCGATTTTGACGAACAAATTCAACATACTAAATGCGTGGTTTTTTCAGAGGAAAATTATCGCATTCGATACTGGTATCGAAACTGCACTCGGAAGGAAAGGGGATGTCTGTAATTCACTCCGAACTTCACAATCTGCGAAAAGAATTTTTCGCATTCAAAGCCTCCATCTTCAAAAAAAGTAACACGGAAAAACAGAATTTGTTATAGATGAGTCACCCTTGTCTTACAACTCGACGCGTAATGGACACCATCGTGTGACACTTTTCAAATGAGAGCTAACGGCAAAATTGCCTCTATTTTTTAATTTAACTTGGAAACTAAGAAAGAGAGGACGTTGTTGTTTTAAATGAACAAGTGCAACTTATGGCAGCAGTCATTTTGAATTTCGCGTGGATTTGTGGAAAGGTTACTCTCCTATATTATGTCTTTGCCGCAGTGTACGTTTTAAAGCATAGAGCGCAAATTATGCAGAATAGAATAAATTATTCAGGAGTGAATCTCGGACTTTCATGTAGCGTTTGTCACTGCAAGCAACTAATACCGCTTCTAAGCCGCTCAAATTGCCTACTTAGATGGCGGAAGGCGAACTGGTTAGAATGAGCGCAAAACACTGAGAATAGATTTAATGTTATTCCGCTAATGTTTTGCTAATTGCAAATGACCATTTTTGAATAATTTTTCAGGAGAAACAACTTTTTCTTTCGGTTCAACAAAATTTTACAACAGACTCTTCGGTTATCATTGCTATACTCGAACCTTAAGGATGAAGAAATGAAGAAATCGTAATTCATCGATGCCGTATTTTTTATTGTTTGTGAGATTTAGTTAAATAACAAAAAACTCTTCGTTAAATTTCTTTCTAAATTCGAACCCGAAGATTATCAGAGGAATTTCAGTCCTGGGCTGGTGTCCATGCAGGCTCAAGTAGAAACAATCCGAAAAATTTCAAGAACCTGTCAATCCCTTTCCTGAAAGTGATCAATTCTTTTATAGAACTATTTAATTGCTCGTATAATTTTATCCATTTTCCATGCACCGATACCGCTGTTTTCGTTATCGATGCTGGTCTCCTTGCTTCGCTACTAATTGCTGCTAATGGATGTTGGCTACCATCTTGTTGGCTGGTGAGCTTAAACACAAGCACTACGCCCAACAAGTTTATCAAATATCAGCGTGTTTACTAAACGAATAACACAACACGTTTCCCAGCAGTCAACAAGAAGTTGGGTCAACATTTGAATGATGGCGCCCAGAAAATAAAAGCCCCCACCATTGCCAAAATACCGGTGGAGGGTCCCTTTTTGTCTGTGGAATCAATCGATTAATATCACTTTTCTGTGATGCGTCACAATAGCGTTTATTGCCCGTTCCACTCGAACAGACGCAAATCGAAAACGTGGCACGGAAGCTGGACGATGGCTTCAAGTGTCGAGCAAACATTGTTCCCAACGGGTGGGGGAGGGTGCACTGCTGGGGGAGTAAAAAAAGCACCCCGGTGTAGGGGAGGAAAATGCAGGATTGAGTGGGAATGAGAATTACAATGAAAAGCGCCGATCAAAGCGACTTAAATAAGGGTGAAACGAGAGAACTCGGACGAAGTCTGAAATAATTCTGAGTCGATGCAAATCAAAACGTGGAGTAATGACTGTAATTCCTTGAAACGGAGACCGCAGCAAGCACTAAGCACGCACGGCTCATACTCCTCCACCGCGCTGTCAGACTCCGCTGTGAAATTTTCATAATTCAATCTCGAATCGGGAGTCGTCCTTTTGTTTTTTTTTTTTTCGATGAATTGATTGAAAATTAAATAGTTCTATGCCTATCAAAATCATCCCTATGTCATGGTGATGAAGATCTACCTGAGGAAAGGAAGTAACACATGAAGTAACTCAAGTTTTAGGTTTACCATAAAGTAACTTATGAAATTCCAAAAATTCTTTACTTTATGTCATGCTGCAAATTTCAAGATAAGTGTCTGCTCAGGAGCTAAAAATCGTTTAAAATTCTAGTGTGTGATGCAAATTTTTACCGAGAATGTTTTCTTACGGGAGCAATTACATATTTTGTCTAAAATTAGGAAAAGAATTAGAATTTCAATCTAAGTTAGAATATTTGACTATTTGCCAAGGCATTTGACAAAATGCCTGATTAGTGATTATACTATTTGCCTGCGACATTTACACGGCGTTCTTCCTTAGCACGGCAATATTCTAATTGGCTCCGCGGTGCGCAGCGGGGAGCTTGCGGTCGATTCCCCTTGCGATGTGACATCAGCGGAGGGCGTCGTCGCAGTCGCCCCTGCATAGCTCCTAGACCGCAGCAAGCGCGACGCGGAAGCACAACAGGTAATCTAACTCCTACTAATTGCATCGCTAACCATTGAATATGTATTTTCCGAGGCTTCGCGTCTCGCTCGAGTAAGCTCGTCGCGGCGAGTATGAAGAATACTCGGCGGACCCTTCCATCGACATTCTGGGAGTATTATGAATACAAATTAACGTCTAACGGGGCTTTGAAACGACGCAGGGCTCGCAGCGAGGTGAGAGGCGCGGTGAATAAATGATATGAGGGATGAGATGAAAACGAGCGGAACCAAGGCTTAGCGCAGAGAAAACCTCGACCTTTCCTAAGATGCAGCGAGACAAATCGGGTTTATTGCATCCGGAGCATCGCGCTTTTTGGAAATTTCTTGTTGTCTTCAGGAGAATAATTTTGAAGCGATATTTTCGTTTGTTCTTTTTTCTTTTAATGTAAGCAAAAAAGATTAAATATCATCCGAGTTTCTGAATCGTTACAATAAGTATATCGACGGTGTAAGTCGGCAATCACATAACTCGTTTGCGGTGTCTGAAAATCTCCGCCTCTATGTTATTTTTTTAAAAGAACAAATTGGCATCATTCCTTCAAGTTTTCGCAGAGTTTTCTTCCCACCGAGTAGAAAAATCACGGCAGTTTTAAAGAGTTGCCGTTGAGTAGTTTTCCGTTCAAAAAATAAAGTATGATAGGAAGTCTGCGACGTCGCAAATCGAGTTCTGTGATTGCCGACTTACACCGTCGATATGTAGTTTCCTACCAAGTATACTTTTATAGTATAGTTCATACTATTATGGTAAAAACTGGAGCAGGAAGTCAAGAATGATGTCGCGCAGTTCTACAGCATTCCTGCAGTCTTGTAGGAATGTTGGCGCTAATACGCGTTACACGCCAACCGCTGACAGACTGCAATGCGTTTGGCGCAATGCGAGAAGTATTCATGCAGTCTTGTAGGCGCTAGTTAGGGCCTCACGCCGACCGTTCTGTTCGGCGCAATGCGTGAAGTATTCCTAAAGTCCTGCAGGCGCTAATATACGCTTAACGCCACGCCGGCCGCACTATCCTCTACCTCTACTATCACTATCATTACTACTATCACCATCACCATCACCATCACCACAAAATTCCCCCTCCCCCTTTTTTCGGGTTTCCATATTTTTCTCTTCAATTTTTATTCCTGCTCATGTTTTCTCTCTTCGTCTTTTCCGCCCGATCCAATTTCCTCAGTTCTCCTTTAAGTTGGAAGTTGTAATCCGATTCATTTTATGATGGGGGTGGTTAAAAAATACTGATAAAGGAGACGAAAATGATCCTCTCAGTATGCAACTTGCCGACGAGGACTAACATTTTGAGGTCGCGAGTTTTTCGAAGCAAGACGTTTTTCAAGATTATTCTTAGCTGCAATGATCAAAGCGCTCTCATTATGATAATCAAAGCACAGACAGTTGCGAGTCTGGGACTGAGTGTCTGAATTAATTCTTTCTTAAGCTCTTTATAGTCTATTGAGGGTGGAGTACATTCGCCCTTTGGCTTGGAAAGTTCGACGATGCCGATGTGAAACTTCGAAAAAAAAATCCAGCGTTCAAATAACTAAAATTCAAAGAAATTATATTTTTGTGTTGGGTGTGTATCGTCCACCGCCGAAATTATTTTATTATATATTTTTTTTGTAATGCGTATGTTCTTTAGAAGAAATGAAATGCGCCATTCTAACAGGAAGCGATGATAAAACGGCATCGTACTTCTTCTAATTGAATGACTAGAAATCTTTCCACGTAAGGCTGAGCTCTTTAAAGCCACAAACGGATCTCTAGAATGTGTCCTTGCGACGTGCAGTTCAAAGCACATCTTCAGTATACAAATTACCTCAACGAAGAGCGGGAGTTAAATTGGAGCCTTCCTGCGCGCGTGAAAAGAGCCTCGTTTAGAAGCCACATTTAATAGATTAAAGCTGCCACGAAAGTTGTATCTCTTGTTCCCGAATATCTCCCCACCACACAGATTACCGGCTGAAACCAGGTTGGCGATCTGTCAGTCTGTCACACAATGGATCGAATCAATTAGAGGGGTCGAACATGACTTTTTTGACGAAAACTTTAAATTTTGATGTTGTTTCTGTCGAATTTTAAACTTTAAGGGGCGCCTCGTGTAGAAAATTCCACGAGGGAACCAATGGAACTACTTTTAAAACTTCAAAGTCTTGTATAAACGTAGCTATATAAGCGTTTAAAGTTTTAAATGTACTCCGACTTCTCTATTGACTCGATCCACTGTTTTCCAGTTTGGTACGTGTCAGATGAAAGTTGGTAGCATTGGGTTTTTGCTATCTAAATGTATGAAAGATAATAGATATCTATCGACTCTAGATGAAGCTAAGAATTGATTATCATGATGGAGTTTAATGGGGGGCGGGGGGGGGGGGGGACAGTTTTACCAAATTGCGAGAATCGCTTCTGTTCTCAGCGAAAATACATTTGAGAAACACCTAAAGAACCATCTAAGAAGTATAATCCGGAAGGAAGACGTTGCCATTTTTATGTTTTAATCCGAAGTGAAAAAATCCAATTTGTGGCGGTAGAAAATGAGTCCGACCAGCGACCAGTGGCTCGGGAAGTTGAGCCGCTAGGCACGAAAAACACTTAGCTTCCATTTCACTAATGACGCCGGGAACACGAACAAGGGAGGGTTAAAAAAAATAACGAAGTTAATTTTTCCTCATCGTTTGAGCAAAGGAAGACTGAAATTTACGTTATCAATAAAATCAAGTACCAAGCTTAATAAGAAAATATTAAGTTTCAAATTATTAGCGAGAAATCTTACTTTTTCTCGTCGATAATGAAGAGTAAGACAAAACGATCTAGTTGAAAAGCCCTCTTAAAAGAAAGTATACTTTTTAAGAAAAATTATCTTAAATTTATTTTCTTGTTAAAAGACGGTGTGAAGATTCTGTAACATAACTGCAAAATGTACCTGATTAATTGAAAATAACTCTCATGCCTATTTACATGGATAAAATCTTTCACCTTGACTTAGTGCAGATTAAGGATATTTGCCCCGAAAAAGAGGTGTTTTTCACAACACACTCCTTTACGTCTTATTTTATCATTACCGTCCAAGGACCGCATAGATTCGCGGATGTTTCCTCGAAGAATCTTATTTTTTCCATTAAAAGAAGGTTGAAAACATGTACTTTCAGGAAGAAGTCAAAATTAACAAAGCATCGGCTAGCTGGAAACATGTTAATTTAGTTCCACTACATCTCATCAGGTCTTTCATTTGCTACAATATTTTGATCAAGATTCTCATGCATCATTTTGTTAATAGTCGGTAATTTTTTTTTGTTTCAGGTATGTGTATGCTCGTATCAGATATTTCCTTCGCAGTCATTACCAGAAAAAGTGAGTAAAACAATGTTCGTAATTGAGGAGATGGTCGAATGCTCATATTAGCGCACACAACATAGGCCTTTTAAACTCTATTATTCGATTATTATTCGCGATTATTCTAATTCGAGTTCGAATAATCGCGCCAAACACAGTGCGGCCGGCGTTAGACGTATATCAGCGCCTGCAAGACTTTTGGAATACTTCACGCATTGCGCCAAACGGTGCGGTCGATGTCAAGCCCATATTAGCGCCTACAAGACTGCATGAATACTTCTCGCAACGCGCCAAACGCACTGCAGTCGGTCAGTTGGCGTGAAACGCATATTAGCGCCTACGAGACCGTAGGAATGCTGTAGAACTTCGTGTCGTCATTCTTGACTTTCTGATCCAGTGTTTACTATAATTGAAGGAAAAATACTTATCCTCATTGTAACGATTCAGAAACTTGGATGGTTTTTTTTTTTTTTTTTTTTTTTTTTTTTTTTGTTACATTGAAAGAAAATAGAACGAAAGAAATTATAGCTTAGAAATTTTCGATACTTTTATTTGAGATCATTTAGGTGAATTCGCGGAAACTTTTCAGAAAAACTATGTGTAGCTTTTTAAAAACAATTAAAAATAAAACATAAACGCGGTGCATGACGTTGCAATCAGAGATGTATTTATCTCTTTAATTTAGTATGTGTCTTAATGCACATAGTTCCGTTTGACAGAAATACGTCCAATTATTGTTCACAAGAAACTGTTGAATCCCCGAAATTAAAAGCTTCCACCTGTCGCCAAGAGGCCAGTGGAGGGTCTCTTGTCTCTGGTTTTAGTAGACACCCTGAAAGCGCAAGATTATCCCTCTTAGAATAGGATATTTGAAGCGAAAAAAAAAAATAATAAAAAACAACGCATCCAGTGGACAAAATAGGTATCGATGTCATCAGGGATGAGTTGGAGCGAGTCGATGGGTTGACTCGTCTAGTCGCGGGCTCGCGGAGCCGGGAGTTGATTTTGAGCGACGAGACGGTCGTTTAATTCGTTTGCACTCACTTTTCATCTCGTCAACGGCGGCTAATTAACACGATTGAGTATGGAAAGATTTGCTCGGCGAGAAGCGGAGCGACAGGAATAAATTTTTCCAACGAGACGGCCCGGGGGGGGGGGGGGGGGGCGGGATTGAATCGGGAGTGATTTAGCGCGAGCAAGTCGGTGGCGATCACAGGCGGTGCACCCTGTTAATAGCGAATTAAGTAAACAGACTCCGCCGTCACATATCTTGGACATACTCCAATGAAGTATGAACGGAATAACTTACCGATATAATTCTTGATTAATCGCATCCTTCAAATGCGTTTTCCATCGCGGCCGTCGCGTCGCTCGCCAGCGTGTCGTAGCGCGTTTCGTTCCCAGCCGACTTAATTCGAATCCCCAGAACACTGCCGTGTGCACGTTCTGATATGACCCGACTTGGAAGTTGTAAAAATTTGTGATTTAATGGGTAAACAGTTGTTTTGGGCCCGGTACAACTTCTATTATTATTTGGTCCAGAATGCTCTATTGAATGTTCGTGAATTTAATCTGCGAGGGAAATTGTATTCGAAAATTTCACCGAGAAAAACAACGCATTTCTCTTAAAAGCAAATGAAGGGCTCTGAGGTCAAGGCGCATAAGTGCAGTTTTTGCTGTTTTGACGAATAAGTGTTTGAAGTTTCGAAATTATATAGACTCTTATCGCGGAAAGAAAGTTCAAACTGACTTATTGGTTCTTAAAAAAATGGAATTTGGGGCCGAATTTTTCACAGAATATGCATCGAGACCAGTTTTACTTGAGATAATTAACATCTCGATTTCATTAAAATCTGCACACTGGAAAAAAAAACATTGGATGTGTTTACTCCCACCTCTGTTTTGCTCTCATGATAAGGGCACCCAATCCGTCTATGACAGCCATAATTTTTGCGAAACGTCCTAGTTGCGTTTCCTAGCATCTTCAGCCAGTCATACCCATTTTTTATTCGATTTCTCTCGTATTTTGTGATTGGATCAGTCTATCTCGATCCTTTGATTTCCCCAATAAATTAATGTTCCATCACACTAAACTTGAACGAACAAAGAATGAGTCACACTCTCTCTGCCATCCATTTTCCAAGATCAGTATGTTCTCTTGCATCTGAGGGCTCATTCGTTCTTCAAAGCATTTTGCAGTTTGGAGACGTATCATTAGCTCTGTGCACAGGAGCGCGCAAAGCGTCGCCCATCGTCGTATCTCAATTTCCACGTGAGCCTTGTTTCCCATAAAAGCCCATGCTTTCTGGGGCTCAACAGGAAATAGACCCCCGTTCTCACGTCAGAGGAGCGACGAATGGACCCATCGCTCACAGCGCTCCTGTATTCAGACCCGTCGATGCGTTCCATCACTCCCTCACGCTGCCGTGCTAAGGAAAAACGCCGTATTAACATTCGAGAGTCGCCAAATTTCCTTCGATGAAATGCTTATTTCTGAGGAAAGTTATGAATATTTCTCCTTTAAATTCTCAGGATCTTTAGGTAAAATTGCATTCAAAATTAGAGTCCCTTTATACTGAGAGTCAAGACAATGTGAATCCATTTCTGATTGGTTCCCGTACTTTATGCCTCCGCAGTGTCACAAACGGGAATAAAGATTAAATTTTCACCGATTGCAAGGATTATAATGTAGAATGGACCGGGGAATAACGGGTTCGACAAGGAACAAACGGAATGAGAGAAGGAACGGAGAAAGGAATTTGAGAATGGGCCGATCAAAGATTATACAAAAAACTGCCAATTTGTGAAATCTTTATTCCCGTGTGTGACTCCATGAGGGGGGGTTGTCTTGACTCTCAGTATAAAGGGACTCTATACAAAATTATCTGAAAAATCGGGAGGAAAATATCCATAAGTCTACCAAGAAATTCGCGTTTCATCAAAGGAAACTTGGCAACGCCTGAATGTTCATACGGTGTTTTTCCTTAACGTGGCAGCACGACTCTTTGTACGGCCGTTTAGGCGCGTGTAATTCCTCCTCCATAAATAAGGATAGACGAACATCGACGGCCAAGATGAAGTTCATCCTGGGAGTGCGTCGGTGTGGCGGGGGAGGGGGAGGGGGGGCGTTGTCTTTTTTTATATAAGCTCCCTTAATAAATAGCGGTGGAAGTATTTTTCATTTATCACGGCGCGCTTCCGGGGAACGTGCCGCGATTTTTGAGCGGAGAACGAGTTGCAGACGAACATAAACATAATGCATATGACAATTTACCCCCGTCAAGCATCCACTCGCTTCGTTTGACAAAAGAGCGTAACTGCACTCTAAGGTAAGTCTTACGGAGACGTATATCCTCGTGCTTTCTAATGCTCACTCGGGAATCGAGTTAGGTTCTTACGGGGTTTCCCGCCCGGACCGATTCGAATGCAATCGCGAATGCAGACTGCAGATTTAAAGCGGGCCAATTTCGTCGGGCGCAATCAATCGCCGATCGGGGTGGCGTGTCGTTTGCGATGAATCGATTCATCTGTCGGTTGAACCCGTGGGAAAGGATCGATTATCGGGTGATCGTAAATAATCGATTCTTCATCGTAGGTTTGAATGGGAAAATGTCGACGGCTGATGATTCGCGCTTTGTCACCGGAGAAGCTTTCAGGAACTCCTCGCAAATGGTGTCATTCATAACTCCGGGAGGGTGTGTTGTGTGCTCTGAAGACGTCGCATCGTGGGGGGGGGGGGGGGGGAGCGGTTTGAAACTCGAGTGGGTAAATGTTTCGGTCGCTCTCATGTTGCAAACAATATGCAGCTTCGAGGAGTCGATAGGAGTTGTAGAGACCTTTTTCTGCTTTTTACGGAAGTTCGGTTTCGCGGTTGGAAAAATTGTCAGGGTCTCGTTAAAATGACTTATTTTTAGAAGATAAGTTTGCTTGTTTCATTAATGGACCAGCTACGTAGCTTTTAGCGAAGGGAAATCCATTGCATTTTAAAAGAAATCTTGACCCGAGTTTAACGAAAACGCGACAAGTCTCGTCAAGTTTAAACCGAGGCAAAGGATTTTGAATTTTACTCCTCCGCTTTAATGTTGAGGGTAAAGTTTATCGACTATTTTCACGTTCAAAATAGTTTTTCTTGACCGTGAATTTTGGAACGAAAGTACATAAATCGATGGCTAAAGTGCGGAACCACGTGTCTCCATCGAGATGTTTCAAAATATCCATCTCTATTTAATTTTTTCAAAGAGAAACAAGACAAACTTCCAGTTGAAATTTTTGCAGAATCGTCAATGGAAAAGAAAAATCAAGAAAGTTTTTGATGAGTTACTTTGACTGGTTTTTCGAAGAAACCCTGGAAAATGACATAAAGTCGCAACCTCTCAAAGGGAGATACTCGTTACAACTGGACTCGCCGCATAGTACTTTATTTATTTATTTTATTTTATTTCATTTCATTCTAATTGTTTACACGAGTGTTTTTGAAGCCTATCCTTTCCAGGTATATTTGTTGGAAACTGTTTTACCTTTTCCAGTCCTCTTTAACAAGAGGCAAGATGGAAAAAAGAAACGTCAGGAAAAAGGTATCCGTGCAAAAGTAGGGTACCCTCTATAGTGCACAGACTTCTCTCCTCTACAGAATTTCTTTTTTCGCCCTGAGGATAGTAGCTGCAGTGACAATACTTTTATCAAGAGTGGGGGCAAGGGGGGGGGAGGTGTTCGGTCAAGATTTTTCGCCCCGTTTATTCCTATTTTTAATTTCACATTTCTCTACCCCATGGCTAAAGGTCAGGTCATGTCACCAGCACGTAGAAAAAAACCGCTAAAGCATATTTGTTCGCGGGGCAACTCTAGCACCCTTTATCCATCGTGTTTTCGTTTTGTTTCATAACTCTTAAAACCTGTTTTTCCTCCAAATTTTTCGAGGAAAACGCTTAAAAAATTCAATCTCATAACTTCATGCGAAAATGTCTTTATGTATTTTTTTTCCGTGCAGAAAAGACAATCACTGGTAAAAAAAACCTCTTGGTTCCAGAGTGCAGTTTCTTGTCGCCGGATTTAAGAGTCTGGACTCTTGTTTCAATGCAAAATCCGCTTGAATCAATGCAAAATCCGCTGGAAACAAGAGTTCAAGACTCCTAAATCCGGCGACAAGAAACTGCACTCTTAAGTCAATGCACCGCGGCATTGGTCCAAGAGGTTTTTTTTACCAGTGAATGCACTGCGCAATGTTTATTCCTTTCTTTCTACGTCGTATTTGAAGACGTGATGAAGCAGAAAGGAGTGGAATAATACGAGGAAATCGCGGAATACAAAACGAGGACCATTTGATAATGGATGTAGAGGATGAAGCACGAAATGAAACATGTTCCTCCCCTTTCATCCCTCTTCCATTGCGGGGAGCAAAGGTGTTAAGTCGTTAGTAAATGGAAATGAGGGGGTCGAGGTCGATAGCGAGTCCGGGGCACGAGCGGGAGGCGGCAGAAAACCGAAAACGAAACTCTTTTGAGGCGACTCATAAGCATTAAACCTGGCGGAAAATGTCTGAAAAGAGAGGAAAAAATTGCGAAAGAACGAACGCTTCCCGCATCTTTTGAGCTTGACACTTTTGCCCCGCGCGTTTTGTCTCTCCGCTGAATCGTAAGTGACTTTTGGATGTAATTGGAGTCGCCGCACGGCTTTAAAACCACCGCTGCCACGTATCGCCCCTCGGATTGCCCGGAATTATGTGTCATTTGCATACGCCACGACCACTCCGTCTGGTTTAAAATGGAGGAACCAAAAAACATCCTTCCAATGCTTATAGACTGATTTGGATTACATTTTGCAATAAGGAACCACTATTTCTGGCTCTCCCACAAAAGCACATTTTTGCATAGAGAAAACAATGGCATATATGTTGTTTCTAAAATTGGCCAGAAATAGTGGTTCCTTGTTGCAAAATGCAATCCGTTTAGTGGCTGCGTCTTGGTTCTAATATAAACAAACACATAACTTATCAAATGATCGGCCGCAGGGTGTCTACAAGTCCGGAAACTCTGGAAAGTCAGGAAATAGTACTGATTTTTTAAGGGCGGTCCGGAAGTTCTGAAATAGTGCGGAAATTCCGCAAGAAGGTCCGGAATTTTTTTCATTTTTTGTCATTTTTGTCGCAATTTGAGCGAGAAATTGAAATTTTTGAACTTTTTCGAATTTCCGTGCAGATCTGTGCTTATTGTCTTGAGTCCCCACAAATAAGGTGTATTCTCTATGAACACCGGCAACTGCGCAGCTCATGTGGACATGAAATTGTACGAAAGCACGGCCTAATTTATTCGGAATTGCCGAGGGGACCTCGGTTCGATGCGGTAGCAGAACGTGTAATTTTACAGTGACAACTTTAAACCTCTTCACATTCACAATTCGCGTAGTTGACGTCACAATGGGCCCGAAAAAGCTAAGCATTTTTAAATTAGCCCAATTGTTGCTTTCCGCGCTCCGGTGCGTGGGCAAGGCGACAATTCACCGTGCCGCTCCACCGTGTTGAGTAAAAACGCCGTACGAGCGCTCGAATGTCGCCAGATTTCTTCGCAGAAAATATTTATTTTTGAAGGAAGCATTGAATATTTTTAGTCGGAATTTTTCAGACTTTTTAGATCAAATTAAGATTGAAATCCTCTGAAAATCCGGGAGAGAAATATACAAAAATTTCCCTGAAAATCCGTTTTTTGTCGAAGGAAATTTGGCAACGCCTGATGGTTTATACGGCGGTCTTCCATAGCACGGTAGCGCTGTTCAAGTAGCTGGAAAAAACCCCGTCCTTGTAAAGATAGGTCTCGGATTGAGGCTTTCCTTTGTAACCATCCTCGTATAATTGTTATCCACGTTTCGTATTCGAACTTTTCACGCTGACTGGTTCACAAATGCTGGAAAGTTGGATGAATGTAGGGTGTTTGATGTTCCTGCTGGCTCGTTATGTCCAGCATGAATAATCTATTTTTGTCATCTCTGAAGCTTAACCTGCGAACACAGAGTTCCGTTTACTAACTAGAAGACGTTTCAGTTCAACCATATTCGATGGGCTTGGAGGACATGGCGCATTAGTGCAGTTTGTGAAAAACATTGAGATAAAATGTTTTCAAGTGAAACTAGTCTTAATCATATACTGTGAAAAATTCGCTCCCGAATTCCAATTTTTAAGCATCAAAAAGTCAGATTGAACTTTCTTCCAGGATCCATGTAATTTTGAGATTTCAAACATGTCTCTAGCGAAAACTGCACTTATGCGTCTTGTCCTCCAAGCACCTCATTTCATGGATAATGCCAGCACATTGAAGAGAAAACTACGGCCCTGGAAGCTGTACTTACGGGCTAAATAGACATACCGTCCGCGTTCTAGGCTCAGAGGCCGAAAGTTTCACGCGCAGCACCCGCAGCAATCGAACTCTACGGCTCCAGCACCCGGAACTTTCGACCTCTGATCCCGGAACGGACGGTCTGTCTATTTAGCTCGTAACTTTGTTTTTCAGTGCATGTTCAATTGTTCATCCTATTCTTCGTGCAGCAGTATTATGGCCTGGTTACATGATCAAATTCCCGTCAAATTCCGATCGAATGGTGACTGGTGCGCACCATCTACCATCAAATTTCTGCAGCCTGCAAAAATTTGATGGTAGATGATGGAACTGTGGGGCTCATCCTTCATCTGATTTCCACACAACCGTGTTTATTTCATGCTTATTTCAATCAACACGCTGTTTTAATTAATTTTACTCATCAATCTAGATAACTCTCGACCGCCATCTTGGTGTTCATTTTGATCGGAATTTGAGCGTGTAACCAGGCCATTATGCATTTTTGCATACCTGCTTCAATTTCCATATCAAGTGCACCACATTTAACGTAAATCTAATTATTAAAGTTTAAAAATGAGGCTGTTATTTTGCATTGAATGTCGGCGCATCTGCTCAAGTTTCCACTCGTGCACGAGGTCAGGCACAAACTAGCTAGTTGACGGTAATCGAGGGTTAAAATACGGCGTTGACCTGGAAGTCTCCGGCAAACAATTAGTCCCTTTATGTCGTTATGGCTCAGGTGGGAAGCGGGCTGTGCAAGTTTTGCTATAAATTCCCGCGGCGTACAGTGGGGCGAGTTCATGGAAAAGATCGGATACAGTGTGATAACTTCAAGAGCTGATATGTATCTATGTTTGGACGCAACATACAGGGTTTCAAGTAATTGATCCATTTGATTCCGTAAGATTTTCCGTAGCGTATTGGCGGATCCAGCAAAATTGCATCATTGTTTTTTGTCCATTTGAACCCACACGGGGGAAAAAAAAACACCTTGGATCTAGAGTCCAGACTCTTAAAACCATCGACTAGAAAAAGTACTCTTGATTCAATCAGAATCTAGCTTAAATCAAGAACCAAAGCCTCTTAATTTAAGCGGATTTCGTTTTGATTCAAGCAAAAATCCGATTGAATCAAGTGTTTTTTTTCATGTCAATGTTTTCAAGAGTCTGGATTCTAGATCCAATGTGGTTTTTTTCCCAGTGCACGGAAATGTTTCGATTCGTGGAGGGGGCAGGTGCTTCGACGAAAATCGATTATTTTACATAGCTTTAAATGGAAGAAATCCGGTGTTGCCAAATTGTTGGATCCGCCTCTGCCATTGCGAGCACCTTTTAAAAGAATTGTAAGCAGTAACAGGGTTGCCACAGTCAGAGAATACCGGGAAATGTCAAGGAATTTTTAAAATTCAGGGAAAATCTAGAAATTTCAAAGATATGACGAAATTTTCAGGGAAAAATAGTATTGCCACCCTTATTTGCGCTCTAGAATGGGTGAAAAGTTTCGAATAACAAATTTTGCCCAAAAACTATTTAAAATTTTGTGTTTTCAACCATCTGGCATATCTTCAGCTGACAGGGAATTTTGCCAAAATTTGCCAGGGACCTTTCTAAATTCTGTGGCAATTCTGAATGAAATAAACATTAATTAAAGAATAAAATCGCTAAACATTTTTAAAAAAAATCTCAAACTTTCCTCACTTAATGATTTGTCCGCTTACTTTATTATTAATTACTCAATTATTGTCGGACAAATAATTAAGTAAGGGATGTTTGAGTTTTTTAAATTTTCAGCGATTTTATTCTTTATTTAAGTGGACTTTCCTTGTTTATTAGCCTTATTTTCATTACCATTATAAACATCAAAATTTGAAAAAAAAAATTTGTCCGATCTTTTTCGATTTCTCGACGCATGTGCGGCGTGGGCGTCGCAGCCGGTCGAAGGGCTGTGAAACGCGTGTTCGGTCTCAGTATCAACGCCGGGAAGTCAGACCTGCCCGCTGCTCGCTCAAGTATGATTGGCGGCCTGACTTTCGCGGGAATCCGCTATCTTAATCTTCGGAAGTCTTTGAAAATTCATGAGGGAGGCCGAAGTTGAGATGTTCGTCGGCGGCACGGGAGGGGGTCAAATTTTCGCGCCCATTTCAGCGAGTCGCTAATTAATCGCCAGCGATCATGCGAAGGGCGCCGATTCTTCGGTCTTATCACGTCTCAATTCGGGCGTCTGTGCATGCAAATATGCAGGTTCCGGCTGCCAAATCTACCCAGAAGCGTATATTTTCGTTGATGATCGGTCGAACCAAAATGGGTGGATCAAGCGGTTTCGTATTTTGTTTGAACGCGATCATGGTTTATGGTTTATGTTGTTTGTCTTGGGTCTCCCCAAGACATTGGCCTAATTCCTCTTTGGGACAAACAGCCATTTTCAAAAAGTTGGGATCATAATTTTTCGGAACAACATCGGGATTCGCCAGACAGATAGAAGGTGGAATTATTGCAGACGTTGGGGCCAAAATATAATCCCACTAAAAGTAGGGTTTAGATGAAGATGATGGCATCCTACTAGCATCAATTCCGAAAGTTTAACCTCAAATGTTTATCAATCCGATTATGATCTCGCCGCCATTATCAAGGAATTTTGGCTCGACCGATCATCAACGAAATACGCTTTTAGACTTCGAATTCGCAATAGCTCGTATTCAATAGTGGTTCGATGTATCGTTTGGTTCAACACAATAGAACGTAACCTCAAAAAAAAAAAAAAAAAAAAAAAAAATGTTATGATTCAAGTAGGAAAGCGGAATGAGAAAATTCGTAATAATTTCACTTTCAATTACCGTTTTATACTCACAAGAATCAAAAACCCATGACAAGAAACCCGTTCCTTCACATTACTCAATGGTCTTTGGAGGCTATATTTACATGTTGAACCAATCGTTATCGATACAATCTCACGAGTTTGATGTATCAAATATGATTCATACTCAGATTTTAGGGTTTTTGCTCGATTTGGCAACTGTGGCGGGTGAAAGTGGGGTTCGCCGCATCGAAGCACGGTGAACCTAAGCAGTGAGGTGGCGTGTTTTGCGATATATCGATTGATCTGCCATTTGAACCTTTAGAAAATCGTCGATTATCAGGGTATACTTAATAATCGATTCTTTACCATAGCTTCAAATGGAGAGGTATCGACAATCGATCATTCACGCCTCGCCGTTGAGCTCGAGCCCCGAGCCATGCATCGGCGGAAAATCAAAGGCTGTGATTACTGTAATGTTCGAACGCGTGGTTCGCTTTCCTCTGTTTGTCAAATCCTCGCTCCTCCGATGGAAGGGCGTAATTGGATTTGCAGACGAGCCTCGGGATGCGTTGAGTTGTTCGGACGGCAGGGCTCATCTCGAATTGTAGTTTCGCTTTTTATGTCAGGAGAGCGATAAAATGGCATGCATTACACTTCGTTCCTTGAGAGAAGTCAGATCGAGCTTGTTGGGCGGGGCGCATACGCCGCGCGGGTCGAGCGATTAAGTAACGTAAAGCATGTAACGTTAACGCTCAGACTTCTTTTTTCGAACCGTGGGTGACTTTTTCTTGGGAAATGCCGGTTTCGGACAGGTTTCTGAAGTACTATTCCAGAACGGGCACCTTTCAATGATATAGAGACTAATATGCACATTTTTAAAATTTAACTAAGCTAATGGTTAAAATTTTGAACCCATCGACTCTGCCGTGAACACTTTGCGGTGAAGCTGAGGATCTGCCTCGAAAAACCGAAAAATATCGGATTTGTTGTCATCAGGAAAAAACAGGAAAACCAGACATGTATAAAGAAATTTCGAGTGTCTCAAGTATCTTCAACCACATGCAATTCCGCACATTCAAAACTGAAAAATTTGATTCACATAATTCGTTATATTTGTTGATTCGTAAAATCTAACAATTCGCGAAAAAAATTAGGAAATTATCAGGAAAGTCAAAACTTAAGCTGGAATCGCACGCTGAATGTGGCTTGAATGTGTTGTCCATTGGCCCGATTCCTGAATTTTGCATGTCACGCGCAAAATTCAGGGCACCGATGAGGATCTAAGCTCAGCAGTTATCAGTTTGACCGCGGTTTGCAGAAAAGAACCAAGCCGCATTAGCTATTGCCACGTTTAACTGGGCAATTATATTTTTTACAAGAAAACGTTTGTGCGGATTTCTTTACAATGTTTAAGGACTTTTCTTGGTACTGTGCAAAAAATTCACAGAATTTTGCACAAACATCCGCTCAACTGTTTTCATATAAACAATTTAATTGCCCGATTAAATTTGACAATGACTGTGTGGCTTGGATCCTTTCTGCTTAACACGGTCCATTTGTCTGAACTATTCGAATGGATTTAATACAAAAGTGGATGGAAATAGCTCGAATTTACGAAATTTCACCGGTTGTGCGATGACTGCTGACTTCCATATTCAGCTGCCAAATTCAGCGCGTGAAGCCGGTTTGAATTTCAGGAGACACAATGCTCGAACGATTTTTTAAAAGCAGAAATGTAAGTAAACCAATGGGAAATAGATTCGGATCGGAAACTAGAAATAAGGCTCGGAGAATCTAGGCCAGAAGTGAATATGAGAGTAGCAATCGAATCAGAGGATGAGACTGCGTTCGAAACACCGCACGCCATGAATCCCACTGCACGAACGCTGCGGAAACGGGCAAATTGATATTTTCCCTCTTTCTCGTTTGCCTTTCGCATGTATCCCAGCCTTTTTCCATCCGATAATGCCCAGAGCTCCTGCACTTATCCCGGCAACGATTTTCTCCTCCCGGCGAGACGCGACGCGACGCGGCTGTGCGCCCGCAAAACGTCACGCGGAGCGACTGACGCAAAATTTTAAATACATTAAAAACGCATTAAAAATTCAGCTCGGTATTCCCTCCTCGTTCCGACCGATGCTTACAACAAGTCCCGCAAGGCGAGCGAATGAATGATTCATCGCAGAGACGCAGTACATACTACGTACATTCATACAAACTGAATAGATTCCACAAGCGTGTTTTTTTTTCCAGAAGAAGGAAGGGTGCCGAGGGTGGAGTAGAGTCCCTTTATACTGAGAGTAAAGACAATGCGAGTCCATTCCTGATCGGTTCCCGTATTTTAGGCCTTCACAGTGTCACAAACGGAAATAAAGATTACATTTTCACCGATTGCAACGATTATAAACTGGAATGGACCGGGGAATTGGGGGTACAGCGAGAAACAAATGAAATGACAGGGAACGGAGACAGGCATTTGGGGATGGGTTTCGCGAAGATTACAAAAAACATCCGATTTGTGTAATCTTTATTCCCGTTTGAGACATCCATAAGCCGCGTTGTCTCAACTCTCTCTACAAAGGGATTCTAGGTGGAGCGATTTCGATTTTTTTACGCATTCTTTTGACGGGTAGTGGGAAAAGTTGGGAAGTGGGCTGAATTTCAAGTTGAAAAAATTTCCGGCCGATGTTCCAATTTCTTGCCGGCGCGCGCCTAAGCCCAAATGCCCTAAATTTTGAAATTGGGCATTTGAGGCCTGATGACCCAATTTTACATGGTTTCCAATTGAAAGTTACGAGTTGCGGTACATTAACGCAAAAATTTCGTCCGTTTCGCCGTATCTATGACTGGAAGTCGAGAATCTACCGTTTTTATGCGGATGAGCCCCATATTTATGGACGTTTTTTGGCCCTAAAATTTGAAATTTTTAATGAATGTTTCTACGTTTTAGCTTTTAGTTTTTAATTTGATTACTTTAAGACCCTGGCTCCGTTTGTAGGTTGCATTGCATGATAAGGGGGTTCTAAGTTGGGTCCCTTCGTGTTTGTGCCTCAAAAATGCCTGAAACTATAGCTAATTCTTCGACAATGCATTTTGTTGTAATCCTACGATGAGTTGCAAGTTTTTTCCTTTGAATATGTTATCGCTCATGATGGACCCAATAACTTACATTCAAAGGAAAACACAGCTAACTCTCCGGTATTGGCTGAATTATAGAAAAAGTATCATAAAATTAGCTATTTTGCGGAAAAAACGTGAAGACCCAACATCGGATTTTGAATGCCACCCTTACCATGTGATATGAGTCAAAAACCGAGCCAGAGGTTTAAAGTAATGCCCTCAGAAAGTAATATTTGCATAGTAGAAACTTTCCTACACGCATTCCAAATTTTTGACCAATTTTAGAGCAAAGAAGACACTTACGGGGACACCTCCTTTGCTTGAGGTTGAGTAAAAACTAAGCCTACTGTACCGCAACTAAGAGAGGTTAATCTTGCATCATTTGGCGGAAAGATTACCCGAAGATTCTGAATATTAACCCTAGGGGAGCATTTCAAAGTTAGACAAGGATGAATCGCGAATAACGTCGTTGAAGTTCGCCGGCATTGTTGCCAGCTCTAAATTATGAATTTAAATGAATCGAAAACTGTAAGTATCCATTTTTACAGCTTTCAGTTTTTTATGTGATTGATACTTTTCAAGAGTAATTAGACATTTCGTCAACGACTTTTTGTCCGCGCACCTGTTTTTTCCAGTAATTTACGTCCACGCGTTTTCTCGGGACGGGAGTTTTGGTCCACGTGCTAGTTGAGACCCAAAGTTAATTGGCCCACATGTAAATACAAACGACAATTGCTCACGACGTTTTTGGATGAAAATGTAAAATGTCTTGGAAGAATGAGGGTTTGCTTGTTTTTTTTGTTTTGTCTGTTTGGTCCAACGGAGAATAACAAGTTGAGAGTTTTGGTAAAAATGGGGGAGCGTCAATTCCATGAGACAAAATTCACGAAAACTCTCTACACCTCTTTGGTGTAACAGAACTTAATTATCTTTCAAGAAATTCCCACCTTGTTATACCTGAACCGGATAAACATCTATATTTGCCTCAGCTAAAGGCTCTTAGATTTTTCCTGTGTACGATAAGTATCTTGATTTATTTTGCGAGGAAAGATCTGTAGTTTTAAAGGATGCCTGTCATTCTCAATACGTTCGATTTCGTGTAATACTGTGCAACACCTCTGTTGTGAAATAGTTGCTTCAGGCGCCGCCGCACGGCGGGCGGTCGGCCAGCACGAAACGCGGATTGGCGCCTACAAACCTAAGTGGATACTTCAAGCATTGTGCAATGCGTGAAGTATCCACTTAGGTTTGTAGGCGCCAGTGAGCCTCTCGCGCTGGCAGCACGCCGCTCCGCTCTGTTCGGCTTTAATATTTATACTCGCATAGTCAGCGTTTTTTAACTCAGGATTTTGAAATGTTTGCACACTCTGCATTGAATATTCTCATTTAAATTTATGGGAAAAAATGTGTATCAATTTATCAAAGGAGAATAATAATGTAATGTGTGTTTTTTAAATATTGGTGGTTCCGTGTCAAAGGGTATCCCGGGATAAGCATGTCAAAATGCCCTTGTGAATGGATTCTTATTTTAACCATTTTAAGTCATCAAGGGTGTCCTAAAACTTAGGTTTTGGGGGATTTTAGCCCCCCAACCCCCTCCGCCCCCCCTCTGACCCCCAAAAACCGCTTTTTTGGGCTATTTTTGACTATGCTAACGTCATTTCCTCATAACTTTCGTAATTTTCGATAGAATTGAACCAAAATTTGTCAGAATCTACATCAATTAGCTTAGTTTTTGTAGAAAAAAATTCATTATCATCGGATAATATTTTAGCCTCCAAAAAAATTCGTAAAATTTTTGAAAAAATCATTTTTTCCCTTTTTTCGCGGCTAGGTGGCGTATGGAAACATGTACACAAACAAAAATTGTCTCTTTTCTTAATTTATACATCCAATAAGATACAGTAAAAATTTCGTGTTGATCGGAGTGGTGCGCCATACTTAAAAACGCAATTTTCTAACCTCAAAACGGCCTAAATGCCACCATTAGCCTCCTTTGATGACTAGGCGTGGAGAAATGTAGAGAGAAATATCCGGTTTTATCGTCTCACCTCTTAAATGATCCACTTAAGTACCTTGAGTCAAAATTTCGAGTCGATCAGAGTGGTGCGCAACACCCAAGCACGCAATTTTCTAACCTCAAAACGCCGAAATTGCTCATTTCGGCACCCATTTTCACTCCGTGTGAAAAAGTAAGAAGAGGTACATCCGATATTATTGTCCTACCTCATAAATTAGACACTTAAGTGCATTTAGTCAAAATTTCGTGTCGATCAGAGTGGTGCGCAACACCCAAGCACGCAATTTTCTAACCTTAAAACGCCGAAATTGCCCATTTCGGCACCCATTATCACTCCGTGTGAAAAAATAAGAAGAGATACATCCGATATTATAGTCCTACCTCATAAATTAGGCACTTAAGTGCATTTAGTCAAAATTTCGTGTCGATCAGAGTGGTGCGCAACACCTAAGCACGCAATTTTCTAACCTTAAAACGCCGAAATTGCCCATTTCGGCACCCATCATCACTCCGTGTGAAAAAATAAGAAGAGATACATCCGATATTATAGTCCTACCTCATAAATTAGGCACTTAAGTGCATTTAGTCAAAATTTCGTTTCGATCAGAGTGGTGCGCAACACCCAAGCACGCAATATTCTAACCTCAAAACGGCCAAAATGCCTATTTCAGCACCCTTTATCACTCCGTGTAAAAAAAAGAGAGGTGGGTACATTCGATTTTATAGTCCTACCTCATGAATTAGACACTTGAGTACCTCGAGTTAAAATTTCGTGTTGAACAGAGTGATGCGCAACACCCGAACACGCCGCTTTCTAACCTGAAACCTCCCAAAATTCCCATTTTGGCATTCATTATCACTGTATGTCAGCCAAGATCCCGCTTGAAAATTGCATGATGTACATTTCAAAGTTTATTTTCGCACCCTGCCGCGTAGCAGACCCGGTCACTCAGGGAAACCTCTAAACTCCTAGGATATATATGACTTTAGGGAGGCTCGCTCATCCCCCACGAAGAAGCGTTCCCTCGTCCAAACTTCCATAATACGTAGCGGTGCAATGAGTGCTGGCAAATTCAAGTCAATCTGTCACGTAATACTTAGGACAATTAGTCGAATTTAACGGATTACAGTAGACGTATTTATCGTAATATAGTTGTATTTACCGTGGTCTAGGATTGGCCTCAGTATACCCTTCAGCTCGCCCATAGGGATTCCCTTCATGAATCCCCAGACGCACTATGTGAAGTCTGACCCACTTCAAAAAAAAAAAAAAAAAAAAAAAAAAAAAAAAAAAAAAAAAAAAAAAGTCTGACAAAATGAACCTTCTTTGCCAAGAAGAAATCATACAAAATACCAACCAAATTAGGTCAAATTTATCTCGTGCTTCTTAAAAAAAATCTATCCTGTAAATTCAAACGCAAAATTGCGATTGACACTAGCAAAATGGAGCAACTTAAAACCATTGATCACTCGTATTTATTTCTTGCCACTGATTTTTGTTTATATTCCGATTTGTATATCATGTCTTACCTTAAGTAATAATTTTGTCATCTCTACAATTGTAAATGTTAATTATATTTGAAAAAAAAAAAAACCGTTTCTTTCACTCATAACAAAGTTTCTTCACTGAAAAAGTGTTTACCTTTGACTTTAGGATTCTTTCTAACCTCTTGTTAATTTATTGACTTGAATTTGCCAGCACTCATTGCACCGCTACGTATTATGGAAGTTTGGACGAGGGAACGCTTCTTCGTGGGGGATGAGCGAGCCTCCCTAAAGTCATATATATCCTAGGAGTTTAGAGGTTTCCCTGAGTGACCGGGTCTGCTACGCGGCAGGGTGCGAAAATAAACTTTGAAATGTACATCATGCAATTTTCAAGCGGGATCTTGGCTGACATACAGTGATAATGAATGCCAAAATGGGAATTTTGGGAGGTTTCAGGTTAGAAAGCGGCGTGTTCGGGTGTTGCGCATCACTCTGTTCAACACGAAATTTTAACTCGAGGTACTCAAGTGTCTAATTCATGAGGTAGGACTATAAAATCGAATGTACCCACCTCTCTTTTTTTTACACGGAGTGATAAAGGGTGCTGAAATAGGCATTTTGGCCGTTTTGAGGTTAGAATATTGCGTGCTTGGGTGTTGCGCACCACTCTGATCGACACGAAATTTTGACTAAATGCACTTAAGTGCCTAATTTATGAGGTAGGACTATAATATCGGATGTATCTCTTCTTATTTTTTCACACGGAGTGATGATGGGTGCCGAAATGGGCAATTTCGGCGTTTTAAGGTTAGAAAATTGCGTGCTTGGGTGTTGCGCACCACTCTGATCGACACGAAATTTTGACTAAATGCACTTAAGTGTCTAATTTATGAGGTAGGACTATAATATCGGATGTATCTCTTCTTATTTTTTCACACGGAGTGATAATGGGTGCCGAAATGGGCAATTTCGGCGTTTTAAGGTTAGAAAATTGCGTGCTTCGGTGTTGCGCACCACTCTGATCGACACGAAATTTTGACTAAATGCACTTAAGTGTCTAATTAATGAGGTAGGACTATAATATCTGATGTATCTCTTCTTATTTTTTCACACGGAGTGAAAATGGGTGCCGAAATGAGCAATTTGGGCGTTTTGAGGTTAGAAAATTGCGTTCTTTGGTGTTGCGCACCACTCTGATCGACACGAAATTTTGACTAAATGCACTTAAGTGTCTAATTTAAGAGGTAGGACAATAATATCGGATGTACCTCTTCTTACTTTTTCACACGGAGTGATAATGGGTGCCGAAATGAGCAATTTCGGCGTTTTGAGGTTAGAAAATTACGTGCTTGGGTGTTGCGCACCACTCTGATCGACACGAAATTTTGACTAAATGCACTTAAGTGTCTAATTTATGAGGTAGGACAATAATATCGGATATACCTCTTCTTACTTTTTCACACGGAGTGAAAATGGGTGCCGAAATGGGCAATTTCGGCGTTTTGAGGTTAGAAAATTGCGTGCTTGGGTGTTGCGCACCACTCTGATCGACTCGAAATTTTGACTCAAGGTACTTAAGTGGATCATTTAAGAGGTGAGATGATAAAACCGGATATTTCTCTCTACATTTCTCCACGCCTAGTCATCAAAGGAGGCTAATGGTGGCATTTAGGCCGTTTTGAGGTTAGAAAATTGCGTTTTTAAGTATGGCGCACCACTCCGATCAACACGAAATTTTTACTGTATCTTATTGGATGTATAAATTAAGAAAAGAGACAATTTTTGTTTGTGTACATGTTTCCATACGCCACCTAGCCGCGAAAAAAGGGAAAAAATGATTTTTTCAAAAATTTTACGAATTTTTTTGGAGGCTAAAATATTATCCGATGATAATGAATTTTTTTCTACAAAAACTAAGCTAATTGATGTAGATTCTGACAAATTTTGGTTCAATTCTATCGAAAATTACGAAAGTTATGAGGAAATGACGTTAGCATAGTCAAAAATAGCCCAAAAAAGCGGTTTTTGGGGGTCAGAGGGGGGGCGGAGGGGGTTGGGGGGCTAAAATCCCCCAAAACCTAAGTTTTAGGACACCCTTGATGACTTAAAATGGTTAAAATAAAAATCCATTCACAAGGGCATTTTGACATGCTTATCCCGGGATACCCTTTAATGATTTCCAAAGCACTTAAATTGTTTATTTTACATTTTGTGCTTTTATTGTGCTGCAGCGAGGTGTACGCGCAACCAAACGCTCAAAATTTGACGTATTTGGCCCTAAAATATCGATGTACAAATGGGTTAAAACTAAAGATTGCGTTCTTCTTGGTTTTTTTTTCCTCTTTAATTCATTTTTGCAGATTCTGTCGGCACAACCGCGGCTTATTGAGATTGATGTCGCTTTGAACAGGTTTTACAAATTTTTGTCACGTTTTAAAAGTATAGATGTTTTCAAAATGAAGTTAGAATTTCGTCCAGCTACTGAGGTTTGGATCACACATCTGAAACTTCAGTTCTTACATCTGAAGTACTTCGGTTTTCACATCCGAAAAACTTCGGTTCTCACATCCGAAAAGCTTCGGTTCTCACATCTGAAGTACTTCAGATGTAAGAACTGAAAATTTAGAAGTGTGATCCGAACCTCGACAGCTAGACCTAAAGTGTTCAGATGCTCAATCTGAAAACTTCAGAGATCTATGTATATGACCTAAACTTCGGGTCCCACGCACGAGGTTTTTTTTCTCCGTGCAGGCGTTGCCAAATTTTCTCTGGCAAATCATTAATTTTCAGGTAGGTTTTTGAATATTTTCCCGCCAATTTCTCCGATGACTTTGTCTATAATTTGGTCTAAAGTGTCCGAAAATGTCAATCAAAATTATTCATAATTTACCTAAAAATAAACATTTTATCCAACAGAATTCGGCAACTCTAGAATGTTCGTACGGCGTTCTTCCTTAGCACGGCAGTCCTCCACTCGGGTGCGTCACGCAGTACAAACACTCTCCCTTGCTGTTAAATGTTACTATTAAATAGTTTTCGCGGGAGAAGGAGGCGCCCGAATTTGATTTCGTCCCCGCTAATCCTTTAATCCAACGCCACCGTCGCGGGGGATCGAAGGAATGATGCCGGAGTCAACAGAGGCTCTCCGGTGTGGATTCGGTGATTGAATCATCACGTGGTTTTCTTCGAGAGCTCTTGAAAGGGAGCTCGGTTAGTTTGCTCTTCAAGTCGGGGATCCACCTGATGTGCGAGCTATTTATTCAGGCTCTTATTTGAATAGAGCCGCAGCTAGCGCCGCGCTCCGGCCGCCGCTCCGGGCCAAGTCCGCCTTGCCCTCTCGCGGAAGAACAGCTCAACTCCAACCGGAACCGCGAAGCACGTTCGCGGTTCTGCGGAATTCTCGGCGCAAGGGTGCGGGCGTCCATAAAATCCGCACGGATGCTCCCGTCCCGCGGTTGCCACATCGCAGATCCGCAACTTTCGGTTCGAGTTCCGGAATTCCTCCCGATCCGCGGTTTTTTCCGGAATTTTTTTGCGAATTATCGACTTTTTGAGCTAACGAAAATTTGCTTTCGTAAAATACGGCGGGTTCGCTCTACAACTGGTCCCTGATTGGACTCTTTTGTTTTGATCCGCAAATCGCAGATCCGGAACTTTCGGTGCGAGTTCCGGAATTCCTCCCGATCCGCAGTTTTTCCCGGAATTTTTTGCGGACCATCGACTTTTTGAGCTACCGAAAAATTGCTTTCATAAAATACAGCGGGTTCGCCTACAACTGGTCCCTGCTTGGACCCTTTTGTTTTGATCCGAGCTGAGGAAATTTATAACAGAAATCCCGCACGGCTAGTCAACGCATACATTCGCTTATTAATGAGGATGACTGATGACAAGTTTTGAGCAATCTGTTACGCAAATAAGACGCAGTTTGACAAACTTGAGTTGTAAACTGCTCGGTCTGACATTCCACCGGACTACCGTCCCTGGTATATAACAGGTATAGCCCATAACACTGGGAAAAAAAACATTGGATTTAGAGTCCAGACTCTTGAAAACATTGACAAGAAAAAATACTCTTGATTCAATCGGATTTTTGCCTGAATCAAAACGAAATCCGCTTAAATTAAGACGCTTGGTTCTTGATTTAAGCCAGATTCTGATTGAATCAAGGGTACTTTTTCTTGTCGATGTTTTTAAGAGTCTGGACTCTAGATCCAATGTGTTTTTTTTTTCTCAGTGCGCAACTTTTTTTCAGTGTAGCTCCAAGACTGGAAAAACGGAAAATGGCAGCACTGGCGGACGTTAACGGAGTGCAGCGCCGACACTCCATGATACTCGGCCATAAATATCGCTCCTGTTCCAAGCTCAATAGCCATTTACCATCGGCGGGGGGCTCCGGGCGCGGGAACCCCCGGCGGAAAAGCTCGGAATAAAATATGCATGTATGCAGAGCCGCCCGCGGCATCCGGGGTTCCTGATCCTGGGAATTTTTCCGCGCTGCCATTAAGTGTCAAGCGGACTCGTCTCGGGCCGCGAGTGACCAGGAGCCACTCGAGTGACAAACAGCCCGCTTAATCCCTCCTCGCCTCGACGCCGAGCCCCGAGGACCCCGCAGGAACCCAAGGAAAGCAGCTTTTCTCAGCTTCCGCTCAAGACCCGCCCGGGATCAAAACTCCTCACGCAGTGCCGGACAACCCGGAGAGAACTTCTTGTCTTCTCGCACAGTGGATCCAGTCAATAGGAGAGCTCGGACGAAAGGAAACTTTAAAAATTTACAACTCCATTTATTCAGACTGTTGAGGTTCTAAAAGTGGTTTTAATGGTTTCCTCGTGAAATTTTCGTCTGTAAGCACCCCTTGAAATTTAAGGTTAATATTCAGCGCTGGTGAGCACTGGAAGAAAAAAACACATTGGATCTAGAGTCCAGACTCTTAAAAACATCGACAAGAAAAAACACGCTTGATTCAATCGGATTTAAGCTTAAATCTAGAACCAAGCCTAATTTGAGCGGATTTCCTTTTGATTTAAGCTTAAATCTGATTGAATCAAGCGTGTTTTTTCTTATCAATGTTTCCCAGAGCCTGGACTCTAGATCTAATGTGTTTTTTCCCAGTGTTTATACAGACTGTTGAGGCACTAAAAGTGGTTTCAATGGTTTCCTCCTGAAATTTTCTTCCACAGGGTGATTCAAAAATCACGCACCGCACTGGCCATAACTTTAGTGCTAATTATGACATCGATTTGCAGTTTAAGACGTTTTCCCTCGTATCGAGGGAGAAATCTTTTTGGGTACTTTCCAGTTTTTGATCCCCTCGGGGGAGGGGGGCGGGGGGCAACTCAAAAATTTCAAATGGCCACCCCCCTCATGGCCAGTGGTGCGTGACATTCGAATAACCCTGTATAAGCATCCCTTGAAATGTAAGGTTAATCTCCAGCGCTGGTGAGCGTTAGTTCTGAAAAAATCCACCAAGTCGCGCTGCTAAAATCTGGCTCCGAAACCAGTGATTATTGAAATAGATATATTAAATTCTAAGACTCATAATTCTAGCAGCGTGTTTTTGGAATGTTCAGGAACAAACAAAAGCTTATAACTCCGTTTATACAAAATGTTGAGGTTCTAAAAGTGGTTGCATTGGTTTTCTCGTGAAATTTTCCTACACTGGAAAAAAAACACACTGGATCTAGAGTCCAGACTCTTGAAAACATCGACAAGAAACAGGGCTCTTGGTTCAATCAGATTTAAGCTGAAACCAAAAGGAAATTCGCTCAAATTAAGAGGCTTGGTTCTTGATTTAAGCTTAAATGTGATTGAATCAAGAGTATTTTTTCTCGTCGATGTTTTTAAGAGTCTGGACTCTAGATCCAGTGTGTTTTTTCCCAGTGTACAAAAGCACCCCTTAAAATTTAAAATGTGACGAAATTAATATGAAAAATTGCACTTTTAGTCAAAAATGTTATGTCCAACCTCTCTGATCGACTCGATCCACTGTGCACCGGACAATCCGGAGAGAACTTCTTTTCTCGTCCTGGCTCAAATCGTCGCTCCTCTGATGGAAGGACGTATCTCGATTTTCACGTGAGCCCTTCTCTCCATATGCCTCTATGCCTTTCGGGGCTCATTCGGAGATTGAGTTACGGCCTCTAGTCGGAGGAGCGACGAAATCTTCGCTTTGTTGATGTTGATGCTAGCGCGTCGTACCTAATGCCGCCTCCTCGTGGACCCTGAAAGACGGCAATTTGCGATGGATCGATTATCTGCCGTTTGAACTTATGAAGCAGAATCGATTATCAGGGTGAATCTTACAAGTTGACTTTTTTTTCATAGCCTCAAATGGGATATATCGATAGTTGAAAGGGAAGGAGTCGAGTGGGCAGCAGGGTTTAAGATGTGGTGACGCTCGTGCGCTAGCCTGTAGGAAATGCTATCATCTTCCTCTTTGCGAGTTGTGTCGGTATATTTTCTTTTTCTTCCCTTTTAGAAGCACCTCCGGGCTCAATGCCGAGAAAATCCTTTCTGAAATCGGATAAAATGTTGTTTGTTCCCACTGTTGTCGGAAGTTATGAATACTGCTTTGGAAAGGATTTTCTCAGCCGGTGCTGTTGTGTCGTCACCTGCCGACCGAAGTATCACAAGCGCCATGCGACGTTTAAAAATTTATATTTTATAGTGAAATTTTCGGACAGCTTCGTTGAACAATTTCTCTATAAAAAAGAAATGGCGGCGGAAATTTTTCAAACGTCGCATGGCGCTTGTTATACTTTGGCCGGCAGTCGATTGTATGTCGATGGTGAAACTAAGATACCGCATCTCTCGGTTTGTGACGTTGCAGGATTATCAGTTTTCACTTTTCTGCCCTGGTAAAAATTGGCAGTAGAATCTGTGTTCCAAAATACCATAGACCTACGGCCGGCTGTGAGATTTCCAATAGCTTCTATAGCCGGCTACACAATTGCTTGTAGCCTTTTATAGCAACAGCCAAGCGATAAAGTGTATGCTAAACGTTACTAAATTACGGATGCTAGGACTCAGTGAGTTTTTGGACTACTGCTCTCTTTTTGGGCCGTAGTATCCTGATTTATTTTGCGAGGGAAGCTCCGTACTTTTGATGGATGCCTGTCATTCCTAATATATTAGAGCGCCTTCAGTTTCGTATGATACTGTGCAATACCTCTGGTGTGAAATAGTTGCTTCAAGCGCCGTGGGTGGCACGCTGCAGCGCGGCAGGCGGGCAGCCAGCTCGAAACGCGCAACGGCGCCTACAAACCTAACAGGGATACTTCACGCGTTGCGCAATGCGTGAAGTATCCCTGTTAGGTTTGTAGGCGCCAGTGCATCGCCGCTCCGCTTTGTGTTAGGATCTAATATTTAATCTGGCGGAGTCAGCGTCATTCAACTCATGATGTTGAAATGTTTGCACATTCTATATGGATTATTCTCATTTTAATTGAGGAAAAGAAAATATGTATTAAAGGAAAATCTAATGTGTGTTTTGTAAATATTAAGGTGGTTCCGTATCAAACTTAATGATTTCCAAAGCACACAAATTTCTACACAATTTATTATAGCCTTTTATAAATGGCGAAAAAGCAACAGGCAATAAAGTGTAAAGCTCGGCGATGCCCGGTTGCATAATTTGTTATCGCTTCGTATAGCCCGGCCGTATGATTTTCTCCGCATTCTACAGCCAGCAGTATGATTTTCTGTAGCCTTCTTTAGCCGGCTATAAGAATCCCTATGGTATTTTGAAACGCAGCTCTTATCGCCAATTTTTACCACGGTGAAGAACTACTGGACTGCATTTTGTAATTTGGAAATACAATATCTGGCTCAGTTCAGAAACGACGTATGTTTCATTAATTTCCTTATGTACATGAGTGTTATTACGAATAGGCTATAAATTGTGGATTCTACTTGCAAAATATAGTCGAATTTATTCATGTTTCGGCAGAATTCAGCCTACTGACGCATTAGATTCATCCCATGCATCATTTAATTCTACCAGAATTTCGATTTGATGTGTTCGCCTAAGTCTATCAGAGTGAATAAGTCAGGTAGACCTATGGTTTCTTTATCTTCACCGCTTCGTCTTTCTATGCTGTTATTATCCAAGGAAAATTGCATTGCTCTATTAATGGTCTCGTATTTTTAGGATTCTAATCTGGCTCCTTGTGTGGGATGCCAGCACACCGAATACAATCAGCCAAGTACACTCCCGAAAATTCACCCTCAGCCCACACTTCGTCTTTTCATTTCGAATATCCAACTTTATCCCAGCGGAATTTCTCGTGAACGAATTCGTAAGGGATTCCAAGTGCCTACAGTGCACATAGAAGCAGGGGTCGTAATTCGTCTTTTCCCAGTCGAAAGAACGTAACTGCATAATAACGTTGCAAAATTTCCTTTTGCAATTTGTAATTTAATTAGAAAATTATTGCGCATTTCTAACTTTATACTTAACCAACCGAATTTTCCTGCGATTAAACGCAAAAGCGAGTGAAATTTTGGGCAGAGGTCGCACAGTTATACTATGACCACAAATTGAAATGTTTGAGTCAATTTTTCAACTGAGTAATGGAGCTACGATTCTTCGTCCGGGTGCTCGACGCGAGATGCGATGACAATGCACCCATTCATACGGGCTTTTGTTTCCTCCCCGTGAATGGAGAAATTTCAGCAGCACACGTTCCCAGTCCAGCTTTGCGAACCTTGACGCTATTCATCCTCCAAGTCGAAAGGGAATAAAGCGCGGAACGCTCCCCAGTCGTAAGCTGATTACTCCCGCCTTCCTGACTTTTCAGGCGGGTCAACAGGAAGATAGTCACGTTCATAACCTCTGCAAACCAATCAGAGTGCATCTTCCGAGTGACGCGATCTATTCTCGAGAGCTGATCCAGTGTTTACCGCCTCCTCTATTCTGCCGTGCTAAGGAAGAACGCTGTATGAACCTTTCAGAGTTGCCAAATTTCTCTAAATAAAATGTTTATTTTTTAGGAAAGTTATGAATGTTTTACCTTTAAATTTTCACAGGGTGTCTAGCTTCAGGATTTTCCCGATTCTCCCGACCCCATCAGGATTTGAGGTCAATCAGGATTTAGTCCCGATTTCATCAGGATTTGAGGAAAAATCGGTCGTAAAATCAGAATTTGAAAAAAGTCGGCCGTTCGCTCATTTTCCGTTAATCGCCCGCAATCGTTACTCATTCGTTATATTTTCGTTATTATCGTTATTTATCCGTCCGTTAATTTCTCTCCGCAAAAATCAGGATTTGATCAGGTTTTGTAAAAATTATGAAATCAGGATATAGCAGTAAAAAATCAGGAAAAATCAAGATTTCATCAGGATTTCCCAGAATGAAAAGAAAACTAGACACCCTGTTTCAGGAAATTTAGGTGAAATTGCAATCATCTGCAAAATTGGAAGAAAAATAAACACATTGTATGTAGAGTCCAGACTCTTAAAAACATCTACAAGAAAAAATACTCTTGATTCAATCAGATTTAAGCTTAAATCAAGAACCAAGCCTCATAATTTGAGCAGATTTCTTTTTGATTTAAGCTTAATCTGATCGAATCAAGAGTCCTTTTTCTTGTCAATGCTTTCAAGAGTCTGGACTCTAGATCCAATGTGTTTTTTTTCCCAGTGTATCTGTAAGTTGACCAGGAAATTCGTGTTTTAGAAATGAACTTTTGGCAACGCCTGAAGGTTCATACGGCGTTCTTCCCTAGCACGGCAGTATTTAGCCCGGGTCCCGTTTTTACGAGCCTGGCCCGGATTGCGCCGTAAAACTCGTCGGAAGCGTCCTCGCCCGTAAAACTATTTTAGTGCACGCGCATGATAATCGGAACAGAACTCGATACAGGGATAGGCGTGCGAGGAGCCCCATTACGGAGGAAAGATAAATATGATGAATAAACATAACTAAAGCACAACGAGTGGTGCGTCGCGTTACGGTGATTGAGGGGCGGAATATCAGGAGTGGAGCGGTGCACCCGACCTGGAGCTCGGATTGCCCGCATGGTAGTTGCAGTTCCGAAACAAGGACTTCCGAAGTTGAAGTTCTGTCCGTAAGTGATGCGTCCGCGATTCGTCTCAACTTCGCCCTTGTTTTCGTCGAGTCGTAATTTTCATCGTTGCTTCTCGTGGGGTTTTTTCGTGTTGGTTTTGTGCTTGATGAAGTTCGAGTGAACTTTTTACTTTTTTTTTAACCTCTAACTCTCTTTTTCTTCTGTTGGTTTACTGGCTTATATTCCAGATGTGGAACCTACAGCCATCTATAGACAAAAAACCTCTAACTCCAGTCTGAAGAAGTCAGAGCGTTGGAGTTCTGAAGTATTTCAGACGAGGGCGCGTTTGAATTCGAAAGGAGGTTGAGGAAAAGAGGAAGAAGTAAGAAGTGAGAGGCGGAAAAGAAGAGAAATAAAAGGGAAAGGCGAGGAAAAATAATGGAACGATGAAGGATAGAATGTAGAAAAAGAAGGAGAGCGGTAAGAGCGAGACTAATTTGAGGGTGTCTATTCAGACGTGGAAAACCTGGAACACCGGGAGCTGTCGGGGAATTCTATTAGGTCAGGTAAATCATGAAAAAATCAGGGAAATTTATGAAAAATTCTGGGATTTTGATAAACGTTGAAACTGAAAGCCTGGAAAACATCAACGTTTTTCACACACGACGATTAATACCTGAAAGAAAAATGCTCTTATGTTTCTGTCTGTGTTTAGTGAAATCAATCCCAAAACTTTCCCATTTTCTTATGCTGTGTGTTTGCCGATTGTCGATGTAAAAATTTGGAGAATTTCGATCATTGCATGGCAAAAAGGCCTAGAAAAATCGAAAAAGTCTTACCCGCCGCGGCTGTAGACACCCATAATTTATTTTCCTTCGTTTTTTCCACCGTCTCTTTTCTGTGCATTTTTCAATGTTACCTAAAGATTTGGGAAATGGAAGCCAGCGAATAACTAACCGAAAAATGTGGTCTGCACTTTTAAGGTTACTTTGTGTTCAACCTCCCATATCTTACTCCATAATATAAAATCACTAAAATAACGCGTAACGTATAACGCTTGAGGCGCGAAGCGCTTCGGGGGGTTGAACCGAGAAGCGGTCAGGGGGAGGGAGGTTTGGGGGGTTGGGTCACTTTTCTTACTTCTAGTATCGGTGTATTTGTTGAATTTCCATGCTTTTTCAACTAGAGCTCCGATCATTATAAAATCGCCGATGGTTCATGGATCCTTTCAATCATTATCACTGTAAGTCTTCTCATGCCGCACAGTGGATCGAGTCAATAGGAGAGGTCGGACAACATTTGGAAACTTTAAACGCTTATAACTCCGTTTATACAGAGCTTTGAGGTTTTGAAAGTGGTTCCATTGGTTTTCTCGTGAAATTTTCGTACAGAACCACTATTTAAAATTAAGAATGTGACGAAATAAACATCAAAATTTGCAGTTTTAGCCAAAAACGTCATGTCCGATAATTGACTCGATCCACAGTGCGCCGTTTTGGAGCTCGATAATTGGGACGATAGATTTTTCCACACTCATTTAATTTCGTCTCTGAGCGCTTTTCACGATCGTTTAACAATCAATTATGCGATAATCTCATTTTCATCGGTAAAAGTTCGATTGCGATGTCCATATTATTCTGTACCAACTAGCTAATCATATTTCTTTTGTCGATTTTGTTGCAGGTAAATATCCCCCCTTGATTTGTCGACAGAAATTATGAGAAGTCACCGTGAGTAATTATTATCGTCAATTATTTTACCCTCTGTGTCACAAACGTGCGGAAATTTTTAGACCGTTCACAATCCCGCATTCTATGCGGTTATTCCTCGTGTATTTCGATTATGTATTCCAGAATTAACGCATCGATAGATTATTTTACCAGTGGAATGCAATTACACATTATTATTTAGCTATGTGGAAATAGCTGTCCTGTCCTCGATGAGCACTTGCCGCGGCCGGCCCGCTTATCTTCCTTCCCCACAGCATTACAACCCGCAGGATTTAGTGTGACAGGGGCTGTTTTAAGGCCTGTATTGATTTCAACCCCTCAAGCCACTCATTTGGAACCTCTTGCGAGATAGCTGCTAATGTTATCGGCATTTTATTATCTTTCCCATTTCGGAATCTGGACAACGAAACTCGAGTTTCTATTTCCAATATATATCTCCGATAGGTAATGTACTTCAGATTTGCTGAAAGATCTAAGCATAATGCCTCTGCAGATGCATTATGAACAGTCTAACTGTAAGTAAAACAGCAATGGGATTTAAAAAATTCTTATCTATCTGGCATTTCAAAACTTCAGCTCGTTCCCTCCCCCCCCCCCTAGAAATATCAACTAAAATGTTCGTATAAGAAAATTTTCTCGATGAGGAAATGACAAAATCGTTTGAAGCTTCGAAACATGTTTATATTCGATGGATTATTTTTCTTATCTAAATGAAAATGTGTCAGGGAATGTCTGTTAAAAAACCTCGAGAAAGGGCTGTTTAAAGAGCACTTTCCCATATTCATGCGTACCCACAAAGTGGTGCCTCCTATAAAACGCCTGCAATTTGATGCGTAGGCAACGAGCACAGTAGCAGAGCACGAATAGTTGCTCGTTTGAAATCTAGCACTTGCAATGAGTATAATCCCACGTTGATCGTCAATGAGGAACTGATTTTACAGCTTAAGGTGATTCGATGAACGCCATGTTTTGTGTCAGAACAACATGCAATTTACCGCATCGATTAGTTCCATTTTTTCAGCTACTCGTCATTTTTTTCGAATTTTGAGTTCGCAGTTCTGTTGTCAGGAGACTGAAGACTTTATTTACCAATTTTGACAAACAAATTCAACGTAATAAAGGCGTGGCTTTTTCAAAGGACAAATATCGCATTCGATTGCAGTTTCGATATCAGATATCGAATGCAATATTTTCCTCTAAAAAACCACGCCTTTATTAAGTTGAATTTGTTTGTCAAAACTGGTAAGTGAATTCTGTAGTCTCCTGACAATGGAACTGCGATCTCAAAATTCGAGGGAAATGACGAGTAGCTGAAAAAGTGGAACCAATTGATGCGGTAAATTGCATGTCGTTCTGACACAAAATACGGTGTCCATCGAATCACCTTAATGTAGAAACCCACGTCTGTCTTTGATTTTATTATTCTTATACCTATGTTAATTTGCCGGTGCACTTGAAATTTGTCGAATTTAGTATTGTAAAATTATAAAGAAAATTAAGTAAAAGCTTCAACGCATACTCCACACATTTGCTTCAATTATATTGGATGAAACGTTAGCAAAAATTCTCAGACAGCGCAACCAAGAAATGCTCTTCTTGCACCCACCGCTCCATTTGTGACTGTTTTCATTCACTTCATCCAACTCTTCTTCCTGCTCTAGCGAAAGTTCGCAATAGACCCATTTTGACCCCTGATCATTTCCTTTCGGATGACTTCAGCGCAAAGTTGCCGATCGTATCCGAAAGTGCGCCAAAAGTGACCGTGTTCTTTGTAGCCGTTGAATCCGCAGATACTTCACCTCCGTCCGAACAGGTTAGCCCCGGGCATTTTTGGATCTTGGGGTTCATCGAACCGGTTCCGATTGCGCCGGAGTTGACGGTGACCTTTGCTCGGCGAACCTCACCGAACAGTTCTCATGGATGCTCTGCCGGAATATCCGCCCCGGTCGATTCGCGAAACTTAAAATCCGCCGTATTGTCGCGACTCAAAAGCACCGGTGATAACCGGTGAAACGGCACCGTCGATGACGGGCGTGGTGGCCGATGATAATGTGATGGTAGAATCGCCGGCTTGCAACCCGACCAAATGGAATTAGTCACTCAGTAGCAGTGTTGCCGTGTCATGTTCAATATTACTTGTTTTCGCGTGTATCGTTGGTGCTCAGAGATGGAAAGTGAAATTTCATAAGGCTCGAATAAATTTCACAAAAGTTGAAATTTATTACTTTTTTTTTAGAATTATTGATTAAACCTTTGGAGGTCTGAAAGCGTTTCAGATGGTCTTTCTGTCGATGCTGCGGTATTATGCTACTCTACTGAAGGTGCCAGATACAAAGAGGGGGCAAAAAGGGGAGTTCAGAGAGAAAACCCCAACCAAACCTCTAAACTAAACAAAAACATTTGCAACGCGCGAAAGTTTTAGGCTTGGGGTAAAAAATTTCAAAATTTAGAATCACTGTTTCTAGGCGTTTCTTAGCCTCCTGAATGTATCCCCAAAAGTTTCAACAAATTTCATGAAATTTCACGCGTGAAATTTCACTGGAATAAATTTCATGAAATTTTCCATCTCCGTTGGTGTTGGGTCTGTATATGTATGAACCCAGATGCTCGTAATGTGGGGAGTGGAAAAATGACCCAGTTGTTGTTGCTTGGTTTTCCCGGTTCCTTGATTCCTGTCTGCGCTGAATTTAACGCAGACTGTAGCGACATCAACCCAAAATTTAGGTTGATTTGTCTTTAACTTCCTATATGAACGGGAAGTTACACAACGACGGTGAAAACTATCAAACCGCCTATCTCGTTTGCGGAGTTAAAAATCTCGGCTCCCACTTATTTTTCTAAGAGAGAACAAATCCATATCATTCTTTGAAGTTTTTGCAGAGTTTATTTTTTGTACAGAGATGAAAAATCATAAAAGTTTTCAAGAATTCACGTGGATTTATTTTACATTTGAAATTAAAGTACTACCGGAAGTTTGCAACGTCGCAAACCGACATACGTGATGTGGTAGTTTCATCGTCGACAAGAGCATAATATAGTGAAAGAGGATAATTTATAAACAATGCACATCATTATAACTAAGTTTGAAATCACGCGATTTTCGAAAACTCATTAATTCCTTTTCTTTAATCCAGGACATAGTTTTCGGTAGGCCTCTGCATATATTCCTCAGCAAGCTGCGAGTTGCGAGCAACTCGCAAAATTGTACGAATATCTCGCAAAATAGTTTTCGAAAATTTTGCGAGTTAACATTTAGTTACCAAGGCACTATGTATATAGGTGGACACAAAAGTGCAGTTCTCACGCTGTAAGTGAGAGGCAACATCTGGGTCACCCATGAAGCGAGCCAATGAGAAGGCCGGAAAAAGCATCGACGCACAGTGGATCCAGTCAATAGGGGAGGTCGGACAAAATTCGGAAAATTATAACTCCGTTTATACAAAATTTTAAGGTTCTGAAAGTGGTTCCATTGGTTTTCTCATGAAATTCTCTGCTCCAAGCACCCTTTGAAATACATGTGACGAAATAAACGACATTTGGATTGCATTTTGCAAAAAAGGAACCTCTAGCATTGCAATGTTGCTAAGATTGTGCAACTTCTTTTGTCTTGGAGGAAAAACCCGATTATCCCTTAATAGTTTCTATTCTACTCGCTAAAAACTGTAAATTTAAGACAAAAATTACCATCTAAATTTCATAGTTTTTCACAATTTCCGCAATTTTATTGCAAAGGATGAAGTTGCACAATCTTAGCATCATTGCAATGCTAGTGGTTCCTTTTTGCAAAATGCAATCCATTTGCAGTGGTAGTCAAAAATTTCATGTCCGACCTTTCCAAATGATTCGATCCATGTGTGTCACTCCATTTCCACTCCCCGTTCCTCGCGTGTGAGCCGGGCGCGAGGGGAGTTTCCAGACGAAATCGGAAATCGGGCAACGCCGCCCGGTAAGCGCCGCCGCCGGTACAATGGAACGGCGAATTGAAAAGGTTACAATAACGAAAACCGGAGTGCGGTAGGTGTCAAAGCGCGGGAGAGCACTGCACTTCTGCAACTATCTCCCCCCCCCCCCCCCGGTCGGGGGGGGGGGGGGAATAATCGGTTGGATCCTAATTGATAACGGGGGCGCCCGCGAGACGAGCGATGCGCCGCGACGCGCGGAGAATGTAACCTCCGCGCGCGGGTTCAAGCGAGCGCGCACGTCCTTGTCATTATGCGCGTCGTCGAGCGTCGAAATTACGCGCCAGAATCACGGCTAACCTATCCGCGATTGCGTCACCCTCAGATGAAAGTCGATGGACCGAGCGGAGAAATGATCGTTCCTCATGTCCGCTATTTGGATACAGGGTTGCCACCAGGGTTGCACGGGTGAAATGAAAAGTATGAAATATTGAAAATTTCCGTGACATATTTCATGAAATTTCACCTAGTTATGAAAAATATGAAACAGATTTTCAGGGGCTGGGTATACTCAGAGCCTAAAAAAATGTGTATGAAATATTATGAGAATCTAGTAAATCCTGGAGGGAAAGAATCGTTCAAAAGTGCTTTTACAAGATTGAAAGATCGAAAAATAACTTAAGTTGAGCTACAAAGTCTAATTCTTTGTTATTCGTTGTGGACTGCATAAGTGCATACTCTGAGCCCCTACGGCGGAAAGCTGATTTTTAAACTTATATTTTGTGAAATTGTTTCTGCTTGCAGATATAGTAAAAGGAACTCAACAGCGTTTAATACTTTACCAAAAGCATGAAGATGATCGATCTTACTATTTATAAGAATCGAGATCTCAGCTTATACCAATCAATATTTTTCACTTTTCCTCTGCAATGAATAAGAATAAATTATGTATTATGTAGTAAAACAAAGGGTATGAGCTCAAAATTAAGTTGGTCAGTGGTCCGCAGTTTCCTTCTGAAGAGCGAAAATGTGTGTGTTTTTCTCATTTTTTCTCCGTGAAAAGCCCATACCTGGAGACTTAAACGCACAAGTAAGAATGTATACTACAATTTAATTCCTATATCTTCTTCAGTACATCAACGTTTTCGGAAGAATCGATGATAATATTCAATATTTGTCATGATTTCCTATTTTCGACTCATGATATCTCTGAATAAAATGTTTTACTAAGACTTGTCCGTCATGGATAGGATAATTAACAAATTGATCGCTCAGAAAATCTTGTAACTCCTCGAGGCCCTTAGCAGAGAAACCTATCGGAGTTGAATGTTTAAATAAAATATGTAAATACTCGTAAGTTTGAAAATAATTTCACGAGGAACTTACAGAAATTCCAAAATACCTCATAAAGAGAGGGTTCCTGCGTAAAATACTCATCTTAACAACAGAAAATAACCCATTTTTGAGCAGAAATTGCGGGTCAGAAGGGTTAGTTTGAGCGTTTGAGGGTTTAACCATTTTTAATCAGCGTAAAGTTTTTCTCAACATCTCTCTTCAATGAAATGAAGTTGATTATGCGATCATAATTGCATCGCGTAAATTATGAACGTTCTCTTATCCTGCCGTTCTAAGGTGAAACGCCGCATGAACTTTCAGGCGTTGCCAAATTTCCTTTGATAAAACACGAATTTCCTGGTCAACTTACAGATATTTTTTTTCCAATTTTTCAGATAATTTTTTTGCAACTTCACCCAAAAGTCCTGAAAATATCAAGGAAAAATATTCATGAGTTTCTTCGAACGTAAACATTGCAGTGAAGGAAATTTGGCGACTCTCGAATGTTCATACGGCGTTTTTCCTTAGCACGGCGGTATTCCTGTTTTTTTCACCGTCGCGGATTCGAAGAAAAAGTAGCAGTTCCTCTCATCGGGAGGAACCCGAGTTATGAAACAACGACCCAGAAGACTCGGCTCCACGAACTTGAAGTTTGTGCAGCTGAAAGGTCTTCATTATAAATTCATTCATTTTATATTATGACTGAAGTAACCGATGAAAGTTGCTTGTATAGGGTGAGAAGAGGGCGAGAGAAAGAGGGATCAGCGCACCGTCCGACGTTTCATCCAATATCGTCGCTCCTCCGACAACAGGGCGTATCTCGGTTTTCACGTGAGCCTTGTTCTCTGTATATTTTTATGCATTCCGGGGCTCATATGGAAATTGAGGTACGCGCTTACGTCAGAGGAGCGACGATATGTGAGTCTGGGCACAGTTCCGCTTGAAATATTAAGGCACCGGCTGACTTTATTTTTATATAACCTTATATTTTCCTCTCTTTCATCCGTTCGCAAAGAATCGGGGATCTACTTCATGCCCGTGAAACTTTTTAGTCAAAATTTAATCAAACCAGACTGTTTGTGGAGAGTAGGTCAGACTTTTTGTACATGCTTTGAAATTGAGTTCTCTCTCTCTGACTCTCTTCGTACTTCGTAAACCCCATGAAACGGTTTTCTGCGAGTGAGAGAAAAAGCCACGATCATGTTCACTGCGAATTCGTTTCATGTTTAGAGCTATTATATTACTTTTTTATACCGGATCGCCCAGCTGCCTGCGCCTGTTAGTATGCAGTAAAGCAGACTGTTTTTCAATACTACTAGCTTTGTAAATACATTACTCACCACGCATTATTTTAGGGTGGTTCGGTGCGATTTTTTTCTATCCCGTAACTGGGGGCTTGCATGTCACGTGCACAGTTTGTCGTTCTTTATTCGAAAATGTACAGCGAGGAAATAAAGTGTCTTTTAACGGTGTGCTTTTTAAACATTTCAAATACTTTTGCATTATACATGTGGATGTATTGATCCGTGTCCATGCAGTGATGAATTAAATAATGTCGGCACCAATTAATGTTAAAGGCATGTATCTTGTCAATTCATGAAAGGACTGCAAAATTATCGACAAAATCTGTTTGAATACCACAAATTGCTCTTCGAAACTTAATTCCAGACCCTGCCAAATAAATGAAGTAAAGTAATATAAATAAGTAAATAAGTGAGGGGAAAAAAACACTAAGAAGTAGCCACAACTGTACATAACAAGGTGGAGAAATGGTGCTTGGTCCAAACCATTTTCCGGGGAAAACAAAGCCAAGAAGTTCCAAAAATTATAATTAGAGTCAAAAATAATCTTCTTAACTCTAATTTTTTTTACTTTTTGTTTTCCCCGCGAATTGGTGTGGACCCAGCACCATTTCGCTACCTCGTTACATATACCGTTGCGGCTACTTCCTATGGTTTTTTTTTGCATTTTGACTTTTGATTACTATGTAAAAGTTCGCGAGAAACACGATGGTACGATGGTGCCACTGGTTTTCTCTGAAATCAACTCCCAAGCTCAAAAAAAGCTCTCAAGTTGAGGCAAAAATGGAGGGAATATCCCACGCTATCCTGAGAGTCCACGTCTACATCAAGATAAACTCTCCATGCAAAGATAGGGAGCAAATACGTCGACAGGGCTGCCACTTTCTTTGGGGACTCCAAAACTGAAAGCACGGCAACCCTGCTAATATATTTGCTCCCTATCTTTGCACGGAGAGTTTGTCTTGATGTAGACGTGGACTATCAGGGTAGAGTGGGATATCCCCTCCATTTTTACCTCAATTTGAGAACTTTTTTTGAGCTTGGGAGTTGATTTCAGAGAAAACCAGTGGCACCATCGTGTTTCTCGCGAACTTTTACATAAGAATCAACAGTCAAATCGCAAATTCCTCCCACATGCAGCATCTCCATTAGAGTCAAAAATAATCTTCTTAACTCTAATTGTTTTACTCTTTGTTTTCCCCGCGATTGGTGTGGACCCAGCACCATTTCGCTACCTTGTTACATACCGTTGTGGCTACTTCTTAGTGTCTTTTTTCTCACTTCTTTACCCCCACGAAAATGCAATTTGCGAGGAGAAATTCGGCAACATCGTAATGTAGTTACGCCTTTTTCGTGAGGGTAACGACGGATTCCCCGAATTTCGAATAAAAAGCGAGGCCTCGCCTCCCGGGTCCAGTATAAAAATCTGCGTACATCTCGTGGGGTGTACGCGGAAAAGTTGTAAACAGTATTGTCAGACAAATTAATCGTGTGATAAATTGCGGGAGCACGAGACTCTAAACGCCCGTTGACGCGTTAAGTTGTCAGCTCCTCCGCCCCCCTCCCCGGGATTTATTTATAAATATATCAGTGCAGGGACTCGCGTGGGATTTTTTTATCCAAACAAAACGCCGAAATATTTTTCCATTTCGGCGGGAGCGAGGCCCCAATCCCAATCCGTCGACACCCTCCGCCGTGCCGCCGCATAACTAAGTATCCGCGAGAATTTTCTCGGGGGTCCCGAGGTGGGCTGTGAGGGTTCTCGAGAATATGCCTTTATTTATTGCGCTATCTCGGGATATAAAGCATAAAACTCTGCCTGTAGTTTTGGGTTGTGGTTGCCCTTTTTCAATCGCAGTATAGGCCCCAGTATAGTTTTTCGGGGATTCCTGTATTTTTTCAGTAGTTGTATGCTACGGGGCCGTAAGTAATAGATCCAGAGATCGAAAAAAATTCACGGAAAATGAATCAAAAAATTCCGCCTAAAGTTTTGGGTTGTGGTTGGTTTTTTAAGGGAGGGGGCGGAACAAGAGAAGAAGATAACATGGTAACATGAATTGTAATTTGACTGATTCCAATAAAAAGCTTTACAGTTCAGAATAGAGCACTCTTTCTTCAATATTTTGCGCATAACGGCACTCAAAGAAGGTCAGGACTTAAGAAGCTGCACCCGCTAAAAAGTTGTCTTCGTAGGGTTCATGAACTACACTCGTCGTCGTATAACAAAATACTTCTGTTAAGGTGACAAAACTTTTCTGCTTTAGCAAAGCTTCTGTAGTAACAGTATAACTATTGTTAACGCAATGAAACCTTTTATGACGCCAGCAAAACCATTTTGTAACGGCCCCACAAGTAGTTTGAGCCTTACAAATTGTGCTTTATTCCCGTCAACTTTTCGATATGAGTAAAAATGAAGGAACAGTGTCTATTGTACGGATGTTACTACCTTAGCGCCCAAATATACCATAAATCAAAACTGAAGCAACAAAACGGACCCATAAACTGAGAACTCACCTTAACAAACAGGAATAAACCTCCAAAATTTTAACAGAACAGTCACACACCCTATGGTTTATAATCGGTTATAAACTTCACGCAGGCTTGGAGAATGCCTAACATTCTGCAAGTTCTGTATGATGCTGTAGGATGGGAGCCTCTGAGAGACAAAAGCTCCTGAATAGTGATTTAATGAACACTAACCAAAGCACAAGACGAGACAAGAATTCCATTTAAGCGCGGCGCAGAAGCCGGCGAGGATCCGAGCTAACATGCTAAGCTTTATACGTCGTAAAACCCCATCAATATGAAAATAGCGAGGGGGGGATGAGCGAGTGAGGCAGGTTCAGTGCGACAATAGGGGAGGAGTTCAGCTCAAAATGGGAATTCAAACGAAATTCCCCCGCTATACCGCGAGGTTGCTCAGCAATCAAAGTTCAAAATGATTTGTCGAGCATTTATGTCAAATCTGAAATCCTTCAAAACAATGCTCTTATGGATAGCAGCGCAGTGAGTAACGAAATCATCTTAGAGACATAAAACTATACTTAGAAACTCAGTAGGCGATTAAATATTGAAAGAGAGGGGAGGAGGGCATCAAGTTAGTTTAGGAGGTATTTATGCAAGGTAGGAGATAATTCATAACTAGGGGTCATAACTTTATTCTCGAATGAGTCCTGGAAAGCATGAAGTTATATGGGAGACAGGGATCATTTGTAAACTTGACTACGCCTCTACGTCCGGAGAGCGATAGCTCTCTCGACTATTCTGCAGTAGTATGAGGGCTTTTCTATAATCCCCGTAATTGCACTATTTCAGTACTGCAGTATGAGGGCTTTTGTACTTTTCTATGATGAAAGGGCACTGCGGAAGTTTTGAAAAACGGGTGCCAGCTTCAGAGAACTCAGAAAACTGTAAGTGAGCACTTTAATTGACGAGTAACAGAAGAGACAAGAAATCATGGCGAGTAAACTTGATCACTTCAAAATTGCATTTGATGATTAACTATATGCAAGTGTAGTACGAGGGACCGTCCTTTAAAAAATAGAAAAATTACCATCTTCGTCAAGATAATGTACAACTTCGATGAGAGCGAAACGTGTCCATTCGATTTTTACAGCCAATGTCTTTTTCTCGTAAGTTCACTTTCATAGTCATTCCTTCACCAGCTCCTTTCTTAAAGAAGCCTCAAATGGTACATTATGAAGATGGGAGTTTTGAAGAGATCTCGAACATCGCATCTTAAAAGGCACAATTTTAACAAATTTCGAGTGAAATTCTACATGAAATAGATCCTTGAACGGAGTAACTAAGATTTGCTTTTGAATAAATTACGGAAAAAAAGTACGGAAGAAAAATTTTGTGATCGTGACAAATTGAAAGGGAGATGCGAACTTACCTTAAAAGTTTCAAAACGTGCAAAACAATTTTTCTGTACTTCCAATTTTTCGTGAGGGCAAATCATTGTAATCTAAGGAACAACTGCACTGAGAAAAATACTTACGTTCCTGTGTTACTCTTGGTTCATATAGGGAGTGAAACACAAACCAACCCCTTATTTTGTGTCGATTCCGGCACAATTTTCGGGGATAATAGGGCAGAAAACAATCAAGAGACCGGGAAATCCAGAGTCAACAAAAAGCTTGGGATATTTTGTATTTTACTTCCCATACTAACCAAACTTTTGTGTTGAGTTTTCTTTCTGTGTGTGAATACGAGCTTGAATCTAACTCCGTAAGAATAGCAAAGATGGTCGTATTCATGCTTAAAGGAATGGAGATGTTGCATGTGTGAGGGATTTGCGATTTGACCATTGATGCTTGTGTAAAAGTTCGCGAGAAACACGATGGTGCCACTGGTTTTCTCTGAAATCGTCTTCCAAGCTCAAAAAAAGCTCTCAAAGTGAGGTCAAACTGGAGGAGATATCCCGTCCTTTCCTGAGAGTCCACGTCTACATCATAACAAACTCTCCATGCAAAGATAGGGAGCAAATACATTAGCAGGGTTGCCGTGTTTCCAGTTCTAGAGTCCCCAAATAAAGTGGCAAGCCTGTCAATGTATTTGCTCCCTATCTTTGCATGGAGAGTTTGTTTTGATGTAGAGGTGGACTCTCAAGGTAGGGTGGGATATCCTCTCCATTTTGGCCTCACTTTGAGAGCTTTTTTTGAGCTTGGGAGATAATTTCAGAGAAAACCAGTGGCACCATCGTGTTTCTCGCGAACTTTTACATTAGAATCAATGGTCAAATCGCAAATTCCTCACGCATGCAACATCTCCATTATGTTGCACGCAAAACCTATGAACATACAGGGTGTTTCAGACCACCCGTACCAGGCCTTTTTCTCGGTTGGTTTAGGTCGCACGAAGTCGGAGACCGCGGGGTTGAATAGGGAATTGACCCCAAGGAATCCGAATTTTGTGGTCCCGAAACCCCCCCCCCCACCCTCCCTTGGGGGGTAAAGGGGGGTCACGATGCTAAAAGTCACGGTTTCTGACCGAATTGCGGATCGATCGCATCAGAATTGAAAACCCCGCGGAGCTCAGGGAACATGGAATTTAGAGTCCTCGGGGTCGATTACATGGGAGACCGTCTTTTTCTGGAGAATCGACGTCAATTTTGCGACCATTGAGGAATCTTGAGAAATTTTAGGCGGGGACGAAGCCCCCCTCCTCAGGGAGTTACTTTCTGCCGTTCAGGGGGTCTATTAGAACTCTTAGGAGTCACTTAAGGCTATCTTTATTAGGCTTTTTAACATTAAGTTTTTTCCGGGTATCGGGGAGTTAGCCCGATGCCCCAACCCCCAACCTGGAGGGCCAGGGTTTGATTTTGGAGTACCGTCTCCTAGACAGGCTGCTTTCACCACAGCTATGAGCCCTGTCTGCCCCTCTGATGAGTGGTTCATACGCCATGGAGCCGGTGACCATCTCCACCCCCCTTTGAGGCAGGGGCCCCGGGCAGGGTATATGACCCGGAAGTTGGTGGAGGAGTACCGCAAATGGGGCCTCGAGGTTAGTGTCCGTAAGACAAAAAAGATGTCAGTCGGAGGTGCTCAGCAAAGCATAGTCCTGGAGGATGGTCAACATATAGAAAGTTGCGAACAATACAAGTACCTGGGGGTGAAGCTGACTTCGGATGGGAAGCTGGATCAGGCCATTCGGGACCGTAATCTTCTAGGACGGAAAGCCATCGCCATGCTTAATGGGATCCTTTGGGACCAAAGGATTTCCAAAGACAACAAGAAGAGGATTTATAACTCGGTTGTCAAGCCTATTATCACCTATGGCAGTGAAGTGTGGCAGTTGAAGAAGCGGACCCAAGAAATGCTCAAGGCGACCGAGATGGATTTCTGGCGAAGATCGGCTGGAATCTCGAGGAGAGAACGTGTCAGGAATGAACGTGTCCGAGAGATAATGGGCGTTGAGGGGACGATTGTGCACGATATCATGACCAAGCAATTGGTATGGTATGGGCATGTGCAGAGAATGGCTGATACCAGGTTGCCGAAGAAGGTGTTGGAGTGGGTCCCCCCAGGTAGGCGACGGAGAGGGCGTCCAGCCAAACGGTGGGTAGAGGGCATCCATGAAGAGATGGAGAGATGCCAGCTTCCGGAGGATCTCTACCATGACAGATTCCTGTGGAGAATAGGCGTCGCAGAGCGCCCTAGCGCGCCGTAAAAGCGGCTCATACATACATAGGAGTCACTTAAGATGTAAATATGTTCTGCTTCTCAATTTGGATGCAATCAATTTTCGATTCGGAAAGGAGCCCCGATTTTTAAAATTGGGCCCCCCCGTTTACTCCCCAAGGGGGGCTAGAGGAGCTTCGGGACCATGAAATTTGGATTTCTCGAGGTCGATTACCTGGGAAACCGTCTTTTTCTGGAGAATTTACGTCAATTTTGAGACCAAAGAGAAATTATGGAGGGGGGTACTGTCCCCCTCTTTAGGGGATCATTTTTGGGCCTTGGATGGTCCGATTTTGGATTTTTAGGGGTCAATTCCACGTAAAATTTTCCGTGCTTTTCAATTCTGATGCAATCGATCCGCAATTCGGTCGGAAACCGTGACTTTTAGCATCGTGACCCCCCTTTACCCCCCAAGGGGGGGTGGGGGGGTTTCGGGACCACAAAATTCGGATTCCTTGGGGTCGATTCCCTATTCAACCCCGCGGTCTCCGACTTCGTACGACCTAAACCAACCGAGAAAAAGGCCTGGTACGGGTGGTCTGAAACACCCTGTAGTTCCTTTTAGCATCAGTACGTCCAGATGTATGCAGATTTGTGGATCTCTGGATCTGACTAAGAAAACGGGTTATCTTTTGAGGGGTACGTGCGCTGTTCAAACGACCCCTCTTTAAAATCAGGATCGATGAAGGAACATGCCAACTTCTAGTGTCCGGTGATTAATACGGTTAAGCTCATCCTTTGTAAACGTGTTATCGGGCTAGGCGTAATGCATCTGGCAGTGGGCGTTTGGCTTTTACGAAGCAGCTTGTTTTATGAGCCCTTTCCGGTAGGTTGCCAGTACTCGGGGCAATTTCGGGCTGCTTGTTAGGCTTTAAATAGACCCAATCTGCAAACATAAGAATACGTATCTTTACTCATTTAATGCTATTCCGAATCTACTTTTTTGAATTTTTTCAAACATTAAGGCTGAAAAAAGTGTTTTGCATTGGGGGGAAAAAAACATTGGATCTAGAGTCCAGACTTTATTTGGGGGGGGGGGGGGTATTGTCAATATTTTCCCCCAAAATTTTCAGACAATTTTGTACGCAATTTAATCTAA